>NC_090832.1:85390236-86028324 GCF_028021215.1 Eschrichtius robustus
GAGAAATGTGTACCCTCAACTTCAAGGGGGACGTAAGTTGGAAAGGGCCACAAATGAGAGCAGAATGGAGGTGCCTTAAAAAGGTAAACATTGAGCTACCATACGATCCAGCAGAAGCACTCCTCGACATATAATCTAAGAAGAGAGAATTGGAAAGACACAGGCAGGCAAATCTGCATGGCACAGTATTACAATAGCCAAGATATGGAAGTAACCAAAAAGTCCACCAACAGATGGGTGGACAAAGAAGAACTCCTCCATGTACAGATGGAATATTCACTAGTGAAAAAAATGAAACAATGCCATTTGCAGCACCATACATGAGTCTAGACGTAATCACGCCACCTGTAGTAAGTGAGAAAGCAAAAGACACATATGCTATCAATTCACTTTTAGGAGTTACTTAAAAATTGATACCAATGAAGATATTTCCACAGAGAAAGGCAATCACAGATTCATTAAAAAAAACTTATGGTTCACCAAATAGAAAGGGATGAGGATTGGATACATTACCATATTGGGGTTAACAGAGATATACATACCATGTGAAATATATAATCACCAAAGACGTACGGAAGACCAGGAGAAGACTACTCAACATTGTGTCATAACCTACATGGGAAAAGGATGCGAGGAAGAATAGATACACGTATATGTGTGAAAGAACCACATCTTGCACACCTAGAACAAACAAACCATTGTAATCAAATTTGCTGGGATAAAAAATAAAAAGTAAATTACAATTATGAACAAGAAGTAATGAGACATAAACATAAAGTGCTTTTTTCCTGGCACATTCCATTCGAATTTACAACCTAGAACACCACTTCCATTAAGGCTCTGTTTCCCCAGTTACCAAATTTGGTAAAGGAGAAATGCTGCCACCTTGTGGCCGTTTCCTGCAAGAGCAGCTTTAAACTCACAGCTAATGGTCACTTAACATTCACAAGGACTCAGGGCTGTAAAGGACACCTGCCCTAAAAAATTGTGCTGAAGTAGGGAATGGACAAAAAAATTCAAAACAGGCAAATGTTTCAAGAAGAGAGTATGAGGAGTTAAGTTTTACTCACGCTCTTTTAAAAAAAAAGGAAAATGGATAAAAGCTCAACCTCAGGGAGTGTTAGACCCATGCAATCTAATCTACAAAAAGTTTCAACTTAGACCAGTCGACTGACCATCAGCAAAATGTCTACAAACAATAAATGCTGACGGGGTTTTCAAGAACTGTATCCCCTCTACCTGCTGGTGAGACGTAAACGGGTAACAGCCAATAATGAGAAGAGAAAGGAGCTGTGTTTAAAAGTAAAAATGGAGGTACCATTCAATCCAGCAGGCGCACCATTGGACCTCTCACCTGAGAAGACAAGAATCGAGAAGACACAGGCCGCAAAAGCTGCAGTGCAGCCTTATTCACAATAGCTAAGACAGTGAAGCAATCAAAATATCCAACAAGAGGTGAATGGATAAAGAAGAAGTGGTCCATGTACACAATGGAATATTAGCCATGGAAAACAATGAACCATTGCTCTTTGAGGCACCACAAATTGGTCTGGAGATAATCACGAAACATGAGGTAGCTCGGAAACCAAAGACCTGTATTCTATGTTATCACTTATAGGCGTTATCTAATAACTGACACAAATGAATATATTTCCACAGAGAAAGACACTCACAGACTTGAAAACAAACTATGCTCATCTAAAAGGAAAGGTGGGGGGAATGGATAAGTTAAGATTAGTGTTGCTATATGTATACAAACACATAGTATATACATATCTCAAAAAAACCGACCATGGAGCAAGGGAGGTCTGTGGAACCCTCTGTAACATTTTACATGGGAAGAGGATCTGTACTTGAATAGACATATATAATGTACAAATGAACCAGATTGTGTACACCTAGGACAGACAATATTCGAAGCCTTACCACAATTAAAAAAAAATTAAAACCAAGAAGAAATAATGAGACATAAACTTATGGGGGTTTCTCCAGGCACATTCCAATTTAATTTACAACCTAGGAACACGACTTCCAGAAAGGCTCTGCTGCCCTAGTACCCAGATTTGGGAGTGGAGAAATGCTGCCTGCTTGAGGCCACTTCCCACAACAGCAGCTTTAAACCCATTGCTAAGGGTCACTAAATATTCACCAAACTTGCAGTTCGGGAAATGACACCTGCTCTCTAAAAAAATTCTGAGGTGGAAAATCGACCAAAAATTTCAAAATAGGGCAACCTTCCAAGAAGACAATTTCAAGAAATATATTGTACTCCCAACTGTTTCCTTTTTTTTAACAGAAAAGAAAACGGTGGAGAAACATGATGAGTTTTACGAATTTTCAAAGACATGCAAACCCAAATTACAAAACCCTATCAGCACACAGCAGCCAGTAGGGCCATTAGCATAAAGGCAGCAAACAATAAATGCTAAATCGACTGTGGAGAAATGCATACCCTCGATTCTAAGGGGGACGTGGTGGACGTGGTAAGTGCCAGTAATGAAAACACAAAGAAGGTGCTTTGAAAAGGGAACACGGTGCTAACCAGTCAGTCAATCACACCCACTGCTGGGCCTATCACCTGTGAAAATGAGAATCAAAAAGTCACAGGCTGGCAATCTGCACTCCAACAATATTTACCATAGCCAACGCTTGGAAGCAATGAAAATGTCCATCAACCGAGGAATGCACAAAGTAGAAGTGGTCCACGTACACGGTGGAAAATTACTCCAATAAAAAATAAAAATTAAATTTAAAAATCCAACAAAAGTCAGGAGACATCAGCTTGTGTGGGTTTGTCCGGCACACTCCACTCTAATTTATAACCGAGAAACACCACAGGCCGCAAGGGCTTCTCCCTAGTTACCAGGGTGGGGAACATAGAAAGGCTGCCACCCTCTGGCAGTTACCTGCAAAAGCAGCATTAAAGCCTGTGCTCATGGTCATTTCATAGGAACAAGTACTGCAGAACTGTAAATGAAACCTGCCCTCAAAATGTCTTGAGGGAGGTAATGGCCAAAACATTCAAAATGTGACACATACTTTAAGAAAACAATTTGAAGAACTAAGGGGTAATCACAGCTTGAAAAATAAAAAGGACATGCCTTAAAGCTCAATTTCAAGGATTATGAGGCACGTGCGAATTCAACCACAAAAAGGTATCAGCTCACAATTGTCAGAATAACCATCAACAAGAAATCTACAAACAAAAATGCTGAAGGTGTTGTGGAGAAAATGCGTACCCTCAACTTCAAGGGGGACGGAAGTTGGAAAGGGCCACAAATGAGAGCAGAATGGAGGTGCCTTAAAAAGGTAAACATTGAGCTACCATATGATCCAGCGGAACCACTCCTCGACATATAATCTAAGAAGAGAGAATTGGAAAGACACAGGCAGGCAAATCTGCATGGCACAGTATTACAATAGCCAAGATATGGAAGTAACCAAAACGTCCACCAACAGATGGGTGGACAAAGAAGAACTCCTCCATGTACAGACGGAATATTCGCTAGTGAAAAAAATGAAACAATGCCATATGCAGCACCATACATGAGTCTAGACGTATCACGCCACCTGTAGTAAGTGAGAAAGCAAAAGACACATATCCTATCATATCACTTTTAGGAGTTACTTAAAAATTGATACCAATGAAGATATTTCCACAGAGAAAGGCAATCACAGATTCATTAAAAAAATCTTATGGTTCACCAAATAGAAAGGGATGAGGATTGGATACATTACCATATTGGGGTTAACAGAGATATACAAACCATGTGAAATATATAATCACCAAAGACGTACGGAAGACCAGGAGAAGACTACTCAACATTGTGGCATAACCTACATGGGAAAAGGATGCGTGGAAGAATAGAAACATGTATGTGTGTGAAAGAAGCACATCTTGCACACTAGAACAAACAAACCATTGTAATCAAATGTGCTGGGATAAAGAATAAAAAGTAAATTACAAATATGAACAAGAAGTTATGAGACATAACTTAAGGGCTTTTTCCTGGCACATTCCATTCTAATTTACAACCTAGAACACCACTTCCATTAAGCCTCTGTTCTCCCTAGTTACGAAATTTGGAAAAGGAGAAATGCTGCCACCTTGTGGCCGTTTCCTGCAAGAGCAGCTTTAAACTCAGAGCTAATGCTCACTTAACATACACAAGGACTCAGGGCTGTAAAGGACACCTGTCCTAAAAAAATGTGCTGAAGGAGGGAATGGACAAAAAAATTCAAAACAGGCAAATGTTTCAAGAAGAGAGTATGAAGAGTTAAGTTTTACTCACGGGGTTTTAAAAAAAAGGAAAATGGATAAAAGCTCACCTCAGGAGTGTTAGACCCATGCAATCTAATCTATAAAAGTTTCAACTTACACCAGTCGACTGACCATCAGCAAAAAGTCTACAAACAATAAATGCTGAAGGGGTTTTAGAGAACTGTGTCCCCTCTACCTGCTGGTGAGACGTAAAGGGGTAACAGCCAATAATGAGAACAGAAAGGAGCTGTGTTTAAAAGTAAAAATGGAGGTACCATTCAATCCAGCAGGCGCACCATTGGACCTCTCACCTGAGAAGACAAGAATCGAGAAGACTCAGGCCGCAAAAGCTGCAGTGCAGCCTTATTTACAATAGCCAAGACAGTGAAGCAATGAAAATGTCCAACAACAGGTGAATGGATAAAGAAGAAGTGGTCCATGTACACAATGGAATATTAGCCATGGAAAACAATGAACCATTGCTCTCTGAGGCACCACAAATGAGTCTGGAGATAATCACGAAACATGAGGTAACTCGGAAACCAAAGACCTGTATTCTATGATATCACTTATAGGCGTTATGTAATAACTGACACAAATGAATATATTTCCAAGGGAAAGACACTCACAGACTTAGAAAACAAACTATGCTCATCTAAAAGGAAAGGTGGGGGGAATGGATAAATTAAGAGTAGTCTTGCTATATCTATACAAACACATATTATATACATTTCTCAAAAAGACCGACCATGTAGCAAGGGAGGTCTGCGGAAACCTCTGTAACATTTTACATGGGAAGAGGATCTGTACTTGAATAGACATATATAATGTACAAATGAACCAGATTGTGTACACCTAGGACAAACAATATTCTAAGCTTTACCCCAATTAAAAAATTTTTTTAAATCCAAGAAGAAATAATGAGACATAAACGTATGGGGGTTTCTCCATGCACATTTCAATTTAATTTACAACCTAGGAACACGACTTGCAGAAAGGCTCTGCTGCCCTACTACCCAGATTTGGGAATGGAGAAATGCTGCCTGCTTGAGGCCACTTCCCACAACAGCAGCTTTAAACCCATTGCTAAAGGTCACTAAATATTCACCAAACTTGTAGTTCGGGAAATGACACCTGCTCTCTAAAAAAATTATGGGGTGGAAAATCGACCAAAAATTTCAAAATAGGGCAACCTTCCAAGAAGACAATTTCAAGAGATATATTGTACTCCCAACTGTTTCCTTTTTTTTAACAGAAAAGAAAACGGTGGAGAAAAATGATGAGTTTTACGAATTTTCAAAGACATGCAAACCCACATTACAAAAACCTATCAGCTCACAGCAGCCAGTATGGCCATTAGCATAAATGCGGCAAACAATAAATGCTTAAGCGATTGTGGAGAAATGCGTACCCTCGATTCTAATGGGGACGTGGTAAGTGCCAGTAATGAAAACACAAAGATGGTGCTTTGAAAAGGAAAACACGGTGCTACCAGTCAGTCAATCACACCCACTGCTGGGCCTATCACCTGTGAAAATGAGAATCAAAAAGTCACAGGCTGGCAATCCTGCACTCCAACAATATTTACCATAGCCAACGCTTGGGAGCAATGAAAATGTCCATCAACCGAGGAATGCACAAAGTAGAAGTGGTCCACGTACACGGTGCAAAATTACTCCAATAAAAACTAAAAATTAAATTTAAAAATCCAACAAAAGTAAGGAGACATCAGCTTGTGTGGGTTTGTCCGGGCACACTCCACTCTAATTTATAACCGAGAAACACCACAGGCCGCAATGGCTTCTCCCTAGTTACCAGGGTGGGGAACATAGAAAGGCTGCCACCCTCTGGCAGTTACCTGCAAAAGCAGCATTAAAGCCTGTGCTAATGGTCATTTCATAGGAACAAGTACTGCAGAACTGTTAATGAAACCTGCCCTCAAAATGTCTTGAGGGAGGTAATGGCCAAAACATTTCAAAATGTGACGCATACTTTAAGAGAACAATTTGAAGAACTAAGGGGTAATCACAGCTTGAAAAATAAAAAGGACATGCCTTAAAGCTCAATTTCAACGGATTATGAGGCACGTGCGAATTCAACCACAAAAAGGTATCAGCTCACAATTGTCAGAATAACCATCAACAAGAAATCTACAAACAAAAATGCTGAAGGTGTTGTGGAGAAATGTGTACCCTCACCTTCAAGGGGGACGTAAGTTGGAAAGGGCCACAAATGAGAGCAGAATGGAGGTGCCTTAAAAAGGTAAACATTGAGCTACCATATGATCCAGCAGAAGCACTCCTCGACATATAATCTAAGAAGAGAGAATTGGAAAGACACAGGCAGGCAAATCTGCATGGCACAGTATTACAATAGCCAAGATATGGAAGTAACCAAAAACTCCACCAACAGATGGGTGGACAAAGAAGAACTCCTCCATGTACAGATGGAATATTCGCTAGTGAAAAAAATGAAACAATGCCATTTGCAGCACCATACATGAGTCTAGACGTAATCACGCCACCTGTAGTAAGTGAGAAAGCAAAGACACATATCCTATCATATCACTTTTAGGAGTTACTTAAAAATTGATACCAATGAAGATATTTCCACAGAGAAAGGCAATCACAGATTCATTAAAAAAATCTTATGGTTCACCAAATAGAAAGGGATGAGGATTGGATACATTACCATACTGGGGTTAAGAGAGATATACATACCATGTGAAATATATAATCACCAAAGACGTACGGAAGACCAGGAGAAGACTACTCAACATTGTGTCATAACCTACATGGGAAAAGGATGCGAGGAAGAATAGATACACGTATATGTGTGAAAGAACCACATCTTGCACACCTAGAACAAACAAACCATTGTAATCAAATTTGCTGGGATAAAAAATAAAAGTAAATTACAAATATGAACAAGAAGTAATCAGAGATAAACTTAAAGGGCTATTTCCTGGCACATTCCATTCTAATATACAACCTAGAACACCACTTCCATTAAGGCTCTGTTTCCCTAGTAACCAAATTTGGTAAAGGAGAAACGCTGCCACCTTGTGGCCGTCTCCTGCAAGAGCAGCTTTAAACTCACAGCTAATGGTCACTTAACATTCACAAGGACTCAGGGCTGTAAAGGACACTTGCCCTAAAAATTTGTGCTGAAGTAGGGAATGGACAAAAAAATTCAAAACAGGCAAATGTTTCAAGAAGAGAGTATGAAGAGTTATGTTTTACTCACACTCTTTTTTAAAAAAAGGAAAATGGATAAAAGCTCAACCTCAGGGAGTGTTAGACCCATGCAATCTATTCTATAAAAAGTTTCAACTTACACCAGTCGACTGACCATCATCAAAAAGTCTACAAACAATAAATGCTGAAGGGGTTTTAGAGAACTGTGTCCCCTCTACCTGCTGGTGAGACGTAAAGGGGTAACAGCCAATAATGAGAACAGAAAGGAGCTGTGTTTAAAAGTAAAAATGGAGGTACCATTCAATCCAGCAGGCGCACCATTGGACCTCTCACCTGAGTAGACAAGAATCGAGAAGACTCAGGCCGCAAAAGCTGCAGTGCAGCCTTATTTACAATAGCCAAGACAGTGAAGCAATGAAAATGTCCAACAACAGGTGAATGGATAAAGAAGAAGTGGTCCATGTACACAATGGAATATTAGCCATGGAAAACAATGAACCATTGCTCTCTGAGGCACCACAAATGAGTCTGGAGATAATCACGAAACATGAGGTAACTCGGAAACCAAAGACCTGTATTCTATGATATCACTTATAGGCGTTATCTAATAACTGACACAAATGAATATATTTCCACAGAGAAAGACACTCACAGACTTAGAAAACAAACTATGCTCATCTAAAAGGAAAGGTGGGGAGAAAGGATAAATTAAGATTAGTGTTGCTATATCTATACAAACACATATTATATACATTTCTCAAAAAGACCGACCATGTAGCAAGGGAGGTCTGCGGAAACCTCTGTAACATTTTACATGGGAAGAGGATCTGTACTTGAATAGACATATATAATGTACAAATGAACCAGATTGTGTACACCTAGGACAAACAATATTCTAAGCTTTACCCCAATTAACAAAATTTTTTAAATCCAAGAAGAAATAATGAGACATAAACGTATGGGTGTTTCTCCATGCACATTCCAATTTAATTTACAACCTAGGAACACGACTGCCAGAAAGGCTCTGCTGCCCTAGTACCCAGATTTGGGAATGGAGAAATGCTGCCTGCTTGAGGCCACTTCCCACAACAGCAGCTTTAAACCCATTGCTAAAGGTCACTAAATATTCACCAAACTTGCAGTTCGGGAAATGACACCTTCTCTCTAAAAAAATTCTGGGGTGGAAAATCGACCAAAAATTTCAAAATAGGGCAACCTTCCAAGAAGACAATTTCAAGAGATATATTGTACTCCCAACTGTTTCCTTTTTTTTAACAGAAAAGAAAACGGTGGAGAAAAATGATGAGTTTTACGAATTTTCAAAGACATGCAAACCCACATTACAAAAACCTATCAGCTCACAGCAGCCAGTATGGCCATTAGCATAAATGCGGCAAACAATAAATGCTGAAGCGATTGTGGAGAAATGCGTACCCTCGATTCTAACGGGGACGTGGTAAGTGCCAGTAATGAAAACACAAAGAAGGTGCTTTGAAAAGGGAAACACGGTGCTACCAGTCAGTCAATCACACCCACTGCTGGGCCTATCACCTGTGAAAATGAGAATCAAAAAGTCACAGGCTGGCAATCCTGCACTCCAACAATATTTACCATAGCCAACGCTTGGAAGCAATGAAAATGTCCATCAACCGAGGAATGCACAAAGTAGAAGTGGTCCACGTACACGGTGGAAAATTACTCCAATAAAAAATAAAAATTAAATTTAAAAATCCAACAAAAGTCAGGAGACATCAGCTTGTGTGGGTTTGTCCGGGCACACTCCACTCTAATTTATAACCGAGAAACACCACAGGCCGCAAGGGCTTCTCCCTAGTTACCAGGGTGGGGAACATAGAAAGGCTGCCACCCTCTGGCAGTTACCTGCAAAAGCAGCATTAAAGCCTGTGCTCATGGTCATTTCATAGGAACAAGTACTGCAGAACTGTAAATGAAACCTGCCCTCAAAATGTCTTGAGGGAGGTAATGGCCAAAACATTTCAAAATGTGACACATACTTTAAGAAAACAATTTGAAGAACTAAGGGGTAATCACAGCTTGAAAAATAAAAAGGACATGCCTTAAAGCTCAATTTCAACGGATTATGAGGCACGTGCGAATTCAACCACAAAAAGGTATCAGCTCACAATTGTCAGAATAACCATCAACAAGAAATCTACAAACAAAAATGCTGAAGGTGTTGTGGAGAAATGCGTACCCTCAACTTCAAGGGGGACGGAAGTTGGAAAGGGCCACAAATGAGAGCAGAATGGAGGTGCCTTAAAAAGGTAAACATTGAGCTACCATATGATCCAGCGGAACCACTCCTCGACATATAATCTAAGAAGAGAGAATTGGAAAGACACAGGCAGGCAAATCTGCATGGCACAGTATTACAATAGCCAAGATATGGAAGTAACCAAAAAGTCCACCAACAGATGGGTGGACAAAGAAGAACTCCTCCATGTACAGACGGAATATTCGCTAGTGAAAAAAATGAAACAATGCCATTTGCAGCACCATACATGAGTCTAGACGTAATCACGCCACCTGTAGTAAGTGAGAAAGCAAAAGACACATATCCTATCATATCACTTTTAGGAGTTACTTAAAAATTGATACCAATGAAGATATTTCCACAGAGAAAGGCAATCACAGATTCATTAAAAAAATCTTATGGTTCACCAAATAGAAAGGGATGAGGATTGGATACATTACCATATTGGGGTTAACAGAGATATACAAACCATGTGAAATATATAATCACCAAAGACGTACGGAAGACCAGGAGAAGACTACTCAACATTGTGGCATAACCTACATGGGAAAAGGATGCGTGGAAGAATAGAAACATGTATGTGTGTGAAAGAAGCACATCTTGCACACCTAGAACAAACAAACCATTGTAATCAAATGTGCTGGGATAAAGAATAAAAAGTAAATTACAAATATGAACAAGAAGTTATGAGACATAAACTTAAAGGGCTTTTTCCTGGCACATTCCATTCTAATTTACAACCTAGAACACCACTTCCATTAAGCCTCTGTTTCCCTAGTTACGAAATTTGGAAAAGGAGAAATGCTGCCACCTTGTGGCCGTTTCCTGCAAGAGCAGCTTTAAACTCAGAGCTAATGCTCACTTAACATACACAAGGACTCAGGGCTGTAAAGGACACCTGTCCTAAAAAAATGTGCTGAAGGAGGGAATGGACAAAAAAATTCAAAACAGGCAAATGTTTCAAGAAGAGAGTATGAAGAGTTAAGTTTTACTCACGGGGTTTTAAAAAAAAGGAAAATGGATAAAAGCTCAACCTCAGGGAGTGTTAGACCCATGCAATCTATTCTATAAAAAGTTTCAACTTACACCAGTCGACTGACCATCAGCAAAAAGTCTACAAACAATAAATGCTGAAGGGGTTTTAGAGAACTGTGTCCCCTCTACCTGCTGGTGAGACGTAAAGGGGTAACAGCCAATAATGAGAACAGAAAGGAGCTGTGTTTAAAAGTAAAAATGGAGGTACCATTCAATCCAGCAGGCGCACCATTGGACCTCTCACCTGAGAAGACAAGAATCGAGAAGACTCAGGCCGCAAAAGCTGCAGTGCAGCCTTATTCACAATAGCCAAGACAGTGAAGCAATGAAAATGTCCAACAACAGGTGAATGGATAAAGAAGAAGTGGTCCATGTACACAATGGAATATTAGCCATGGAAAACAATGAACCATTGCTCTCTGAGGCACCACAAATGAGTCTGGAGATAATCACGAAACATGAGGTAACTCGGAAACCAAAGACCTGTATTCTATGATATCACTTATAGGCGTTATCTAATAACTGACACAAATGAATATATTTCCACAGAGAAAGACACTCACAGACTTAGAAAACAAACTATGCTCATCTAAAAGGAAAGGTGGGGAGAAAGGATAAATTAAGATTAGTGTTGCTATATCTATACAAACACATATTATATACATTTCTCAAAAAGACCGACCATGTAGCAAGGGAGGTCTGCGGAAACCTCTGTAACATTTTACATGGGAAGAGGATCTGTACTTGAATAGACATATATAATGTACAAATGAACCAGATTGTGTACACCTAGGACAAACAATATTCCAAGCTTTACCCCAATTAACAAAATTTTTTAAATCCAAGAAGAAATAATGAGACATAAACGTATGGGTGTTTCTCCATGCACATTCCAATTTAATTTACAACCTAGGAACACGACTGCCAGAAAGGCTCTGCTGCCCTAGTACCCAGATTTGGGAATGGAGAAATGCTGCCTGCTTGAGGCCACTTCCCACAACAGCAGCTTTAAACCCATTGCTAAAGGTCACTAAATATTCACCAAACTTGCAGTTCGGGAAATGACACCTGCTCTCTAAAAAAATTCTGGGGTGGAAAATCGACCAAAAATTTCAAAATAGGGCAACCTTCCAAGAAGACAATTTCAAGAGATATATTGTACTCCCAACTGTTTCCTTTTTTTTAACAGAAAAGAAAACGGTGGAGAAAAATGATGAGTTTTACGAATTTTCAAAGACATGCAAACCCACATTACAAAAACCTATCAGCTCACAGCAGCCAGTATGGCCATTAGCATAAATGCGGCAAAAAATAAATGCTGAAGCGATTGTGGAGAAATGCGTACCCTCGATTCTAACGGGGACGTGGTAAGTGCCAGTAATGAAAACACAAAGAAGGTGCTTTGAAAAGGGAAACACGGTGCTACCAGTCAGTCAATCACACCCACTGCTGGGCCTATCACCTGTGAAAATGAGAATCAAAAAGTCACAGGCTGGCAATCCTGCACTCCAACAATATTTACCATAGCCAACGCTTGGAAGCAATGAAAATGTCCATCAACCGAGGAATGCACAAAGTAGAAGTGGTCCACGTACACGGTGGAAAATTACTCCAATAAAAAATAAAAATTAAATTTAAAAATCCAACAAAAGTCAGGAGACATCAGCTTGTGTGGGTTTGTCCGGGCACACTCCACTCTAATTTATAACCGAGAAACACCACAGGCCGCAAGGGCTTCTCCCTAGTTACCAGGGTGGGGAACATAGAAAGGCTGCCACCCTCTGGCAGTTACCTGCAAAAGCAGCATTAAAGCCTGTGCTCATGGTCATTTCATAGGAACAAGTACTGCAGAACTGTAAATGAAACCTGCCCTCAAAATGTCTTGAGGGAGGTAATGGCCAAAACATTTCAAAATGTGACACATACTTTAAGAAAACAATTTGAAGAACTAAGGGGTAATCACAGCTTGAAAAATAAAAAGGACATGCCTTAAAGCTCAATTTCAACGGATTATGAGGCACGTGCGAATTCAACCACAAAAAGGTATCAGCTCACAATTGTCAGAATAACCATCAACAAGAAATCTACAAACAAAAATGCTGAAGGTGTTGTGGAGAAATGCGTACCCTCAACTTCAAGGGGGACGGAAGTTGGAAAGGGCCACAAATGAGAGCAGAATGGAGGTGCCTTAAAAAGGTAAACATTGAGCTACCATATGATCCAGCGGAACCACTCCTCGACATATAATCTAAGAAGAGAGAATTGGAAAGACACAGGCAGGCAAATCTGCATGGCACAGTATTACAATAGCCAAGATATGGAAGTAACCAAAACGTCCACCAACAGATGGGTGGACAAAGAAGAACTCCTCCATGTACAGACGGAATATTCGCTAGTGAAAAAAATGAAACAATGCCATTTGCAGCACCATACATGAGTCTAGACGTAATCACGCCACCTGTAGTAAGTGAGAAAGCAAAAGACACATATCCTATCATATCACTTTTAGGAGTTACTTAAAAATTGATACCAATGAAGATATTTCCACAGAGAAAGGCAATCACAGATTCATTAAAAAAATCTTATGGTTCACCAAATAGAAAGGGATGAGGATTGGATACATTACCATATTGGGGTTAACAGAGATATACAAACCATGTGAAATATATAATCACCAAAGACGTACGGAAGACCAGGAGAAGACTACTCAACATTGTGGCATAACCTACATGGGAAAAGGATGCGTGGAAGAATAGAAACATGTATGTGTGTGAAAGAAGCACATCTTGCACACCTAGAACAAACAAACCATTGTAATCAAATGTGCTGGGATAAAGAATAAAAAGTAAATTACAAATATGAACAAGAAGTTATGAGACATAAACTTAAAGGGCTTTTTCCTGGCACATTCCATTCTAATTTACAACCTAGAACACCACTTCCATTAAGCCTCTGTTTCCCTAGTTACGAAATTTGGAAAAGGAGAAATGCTGCCACCTTGTGGCCGTTTCCTGCAAGAGCAGCTTTAAACTCAGAGCTAATGCTCACTTAACATACACAAGGACTCAGGGCTGTAAAGGACACCTGTCCTAAAAAAATGTGCTGAAGGAGGGAATGGACAAAAAAATTCAAAACAGGCAAATGTTTCAAGAAGAGAGTATGAAGAGTTAAGTTTTACTCACGGGGTTTTAAAAAAAAGGAAAATGGATAAAAGCTCAACCTCAGGGAGTGTTAGACCCATGCAATCTATTCTATAAAAAGTTTCAACTTACACCAGTCGACTGACCATCAGCAAAAAGTCTACAAACAATAAATGCTGAAGGGGTTTTAGAGAACTGTGTCCCCTCTACCTGCTGGTGAGACGTAAAGGGGTAACAGCCAATAATGAGAACAGAAAGGAGCTGTGTTTAAAAGTAAAAATGGAGGTACCATTCAATCCAGCAGGCGCACCATTGGACCTCTCACCTGAGAAGACAAGAATCGAGAAGACTCAGGCCGCAAAAGCTGCAGTGCAGCCTTATTTACAATAGCCAAGACAGTGAAGCAATGAAAATGTCCAACAACAGGTGAATGGATAAAGAAGAAGTGGTCCATGTACACAATGGAATATTAGCCATGGAAAACAATGAACCATTGCTCTCTGAGGCACCACAAATGAGTCTGGAGATAATCACGAAACATGAGGTAACTCGGAAACCAAAGACCTGTATTCTATGATATCACTTATAGGCGTTATGTAATAACTGACACAAATGAATATATTTCCAAGGGAAAGACACTCACAGACTTAGAAAACAAACTATGCTCATCTAAAAGGAAAGGTGGGGGGAATGGATAAATTAAGAGTAGTCTTGCTATATCTATACAAACACATATTATATACATTTCTCAAAAAGACCGACCATGTAGCAAGGGAGGTCTGCGGAAACCTCTGTAACATTTTACATGGGAAGAGGATCTGTACTTGAATAGACATATATAATGTACAAATGAACCAGATTGTGTACACCTAGGACAAACAATATTCTAAGCTTTACCCCAATTAAAAAATTTTTTTAAATCCAAGAAGAAATAATGAGACATAAACGTATGGGGGTTTCTCCATGCACATTTCAATTTAATTTACAACCTAGGAACACGACTTGCAGAAAGGCTCTGCTGCCCTACTACCCAGATTTGGGAATGGAGAAATGCTGCCTGCTTGAGGCCACTTCCCACAACAGCAGCTTTAAACCCATTGCTAAAGGTCACTAAATATTCACCAAACTTGTAGTTCGGGAAATGACACCTGCTCTCTAAAAAAATTATGGGGTGGAAAATCGACCAAAAATTTCAAAATAGGGCAACCTTCCAAGAAGACAATTTCAAGAGATATATTGTACTCCCAACTGTTTCCTTTTTTTTAACAGAAAAGAAAACGGTGGAGAAAAATGATGAGTTTTACGAATTTTCAAAGACATGCAAACCCACATTACAAAAACCTATCAGCTCACAGCAGCCAGTATGGCCATTAGCATAAATGCGGCAAACAATAAATGCTTAAGCGATTGTGGAGAAATGCGTACCCTCGATTCTAATGGGGACGTGGTAAGTGCCAGTAATGAAAACACAAAGATGGTGCTTTGAAAAGGAAAACACGGTGCTACCAGTCAGTCAATCACACCCACTGCTGGGCCTATCACCTGTGAAAATGAGAATCAAAAAGTCACAGGCTGGCAATCCTGCACTCCAACAATATTTACCATAGCCAACGCTTGGGAGCAATGAAAATGTCCATCAACCGAGGAATGCACAAAGTAGAAGTGGTCCACGTACACGGTGCAAAATTACTCCAATAAAAACTAAAAATTAAATTTAAAAATCCAACAAAAGTAAGGAGACATCAGCTTGTGTGGGTTTGTCCGGGCACACTCCACTCTAATTTATAACCGAGAAACACCACAGGCCGCAATGGCTTCTCCCTAGTTACCAGGGTGGGGAACATAGAAAGGCTGCCACCCTCTGGCAGTTACCTGCAAAAGCAGCATTAAAGCCTGTGCTAATGGTCATTTCATAGGAACAAGTACTGCAGAACTGTTAATGAAACCTGCCCTCAAAATGTCTTGAGGGAGGTAATGGCCAAAACATTTCAAAATGTGACGCATACTTTAAGAGAACAATTTGAAGAACTAAGGGGTAATCACAGCTTGAAAAATAAAAAGGACATGCCTTAAAGCTCAATTTCAACGGATTATGAGGCACGTGCGAATTCAACCACAAAAAGGTATCAGCTCACAATTGTCAGAATAACCATCAACAAGAAATCTACAAACAAAAATGCTGAAGGTGTTGTGGAGAAATGTGTACCCTCAACTTCAAGGGGGACGTAAGTTGGAAAGGGCCACAAATGAGAGCAGAATGGAGGTGCCTTAAAAAGGTAAACATTGAGCTACCATATGATCCAGCAGAAGCACTCCTCGACATATAATCTAAGAAGAGAGAATTGGAAAGACACAGGCAGGCAAATCTGCATGGCACAGTATTACAATAGCCAAGATATGGAAGTAACCAAAAAGTCCACCAACAGATGGGTGGACAAAGAAGAACTCCTCCATGTACAGATGGAATATTCGCTAGTGAAAAAAATGAAACAATGCCATTTGCAGCACCATACATGAGTCTAGACGTAATCACGCCACCTGTAGTAAGTGAGAAAGCAAAGACACATATCCTATCATATCACTTTTAGGAGTTACTTAAAAATTGATACCAATGAAGATATTTCCACAGAGAAAGGCAATCACAGATTCATTAAAAAAATCTTATGGTTCACCAAATAGAAAGGGATGAGGATTGGATACATTACCATACTGGGGTTAACAGAGATATACATACCATGTGAAATATATAATCACCAAAGACGTACGGAAGACCAGGAGAAGACTACTCAACATTGTGTCATAACCTACATGGGAAAAGGATGCGAGGAAGAATAGATACACGTATATGTGTGAAAGAACCACATCTTGCACACCTAGAACAAACAAACCATTGTAATCAAATTTGCTGGGATAAAAAATAAAAGTAAATTACAAATATGAACAAGAAGTAATCAGAGATAAACTTAAAGGGCTATTTCCTGGCACATTCCATTCTAATATACAACCTAGAACACCACTTCCATTAAGGCTCTGTTTCCCTAGTAACCAAATTTGGTAAAGGAGAAACGCTGCCACCTTGTGGCCGTCTCCTGCAAGAGCAGCTTTAAACTCACAGCTAATGGTCACTTAACATTCACAAGGACTCAGGGCTGTAAAGGACACTTGCCCTAAAAATTTGTGCTGAAGTAGGGAATGGACAAAAAAATTCAAAACAGGCAAATGTTTCAAGAAGAGAGTATGAAGAGTTATGTTTTACTCACACTCTTTTTTAAAAAAAGGAAAATGGATAAAAGCTCAACCTCAGGGAGTGTTAGACCCATGCAATCTATTCTATAAAAAGTTTCAACTTACACCAGTCGACTGACCATCAGCAAAAAGTCTACAAACAATAAATGCTGAAGGGGTTTTAGAGAACTGTGTCCCCTCTACCTGCTGGTGAGACGTAAAGGGGTAACAGCCAATAATGAGAACAGAAAGGAGCTGTGTTTAAAAGTAAAAATGGAGGTACCATTCAATCCAGCAGGCGCACCATTGGACCTCTCACCTGAGTAGACAAGAATCGAGAAGACTCAGGCCGCAAAAGCTGCAGTGCAGCCTTATTTACAATAGCCAAGACAGTGAAGCAATGAAAATGTCCAACAACAGGTGAATGGATAAAGAAGAAGTGGTCCATGTACACAATGGAATATTAGCCATGGAAAACAATGAACCATTGCTCTCTGAGGCACCACAAATGAGTCTGGAGATAATCACGAAACATGAGGTAACTCGGAAACCAAAGACCTGTATTCTATGATATCACTTATAGGCGTTATCTAATAACTGACACAAATGAATATATTTCCACAGAGAAAGACACTCACAGACTTAGAAAACAAACTATGCTCATCTAAAAGGAAAGGTGGGGAGAAAGGATAAATTAAGATTAGTGTTGCTATATCTATACAAACACATATTATATACATTTCTCAAAAAGACCGACCATGTAGCAAGGGAGGTCTGCGGAAACCTCTGTAACATTTTACATGGGAAGAGGATCTGTACTTGAATAGACATATATAATGTACAAATGAACCAGATTGTGTACACCTAGGACAAACAATATTCTAAGCTTTACCCCAATTAACAAAATTTTTTAAATCCAAGAAGAAATAATGAGACATAAACGTATGGGTGTTTCTCCATGCACATTCCAATTTAATTTACAACCTAGGAACACGACTGCCAGAAAGGCTCTGCTGCCCTAGTACCCAGATTTGGGAATGGAGAAATGCTGCCTGCTTGAGGCCACTTCCCACAACAGCAGCTTTAAACCCATTGCTAAAGGTCACTAAATATTCACCAAACTTGCAGTTCGGGAAATGACACCTGCTCTCTAAAAAAATTCTGGGGTGGAAAATCGACCAAAAATTTCAAAATAGGGCAACCTTCCAAGAAGACAATTTCAAGAGATATATTGTACTCCCAACTGTTTCCTTTTTTTTAACAGAAAAGAAAACGGTGGAGAAAAATGATGAGTTTTACGAATTTTCAGACATGCAAACCCACATTACAAAAACCTATCAGCTCACAGCAGCCAGTATGGCCATTAGCATAAATGCGGCAAACAATAAATGCTGAAGCGATTGTGGAGAAATGCGTACCCTCGATTCTAACGGGGACGTGGTAAGTGCCAGTAATGAAAACACAAAGAAGGTGCTTTGAAAAGGGAAACACGGTGCTACCAGTCAGTCAATCACACCCACTGCTGGGCCTATCACCTGTGAAAATGAGAATCAAAAAGTCACAGGCTGGCAATCCTGCACTCCAACAATATTTACCATAGCCAACGCTTGGAAGCAATGAAAATGTCCATCAACCGAGGAATGCACAAAGTAGAAGTGGTCCACGTACACGGTGGAAAATTACTCCAATAAAAAATAAAAATTAAATTTAAAAATCCAACAAAAGTCAGGAGACATCAGCTTGTGTGGGTTTGTCCGGGCACACTCCACTCTAATTTATAACCGAGAAACACCACAGGCCGCAAGGGCTTCTCCCTAGTTACCAGGGTGGGGAACATAGAAAGGCTGCCACCCTCTGGCAGTTACCTGCAAAAGCAGCATTAAAGCCTGTGCTCATGGTCATTTCATAGGAACAAGTACTGCAGAACTGTAAATGAAACCTGCCCTCAAAATGTCTTGAGGGAGGTAATGGCCAAAACATTTCAAAATGTGACACATACTTTAAGAAAACAATTTGAAGAACTAAGGGGTAATCACAGCTTGAAAAATAAAAAGGACATGCCTTAAAGCTCAATTTCAACGGATTATGAGGCACGTGCGAATTCAACCACAAAAAGGTATCAGCTCACAATTGTCAGAATAACCATCAACAAGAAATCTACAAACAAAAATGCTGAAGGTGTTGTGGAGAAATGCGTACCCTCAACTTCAAGGGGGACGGAAGTTGGAAAGGGCCACAAATGAGAGCAGAATGGAGGTGCCTTAAAAAGGTAAACATTGAGCTACCATATGATCCAGCGGAACCACTCCTCGACATATAATCTAAGAAGAGAGAATTGGAAAGACACAGGCAGGCAAATCTGCATGGCACAGTATTACAATAGCCAAGATATGGAAGTAACCAAAAAGTCCACCAACAGATGGGTGGACAAAGAAGAACTCCTCCATGTACAGACGGAATATTCGCTAGTGAAAAAAATGAAACAATGCCATTTGCAGCACCATACATGAGTCTAGACGTAATCACGCCACCTGTAGTAAGTGAGAAAGCAAAAGACACATATCCTATCATATCACTTTTAGGAGTTACTTAAAAATTGATACCAATGAAGATATTTCCACAGAGAAAGGCAATCACAGATTCATTAAAAAAATCTTATGGTTCACCAAATAGAAAGGGATGAGGATTGGATACATTACCATATTGGGGTTAACAGAGATATACAAACCATGTGAAATATATAATCACCAAAGACGTACGGAAGACCAGGAGAAGACTACTCAACATTGTGGCATAACCTACATGGGAAAAGGATGCGTGGAAGAATAGAAACATGTATGTGTGTGAAAGAAGCACATCTTGCACACCTAGAACAAACAAACCATTGTAATCAAATGTGCTGGGATAAAGAATAAAAAGTAAATTACAAATATGAACAAGAAGTTATGAGACATAAACTTAAAGGGCTTTTTCCTGGCACATTCCATTCTAATTTACAACCTAGAACACCACTTCCATTAAGCCTCTGTTTCCCTAGTTACGAAATTTGGAAAAGGAGAAATGCTGCCACCTTGTGGCCGTTTCCTGCAAGAGCAGCTTTAAACTCAGAGCTAATGCTCACTTAACATACACAAGGACTCAGGGCTGTAAAGGACACCTGTCCTAAAAAAATGTGCTGAAGGAGGGAATGGACAAAAAAATTCAAAACAGGCAAATGTTTCAAGAAGAGAGTATGAAGAGTTAAGTTTTACTCACGGGGTTTTAAAAAAAAGGAAAATGGATAAAAGCTCAACCTCAGGGAGTGTTAGACCCATGCAATCTATTCTATAAAAAGTTTCAACTTACACCAGTCGACTGACCATCAGCAAAAAGTCTACAAACAATAAATGCTGAAGGGGTTTTAGAGAACTGTGTCCCCTCTACCTGCTGGTGAGACGTAAAGGGGTAACAGCCAATAATGAGAACAGAAAGGAGCTGTGTTTAAAAGTAAAAATGGAGGTACCATTCAATCCAGCAGGCGCACCATTGGACCTCTCACCTGAGAAGACAAGAATCGAGAAGACTCAGGCCGCAAAAGCTGCAGTGCAGCCTTATTCACAATAGCCAAGACAGTGAAGCAATGAAAATGTCCAACAACAGGTGAATGGATAAAGAAGAAGTGGTCCATGTACACAATGGAATATTAGCCATGGAAAACAATGAACCATTGCTCTCTGAGGCACCACAAATGAGTCTGGAGATAATCACGAAACATGAGGTAACTCGGAAACCAAAGACCTGTATTCTATGATATCACTTATAGGCGTTATGTAATAACTGACACAAATGAATATATTTCCAAGGGAAAGACACTCACAGACTTAGAAAACAAACTATGCTCATCTAAAAGGAAAGGTGGGGGGAATGGATAAATTAAGAGTAGTCTTGCTATATCTATACAAACACATATTATATACATTTCTCAAAAAGACCGACCATGTAGCAAGGGAGGTCTGCGGAAACCTCTGTAACATTTTACATGGGAAGAGGATCTGTACTTGAATAGACATATATAATGTACAAATGAACCAGATTGTGTACACCTAGGACAAACAATATTCTAAGCTTTACCCCAATTAAAAAATTTTTTTAAATCCAAGAAGAAATAATGAGACATAAACGTATGGGGGTTTCGCCATGCACATTTCAATTTAATTTACAACCTAGGAACACGACTTGCAGAAAGGCTCTGCTGCCCTAGTACCCAGATTTGGGAATGGAGAAATGCTGCCTGCTTGAGGCCACTTCCCACAACAGCAGCTTTAAACCCATTGCTAAAGGTCACTAAATATTCACCAAACTTGTAGTTCGGGAAATGACACCTGCTCTCTAAAAAAATTCTGGGGTGGAAAATCGACCAAAAATTTCAAAATAGGGCAACCTTCCAAGAAGACAATTTCAAGAGATATATTGTACTCCCAACTGTTTCCTTTTTTTTAACAGAAAAGAAAACGGTGGAGAAAAATGATGAGTTTTACGAATTTTCAAAGACATGCAAACCCACATTACAAAAACCTATCAGCTCACAGCAGCCAGTATGGCCATTAGCATAAATGCGGCAAACAATAAATGCTTAAGCGATTGTGGAGAAATGCGTACCCTCGATTCTAATGGGGACGTGGTAAGTGCCAGTAATGAAAACACAAAGATGGTGCTTTGAAAAGGAAAACACGGTGCTACCAGTCAGTCAATCACACCCACTGCTGGGCCTATCACCTGTGAAAATGAGAATCAAAAAGTCACAGGCTGGCAATCCTGCACTCCAACAATATTTACCATAGCCAACGCTTGGGAGCAATGAAAATGTCCATCAACCGAGGAATGCACAAAGTAGAAGTGGTCCACGTACACGGTGCAAAATTACTCCAATAAAAACTAAAAATTAAATTTAAAAATCCAACAAAAGTAAGGAGACATCAGCTTGTGTGGGTTTGTCCGGGCACACTCCACTCTAATTTATAACCGAGAAACACCACAGGCCGCAATGGCTTCTCCCTAGTTACCAGGGTGGGGAACATAGAAAGGCTGCCACCCTCTGGCAGTTACCTGCAAAAGCAGCATTAAAGCCTGTGCTAATTGTCATTTCATAGGAACAAGTACTGCAGAACTGTTAATGAAACCTGCCCTCAAAATGTCTTGAGGGAGGTAATGGCCAAAACATTTCAAAATGTGACGCATACTTTAAGAGAACAATTTGAAGAACTAAGGGGTAATCACAGCTTGAAAAATAAAAAGGACATGCCTTAAAGCTCAATTTCAACGGATTATGAGGCACGTGCGAATTCAACCACAAAAAGGTATCAGCTCACAATTGTCAGAATAACCATCAACAAGAAATCTACAAACAAAAATGCTGAAGGTGTTGTGGAGAAATGTGTACCCTCAACTTCAAGGGGGACGTAAGTTGGAAAGGGCCACAAATGAGAGCAGAATGGAGGTGCCTTAAAAAGGTAAACATTGAGCTACCATATGATCCAGCAGAAGCACTCCTCGACATATAATCTAAGAAGAGAGAATTGGAAAGACACAGGCAGGCAAATCTGCATGGCACAGTATTACAATAGCCAAGATATGGAAGTAACCAAAAAGTCCACCAACAGATGGGTGGACAAAGAAGAACTCCTCCATGTACAGATGGAATATTCGCTAGTGAAAAAAATGAAACAATGCCATTTGCAGCACCATACATGAGTCTAGACGTAATCACGCCACCTGTAGTAAGTGAGAAAGCAAAGACACATATCCTATCATATCACTTTTAGGAGTTACTTAAAAATTGATACCAATGAAGATATTTCCACAGAGAAAGGCAATCACAGATTCATTAAAAAAATCTTATGGTTCACCAAATAGAAAGGGATGAGGATTGGATACATTACCATACTGGGGTTAACAGAGATATACATACCATGTGAAATATATAATCACCAAAGACGTACGGAAGACCAGGAGAAGACTACTCAACATTGTGTCATAACCTACATGGGAAAAGGATGCGAGGAAGAATAGATACACGTATATGTGTGAAAGAACCACATCTTGCACACCTAGAACAAACAAACCATTGTAATCAAATTTGCTGGGATAAAAAATAAAAGTAAATTACAAATATGAACAAGAAGTAATCAGAGATAAACTTAAAGGGCTATTTCCTGGCACATTCCATTCTAATATACAACCTAGAACACCACTTCCATTAAGGCTCTGTTTCCCTAGTAACCAAATTTGGTAAAGGAGAAACGCTGCCACCTTGTGGCCGTCTCCTGCAAGAGCAGCTTTAAACTCACAGCTAATGGTCACTTAACATTCACAAGGACTCAGGGCTGTAAAGGACACTTGCCCTAAAAATTTGTGCTGAAGTAGGGAATGGACAAAAAAATTCAAAACAGGCAAATGTTTCAAGAAGAGAGTATGAAGAGTTAAGTTTTACTCACGGGGTTTTAAAAAAAAGGAAAATGGATAAAAGCTCAACCTCAGGGAGTGTTAGACCCATGCAATCTATTCTATAAAAAGTTTCAACTTACACCAGTCGACTGACCATCAGCAAAAAGTCTACAAACAATAAATGCTGAAGGGGTTTTAGAGAACTGTGTCCCCTCTACCTGCTGGTGAGACGTAAAGGGGTAACAGCCAATAATGAGAACAGAAAGGAGCTGTGTTTAAAAGTAAAAATGGAGGTACCATTCAATCCAGCAGGCGCACCATTGGACCTCTCACCTGAGTAGACAAGAATCGAGAAGACTCAGGCCGCAAAAGCTGCAGTGCAGCCTTATTTACAATAGCCAAGACAGTGAAGCAATGAAAATGTCCAACAACAGGTGAATGGATAAAGAAGAAGTGGTCCATGTACACAATGGAATATTAGCCATGGAAAACAATGAACCATTGCTCTCTGAGGCACCACAAATGAGTCTGGAGATAATCACGAAACATGAGGTAACTCGGAAACCAAAGACCTGTATTCTATGATATCACTTATAGGCGTTATCTAATAACTGACACAAATGAATATATTTCCACAGAGAAAGACACTCACAGACTTAGAAAACAAACTATGCTCATCTAAAAGGAAAGGTGGGGAGAAAGGATAAATTAAGATTAGTGTTGCTATATCTATACAAACACATATTATATACATTTCTCAAAAAGACCGACCATGTAGCAAGGGAGGTCTGCGGAAACCTCTGTAACATTTTACATGGGAAGAGGATCTGTACTTGAATAGACATATATAGTGTACAAATGAACCAGATTGTGTACACCTAGGACAAACAATATTCTAAGCTTTACCCCAATTAACAAAATTTTTTAAATCCAAGAAGAAATAATGAGACATAAACGTATGGGTGTTTCTCCATGCACATTCCAATTTAATTTACAACCTAGGAACACGACTGCCAGAAAGGCTCTGCTGCCCTAGTACCCAGATTTGGGAATGGAGAAATGCTGCCTGCTTGAGGCCACTTCCCACAACAGCAGCTTTAAACCCATTGCTAAAGGTCACTAAATATTCACCAAACTTGCAGTTCGGGAAATGACACCTGCTCTCTAAAAAAATTCTGGGGTGGAAAATCGACCAAAAATTTCAAAATAGGGCAACCTTCCAAGAAGACAATTTCAAGAGATATATTGTACTCCCAACTGTTTCCTTTTTTTTAACAGAAAAGAAAACGGTGGAGAAAAATGATGAGTTTTACGAATTTTCAAAGACATGCAAACCCACGTTACAAAAACCTATCAGCTCACAGCAGCCAGTATGGCCATTAGCATAAATGCGGCAAACAATAAATGCTGAAGCGATTGTGGAGAAATGCGTACCCTCGATTCTAACGGGGACGTGGTAAGTGCCAGTAATGAAAACACAAAGAAGGTGCTTTGAAAAGGAAAACACGGTGCTACCAGTCAGTCAATCACACCCACTGCTGGGCCTATCACCTGTGAAAATGAGAATCAAAAAGTCACAGGCTGGCAATCCTGCACTCCAACAATATTTACCATAGCCAACGCTTGGAAGCAATGAAAATGTCCATCAACCGAGGAATGCACAAAGTAGAAGTGGTCCACGTACACGGTGGAAAATTACTCCAATAAAAACTAAAAATTAAATTTAAAAATCCAACAAAAGTCAGGAGACATCAGCTTGTGTGGGTTTGTCCGGGCACACTCCACTCTAATTTATAACCGAGAAACACCACAGGCCGCAAGGGCTTCTCCCTAGTTACCAGGGTGGGGAACATAGAAAGGCTGCCACCCTCTGGCAGTTACCTGCAAAAGCAGCATTAAAGCCTGTGCTCATGGTCATTTCATAGGAACAAGTACTGCAGAACTGTAAATGAAACCTGCCCTCAAAATGTCTTGAGGGAGGTAATGGCCAAAACATTTCAAAATGTGACACATACTTTAAGAAAACAATTTGAAGAACTAAGGGGTAATCACAGCTTGAAAAATAAAAAGGACATGCCTTAAAGCTCAATTTCAACGGATTATGAGGCACGTGCGAATTGAACCACAAAAAGGTATCAGCTCACAATTGTCAGAATAACCATCAACAAGAAATCTACAAACAAAAATGCTGAAGGTGTTGTGGAGAAATGCGTACCCTCAACTTCAAGGGGGACGGAAGTTGGAAAGGGCCACAAATGAGAGCAGAATGGAGGTGCCTTAAAAAGGTAAACATTGAGCTACCATATGATCCAGCGGAACCACTCCTCGACATATAATCTAAGAAGAGAGAATTGGAAAGACACAGGCAGGCAAATCTGCATGGCACAGTATTACAATAGCCAAGATATGGAAGTAACCAAAAAGTCCACCAACAGATGGGTGGACAAAGAAGAACTCCTCCATGTACAGACGGAATATTCGCTAGTGAAAAAAATGAAACAATGCCATTTGCAGCACCATACATGAGTCTAGACGTAATCACGCCACCTGTAGTAAGTGAGAAAGCAAAAGACACATATCCTATCATATCACTTTTAGGAGTTACTTAAAAATTGATACCAATGAAGATATTTCCACAGAGAAAGGCAATCACAGATTCATTAAAAAAATCTTATGGTTCACCAAATAGAAAGGGATGAGGATTGGATACATTACCATATTGGGGTTAACAGAGATATACAAACCATGTGAAATATATAATCACCAAAGACGTACGGAAGACCAGGAGAAGACTACTCAACATTGTGGCATAACCTACATGGGAAAAGGATGCGTGGAAGAATAGAAACATGTATGTGTGTGAAAGAAGCACATCTTGCACACCTAGAACAAACAAACCATTGTAATCAAATGTGCTGGGATAAAGAATAAAAAGTAAATTACAAATATGAACAAGAAGTTATGAGACATAAACTTAAAGGGCTTTTTCCTGGCACATTCCATTCTAATTTACAACCTAGAACACCACTTCCATTAAGCCTCTGTTTCCCTAGTTACGAAATTTGGAAAAGGAGAAATGCTGCCACCTTGTGGCCGTTTCCTGCAAGAGCAGCTTTAAACTCAGAGCTAATGCTCACTTAACATACACAAGGACTCAGGGCTGTAAAGGACACCTGTCCTAAAAAAATGTGCTGAAGGAGGGAATGGACAAAAAAAATTCAAAACAGGCAAATGTTTCAAGAAGAGAGTATGAAGAGTTAAGTTTTACTCACGGTGTTTTAAAAAAAAGGAAAATGGATAAAAGCTCAACCTCAGGGAGTGTTAGACCCATGCAATCTATTCTATAAAAAGTTTCAACTTACACCAGTCGACTGACCATCAGCAAAAAGTCTACAAACAATAAATGCTGAAGGGGTTTTAGAGAACTGTGTCCCCTCTACCTGCTGGTGAGACGTAAAGGGGTAACAGCCAATAATGAGAACAGAAAGGAGCTGTGTTTAAAAGTAAAAATGGAGGTACCATTCAATCCAGCAGGCGCACCATTGGACCTCTCACATGAGAAGACAAGAATCGAGAAGACTCAGGCCGCAAAAGCTGCAGTGCAGCCTTATTCACAATAGCCAAGACAGTGAAGCAATGAAAATGTCCAACAACAGGTGAATGGATAAAGAAGAAGTGGTCCATGTACACAATGGAATATTAGCCATGGAAAACAATGAACCATTGCTCTCTGAGGCACCACAAATGAGTCTGGAGATAATCACGAAACATGAGGTAACTCGGAAACCAAAGACCTGTATTCTATGATATCACTTATAGGTGTTATCTAATAACTGACACAAATGAATATATTTCCACAGAGAAAGACACTCACAGACTTAGAAAACAAACTATGCTCATCTAAAAGGAAAGGTGGGGAGAAAGGATAAATTAAGATTAGTGTTGCTATATCTATACAAACACATATTATATACATTTCTCAAAAAGACCGACCATGTAGCAAGGGAGGTCTGCGGAAACCTCTGTAACATTTTACATGGGAAGAGGATCTGTACTTGAATAGACATATATAATGTACAAATGAACCAGATTGTGTACACCTAGGACAAACAATATTCTAAGCTTTACCCCAATTAACAAAATTTTTTAAATCCAAGAAGAAATAATGAGACATAAACGTATGGGTGTTTCTCCATGCACATTCCAATTTAATTTACAACCTAGGAACACGACTGCCAGAAAGGCTCTGCTGCCCTAGTACCCAGATTTGGGAATGGAGAAATGCTGCCTGCTTGAGGCCACTTCCCACAACAGCAGCTTTAAACCCATTGCTAAAGGTCACTAAATATTCACCAAACTTGCAGTTCGGGAAATGACACCTGCTCTCTAAAAAAATTCTGGGGTGGAAAATCGACCAAAAATTTCAAAATAGGGCAACCTTCCAAGAAGACAATTTCAAGAGATATATTGTACTCCCAACTGTTTCCTTTTTTTTAACAGAAAAGAAAACGGTGGAGAAAAATGATGAGTTTTACGAATTTTCAAAGACATGCAAACCCACATTACAAAAACCTATCAGCTCACAGCAGCCAGTATGGCCATTAGCATAAATGCGGCAAACAATAAATGCTGAAGCCATTGTGGAGAAATGCGTACCCTCGATTCTAACGGGGACGTGGTAAGTGCCAGTAATGAAAACACAAAGAAGGTGCTTTGAAAAGGGAAACACGGTGCTACCAGTCAGTCAATCACACCCACTGCTGGGCCTATCACCTGTGAAAATGAGAATCAAAAAGTCACAGGCTGGCAATCCTGCACTCCAACAATATTTACCATAGCCAACGCTTGGAAGCAATGAAAATGTCCATCAACCGAGGAATGCACAAAGTAGAAGTGGTCCACGTACACGGTGGAAAAATACTCCAATAAAAAATAAAAATTAAATTTAAAAATCCAACAAAAGTCAGGAGACATCAGCTTGTGTGGGTTTGTCCGGGCACACTCCACTCTAATTTATAACCGAGAAACACCACAGGCCGCAAGGGCTTCTCCCTAGTTACCAGGGTGGGGAACATAGAAAGGCTGCCACCCTCTGGCAGTTACCTGCAAAAGCAGCATTAAAGCCTGTGCTCATGGTCATTTCATAGGAACAAGTACTGCAGAACTGTAAATGAAACCTGCCCTCAAAATGTCTTGAGGGAGGTAATGGCCAAAACATTTCAAAATGTGACACATACTTTAAGAAAACAATTTGAAGAACTAAGGGGTAATCACAGCTTGAAAAATAAAAAGGACATGCCTTAAAGCTCAATTTCAACGGATTATGAGGCACGTGCGAATTCAACCACAAAAAGGTATCAGCTCACAATTGTCAGAATAACCATCAACAAGAAATCTACAAACAAAAATGCTGAAGGTGTTGTGGAGAAATGCGTACCCTCAACTTCAAGGGGGACGGAAGTTGGAAAGGGCCACAAATGAGAGCAGAATGGAGGTGCCTTAAAAAGGTAAACATTGAGCTACCATATGATCCAGCGGAACCACTCCTCGACATATAATCTAAGAAGAGAGAATTGGAAAGACACAGGCAGGCAAATCTGCATGGCACAGTATTACAATAGCCAAGATATGGAAGTAACCAAAAAGTCCACCAACAGATGGGTGGACAAAGAAGAACTCCTCCATGTACAGACGGAATATTCGCTAGTGAAAAAAATGAAACAATGCCATTTGCAGCACCATACATGAGTCTAGACGTAATCACGCCACCTGTAGTAAGTGAGAAAGCAAAAGACACATATCCTATCATATCACTTTTAGGAGTTACTTAAAAATTGATACCAATGAAGATATTTCCACAGAGAAAGGCAATCACAGATTCATTAAAAAAATCTTATGGTTCACCAAATAGAAAGGGATGAGGATTGGATACATTACCATATTGGGGTTAACAGAGATATACAAACCATGTGAAATATATAATCACCAAAGACGTACGGAAGACCAGGAGAAGACTACTCAACATTGTGGCATAGCCTACATGGGAAAAGGATGCGTGGAAGAATAGAAACATGTATGTGTGTGAAAGAAGCACATCTTGCACACCTAGAACAAACAAACCATTGTAATCAAATGTGCTGGGATAAAGAATAAAAAGTAAATTACAAATATGAACAAGAAGTTATGAGACATAAACTTAAAGGGCTTTTTCCTGGCACATTCCATTCTAATTTACAACCTAGAACACCACTTCCATTAAGCCTCTGTTTCCCTAGTTACGAAATTTGGAAAAGGAGAAATGCTGCCACCTTGTGGCCGTTTCCTGCAAGAGCAGCTTTAAACTCAGAGCTAATGCTCACTTAACATACACAAGGACTCAGGGCTGTAAAGGACACCTGTCCTAAAAAAATGTGCTGAAGGAGGGAATGGACAAAAAAAATTCAAAACAGGCAAATGTTTCAAGAAGAGAGTATGAAGAGTTAAGTTTTACTCACGGTGTTTTAAAAAAAAGGAAAATGGATAAAAGCTCAACCTCAGGGAGTGTTAGACCCATGCAATCTATTCTATAAAAAGTTTCAACTTACACCAGTCGACTGACCATCAGCAAAAAGTCTACAAACAATAAATGCTGAAGGGGTTTTAGAGAACTGTGTCCCCTCTACCTGCTGGTGAGACGTAAAGGGGTAACAGCCAATAATGAGAACAGAAAGGAGCTGTGTTTAAAAGTAAAAATGGAGGTACCATTCAATCCAGCAGGCGCACCATTGGACCTCTCACCTGAGAAGACAAGAATCGAGAAGACTCAGGCCGCAAAAGCTGCAGTTCAGCCTTATTCACAATAGCCAAGACAGTGAAGCAATGAAAATGTCCAACAACAGGTGAATGGATAAAGAAGAAGTGGTCCATGTACACAATGGAATATTAGCCATGGAAAACAATGAACCATTGCTCTCTGAGGCACCACAAATGAGTCTGGAGATAATCACGAAACATGAGGTAACTCGGAAACCAAAGACCTGTATTCTATGATATCACTTATAGGCGTTATCTAATAACTGACACAAATGAATATATTTCCACAGAGAAAGACACTCACAGACTTAGAAAACAAACTATGCTCATCTAAAAGGAAAGGTGGGGAGAAAGGATAAATTAAGATTAGTGTTGCTATATCTATACAAACACATATTATATACATTTCTCAAAAAGACCGACCATGTAGCAAGGGAGGTCTGCGGAAACCTCTGTAACATTTTACATGGGAAGAGGATCTGTACTTGAATAGACATATATAATGTACAAATGAACCAGATTGTGTACACCTAGGACAAACAATATTCTAAGCTTTACCCCAATTAAAAAAAATTTTTTAAATCCAAGAAGAAATAATGAGACATAAACGTATGGGGGTTTCTCCATGCACATTCCAATTTAATTTACAACCTAGGAACACGACTGCCAGAAAGGCTCTGCTGCCCTAGTACCCAGATTTGGGAATGGAGAAATGCTGCCTGCTTGAGGCCACTTCCCACAACAGCAGCTTTAAACCCATTGCTAAAGGTCACTAAATATTCACCAAACTTGCAGTTCGGGAAATGACACCTGCTCTCTAAAAAAATTCTGGGGTGGAAAATCGACCAAAAATTTCAAAATAGGGCAACCTTCCAAGAAGACAATTTCAAGAGATATATTGTACTCCCAACTGTTTCCTTTTTTTTAACAGAAAAGAAAACGGTGGAGAAAAATGATGAGTTTTACGAATTTTCAAAGACATGCAAACCCACATTACAAAAACCTATCAGCTCACAGCAGCCAGTATGGCCATTAGCATAAATGCGGCAAACAATAAATGCTGAAGCCATTGTGGAGAAATGCGTACCCTCGATTCTAACGGGGACGTGGTAAGTGCCAGTAATGAAAACACAAAGAAGGTGCTTTGAAAAGGGAAACACGGTGCTACCAGTCAGTCAATCACACCCACTGCTGGGCCTATCACCTGTGAAAATGAGAATCAAAAAGTCACAGGCTGGCAATCCTGCACTCCAACAATATTTACCATAGCCAACGCTTGGAAGCAATGAAAATGTCCATCAACCGAGGAATGCACAAAGTAGAAGTGGTCCACGTACACGGTGGAAAAATACTCCAATAAAAAATAAAAATTAAATTTAAAAATCCAACAAAAGTCAGGAGACATCAGCTTGTGTGGGTTTGTCCGGGCACACTCCACTCTAATTTATAACCGAGAAACACCACAGGCCGCAAGGGCTTCTCCCTAGTTACCAGGGTGGGGAACATAGAAAGGCTGCCACCCTCTGGCAGTTACCTGCAAAAGCAGCATTAAAGCCTGTGCTCATGGTCATTTCATAGGAACAAGTACTGCAGAACTGTAAATGAAACCTGCCCTCAAAATGTCTTGAGGGAGGTAATGGCCAAAACATTTCAAAATGTGACACATACTTTAAGAAAACAATTTGAAGAACTAAGGGGTAATCACAGCTTGAAAAATAAAAAGGACATGCCTTAAAGCTCAATTTCAACGGATTATGAGGCACGTGCGAATTCAACCACAAAAAGGTATCAGCTCACAATTGTCAGAATAACCATCAACAAGAAATCTACAAACAAAAATGCTGAAGGTGTTGTGGAGAAATGCGTACCCTCAACTTCAAGGGGGACGGAAGTTGGAAAGGGCCACAAATGAGAGCAGAATGGAGGTGCCTTAAAAAGGTAAACATTGAGCTACCATATGATCCAGCGGAACCACTCCTCGACATATAATCTAAGAAGAGAGAATTGGAAAGACACAGGCAGGCAAATCTGCATGGCACAGTATTACAATAGCCAAGATATGGAAGTAACCAAAAAGTCCACCAACAGATGGGTGGACAAAGAAGAACTCCTCCATGTACAGACGGAATATTCGCTAGTGAAAAAAATGAAACAATGCCATTTGCAGCACCATACATGAGTCTAGACGTAATCACGCCACCTGTAGTAAGTGAGAAAGCAAAAGACACATATCCTATCATATCACTTTTAGGAGTTACTTAAAAATTGATACCAATGAAGATATTTCCACAGAGAAAGGCAATCACAGATTCATTAAAAAAATCTTATGGTTCACCAAATAGAAAGGGATGAGGATTGGATACATTACCATATTGGGGTTAACAGAGATATACAAACCATGTGAAATATATAATCACCAAAGACGTACGGAAGACCAGGAGAAGACTACTCAACATTGTGGCATAGCCTACATGGGAAAAGGATGCGTGGAAGAATAGAAACATGTATGTGTGTGAAAGAAGCACATCTTGCACACCTAGAACAAACAAACCATTGTAATCAAATGTGCTGGGATAAAGAATAAAAAGTAAATTACAAATATGAACAAGAAGTTATGAGACATAAACTTAAAGGGCTTTTTCCTGGCACATTCCATTCTAATTTACAACCTAGAACACCACTTCCATTAAGCCTCTGTTTCCCTAGTTACGAAATTTGGAAAAGGAGAAATGCTGCCACCTTGTGGCCGTTTCCTGCAAGAGCAGCTTTAAACTCAGAGCTAATGCTCACTTAACATACACAAGGACTCAGGGCTGTAAAGGACACCTGTCCTAAAAAAATGTGCTGAAGGAGGGAATGGACAAAAAAAATTCAAAACAGGCAAATGTTTCAAGAAGAGAGTATGAAGAGTTAAGTTTTACTCACGGTGTTTTAAAAAAAAGGAAAATGGATAAAAGCTCAACCTCAGGGAGTGTTAGACCCATGCAATCTATTCTATAAAAAGTTTCAACTTACACCAGTCGACTGACCATCAGCAAAAAGTCTACAAACAATAAATGCTGAAGGGGTTTTAGAGAACTGTGTCCCCTCTACCTGCTGGTGAGACGTAAAGGGGTAACAGCCAATAATGAGAACAGAAAGGAGCTGTGTTTAAAAGTAAAAATGGAGGTACCATTCAATCCAGCAGGCGCACCATTGGACCTCTCACCTGAGAAGACAAGAATCGAGAAGACTCAGGCCGCAAAAGCTGCAGTTCAGCCTTATTCACAATAGCCAAGACAGTGAAGCAATGAAAATGTCCAACAACAGGTGAATGGATAAAGAAGAAGTGGTCCATGTACACAATGGAATATTAGCCATGGAAAACAATGAACCATTGCTCTCTGAGGCACCACAAATGAGTCTGGAGATAATCACGAAACATGAGGTAACTCGGAAACCAAAGACCTGTATTCTATGATATCACTTATAGGCGTTATCTAATAACTGACACAAATGAATATATTTCCACAGAGAAAGACACTCACAGACTTAGAAAACAAACTATGCTCATCTAAAAGGAAAGGTGGGGAGAAAGGATAAATTAAGATTAGTGTTGCTATATCTATACAAACACATATTATATACATTTCTCAAAAAGACCGACCATGTAGCAAGGGAGGTCTGCGGAAACCTCTGTAACATTTTACATGGGAAGAGGATCTGTACTTGAATAGACATATATAATGTACAAATGAACCAGATTGTGTACACCTAGGACAAACAATATTCTAAGCTTTACCCCAATTAAAAAAAATTTTTTAAATCCAAGAAGAAATAATGAGACATAAACGTATGGGGGTTTCTCCATGCACATTCCAATTTAATTTACAACCTAGGAACACGACTGCCAGAAAGGCTCTGCTGCCCTAGTACCCAGATTTGGGAATGGAGAAATGCTGCCTGCTTGAGGCCACTTCCCACAACAGCAGCTTTAAACCCATTGCTAAAGGTCACTAAATATTCACCAAACTTGCAGTTCGGGAAATGACACCTGCTCTCTAAAAAAACTCTGGGGTGGAAAATCGACCAAAAATTTCAAAATAGGGCAACCTTCCAAGAAGACAATTTCAAGAGATATATTGTACTCCCAACTGTTTCCTTTTTTTTAACAGAAAAGAAAACGGTGGAGAAAAATGATGAGTTTTACGAATTTTCAAAGACATGCAAACCCACATTACAAAAACCTATCAGCTCACAGCAGCCAGTATGGCCATTAGCATAAATGCGGCAAACAATAAATGCTGAAGCGATTGTGGAGAAATGCGTACCCTCGATTCTAACGGGGACGTGGTAAGTGCCAGTAATGAAAACACAAAGAAGGTGCTTTGAAAAGGAAAACACGGTGCTACCAGTCAGTCAATCACACCCACTGCTGGGCCTATCACCTGTGAAAATGAGAATCAAAAAGTCACAGGCTGGCAATCCTGCACTCCAACAATATTTACCATAGCCAACGCTTGGAAGCAATGAAAATGTCCATCAACCGAGGAATGCACAAAGTAGAAGTGGTCCACGTACACGGTGGAAAATTACTCCAATAAAAAATAAAAATTAAATTTAAAAATCCAACAAAAGTCAGGAGACATCAGCTTGTGTGGGTTTGTCCGGTCACACTCCACTCTAATTTATAACCGAGAAACACCACAGGCCGCAAGGGCTTCTCCCTAGTTACCAGGGTGGGGAACATAGAAAGGCTGCCACCCTCTGGCAGTTACCTGCAAAAGCAGCATTAAAGCCTGTGCTCATGGTCATTTCATAGGAACAAGTACTGCAGAACTGTAAATGAAACCTGCCCTCAAAATGTCTTGAGGGAGGTAATGGCCAAAACATTTCAAAATGTGACACATACTTTAAGAAAACAATTTGAAGAACTAAGGGGCAATCACAGCTTGAAAAATAAAAAGGACATGCCTTAAAGCTCAATTTCAACGGATTATGAGGCACGTGCGAATTCAACCACAAAAAGGTATCAGCTCACAATTGTCAGAATAACCATCAACAAGAAATCTACAAACAAAAATGCTGAAGGTGTTGTGGAGAAATGCGTACCCTCAACTTCAAGGGGGACGGAAGTTGGAAAGGGCCACAAATGAGAGCAGAATGGAGGTGCCTTAAAAAGGTAAACATTGAGCTACCATATGATCCAGCGGAACCACTCCTCGACATATAATCTAAGAAGAGAGAATTGGAAAGACACAGGCAGGCAAATCTGCATGGCACAGTATTACAATAGCCAAGATATGGAAGTAACCAAAAAGTCCACCAACAGATGGGTGGACAAAGAAGAACTCCTCCATGTACAGATGGAATATTCGCTAGTGAAAAAAATGAAACAATGCCATTTGCAGCACCATACATGAGTCTAGACGTAATCACGCCACCTGTAGTAAGTGAGAAAGCAAAAGACACATATCCTATCATATCACTTTTAGGAGTTACTTAAAAATTGATACCAATGAAGATATTTCCACAGAGAAAGGCAATCACAGATTCATTAAAAAAATCTTATGGTTCACCAAATAGAAAGGGATGAGGATTGGATACATTACCATATTGGGGTTAACAGAGATATACAAACCATGTGAAATATATAATCACCAAAGACGTACGGAAGACCAGGAGAAGACTACTCAACATTGTGGCATAACCTACATGGGAAAAGGATGCGTGGAAGAATAGAAACATGTATGTGTGTGAAAGAAGCACATCTTGCACACCTAGAACAAACAAACCATTGTAATCAAATGTGCTGGGATAAAGAATAAAAAGTAAATTACAAATATGAACAAGAAGTTATGAGACATAAATTTAAAGGGCTTTTTCCTGGCACATTCCATTCTAATTTACAACCTAGAACACCACTTCCATTAAGCCTCTGTTTCCCTAGTTACGAAATTTGGAAAAGGAGAAATGCTGCCACCTTGTGGCCGTTTCCTGCAAGAGCAGCTTTAAACTCAGAGCTAATGCTCACTTAACATACACAAGGACTCAGGGCTGTAAAGGACACCTGTCCTAAAAAAATGTGCTGAAGGAGGGAATGGACAAAAAAATTCAAAACAGGCAAATGTTTCAAGAAGAGAGTATGAAGAGTTAAGTTTTACTCACGGTGTTTTAAAAAAAAGGAAAATGGATAAAAGCTCAACCTCAGGGAGTGTTAGACCCATGCAATCTATTCTATAAAAAGTTTCAACTTACACCAGTCGACTGACCATCAGCAAAAAGTCTACAAACAATAAATGCTGAAGGGGTTTTAGAGAACTGTGTCCCCTCTACCTGCTGGTGAGACGTAAAGGGGTAACAGCCAATAATGAGAACAGAAAGGAGCTGTGTTTAAAAGTAAAAATGGAGGTACCATTCAATCCAGCAGGCGCACCATTGGACCTCTCACCTGAGAAGACAAGAATCGAGAAGACTCAGGCCGCAAAAGCTGCAGTGCAGCCTTATTCACAATAGCCAAGACAGTGAAGCAATGAAAATGTCCAACAACAGGTGAATGGATAAAGAAGAAGTGGTCCATGTACACAATGGAATATTAGCCATGGAAAACAATGAACCATTGCTCTCTGAGGCACCACAAATGAGTCTGGAGATAATCACGAAACATGAGGTAACTCGGAAACCAAAGACCTGTATTCTATGATATCACTTATAGGCGTTATCTAATAACTGACACAAATGAATATATTTCCACAGAGAAAGACACTCACAGACTTAGAAAACAAACTATGCTCATCTAAAAGGAAAGGTGGGGAGAAAGGATAAATTAAGATTAGTGTTGCTATATCTATACAAACACATATTATATACATTTCTCAAAAAGACCGACCATGTAGCAAGGGAGGTCTGCGGAAACCTCTGTAACATTTTACATGGGAAGAGGATCTGTACTTGAATAGACATATATAATGTACAAATGAACCAGATTGTGTACACCTAGGACAAACAATATTCTAAGCTTTACCCCAATTAAAAAAAATTTTTTAAATCCAAGAAGAAATAATGAGACATAAACGTATGGGGGTTTCTCCATGCACATTCCAATTTAATTTACAACCTAGGAACACGACTGCCAGAAAGGCTCTGCTGCCCTAGTACCCAGATTTGGGAATGGAGAAATGCTGCCTGCTTGAGGCCACTTCCCACAACAGCAGCTTTAAACCCATTGCTAAAGGTCACTAAATATTCACCAAACTTGCAGTTCGGGAAATGACACCTGCTCTCTAAAAAAATTCTGGGGTGGAAAATCGACCAAAAATTTCAAAATAGGGCAACCTTCCAAGAAGACAATTTCAAGAGATATATTGTACTCCCAACTGTTTCCTTTTTTTTAACAGAAAAGAAAACGGTGGAGAAAAATGATGAGTTTTACGAATTTTCAAAGACATGCAAACCCACATTACAAAAACCTATCAGCTCACAGCAGCCAGTATGGCCATTAGCATAAATGCGGCAAACAATAAATGCTGAAGCGATTGTGGAGAAATGCGTACCCTCGATTCTAACGGGGACGTGGTAAGTGCCAGTAATGAAAACACAAAGAAGGTGCTTTGAAAAGGAAAACACGGTGCTACCAGTCAGTCAATCACACCCACTGCTGGGCCTATCACCTGTGAAAATGAGAATCAAAAAGTCACAGGCTGGCAATCCTGCACTCCAACAATATTTACCATAGCCAACGCGTGGGAGCAATGAAAATGTCCATCAACCGAGGAATGCACAAAGTAGAAGTGGTCCACGTACACGGTGGAAAATTACTCCAATAAAAACTAAAAATTAAATTTAAAAATCCAACAAAAGTCAGGAGACATCAGCTTGTGTGGGTTTGTCCGGGCACACTCCACTCTAATTTATAACCGAGAAACACCACAGGCCGCAAGGGCTTCTCCCTAGTTACCAGGGTGGGGAACATAGAAAGGCTGCCACCCTCTGGCAGTTACCTGCAAAAGCAGCATTAAAGCCTGTGCTCATGGTCATTTCATAGGAACAAGTACTGCAGAACTGTAAATGAAACCTGCCCTCAAAATGTCTTGAGGGAGGTAATGGCCAAAACATTTCAAAATGTGACACATACTTTAAGAAAACAATTTGAAGAACTAAGGGGTAATCACAGCTTGAAAAATAAAAAGGACATGCCTTAAAGCTCAATTTCAACGGATTATGAGGCACGTGCGAATTCAACCACAAAAAGGTATCAGCTCACAATTGTCAGAATAACCATCAACAAGAAATCTACAAACAAAAATGCTGAAGGTGTTGTGGAGAAATGCGTACCCTCAACTTCAAGGGGGACGGAAGTTGGAAAGGGCCACAAATGAGAGCAGAATGGAGGTGCCTTAAAAAGGTAAACATTGAGCTACCATATGATCCAGCGGAACCACTCCTCGACATATAATCTAAGAAGAGAGAATTGGAAAGACACAGGCAGGCAAATCTGCATGGCACAGTATTACAATAGCCAAGATATGGAAGTAACCAAAAAGTCCACCAACAGATGGGTGGACAAAGAAGAACTCCTCCATGTACAGACGGAATATTCGCTAGTGAAAAAAATGAAACAATGCCATTTGCAGCACCATACATGAGTCTAGACGTAATCACGCCACCTGTAGTAAGTGAGAAAGCAAAAGACACATATCCTATCATATCACTTTTAGGAGTTACTTAAAAATTGATACCAATGAAGATATTTCCACAGAGAAAGGCAATCACAGATTCATTAAAAAAATCTTATGGTTCACCAAATAGAAAGGGATGAGGATTGGATACATTACCATATTGGGGTTAACAGAGATATACAAACCATGTGAAATATATAATCACCAAAGACGTACGGAAGACCAGGAGAAGACTACTCAACATTGTGGCATAACCTACATGGGAAAAGGATGCGTGGAAGAATAGAAACATGTATGTGTGTGAAAGAAGCACATCTTGCACACCTAGAACAAACAAACCATTGTAATCAAATGTGCTGGGATAAAGAATAAAAAGTAAATTACAAATATGAACAAGAAGTTATGAGACATAAACTTAAAGGGCTTTTTCCTGGCACATTCCATTCTAATTTACAACCTAGAACACCACTTCCATTAAGCCTCTGTTTCCCTAGTTACGAAATTTGGAAAAGGAGAAATGCTGCCACCTTGTGGCCGTTTCCTGCAAGAGCAGCTTTAAACTCAGAGCTAATGCTCACTTAACATACACAAGGACTCAGGGCTGTAAAGGACACCTGTCCTAAAAAAATGTGCTGAAGGAGGGAATGGACAAAAAAATTCAAAACAGGCAAATGTTTCAAGAAGAGAGTATGAAGAGTTAAGTTTTACTCACGGGGTTTTAAAAAAAAGGAAAATGGATAAAAGCTCAACCTCAGGGAGTGTTAGACCCATGCAATCTATTCTATAAAAAGTTTCAACTTACACCAGTCGACTGACCATCAGCAAAAAGTCTACAAACAATAAATGCTGAAGGGGTTTTAGAGAACTGTGTCCCCTCTACCTGCTGGTGAGACGTAAAGGGGTAACAGCCAATAATGAGAACAGAAAGGAGCTGTGTTTAAAAGTAAAAATGGAGGTACCATTCAATCCAGCAGGCGCACCATTGGACCTCTCACCTGAGAAGACAAGAATCGAGAAGACTCAGGCCGCAAAAGCTGCAGTGCAGCCTTATTCACAATAGCCAAGACAGTGAAGCAATGAAAATGTCCAACAACAGGTGAATGGATAAAGAAGAAGTGGTCCATGTACACAATGGAATATTAGCCATGGAAAACAATGAACCATTGCTCTCTGAGGCACCACAAATGAGTCTGGAGATAATCACGAAACATGAGGTAACTCGGAAACCAAAGACCTGTATTCTATGATATCACTTATAGGCGTTATCTAATAACTGACACAAATGAATATATTTCCACAGAGAAAGACACTCACAGACTTAGAAAACAAACTATGCTCATCTAAAAGGAAAGGTGGGGAGAAAGGATAAATTAAGATTAGTGTTGCTATATCTATACAAACACATATTATATACATTTCTCAAAAAGACCGACCATGTAGCAAGGGAGGTCTGCGGAAACCTCTGTAACATTTTACATGGGAAGTGGATCTGTACTTGAATAGACATATATAATGTACAAATGAACCAGATTGTGTACACCTAGGACAAACAATATTCTAAGCTTTACCCCAATTAAAAAATTTTTTTAAATCCAAGAAGAAATAATGAGACATAAACGTATGGGGGTTTCTCCATGCACATTTCAATTTAATTTACAACCTAGGAACACGACTTGCAGAAAGGCTCTGCTGCCCTACTACCCAGATTTGGGAATGGAGAAATGCTGCCTGCTTGAGGCCACTTCCCACAACAGCAGCTTTAAACCCATTGCTAAAGGTCACTAAATATTCACCAAACTTTAGTTCGGGAAATGACACCTGCTCTCTAAAAAAATTATGGGGTGGAAAATCGACCAAAAATTTCAAAATAGGGCAACCTTCCAAGAAGACAATTTCAAGAGATATATTGTACTCCCAACTGTTTCCTTTTTTTTAACAGAAAAGAAAACGGTGGAGAAAAATGATGAGTTTTACGAATTTTCAAAGACATGCAAACCCACATTACAAAAACCTATCAGCTCACAGCAGCCAGTATGGCCATTAGCATAAATGCGGCAAACAATAAATGCTGAAGCGATTGTGGAGAAATGCGTACCCTCGATTCTAACGGGGACGTGGTAAGTGCCAGTAATGAAAACACAAAGAAGGTGCTTTGAAAAGGAAAACACGGTGCTACCAGTCAGTCAATCACACCCACTGCTGGGCCTATCACCTGTGAAAATGAGAATCAAAAAGTCACAGGCTGGCAATCCTGCACTCCAACAATATTTACCATAGCCAACGCGTGGGAGCAATGAAAATGTCCATCAACCGAGGAATGCACAAAGTAGAAGTGGTCCACGTACACGGTGGAAAATTACTCCAATAAAAACTAAAAATTAAATTTAAAAATCCAACAAAAGTCAGGAGACATCAGCTTGTGTGGGTTTGTCCGGGCACACTCCACTCTAATTTATAACCGAGAAACACCACAGGCCGCAAGGGCTTCTCCCTAGTTACCAGGGTGGGGAACATAGAAAGGCTGCCACCCTCTGGCAGTTACCTGCAAAAGCAGCATTAAAGCCTGTGCTCATGGTCATTTCATAGGAACAAGTACTGCAGAACTGTAAATGAAACCTGCCCTCAAAATGTCTTGAGGGAGGTAATGGCCAAAACATTTCAAAATGTGACACATACTTTAAGAAAACAATTTGAAGAACTAAGGGGTAATCACAGCTTGAAAAATAAAAAGGACATGCCTTAAAGCTCAATTTCAACGGATTATGAGGCACGTGCGAATTCAACCACAAAAAGGTATCAGCTCACAATTGTCAGAATAACCATCAACAAGAAATCTACAAACAAAAATGCTGAAGGTGTTGTGGAGAAATGCGTACCCTCAACTTCAAGGGGGACGGAAGTTGGAAAGGGCCACAAATGAGAGCAGAATGGAGGTGCCTTAAAAAGGTAAACATTGAGCTACCATATGATCCAGCGGAACCACTCCTCGACATATAATCTAAGAAGAGAGAATTGGAAAGACACAGGCAGGCAAATCTGCATGGCACAGTATTACAATAGCCAAGATATGGAAGTAACCAAAAAGTCCACCAACAGATGGGTGGACAAAGAAGAACTCCTCCATGTACAGACGGAATATTCGCTAGTGAAAAAAATGAAACAATGCCATTTGCAGCACCATACATGAGTCTAGACGTAATCACGCCACCTGTAGTAAGTGAGAAAGCAAAAGACACATATCCTATCATATCACTTTTAGGAGTTACTTAAAAATTGATACCAATGAAGATATTTCCACAGAGAAAGGCAATCACAGATTCATTAAAAAAATCTTATGGTTCACCAAATAGAAAGGGATGAGGATTGGATACATTACCATATTGGGGTTAACAGAGATATACAAACCATGTGAAATATATAATCACCAAAGACGTACGGAAGACCAGGAGAAGACTACTCAACATTGTGGCATAACCTACATGGGAAAAGGATGCGTGGAAGAATAGAAACATGTATGTGTGTGAAAGAAGCACATCTTGCACACCTAGAACAAACAAACCATTGTAATCAAATGTGCTGGGATAAAGAATAAAAAGTAAATTACAAATATGAACAAGAAGTTATGAGACATAAACTTAAAGGGCTTTTTCCTGGCACATTCCATTCTAATTTACAACCTAGAACACCACTTCCATTAAGCCTCTGTTTCCCTAGTTACGAAATTTGGAAAAGGAGAAATGCTGCCACCTTGTGGCCGTTTCCTGCAAGAGCAGCTTTAAACTCAGAGCTAATGCTCACTTAACATACACAAGGACTCAGGGCTGTAAAGGACACCTGTCCTAAAAAAATGTGCTGAAGGAGGGAATGGACAAAAAAATTCAAAACAGGCAAATGTTTCAAGAAGAGAGTATGAAGAGTTAAGTTTTACTCACGGTGTTTTAAAAAAAAGGAAAATGGATAAAAGCTCAACCTCAGGGAGTGTTAGACCCATGCAATCTATTCTATAAAAAGTTTCAACTTACACCAGTCGACTGACCATCAGCAAAAAGTCTACAAACAATAAATGCTGAAGGGGTTTTAGAGAACTGTGTCCCCTCTACCTGCTGGTGAGACGTAAAGGGGTAACAGCCAATAATGAGAACAGAAAGGAGCTGTGTTTAAAAGTAAAAATGGAGGTACCATTCAATCCAGCAGGCGCACCATTGGACCTCTCACCTGAGAAGACAAGAATCGAGAAGACTCAGGCCGCAAAAGCTGCAGTGCAGCCTTATTCACAATAGCCAAGACAGTGAAGCAATGAAAATGTCCAACAACAGGTGAATGGATAAAGAAGAAGTGGTCCATGTACACAATGGAATATTAGCCATGGAAAACAATGAACCATTGCTCTCTGAGGCACCACAAATGAGTCTGGAGATAATCACGAAACATGAGGTAACTCGGAAACCAAAGACCTGTATTCTATGATATCACTTATAGGCGTTATCTAATAACTGACACAAATGAATATATTTCCACAGAGAAAGACACTCACAGACTTAGAAAACAAACTATGCTCATCTAAAAGGAAAGGTGGGGAGAAAGGATAAATTAAGATTAGTGTTGCTATATCTATACAAACACATATTATATACATTTCTCAAAAAGACCGACCATGTAGCAAGGGAGGTCTGCGGAAACCTCTGTAACATTTTACATGGGAAGAGGATCTGTACTTGAATAGACATATATAATGTACAAATGAACCAGATTGTGTACACCTAGGACAAACAATATTCTAAGCTTTACCCCAATTAAAAAATTTTTTTAAATCCAAGAAGAAATAATGAGACATAAACGTATGGGGGTTTCTCCATGCACATTTCAATTTAATTTACAACCTAGGAACACGACTTGCAGAAAGGCTCTGCTGCCCTACTACCCAGATTTGGGAATGGAGAAATGCTGCCTGCTTGAGGCCACTTCCCACAACAGCAGCTTTAAACCCATTGCTAAAGGTCACTAAATATTCACCAAACTTTAGTTCGGGAAATGACACCTGCTCTCTAAAAAAATTATGGGGTGGAAAATCGACCAAAAATTTCAAAATAGGGCAACCTTCCAAGAAGACAATTTCAAGAGATATATTGTACTCCCAACTGTTTCCTTTTTTTTAACAGAAAAGAAAACGGTGGAGAAAAATGATGAGTTTTACGAATTTTCAAAGACATGCAAACCCACATTACAAAAACCTATCAGCTCACAGCAGCCAGTATGGCCATTAGCATAAATGCGGCAAACAATAAATGCTGAAGCGATTGTGGAGAAATGCGTACCCTCGATTCTAAGGGGGACGTGGTAAGTGCCAGTAATGAAAACACAAAGATGGTGCTTTGAAAAGGAAAACACGGTGCTACCAGTCAGTCAATCACACCCACTGCTGGGCCTATCACCTGTGAAAATGAGAATCAAAAAGTCACAGGCTGGCAATCCTGCACTCCAACAATATTTACCATAGCCAACGCGTGGGAGCAATGAAAATGTCCATCAACCGAGGAATGCACAAAGTAGAAGTGGTCCACGTACACGGTGGAAAATTACTCCAATAAAAACTAAAAATTAAATTTAAAAATCCAACAAAAGTCAGGAGACATCAGCTTGTGTGGGTTTGTCCGGGCACACTCCACTCTAATTTATAACCGAGAAACACCACAGGCCGCAAGGGCTTCTCCCTAGTTACCAGGGTGGGGAACATAGAAAGGCTGCCACCCTCTGGCAGTTACCTGCAAAAGCAGCATTAAAGCCTGTGCTCATGGTCATTTCATAGGAACAAGTACTGCAGAACTGTAAATGAAACCTGCCCTCAAAATGTCTTGAGGGAGGTAATGGCCAAAACATTTCAAAATGTGACACATACTTTAAGAAAACAATTTGAAGAACTAAGGGGTAATCACAGCTTGAAAAATAAAAAGGACATGCCTTAAAGCTCAATTTCAACGGATTATGAGGCACGTGCGAATTCAACCACAAAAAGGTATCAGCTCACAATTGTCAGAATAACCATCAACAAGAAATCTACAAACAAAAATGCTGAAGGTGTTGTGGAGAAATGCGTACCCTCAACTTCAAGGGGGACGGAAGTTGGAAAGGGCCACAAATGAGAGCAGAATGGAGGTGCCTTAAAAAGGTAAACATTGAGCTACCATATGATCCAGCGGAACCACTCCTCGACATATAATCTAAGAAGAGAGAATTGGAAAGACACAGGCAGGCAAATCTGCATGGCACAGTATTACAATAGCCAAGATATGGAAGTAACCAAAAAGTCCACCAACAGATGGGTGGACAAAGAAGAACTCCTCCATGTACAGACGGAATATTCGCTAGTGAAAAAAATGAAACAATGCCATTTGCAGCACCATACATGAGTCTAGACGTAATCACGCCACCTGTAGTAAGTGAGAAAGCAAAAGACACATATCCTATCATATCACTTTTAGGAGTTACTTAAAAATTGATACCAATGAAGATATTTCCACAGAGAAAGGCAATCACAGATTCATTAAAAAAATCTTATGGTTCACCAAATAGAAAGGGATGAGGATTGGATACATTACCATATTGGGGTTAACAGAGATATACAAACCATGTGAAATATATAATCACCAAAGACGTACGGAAGACCAGGAGAAGACTACTCAACATTGTGGCATAACCTACATGGGAAAAGGATGCGTGGAAGAATAGAAACATGTATGTGTGTGAAAGAAGCACATCTTGCACACCTAGAACAAACAAACCATTGTAATCAAATGTGCTGGGATAAAGAATAAAAAGTAAATTACAAATATGAACAAGAAGTTATGAGACATAAACTTAAAGGGCTTTTTCCTGGCACATTCCATTCTAATTTACAACCTAGAACACCACTTCCATTAAGCCTCTGTTTCCCTAGTTACGAAATTTGGAAAAGGAGAAATGCTGCCACCTTGTGGCCGTTTCCTGCAAGAGCAGCTTTAAACTCAGAGCTAATGCTCACTTAACATACACAAGGACTCAGGGCTGTAAAGGACACCTGTCCTAAAAAAATGTGCTGAAGGAGGGAATGGACAAAAAAAATTCAAAACAGGCAAATGTTTCAAGAAGAGAGTATGAAGAGTTAAGTTTTACTCACGGGGTTTTAAAAAAAAGGAAAATGGATAAAAGCTCAACCTCAGGGAGTGTTAGACCCATGCAATCTATTCTATAAAAAGTTTCAACTTACACCAGTCGACTGACCATCAGCAAAAAGTCTACAAACAATAAATGCTGAAGGGGTTTTAGAGAACTGTGTCCCCTCTACCTGCTGGTGAGACGTAAAGGGGTAACAGCCAATAATGAGAACAGAAAGGAGCTGTGTTTAAAAGTAAAAATGGAGGTACCATTCAATCCAGCAGGCGCACCATTGGACCTCTCACCTGAGAAGACAAGAATCGAGAAGACTCAGGCCGCAAAAGCTGCAGTGCAGCCTTATTCACAATAGCCAAGACAGTGAAGCAATGAAAATGTCCAACAACAGGTGAATGGATAAAGAAGAAGTGGTCCATGTACACAATGGAATATTAGCCATGGAAAACAATGAACCATTGCTCTCTGAGGCACCACAAATGAGTCTGGAGATAATCACGAAACATGAGGTAACTCGGAAACCAAAGACCTGTATTCTATGATATCACTTATAGGCGTTATCTAATAACTGACACAAATGAATATATTTCCACAGAGAAAGACACTCACAGACTTAGAAAACAAACTATGCTCATCTAAAAGGAAAGGTGGGGAGAAAGGATAAATTAAGATTAGTGTTGCTATATCTATACAAACACATATTATATACATTTCTCAAAAAGACCGACCATGTAGCAAGGGAGGTCTGCGGAAACCTCTGTAACATTTTACATGGGAAGAGGATCTGTACTTGAATAGACATATATAATGTACAAATGAACCAGATTGTGTACACCTAGGACAAACAATATTCTAAGCTTTACCCCAATTAAAAAAAATTTTTTAAATCCAAGAAGAAATAATGAGACATAAACGTATGGGTGTTTCTCCATGCACATTCCAATTTAATGTACAACCTAGGAACACGACTGCCAGAAAGGCTCTGCTGCCCTAGTACCCAGATTTGGGAATGGAGAAATGCTGCCTGCTTGAGGCCACTTCCCACAACAGCAGCTTTAAACCCATTGCTAAAGGTCACTAAATATTCACCAAACTTGCAGTTCGGGAAATGACACCTGCTCTCTAAAAAAATTCTGGGGTGGAAAATCGACCAAAAATTTCAAAATAGGGCAACCTTCCAAGAAGACAATTTCAAGAGATATATTGTACTCCCAACTGTTTCCTTTTTTTTAACAGAAAAGAAAACGGTGGAGAAAAATGATGAGTTTTACGAATTTTCAAAGACATGCAAACCCACATTACAAAAACCTATCAGCTCACAGCAGCCAGTATGGCCATTAGCATAAATGCGGCAAACAATAAATGCTGAAGCGATTGTGGAGAAATGCGTACCCTCGATTCTAACGGGGACGTGGTAAGTGCCAGTAATGAAAACACAAAGAAGGTGCTTTGAAAAGGGAAACACGGTGCTACCAGTCAGTCAATCACACCCACTGCTGGGCCTATCACCTGTGAAAATGAGAATCAAAAAGTCACAGGCTGGCAATCCTGCACTCCAACAATATTTACCATAGCCAACGCTTGGAAGCAATGAAAATGTCCATCAACCGAGGAATGCACAAAGTAGAAGTGGTCCACGTACACGGTGGAAAATTACTCCAATAAAAACTAAAAATTAAATTTAAAAATCCAACAAAAGTCAGGAGACATCAGCTTGTGTGGGTTTGTCCGGGCACACTCCACTCTAATTTATAACCGAGAAACACCACAGGCCGCAAGGGCTTCTCCCTAGTTACCAGGGTGGGGAACATAGAAAGGCTGCCACCCTCTGGCAGTTACCTGCAAAAGCAGCATTAAAGCCTGTGCTCATGGTCATTTCATAGGAACAAGTACTGCAGAACTGTAAATGAAACCTGCCCTCAAAATGTCTTGAGGGAGGTAATGGCCAAAACATTTCAAAATGTGACACATACTTTAAGAAAACAATTTGAAGAACTAAGGGGTAATCACAGCTTGAAAAATAAAAAGGACATGCCTTAAAGCTCAATTTCAACGGATTATGAGGCACGTGCGAATTCAACCACAAAAAGGTATCAGCTCACAATTGTCAGAATAACCATCAACAAGAAATCTACAAACAAAAATGCTGAAGGTGTTGTGGAGAAATGCGTACCCTCAACTTCAAGGGGGACGTAAGTTGGAAAGGGCCACAAATGAGAGCAGAATGGAGGTGCCTTAAAAAGGTAAACATTGAGCTACCATATGATCCAGCGGAACCACTCCTCGACATATAATCTAAGAAGAGAGAATTGGAAAGACACAGGCAGGCAAATCTGCATGGCACAGTATTACAATAGCCAAGATATGGAAGTAACCAAAAAGTCCACCAACAGATGGGTGGACAAAGAAGAACTCCTCCATGTACAGATGGAATATTCGCTAGTGAAAAAAATGAAACAATGCCATTTGCAGCACCATACATGAGTCTAGACGTAATCACGCCACCTGTAGTAAGTGAGAAAGCAAAAGACACATATCCTATCATATCACTTTTAGGAGTTACTTAAAAATTGATACCAATGAAGATATTTCCACAGAGAAAGGCAATCACAGATTCATTAAAAAAATCTTATGGTTCACCAAATAGAAAGGGATGAGGATTGGATACATTACCATATTGGGGTTAACAGAGATATACAAACCATGTGAAATATATAATCACCAAAGACGTACGGAAGACCAGGAGAAGACTACTCAACATTGTGGCATAACCTACATGGGAAAAGGATGCGTGGAAGAATAGAAACATGTATGTGTGTGAAAGAAGCACATCTTGCACACCTAGAACAAACAAACCATTGTAATCAAATGTGCTGGGATAAAGAATAAAAAGTAAATTACAAATATGAACAAGAAGTTATGAGACATAAACTTAAAGGGCTTTTTCCTGGCACATTCCATTCTAATTTACAACCTAGAACACCACTTCCATTAAGCCTCTGTTTCCCTAGTTACGAAATTTGGAAAAGGAGAAATGCTGCCACCTTGTGGCCGTTTCCTGCAAGAGCAGCTTTAAACTCAGAGCTAATGCTCACTTAACATACACAAGGACTCAGGGCTGTAAAGGACACCTGTCCTAAAAAAATGTGCTGAAGGAGGGAATGGACAAAAAAATTCAAAACAGGCAAATGTTTCAAGAAGAGAGTATGAAGAGTTAAGTTTTACTCACGGGGTTTTAAAAAAAAGGAAAATGGATAAAAGCTCAACCTCAGGGAGTGTTAGACCCATGCAATCTATTCTATAAAAAGTTTCAACTTACACCAGTCGACTGACCATCAGCAAAAAGTCTACAAACAATAAATGCTGAAGGGGTTTTAGAGAACTGTGTCCCCTCTACCTGCTGGTGAGACGTAAAGGGGTAACAGCCAATAATGAGAACAGAAAGGAGCTGTGTTTAAAAGTAAAAATGGAGGTACCATTCAATCCAGCAGGCGCACCATTGGACCTCTCACCTGAGAAGACAAGAATCGAGAAGACTCAGGCCGCAAAAGCTGCAGTGCAGCCTTATTCACAATAGCCAAGACAGTGAAGCAATGAAAATGTCCAACAACAGGTGAATGGATAAAGAAGAAGTGGTCCATGTACACAATGGAATATTAGCCATGGAAAACAATGAACCATTGCTCTCTGAGGCACCACAAATGAGTCTGGAGATAATCACGAAACATGAGGTAACTCGGAAACCAAAGACCTGTATTCTATGATATCACTTATAGGCGTTATCTAATAACTGACACAAATGAATATATTTCCACAGAGAAAGACACTCACAGACTTAGAAAACAAACTATGCTCATCTAAAAGGAAAGGTGGGGAGAAAGGATAAATTAAGATTAGTGTTGCTATATCTATACAAACACATATTATATACATTTCTCAAAAAGACCGACCATGTAGCAAGGGAGGTCTGCGGAAAACTCTGTAACATTTTACATGGGAAGAGGATCTGTACTTGAATAGACATATATAATATACAAATGAACCAGATTGTGTACACCTAGGACAAACAATATTCTAAGCTTTACCCCAATTAAAAAAAATTTTTTAAATCCAAGAAGAAATAATGAGACATAAACGTATGGGTGTTTCTCCATGCACATTCCAATTTAATTTACAACCTAGGAACACGACTGCCAGAAAGGCTCTGCTGCCCTAGTACCCAGATTTGGGAATGGAGAAATGCTGCCTGCTTGAGGCCACTTCCCACAACAGCAGCTTTAAACCCATTGCTAAAGGTCACTAAATATTCACCAAACTTGCAGTTCGGGAAATGACACCTGCTCTCTAAAAAAATTCTGGGGTGGAAAATCGACCAAAAATTTCAAAATAGGGCAACCTTCCAAGAAGACAATTTCAAGAGATATATTGTACTCCCAACTGTTTCCTTTTTTTTAACAGAAAAGAAAACGGTGGAGAAAAATGATGAGTTTTACGAATTTTCAAAGACATGCAAACCCACATTACAAAAACCTATCAGCTCACAGCAGCCAGTATGGCCATTAGCATAAATGCGGCAAACAATAAATGCTGAAGCGATTGTGGAGAAATGCGTACCCTCGATTCTAACGGGGACGTGGTAAGTGCCAGTAATGAAAACACAAAGAAGGTGCTTTGAAAAGGAAAACACGGTGCTACCAGTCAGTCAATCACACCCACTGCTGGGCCTATCACCTGTGAAAATGAGAATCAAAAAGTCACAGGCTGGCAATCCTGCACTCCAACAATATTTACCATAGCCAACGCGTGGGAGCAATGAAAATGTCCATCAACCGAGGAATGCACAAAGTAGAAGTGGTCCACGTACACGGTGGAAAATTACTCCAATAAAAACTAAAAATTAAATTTAAAAATCCAACAAAAGTCAGGAGACATCAGCTTGTGTGGGTTTGTCCGGGCACACTCCACTCTAATTTATAACCGAGAAACACCACAGGCCGCAAGGGCTTCTCCCTAGTTACCAGGGTGGGGAACATAGAAAGGCTGCCACCCTCTGGCAGTTACCTGCAAAAGCAGCATTAAAGCCTGTGCTCATGGTCATTTCATAGGAACAAGTACTGCAGAACTGTAAATGAAACCTGCCCTCAAAATGTCTTGAGGGAGGTAATGGCCAAAACATTTCAAAATGTGACACATACTTTAAGAAAACAATTTGAAGAACTAAGGGGTAATCACAGCTTGAAAAATAAAAAGGACATGCCTTAAAGCTCAATTTCAACGGATTATGAGGCACGTGCGAATTCAACCACAAAAAGGTATCAGCTCACAATTGTCAGAATAACCATCAACAAGAAATCTACAAACAAAAATGCTGAAGGTGTTGTGGAGAAATGCGTACCCTCAACTTCAAGGGGGACGGAAGTTGGAAAGGGCCACAAATGAGAGCAGAATGGAGGTGCCTTAAAAAGGTAAACATTGAGCTACCATATGATCCAGCGGAACCACTCCTCGACATATAATCTAAGAAGAGAGAATTGGAAAGACACAGGCAGGCAAATCTGCATGGCACAGTATTACAATAGCCAAGATATGGAAGTAACCAAAAAGTCCACCAACAGATGGGTGGACAAAGAAGAACTCCTCCATGTACAGACGGAATATTCGCTAGTGAAAAAAATGAAACAATGCCATTTGCAGCACCATACATGAGTCTAGACGTAATCACGCCACCTGTAGTAAGTGAGAAAGCAAAAGACACATATCCTATCATATCACTTTTAGGAGTTACTTAAAAATTGATACCAATGAAGATATTTCCACAGAGAAAGGCAATCACAGATTCATTAAAAAAATCTTATGGTTCACCAAATAGAAAGGGATGAGGATTGGATACATTACCATATTGGGGTTAACAGAGATATACAAACCATGTGAAATATATAATCACCAAAGACGTACGGAAGACCAGGAGAAGACTACTCAACATTGTGGCATAACCTACATGGGAAAAGGATGCGTGGAAGAATAGAAACATGTATGTGTGTGAAAGAAGCACATCTTGCACACCTAGAACAAACAAACCATTGTAATCAAATGTGCTGGGATAAAGAATAAAAAGTAAATTACAAATATGAACAAGAAGTTATGAGACATAAACTTAAAGGGCTTTTTCCTGGCACATTCCATTCTAATTTACAACCTAGAACACCACTTCCATTAAGCCTCTGTTTCCCTAGTTACGAAATTTGGAAAAGGAGAAATGCTGCCACCTTGTGGCCGTTTCCTGCAAGAGCAGCTTTAAACTCAGAGCTAATGCTCACTTAACATACACAAGGACTCAGGGCTGTAAAGGACACCTGTCCTAAAAAAATGTGCTGAAGGAGGGAATGGACAAAAAAATTCAAAACAGGCAAATGTTTCAAGAAGAGAGTATGAAGAGTTAAGTTTTACTCACGGGGTTTTAAAAAAAAGGAAAATGGATAAAAGCTCAACCTCAGGGAGTGTTAGACCCATGCAATCTATTCTATAAAAAGTTTCAACTTACACCAGTCGACTGACCATCAGCAAAAAGTCTACAAACAATAAATGCTGAAGGGGTTTTAGAGAACTGTGTCCCCTCTACCTGCTGGTGAGACGTAAAGGGGTAACAGCCAATAATGAGAACAGAAAGGAGCTGTGTTTAAAAGTAAAAATGGAGGTACCATTCAATCCAGCAGGCGCACCATTGGACCTCTCACCTGAGAAGACAAGAATCGAGAAGACTCAGGCCGCAAAAGCTGCAGTGCAGCCTTATTCACAATAGCCAAGACAGTGAAGCAATGAAAATGTCCAACAACAGGTGAATGGATAAAGAAGAAGTGGTCCATGTACACAATGGAATATTAGCCATGGAAAACAATGAACCATTGCTCTCTGAGGCACCACAAATGAGTCTGGAGATAATCACGAAACATGAGGTAACTCGGAAACCAAAGACCTGTATTCTATGATATCACTTATAGGCGTTATCTAATAACTGACACAAATGAATATATTTCCACAGAGAAAGACACTCACAGACTTAGAAAACAAACTATGCTCATCTAAAAGGAAAGGTGGGGAGAAAGGATAAATTAAGATTAGTGTTGCTATATCTATACAAACACATATTATATACATTTCTCAAAAAGACCGACCATGTAGCAAGGGAGGTCTGCGGAAACCTCTGTAACATTTTACATGGGAAGAGGATCTGTACTTGAATAGACATATATAATGTACAAATGAACCAGATTGTGTACACCTAGGACAAACAATATTCTAAGCTTTACCCCAATTAAAAAATTTTTTTAAATCCAAGAAGAAATAATGAGACATAAACGTATGGGGGTTTCTCCATGCACATTTCAATTTAATTTACAACCTAGGAACACGACTTGCAGAAAGGCTCTGCTGCCCTACTACCCAGATTTGGGAATGGAGAAATGCTGCCTGCTTGAGGCCACTTCCCACAACAGCAGCTTTAAACCCATTGCTAAAGGTCACTAAATATTCACCAAACTTTAGTTCGGGAAATGACACCTGCTCTCTAAAAAAATTATGGGGTGGAAAATCGACCAAAAATTTCAAAATAGGGCAACCTTCCAAGAAGACAATTTCAAGAGATATATTGTACTCCCAACTGTTTCCTTTTTTTTAACAGAAAAGAACACGGTGGAGAAAAATGATGAGTTTTACGAATTTTCAAAGACATGCAAACCCACATTACAAAAACCTATCAGCTCACAGCAGCCAGTATGGCCATTAGCATAAATGCGGCAAACAATAAATGCTGAAGCGATTGTGGAGAAATGCGTACCCTCGATTCTAAGGGGGACGTGGTAAGTGCCAGTAATGAAAACACAAAGATGGTGCTTTGAAAAGGAAAACACGGTGCTACCAGTCAGTCAATCACACCCACTGCTGGGCCTATCACCTGTGAAAATGAGAATCAAAAAGTCACAGGCTGGCAATCCTGCACTCCAACAATATTTACCATAGCCAACGCTTGGGAGCAATGAAAATGTCCATCAACCGAGGAATGCACAAAGTAGAAGTGGTCCACGTACACGGTGCAAAATTACTCCAATAAAAACTAAAAATTAAATTTAAAAATCCAACAAAAGTAAGGAGACATCAGCTTGTGTGGGTTTGTCCGGGCACACTCCACTCTAATTTATAACCGAGAAACACCACAGGCCGCAATGGCTTCTCCCTAGTTACCAGGGTGGGGAACATAGAAAGGCTGCCACCCTCTGGCAGTTACCTGCAAAAGCAGCATTAAAGCCTGTGCTAATGGTCATTTCATAGGAACAAGTACCGCAGAACTGTTAATGAAACCTGCCCTCAAAATGTCTTGAGGGAGGTAATGGCCAAAACATTTCAAAATGTGACGCATACTTTAAGAGAACAATTTGAAGAACTAAGGGGTAATCACAGCTTGAAAAATAAAAAGGACATGCCTTAAAGCTCAATTTCAACGGATTATGAGGCACGTGCGAATTCAACCACAAAAAGGTATCAGCTCACAATTGTCAGAATAACCATCAACAAGAAATCTACAAACAAAAATGCTGAAGGTGTTGTGGAGAAATGTGTACCCTCAACTTCAAGGGGGACGTAAGTTGGAAAGGGCCACAAATGAGAGCAGAATGGAGGTGCCTTATAAAGGTAAACATTGAGCTACCATATGATCCAGCAGAAGCACTCCTCGACATATAATCTAAGAAGAGAGAATTGGAAAGACACAGGCAGGCAAATCTGCATGGCACAGTATTACAATAGCCAAGATATGGAAGTAACCAAAAAGTCCACCAACAGATGGGTGGACAAAGAAGAACTCCTCCATGTACAGATGGAATATTCGCTAGTGAAAAAAATGAAACAATGCCATTTGCAGCACCATACATGAGTCTAGACGTAATCACGCCACCTGTAGTAAGTGAGAAAGGAAAGACACATATCCTATCATATCACTTTTAGGAGTTACTTAAAAATTGATACCAATGAAGATATTTCCACAGAGAAAGGCAATCACAGATTCATTAAAAAAATCTTATGGTTCACCAAATAGAAAGGGATGAGGATTGGATACATTACCATACTGGGGTTAACAGAGATATACATACCATGTGAAATATATAATCACCAAAGACGTACGGAAGACCAGGAGAAGACTACTCAACATTGTGTCATAACCTACATGGGAAAAGGATGCGAGGAAGAATAGATACACGTATATGTGTGAAAGAACCACATCTTGCACACCTAGAACAAACAAACCATTGTAATCAAATTTGCTGGGATAAAAAATAAAAGTAAATTACAAATATGAACAAGAAGTAATCAGAGATAAACTTAAAGGGCTATTTCCTGGCACATTCCATTCTAATATACAACCTAGAACACCACTTCCATTAAGGCTCTGTTTCCCTAGTAACCAAATTTGGTAAAGGAGAAACGCTGCCACCTTGTGGCCATCTCCTGCAAGAGCAGCTTTAAACTCACAGCTAATGGTCACTTAACATTCACAAGGACTCAGGGCTGTAAAGGACACTTGCCCTAAAAATTTGTGCTGAAGTAGGGAATGGACAAAAAAATTCAAAACAGGCAAAAGTTTCAAGAAGAGAGTATGAAGAGTTAAGTTTTACTCACGGCGTTTTAAAAAAAAGGAAAATGGATAAAAGCTCAACCTCAGGGAGTGTTAGACCCATGCAATCTATTCTATAAAAAGTTTCAACTTACACCAGTCGACTGACCATCAGCAAAAAGTCTACAAACAATAAATGCTGAAGGGGTTTTAGAGAACTGTGTCCCCTCTACCTGCTGGTGAGACGTAAAGGGGTAACAGCCAATAATGAGAACAGAAAGGAGCTGTGTTTAAAAGTAAAAATGGAGGTACCATTCAATCCAGCAGGCGCACCATTGGACCTCTCACCTGAGAAGACAAGAATCGAGAAGACTCAGGCCGCAAAAGCTGCAGTGCAGCCTTATTCACAATAGCCAAGACAGTGAAGCAATGAAAATGTCCAACAACAGGTGAATGGATAAAGAAGAAGTGGTCCATGTACACAATGGAATATTAGCCATGGAAAACAATGAACCATTGCTCTCTGAGGCACCACAAATGAGTCTGGAGATAATCACGAAACATGAGGTAACTCGGAAACCAAAGACCTGTATTCTATGATATCACTTATAGGCGTTATCTAATAACTGACACAAATGAATATATTTCCACAGAGAAAGACACTCACAGACTTAGAAAACAAACTATGCTCATCTAAAAGGAAAGGTGGGGAGAAAGGATAAATTAAGATTAGTGTTGCTATATCTATACAAACACATATTATATACATTTCTCAAAAAGACCGACCATGTAGCAAGGGAGGTCTGCGGAAACCTCTGTAACATTTTACATGGGAAGAGGATCTGTACTTGAATAGACATATATAATGTACAAATGAACCAGATTGTGTACACCTAGGACAAACAATATTCTAAGCTTTACCCCAATTAAAAAAAATTTTTTAAATCCAAGAAGAAATAATGAGACATAAACGTATGGGTATTTCTCCATGCACATTCCAATTTAATTTACAACCTAGGAACACGACTGCCAGAAAGGCTCTGCTGCCCTAGTACCCAGATTTGGGAATGGAGAAATGCTGCCTGCTTGAGGCCACTTCCCACAACAGCAGCTTTAAACCCATTGCTAAAGGTCACTAAATATTCACCAAACTTGCAGTTCGGGAAATGACACCTGCTCTCTAAAAAAATTCTGGGGTGGAAAATCGACCAAAAATTTCAAAATAGGGCAACCTTCCAAGAAGACAATTTCAAGAGATATATTGTACTCCCAACTGTTTCCTTTTTTTTAACAGAAAAGAAAACGGTGGAGAAAAATGATGAGTTTTACGAATTTTCAAAGACATGCAAACCCACATTACAAAAACCTATCAGCTCACAGCAGCCAGTATGGCCATTAGCATAAATGCGGCAAACAATAAATGCTGAAGCGATTGTGGAGAAATGCGTACCCTCGATTCTAACGGGGACGTGGTAAGTGCCAGTAATGAAAACACAAAGAAGGTGCTTTGAAAAGGAAAACACGGTGCTACCAGTCAGTCAATCACACCCACTGCTGGGCCTATCACCTGTGAAAATGAGAATCAAAAAGTCACAGGCTGGCAATCCTGCACTCCAACAATATTTACCATAGCCAACGCGTGGAAGCAATGAAAATGTCCATCAACCGAGGAATGCACAAAGTAGAAGTGGTCCACGTACACGGTGGAAAATTACTCCAATAAAAACTAAAAATTAAATTTAAAAATCCAACAAAAGTCAGGAGACATCAGCTTGTGTGGGTTTGTCCGGGCACACTCCACTCTAATTTATAACCGAGAAACACCACAGGCCGCAAGGGCTTCTCCCTAGTTACCAGGGTGGGGAACATAGAAAGGCTGCCACCCTCTGGCAGTTACCTGCAAAAGCAGCATTAAAGCCTGTGCTCATGGTCATTTCATAGGAACAAGTACTGCAGAACTGTAAATGAAACCTGCCCTCAAAATGTCTTGAGGGAGGTAATGGCCAAAACATTTCAAAATGTGACACATACTTTAAGAAAACAATTTGAAGAACTAAGGGGTAATCACAGCTTGAAAAATAAAAAGGACATGCCTTAAAGCTCAATTTCAACGGATTATGAGGCACGTGCGAATTCAACCACAAAAAGGTATCAGCTCACAATTGTCAGAATAACCATCAACAAGAAATCTACAAACAAAAATGCTGAAGGTGTTGTGGAGAAATGCGTACCCTCAACTTCAAGGGGGACGGAAGTTGGAAAGGGCCACAAATGAGAGCAGAATGGAGGTGCCTTAAAAAGGTAAACATTGAGCTACCATATGATCCAGCGGAACCACTCCTCGACATATAATCTAAGAAGAGAGAATTGGAAAGACACAGGCAGGCAAATCTGCATGGCACAGTATTACAATAGCCAAGATATGGAAGTAACCAAAAAGTCCACCAACAGATGGGTGGACAAAGAAGAACTCCTCCATGTACAGACGGAATATTCGCTAGTGAAAAAAATGAAACAATGCCATTTGCAGCACCATACATGAGTCTAGACGTAATCACGCCACCTGTAGTAAGTGAGAAAGCAAAAGACACATATCCTATCATATCACTTTTAGGAGTTACTTAAAAATTGATACCAATGAAGATATTTCCACAGAGAAAGGCAATCACAGATTCATTAAAAAAATCTTATGGTTCACCAAATAGAAAGGGATGAGGATTGGATACATTACCATATTGGGGTTAACAGAGATATACAAACCATGTGAAATATATAATCACCAAAGACGTACGGAAGACCAGGAGAAGACTACTCAACATTGTGGCATAACCTACATGGGAAAAGGATGCGTGGAAGAATAGAAACATGTATGTGTGTGAAAGAAGCACATCTTGCACACCTAGAACAAACAAACCATTGTAATCAAATGTGCTGGGATAAAGAATAAAAAGTAAATTACAAATATGAACAAGAAGTTATGAGACATAAACTTAAAGGGCTTTTTCCTGGCACATTCCATTCTAATTTACAACCTAGAACACCACTTCCATTAAGCCTCTGTTTCCCTAGTTACGAAATTTGGAAAAGGAGAAATGCTGCCACCTTGTGGCCGTTTCCTGCAAGAGCAGCTTTAAACTCAGAGCTAATGCTCACTTAACATACACAAGGACTCAGGGCTGTAAAGGACACCTGTCCTAAAAAAATGTGCTGAAGGAGGGAATGGACAAAAAAATTCAAAACAGGCAAATGTTTCAAGAAGAGAGTATGAAGAGTTAAGTTTTACTCACGGCGTTTTAAAAAAAAGGAAAATGGATAAAAGCTCAACCTCAGGGAGTGTTAGACCCATGCAATCTATTCTATAAAAAGTTTCAACTTACACCAGTCGACTGACCATCAGCAAAAAGTCTACAAACAATAAATGCTGAAGGGGTTTTAGAGAACTGTGTCCCCTCTACCTGCTGGTGAGACGTAAAGGGGTAACAGCCAATAATGAGAACAGAAAGGAGCTGTGTTTAAAAGTAAAAATGGAGGTACCATTCAATCCAGCAGGCGCACCATTGGACCTCTCACCTGAGAAGACAAGAATCGAGAAGACTCAGGCCGCAAAAGCTGCAGTGCAGCCTTATTCACAATAGCCAAGACAGTGAAGCAATGAAAATGTCCAACAACAGGTGAATGGATAAAGAAGAAGTGGTCCATGTACACAATGGAATATTAGCCATGGAAAACAATGAACCATTGCTCTCTGAGGCACCACAAATGAGTCTGGAGATAATCACGAAACATGAGGTAACTCGGAAACCAAAGACCTGTATTCTATGATATCACTTATAGGCGTTATCTAATAACTGACACAAATGAATATATTTCCACAGAGAAAGACACTCACAGACTTAGAAAACAAACTATGCTCATCTAAAAGGAAAGGTGGGGAGAAAGGATAAATTAAGATTAGTGTTGCTATATCTATACAAACACATATTATATACATTTCTCAAAAAGACCGACCATGTAGCAAGGGAGGTCTGCGGAAACCTCTGTAACATCTTACATGGGAAGAGGATCTGTACTTGAATAGACATATATAATGTACAAATGAACCAGATTGTGTACACCTAGGACAAACAATATTCTAAGCTTTACCCCAATTAAAAAAAATTTTTTAAATCCAAGAAGAAATAATGAGACATAAACGTATGGGTGTTTCTCCATGCACATTCCAATTTAATGTACAACCTAGGAACACGACTGCCAGAAAGGCTCTGCTGCCCTAGTACCCAGATTTGGGAATGGAGAAATGCTGCCTGCTTGAGGCCACTTCCCACAACAGCAGCTTTAAACCCATTGCTAAAGGTCACTAAATATTCACCAAACTTGCAGTTCGGGAAATGACACCTGCTCTCTAAAAAAATTCTGGGGTGGAAAATCGACCAAAAATTTCAAAATAGGGCAACCTTCCAAGAAGACAATTTCAAGAGATATATTGTACTCCCAACTGTTTCCTTTTTTTTAACAGAAAAGAAAACGGTGGAGAAAAATGATGAGTTTTACGAATTTTCAAAGACATGCAAACCCACATTACAAAAACCTATCAGCTCACAGCAGCCAGTATGGCCATTAGCATAAATGCGGCAAACAATAAATGCTGAAGCGATTGTGGAGAAATGCGTACCCTCGATTCTAACGGGGACGTGGTAAGTGCCAGTAATGAAAACACAAAGAAGGTGCTTTGAAAAGGAAAACACGGTGCTACCAGTCAGTCAATCACACCCACTGCTGGGCCTATCACCTGTGAAAATGAGAATCAAAAAGTCACAGGCTGGCAATCCTGCACTCCAACAATATTTACCATAGCCAACGCGTGGAAGCAATGAAAATGTCCATCAACCGAGGAATGCACAAAGTAGAAGTGGTCCACGTACACGGTGGAAAATTACTCCAATAAAAACTAAAAATTAAATTTAAAAATCCAACAAAAGTCAGGAGACATCAGCTTGTGTGGGTTTGTCCGGGCACACTCCACTCTAATTTATAACCGAGAAACACCACAGGCCGCAAGGGCTTCTCCCTAGTTACCAGGGTGGGGAACATAGAAAGGCTGCCACCCTCTGGCAGTTACCTGCAAAAGCAGCATTAAAGCCTGTGCTCATGGTCATTTCATAGGAACAAGTACTGCAGAACTGTAAATGAAACCTGCCCTCAAAATGTCTTGAGGGAGGTAATGGCCAAAACATTTCAAAATGTGACACATACTTTAAGAAAACAATTTGAAGAACTAAGGGGTAATCACAGCTTGAAAAATAAAAAGGACATGCCTTAAAGCTCAATTTCAACGGATTATGAGGCACGTGCGAATTCAACCACAAAAAGGTATCAGCTCACAATTGTCAGAATAACCATCAACAAGAAATCTACAAACAAAAATGCTGAAGGTGTTGTGGAGAAATGCGTACCCTCAACTTCAAGGGGGACGGAAGTTGGAAAGGGCCACAAATGAGAGCAGAATGGAGGTGCCTTAAAAAGGTAAACATTGAGCTACCATATGATCCAGCGGAACCACTCCTCGACATATAATCTAAGAAGAGAGAATTGGAAAGACACAGGCAGGCAAATCTGCATGGCACAGTATTACAATAGCCAAGATATGGAAGTAACCAAAAAGTCCACCAACAGATGGGTGGACAAAGAAGAACTCCTCCATGTACAGACGGAATATTCGCTAGTGAAAAAAATGAAACAATGCCATTTGCAGCACCATACATGAGTCTAGACGTAATCACGCCACCTGTAGTAAGTGAGAAAGCAAAAGACACATATCCTATCATATCACTTTTAGGAGTTACTTAAAAATTGATACCAATGAAGATATTTCCACAGAGAAAGGCAATCACAGATTCATTAAAAAAATCTTATGGTTCACCAAATAGAAAGGGATGAGGATTGGATACATTACCATATTGGGGTTAACAGAGATATACAAACCATGTGAAATATATAATCACCAAAGACGTACGGAAGACCAGGAGAAGACTACTCAACATTGTGGCATAACCTACATGGGAAAAGGATGCGTGGAAGAATAGAAACATGTATGTGTGTGAAAGAAGCACATCTTGCACACCTAGAACAAACAAACCATTGTAATCAAATGTGCTGGGATAAAGAATAAAAAGTAAATTACAAATATGAACAAGAAGTTATGAGACATAAACTTAAAGGGCTTTTTCCTGGCACATTCCATTCTAATTTACAACCTAGAACACCACTTCCATTAAGCCTCTGTTTCCCTAGTTACGAAATTTGGAAAAGGAGAAATGCTGCCACCTTGTGGCCGTTTCCTGCAAGAGCAGCTTTAAACTCAGAGCTAATGCTCACTTAACATACACAAGGACTCAGGGCTGTAAAGGACACCTGTCCTAAAAAAATGTGCTGAAGGAGGGAATGGACAAAAAAATTCAAAACAGGCAAATGTTTCAAGAAGAGAGTATGAAGAGTTAAGTTTTACTCACGGGGTTTTAAAAAAAAGGAAAATGGATAAAAGCTCAACCTCAGGGAGTGTTAGACCCATGCAATCTATTCTATAAAAAGTTTCAACTTACACCAGTCGACTGACCATCAGCAAAAAGTCTACAAACAATAAATGCTGAAGGGGTTTTAGAGAACTGTGTCCCCTCTACCTGCTGGTGAGACGTAAAGGGGAAACAGCCAATAATGAGAACAGAAAGGAGCTGTGTTTAAAAGTAAAAATGGAGGTACCATTCAATCCAGCAGGCGCACCATTGGACCTCTCACCTGAGAAGACAAGAATCGAGAAGACTCAGGCCGCAAAAGCTGCAGTGCAGCCTTATTCACAATAGCCAAGACAGTGAAGCAATGAAAATGTCCAACAACAGGTGAATGGATAAAGAAGAAGTGGTCCATGTACACAATGGAATATTAGCCATGGAAAACAATGAACCATTGCTCTCTGAGGCACCACAAATGAGTCTGGAGATAATCACGAAACATGAGGTAACTCGGAAACCAAAGACCTGTATTCTATGATATCACTTATAGGCGTTATCTAATAACTGACACAAATGAATATATTTCCACAGAGAAAGACACTCACAGACTTAGAAAACAAACTATGCTCATCTAAAAGGAAAGGTGGGGAGAAAGGATAAATTAAGATTAGTGTTGCTATATCTATACAAACACATATTATATACATTTCTCAAAAAGACCGACCATGTAGCAAGGGAGGTCTGCGGAAACCTCTGTAACATTTTACATGGGAAGAGGATCTGTACTTGAATAGACATATATAATGTACAAATGAACCAGATTGTGTACACCTAGGACAAACAATATTCTAAGCTTTACCCCAATTAAAAAATTTTTTTAAATCCAAGAAGAAATAATGAGACATAAACGTATGGGGGTTTCTCCATGCACATTTCAATTTAATTTACAACCTAGGAACACGACTTGCAGAAAGGCTCTGCTGCCCTACTACCCAGATTTGGGAATGGAGAAATGCTGCCTGCTTGAGGCCACTTCCCACAACAGCAGCTTTAAACCCATTGCTAAAGGTCACTAAATATTCACCAAACTTTAGTTCGGGAAATGACACCTGCTCTCTAAAAAAATTATGGGGTGGAAAATCGACCAAAAATTTCAAAATAGGGCAACCTTCCAAGAAGACAATTTCAAGAGATATATTGTACTCCCAACTGTTTCCTTTTTTTTAACAGAAAAGAAAACGGTGGAGAAAAATGATGAGTTTTACGAATTTTCAAAGACATGCAAACCCACATTACAAAAACCTATCAGCTCACAGCAGCCAGTATGGCCATTAGCATAAATGCGGCAAACAATAAATGCTGAAGCGATTGTGGAGAAATGCGTACCCTCGATTCTAAGGGGGACGTGGTAAGTGCCAGTAATGAAAACACAAAGATGGTGCTTTGAAAAGGAAAACACGGTGCTACCAGTCAGTCAATCACACCCACTGCTGGGCCTATCACCTGTGAAAATGAGAATCAAAAAGTCACAGGCTGGCAATCCTGCACTCCAACAATATTTACCATAGCCAACGCTTGGGAGCAATGAAAATGTCCATCAACCGAGGAATGCACAAAGTAGAAGTGGTCCACGTACACGGTGCAAAATTACTCCAATAAAAACTAAAAATTAAATTTAAAAATCCAACAAAAGTCAGGAGACATCAGCTTGTGTGGGTTTGTCCGGGCACACTCCACTCTAATTTATAACCGAGAAACACCACAGGCCGCAATGGCTTCTCCCTAGTTACCAGGGTGGGGAACATAGAAAGGCTGCCACCCTCTGGCAGTTACCTGCAAAAGCAGCATTAAAGCCTGTGCTCATGGTCATTTCATAGGAACAAGTACTGCAGAACTGTAAATGAAACCTGCCCTCAAAATGTCTTGAGGGAGGTAATGGCCAAAACATTTCAAAATGTGACACATACTTTAAGAAAACAATTTGAAGAACTAAGGGGTAATCACAGCTTGAAAAATAAAAAGGACATGCCTTAAAGCTCAATTTCAACGGATTATGAGGCACGTGCGAATTCAACCACAAAAAGGTATCAGCTCACAATTGTCAGAATAACCATCAACAAGAAATCTACAAACAAAAATGCTGAAGGTGTTGTGGAGAAATGCGTACCCTCAACTTCAAGGGGGACGGAAGTTGGAAAGGGCCACAAATGAGAGCAGAATGGAGGTGCCTTAAAAAGGTAAACATTGAGCTACCATATGATCCAGCGGAACCACTCCTCGACATATAATCTAAGAAGAGAGAATTGGAAAGACACAGGCAGGCAAATCTGCATGGCACAGTATTACAATAGCCAAGATATGGAAGTAACCAAAAAGTCCACCAACAGATGGGTGGACAAAGAAGAACTCCTCCATGTACAGACGGAATATTCGCTAGTGAAAAAAATGAAACAATGCCATTTGCAGCACCATACATGAGTCTAGACGTAATCACGCCACCTGTAGTAAGTGAGAAAGCAAAAGACACATATCCTATCATATCACTTTTAGGAGTTACTTAAAAATTGATACCAATGAAGATATTTCCACAGAGAAAGGCAATCACAGATTCATTAAAAAAATCTTATGGTTCACCAAATAGAAAGGGATGAGGATTGGATACATTACCATATTGGGGTTAACAGAGATATACAAACCATGTGAAATATATAATCACCAAAGACGTACGGAAGACCAGGAGAAGACTACTCAACATTGTGGCATAACCTACATGGGAAAAGGATGCGTGGAAGAATAGAAACATGTATGTGTGTGAAAGAAGCACATCTTGCACACCTAGAACAAACAAACCATTGTAATCAAATGTGCTGGGATAAAGAATAAAAAGTAAATTACAAATATGAACAAGAAGTTATGAGACATAAACTTAAAGGGCTTTTTCCTGGCACATTCCATTCTAATTTACAACCTAGAACACCACTTCCATTAAGCCTCTGTTTCCCTAGTTACGAAATTTGGAAAAGGAGAAATGCTGCCACCTTGTGGCCGTTTCCTGCAAGAGCAGCTTTAAACTCAGAGCTAATGCTCACTTAACATACACAAGGACTCAGGGCTGTAAAGGACACCTGTCCTAAAAAAATGTGCTGAAGGAGGGAATGGACAAAAAAATTCAAAACAGGCAAATGTTTCAAGAAGAGAGTATGAAGAGTTAAGTTTTACTCACGGTGTTTTAAAAAAAAGGAAAATGGATAAAAGCTCAACCTCAGGGAGTGTTAGACCCATGCAATCTATTCTATAAAAAGTTTCAACTTACACCAGTCGACTGACCATCAGCAAAAAGTCTACAAACAATAAATGCTGAAGGGGTTTTAGAGAACTGTGTCCCCTCTACCTGCTGGTGAGACGTAAAGGGGTAACAGCCAATAATGAGAACAGAAAGGAGCTGTGTTTAAAAGTAAAAATGGAGGTACCATTCAATCCAGCAGGCGCACCATTGGACCTCTCACCTGAGAAGACAAGAATCGAGAAGACTCAGGCCGCAAAAGCTGCAGTGCAGCCTTATTCACAATAGCCAAGACAGTGAAGCAATGAAAATGTCCAACAACAGGTGAATGGATAAAGAAGAAGTGGTCCATGTACACAATGGAATATTAGCCATGGAAAACAATGAACCATTGCTCTCTGAGGCACCACAAATGAGTCTGGAGATAATCACGAAACATGAGGTAACTCGGAAACCAAAGACCTGTATTCTATGATATCACTTATAGGCGTTATCTAATAACTGACACAAATGAATATATTTCCACAGAGAAAGACACTCACAGACTTAGAAAACAAACTATGCTCATCTAAAAGGAAAGGTGGGGAGAAAGGATAAATTAAGATTAGTGTTGCTATATCTATACAAACACATATTATATACATTTCTCAAAAAGACCGACCATGTAGCAAGGGAGGTCTGCGGAAACCTCTGTAACATTTTACATGGGAAGAGGATCTGTACTTGAATAGACATATATAATGTACAAATGAACCAGATTGTGTACACCTAGGACAAACAATATTCTAAGCTTTACCCCAATTAAAAAAATTTTTTTAAATCCAAGAAGAAATAATGAGACATAAACTTATGGGTGTTTCTCCATGCACATTCCAATTTAATGTACAACCTAGGAACACGACTGCCAGAAAGGCTCTGCTGCCCTAGTACCCAGATTTGGGAATGGAGAAATGCTGCCTGCTTGAGGCCACTTCCCACAACAGCAGCTTTAAACCCATTGCTAAAGGTCACTAAATATTCACCAAACTTGCAGTTCGGGAAATGACACCTGCTCTCTAAAAAAATTCTGGGGTGGAAAATCGACCAAAAATTTCAAAATAGGGCAACCTTCCAAGAAGACAATTTCAAGAGATATATTGTACTCCCAACTGTTTCCTTTTTTTTAACAGAAAAGAAAACGGTGGAGAAAAATGATGAGTTTTACGAATTTTCAAAGACATGCAAACCCACATTACAAAAACCTATCAGCTCACAGCAGCCAGTATGGCCATTAGCATAAATGCGGCAAACAATAAATGCTGAAGCGATTGTGGAGAAATGCGTACCCTCGATTCTAACGGGGACGTGGTAAGTGCCAGTAATGAAAACACAAAGGAGGTGCTTTGAAAAGGAAAACACGGTGCTACCAGTCAGTCAATCACACCCACTGCTGGGCCTATCACCTGTGAAAATGAGAATCAAAAAGTCACAGGCTGGCAATCCTGCACTCCAACAATATTTACCATAGCCAACGCGTGGAAGCAATGAAAATGTCCATCAACCGAGGAATGCACAAAGTAGAAGTGGTCCACGTACACGGTGGAAAATTACTCCAATAAAAACTAAAAATTAAATTTAAAAATCCAACAAAAGTCAGGAGACATCAGCTTGTGTGGATTTGTCCGGGCACACTCCACTCTAATTTATAACCGAGAAACACCACAGGCCGCAAGGGCTTCTCCCTAGTTACCAGGGTGGGGAACATAGAAAGGCTGCCACCCTCTGGCAGTTACCTGCAAAAGCAGCATTAAAGCCTGTGCTCATGGTCATTTCATAGGAACAAGTACTGCAGAACTGTAAATGAAACCTGCCCTCAAAATGTCTTGAGGGAGGTAATGGCCAAAACATTTCAAAATGTGACACATACTTTAAGAAAACAATTTGAAGAACTAAGGGGTAATCACAGCTTGAAAAATAAAAAGGACATGCCTTAAAGCTCAATTTCAACGGATTATGAGGCACGTGCGAATTCAACCACAAAAAGGTATCAGCTCACAATTGTCAGAATAACCATCAACAAGAAATCTACAAACAAAAATGCTGAAGGTGTTGTGGAGAAATGTGTACCCTCAACTTCAAGGGGGACGGAAGTTGGAAAGGGCCACAAATGAGAGCAGAATGGAGGTGCCTTAAAAAGGTAAACATTGAGCTACCATATGATCCAGCGGAACCACTCCTCGACATATAATCTAAGAAGAGAGAATTGGAAAGACACAGGCAGGCAAATCTGCATGGCACAGTATTACAATAGCCAAGATATGGAAGTAACCAAAAAGTCCACCAACAGATGGGTGGACAAAGAAGAACTCCTCCATGTACAGACGGAATATTCGCTAGTGAAAAAAATGAAACAATGCCATTTGCAGCACCATACATGAGTCTAGACGTAATCACGCCACCTGTAGTAAGTGAGAAAGCAAAAGACACATATCCTATCATATCACTTTTAGGAGTTACTTAAAAATTGATACCAATGAAGATATTTCCACAGAGAAAGGCAATCACAGATTCATTAAAAAAATCTTATGGTTCACCAAATAGAAAGGGATGAGGATTGGATACATTACCATATTGGGGTTAACAGAGATATACAAACCATGTGAAATATATAATCACCAAAGACGTACGGAAGACCAGGAGAAGACTACTCAACATTGTGGCATAACCTACATGGGAAAAGGATGCGTGGAAGAATAGAAACATGTATGTGTGTGAAAGAAGCACATCTTGCACACCTAGAACAAACAAACCATTGTAATCAAATGTGCTGGGATAAAGAATAAAAAGTAAATTACAAATATGAACAAGAAGTTATGAGACATAAACTTAAAGGGCTTTTTCCTGGCACATTCCATTCTAATTTACAACCTAGAACACCACTTCCATTAAGCCTCTGTTTCCCTAGTTACGAAATTTGGAAAAGGAGAAATGCTGCCACCTTGTGGCCGTTTCCTGCAAGAGCAGCTTTAAACTCAGAGCTAATGCTCACTTAACATACACAAGGACTCAGGGCTGTAAAGGACACCTGTCCTAAAAAAATGTGCTGAAGGAGGGAATGGACAAAAAAATTCAAAACAGGCAAATGTTTCAAGAAGAGAGTATGAAGAGTTAAGTTTTACTCACGGGGTTTTAAAAAAAGGAAAATGGATAAAAGCTCAACCTCAGGGAGTGTTAGACCCATGCAATCTATTCTATAAAAAGTTTCAACTTACACCAGTCGACTGACCATCAGCAAAAAGTCTACAAACAATAAATGCTGAAGGGGTTTTAGAGAACTGTGTCCCCTCTACCTGCTGGTGAGACGTAAAGGGGTAACAGCCAATAATGAGAACAGAAAGGAGCTGTGTTTAAAAGTAAAAATGGAGGTACCATTCAATCCAGCAGGCGCACCATTGGACCTCTCACCTGAGAAGACAAGAATCGAGAAGACTCAGGCCGCAAAAGCTGCAGTGCAGCCTTATTCACAATAGCCAAGACAGTGAAGCAATGAAAATGTCCAACAACAGGTGAATGGATAAAGAAGAAGTGGTCCATGTACACAATGGAATATTAGCCATGGAAAACAATGAACCATTGCTCTCTGAGGCACCACAAATGAGTCTGGAGATAATCACGAAACATGAGGTAACTCGGAAACCAAAGACCTGTATTCTATGATATCACTTATAGGCGTTATCTAATAACTGACACAAATGAATATATTTCCACAGAGAAAGACACTCACAGACTTAGAAAACAAACTATGCTCATCTAAAAGGAAAGGTGGGGAGAAAGGATAAATTAAGATTAGTGTTGCTATATCTATACAAACACATATTATATACATTTCTCAAAAAGACCGACCATGTAGCAAGGGAGGTCTGCGGAAACCTCTGTAACATTTTACATGGGAAGAGGATCTGTACTTGAATAGACATATATAATGTACAAATGAACCAGATTGTGTACACCTAGGACAAACAATATTCTAAGCTTTACCCCAATTAAAAAATTTTTTTAAATCCAAGAAGAAATAATGAGACATAAACGTATGGGGGTTTCTCCATGCACATTTCAATTTAATTTACAACCTAGGAACACGACTGCCAGAAAGGCTCTGCTGCCCTAGTACCCAGATTTGGGAATGGAGAAATGCTGCCTGCTTGAGGCCACTTCCCACAACAGCAGCTTTAAACCCATTGCTAAAGGTCACTAAATATTCACCAAACTTGCAGTTCGGGAAATGACACCTGCTCTCTAAAAAAATTCTGGGGTGGAAAATCGACCAAAAATTTCAAAATAGGGCAACCTTCCAAGAAGACAATTTCAAGAGATATATTGTACTCCCAACTGTTTCCTTTTTTTTAACAGAAAAGAAAACGGTGGAGAAAAATGATGAGTTTTACGAATTTTCAAAGACATGCAAACCCACATTACAAAAACCTATCAGCTCACAGCAGCCAGTATGGCCATTAGCATAAATGCGGCAAACAATAAATGCTGAAGCGATTGTGGAGAAATGCGTACCCTCGATTCTAACGGGGACGTGGTAAGTGCCAGTAATGAAAACACAAAGAAGGTGCTTTGAAAAGGAAAACACGGTGCTACCAGTCAGTCAATCACACCCACTGCTGGGCCTATCACCTGTGAAAATGAGAATCAAAAAGTCACAGGCTGGCAATCCTGCACTCCAACAATATTTACCATAGCCAACGCGTGGGAGCAATGAAAATGTCCATCAACCGAGGAATGCACAAAGTAGAAGTGGTCCACGTACACGGTGGAAAATTACTCCAATAAAAACTAAAAATTAAATTTAAAAATCCAACAAAAGTCAGGAGACATCAGCTTGTGTGGGTTTGTCCGGGCACACTCCACTCTAATTTATAACCGAGAAACACCACAGGCCGCAAGGGCTTCTCCCTAGTTACCAGGGTGGGGAACATAGAAAGGCTGCCACCCTCTGGCAGTTACCTGCAAAAGCAGCATTAAAGCCTGTGCTCATGGTCATTTCATAGGAACAAGTACTGCAGAACTGTAAATGAAACCTGCCCTCAAAATGTCTTGAGGGAGGTAATGGCCAAAACATTTCAAAATGTGACACATACTTTAAGAAAACAATTTGAAGAACTAAGGGGTAATCACAGCTTGAAAAATAAAAAGGACATGCCTTAAAGCTCAATTTCAACGGATTATGAGGCACGTGCGAATTCAACCACAAAAAGGTATCAGCTCACAATTGTCAGAATAACCATCAACAAGAAATCTACAAACAAAAATGCTGAAGGTGTTGTGGAGAAATGCGTACCCTCAACTTCAAGGGGGACGGAAGTTGGAAAGGGCCACAAATGAGAGCAGAATGGAGGTGCCTTAAAAAGGTAAACATTGAGCTACCATATGATCCAGCGGAACCACTCCTCGACATATAATCTAAGAAGAGAGAATTGGAAAGACACAGGCAGGCAAATCTGCATGGCACAGTATTACAATAGCCAAGATATGGAAGTAACCAAAAAGTCCACCAACAGATGGGTGGACAAAGAAGAACTCCTCCATGTACAGACGGAATATTCGCTAGTGAAAAAAATGAAACAATGCCATTTGCAGCACCATACATGAGTCTAGACGTAATCACGCCACCTGTAGTAAGTGAGAAAGCAAAAGACACATATCCTATCATATCACTTTTAGGAGTTACTTAAAAATTGATACCAATGAAGATATTTCCACAGAGAAAGGCAATCACAGATTCATTAAAAAAATCTTATGGTTCACCAAATAGAAAGGGATGAGGATTGGATACATTACCATATTGGGGTTAACAGAGATATACAAACCATGTGAAATATATAATCACCAAAGACGTACGGAAGACCAGGAGAAGACTACTCAACATTGTGGCATAACCTACATGGGAAAAGGATGCGTGGAAGAATAGAAACATGTATGTGTGTGAAAGAAGCACATCTTGCACACCTAGAACAAACAAACCATTGTAATCAAATGTGCTGGGATAAAGAATAAAAAGTAAATTACAAATATGAACAAGAAGTTATGAGACATAAACTTAAAGGGCTTTTTCCTGGCACATTCCATTCTAATTTACAACCTAGAACACCACTTCCATTAAGCCTCTGTTTCCCTAGTTACGAAATTTGGAAAAGGAGAAATGCTGCCACCTTGTGGCCGTTTCCTGCAAGAGCAGCTTTAAACTCAGAGCTAATGCTCACTTAACATACACAAGGACTCAGGGCTGTAAAGGACACCTGTCCTAAAAAAATGTGCTGAAGGAGGGAATGGACAAAAAAATTCAAAACAGGCAAATGTTTCAAGAAGAGAGTATGAAGAGTTAAGTTTTACTCACGGGGTTTTAAAAAAAAGGAAAATGGATAAAAGCTCAACCTCAGGGAGTGTTAGACCCATGCAATCTATTCTATAAAAAGTTTCAACTTACACCAGTCGACTGACCATCAGCAAAAAGTCTACAAACAATAAATGCTGAAGGGGTTTTAGAGAACTGTGTCCCCTCTACCTGCTGGTGAGACGTAAAGGGGTAACAGCCAATAATGAGAACAGAAAGGAGCTGTGTTTAAAAGTAAAAATGGAGGTACCATTCAATCCAGCAGGCGCACCATTGGACCTCTCACCTGAGAAGACAAGAATCGAGAAGACTCAGGCCGCAAAAGCTGCAGTGCAGCCTTATTCACAATAGCCAAGACAGTGAAGCAATGAAAATGTCCAACAACAGGTGAATGGATAAAGAAGAAGTGGTCCATGTACACAATGGAATATTAGCCATGGAAAACAATGAACCATTGCTCTCTGAGGCACCACAAATGAGTCTGGAGATAATCACGAAACATGAGGTAACTCGGAAACCAAAGACCTGTATTCTATGATATCACTTATAGGCGTTATCTAATAACTGACACAAATGAATATATTTCCACAGAGAAAGACACTCACAGACTTAGAAAACAAACTATGCTCATCTAAAAGGAAAGGTGGGGAGAAAGGATAAATTAAGATTAGTGTTGCTATATCTATACAAACACATATTATATACATTTCTCAAAAAGACCGACCATGTAGCAAGGGAGGTCTGCGGAAACCTCTGTAACATTTTACATGGGAAGAGGATCTGTACTTGAATAGACATATATAATGTACAAATGAACCAGATTGTGTACACCTAGGACAAACAATATTCTAAGCTTTACCCCAATTAAAAAAAATTTTTTAAATCCAAGAAGAAATAATGAGACATAAACTTATGGGTGTTTCTCCATGCACATTCCAATTTAATGTACAACCTAGGAACACGACTGCCAGAAAGGCTCTGCTGCCCTAGTACCCAGATTTGGGAATGGAGAAATGCTGCCTGCTTGAGGCCACTTCCCACAACAGCAGCTTTAAACCCATTGCTAAAGGTCACTAAATATTCACCAAACTTGCAGTTCGGGAAATGACACCTGCTCTCTAAAAAAATTCTGGGGTGGAAAATCGACCAAAAATTTCAAAATAGGGCAACCTTCCAAGAAGACAATTTCAAGAGATATATTGTACTCCCAACTGTTTCCTTTTTTTTAACAGAAAAGAAAACGGTGGAGAAAAATGATGAGTTTTACGAATTTTCAAAGACATGCAAACCCACATTACAAAAACCTATCAGCTCACAGCAGCCAGTATGGCCATTAGCATAAATGCGGCAAACAATAAATGCTGAAGCGATTGTGGAGAAATGCGTACCCTCGATTCTAACGGGGACGTGGTAAGTGCCAGTAATGAAAACACAAAGAAGGTGCTTTGAAAAGGAAAACACGGTGCTACCAGTCAGTCAATCACACCCACTGCTGGGCCTATCACCTGTGAAAATGAGAATCAAAAAGTCACAGGCTGGCAATCCTGCACTCCAACAATATTTACCATAGCCAACGCGTGGAAGCAATGAAAATGTCCATCAACCGAGGAATGCACAAAGTAGAAGTGGTCCACGTACACGGTGGAAAATTACTCCAATAAAAACTAAAAATTAAATTTAAAAATCCAACAAAAGTCAGGAGACATCAGCTTGTGTGGGTTTGTCCGGGCACACTCCACTCTAATTTATAACCGAGAAACACCACAGGCCGCAAGGGCTTCTCCCTAGTTACCAGGGTGGGGAACATAGAAAGGCTGCCACCCTCTGGCAGTTACCTGCAAAAGCAGCATTAAAGCCTGTGCTCATGGTCATTTCATAGGAACAAGTACTGCAGAACTGTAAATGAAACCTGCCCTCAAAATGTCTTGAGGGAGGTAATGGCCAAAACATTTCAAAATGTGACACATACTTTAAGAAAACAATTTGAAGAACTAAGGGGTAATCACAGCTTGAAAAATAAAAAGGACATGCCTTAAAGCTCAATTTCAACGGATTATGAGGCACGTGCGAATTCAACCACAAAAAGGTATCAGCTCACAATTGTCAGAATAACCATCAACAAGAAATCTACAAACAAAAATGCTGAAGGTGTTGTGGAGAAATGCGTACCCTCAACTTCAAGGGGGACGGAAGTTGGAAAGGGCCACAAATGAGAGCAGAATGGAGGTGCCTTAAAAAGGTAAACATTGAGCTACCATATGATCCAGCGGAACCACTCCTCGACATATAATCTAAGAAGAGAGAATTGGAAAGACACAGGCAGGCAAATCTGCATGGCACAGTATTACAATAGCCAAGATATGGAAGTAACCAAAAAGTCCACCAACAGATGGGTGGACAAAGAAGAACTCCTCCATGTACAGACGGAATATTCGCTAGTGAAAAAAATGAAACAATGCCATTTGCAGCACCATACATGAGTCTAGACGTAATCACGCCACCTGTAGTAAGTGAGAAAGCAAAAGACACATATCCTATCATATCACTTTTAGGAGTTACTTAAAAATTGATACCAATGAAGATATTTCCACAGAGAAAGGCAATCACAGATTCATTAAAAAAATCTTATGGTTCACCAAATAGAAAGGGATGAGGATTGGATACATTACCATATTGGGGTTAACAGAGATATACAAACCATGTGAAATATATAATCACCAAAGACGTACGGAAGACCAGGAGAAGACTACTCAACATTGTGGCATAACCTACATGGGAAAAGGATGCGTGGAAGAATAGAAACATGTATGTGTGTGAAAGAAGCACATCTTGCACACCTAGAACAAACAAACCATTGTAATCAAATGTGCTGGGATAAAGAATAAAAAGTAAATTACAAATATGAACAAGAAGTTATGAGACATAAACTTAAAGGGCTTTTTCCTGGCACATTCCATTCTAATTTACAACCTAGAACACCACTTCCATTAAGCCTCTGTTTCCCTAGTTACGAAATTTGGAAAAGGAGAAATGCTGCCACCTTGTGGCCGTTTCCTGCAAGAGCAGCTTTAAACTCAGAGCTAATGCTCACTTAACATACACAAGGACTCAGGGCTGTAAAGGACACCTGTCCTAAAAAAATGTGCTGAAGGAGGGAATGGACAAAAAAATTCAAAACAGGCAAATGTTTCAAGAAGAGAGTATGAAGAGTTAAGTTTTACTCACGGGGTTTTAAAAAAAAGGAAAATGGATAAAAGCTCAACCTCAGGGAGTGTTAGACCCATGCAATCTATTCTATAAAAAGTTTCAACTTACACCAGTCGACTGACCATCAGCAAAAAGTCTACAAACAATAAATGCTGAAGGGGTTTTAGAGAACTGTGTCCCCTCTACCTGCTGGTGAGACGTAAAGGGGTAACAGCCAATAATGAGAACAGAAAGGAGCTGTGTTTAAAAGTAAAAATGGAGGTACCATTCAATCCAGCAGGCGCACCATTGGACCTCTCACCTGAGAAGACAAGAATCGAGAAGACTCAGGCCGCAAAAGCTGCAGTGCAGCCTTATTCACAATAGCCAAGACAGTGAAGCAATGAAAATGTCCAACAACAGGTGAATGGATAAAGAAGAAGTGGTCCATGTACACAATGGAATATTAGCCATGGAAAACAATGAACCATTGCTCTCTGAGGCACCACAAATGAGTCTGGAGATAATCACGAAACATGAGGTAACTCGGAAACCAAAGACCTGTATTCTATGATATCACTTATAGGCGTTATCTAATAACTGACACAAATGAATATATTTCCACAGAGAAAGACACTCACAGACTTAGAAAACAAACTATGCTCATCTAAAAGGAAAGGTGGGGAGAAAGGATAAATTAAGATTAGTGTTGCTATATCTATACAAACACATATTATATACATTTCTCAAAAAGACCGACCATGTAGCAAGGGAGGTCTGCGGAAACCTCTGTAACATTTTACATGGGAAGAGGATCTGTACTTGAATAGACATATATAATGTACAAATGAACCAGATTGTGTACACCTAGGACAAACAATATTCTAAGCTTTACCCCAATTAAAAAATTTTTTTAAATCCAAGAAGAAATAATGAGACATAAACGTATGGGGGTTTCTCCATGCACATTTCAATTTAATTTACAACCTAGGAACACGACTTGCAGAAAGGCTCTGCTGCCCTACTACCCAGATTTGGGAATGGAGAAATGCTGCCTGCTTGAGGCCACTTCCCACAACAGCAGCTTTAAACCCATTGCTAAAGGTCACTAAATATTCACCAAACTTTAGTTCGGGAAATGACACCTGCTCTCTAAAAAAATTATGGGGTGGAAAATCGACCAAAAATTTCAAAATAGGGCAACCTTCCAAGAAGACAATTTCAAGAGATATATTGTACTCCCAACTGTTTCCTTTTTTTTAACAGAAAAGAAAACGGTGGAGAAAAATGATGAGTTTTACGAATTTTCAAAGACATGCAAACCCACATTACAAAAACCTATCAGCTCACAGCAGCCAGTATGGCCATTAGCATAAATGCGGCAAACAATAAATGCTGAAGCGATTGTGGAGAAATGCGTACCCTCGATTCTAAGGGGGACGTGGTAAGTGCCAGTAATGAAAACACAAAGATGGTGCTTTGAAAAGGAAAACACGGTGCTACCAGTCAGTCAATCACACCCACTGCTGGGCCTATCACCTGTGAAAATGAGAATCAAAAAGTCACAGGCTGGCAATCCTGCACTCCAACAATATTTACCATAGCCAACGCTTGGGAGCAATGAAAATGTCCATCAACCGAGGAATGCACAAAGTAGAAGTGGTCCACGTACACGGTGCAAAATTACTCCAATAAAAACTAAAAATTAAATTTAAAAATCCAACAAAAGTAAGGAGACATCAGCTTGTGTGGGTTTGTCCGGGCACACTCCACTCTAATTTATAACCGAGAAACACCACAGGCCGCAATGGCTTCTCCCTAGTTACCAGGGTGGGGAACATAGAAAGGCTGCCACCCTCTGGCAGTTACCTGCAAAAGCAGCATTAAAGCCTGTGCTCATGGTCATTTCATAGGAACAAGTACTGCAGAACTGTAAATGAAACCTGCCCTCAAAATGTCTTGAGGGAGGTAATGGCCAAAACATTTCAAAATGTGACACATACTTTAAGAAAACAATTTGAAGAACTAAGGGGTAATCACAGCTTGAAAAATAAAAAGGACATGCCTTAAAGCTCAATTTCAACGGATTATGAGGCACGTGCGAATTCAACCACAAAAAGGTATCAGCTCACAATTGTCAGAATAACCATCAACAAGAAATCTACAAACAAAAATGCTGAAGGTGTTGTGGAGAAATGCGTACCCTCAACTTCAAGGGGGACGGAAGTTGGAAAGGGCCACAAATGAGAGCAGAATGGAGGTGCCTTAAAAAGGTAAACATTGAGCTACCATATGATCCAGCGGAACCACTCCTCGACATATAATCTAAGAAGAGAGAATTGGAAAGACACAGGCAGGCAAATCTGCATGGCACAGTATTACAATAGCCAAGATATGGAAGTAACCAAAAAGTCCACCAACAGATGGGTGGACAAAGAAGAACTCCTCCATGTACAGACGGAATATTCGCTAGTGAAAAAAATGAAACAATGCCATTTGCAGCACCATACATGAGTCTAGACGTAATCACGCCACCTGTAGTAAGTGAGAAAGCAAAAGACACATATCCTATCATATCACTTTTAGGAGTTACTTAAAAATTGATACCAATGAAGATATTTCCACAGAGAAAGGCAATCACAGATTCATTAAAAAAATCTTATGGTTCACCAAATAGAAAGGGATGAGGATTGGATACATTACCATATTGGGGTTAACAGAGATATACAAACCATGTGAAATATATAATCACCAAAGACGTACGGAAGACCAGGAGAAGACTACTCAACATTGTGGCATAACCTACATGGGAAAAGGATGCGTGGAAGAATAGAAACATGTATGTGTGTGAAAGAAGCACATCTTGCACACCTAGAACAAACAAACCATTGTAATCAAATGTGCTGGGATAAAGAATAAAAAGTAAATTACAAATATGAACAAGAAGTTATGAGACATAAACTTAAAGGGCTTTTTCCTGGCACATTCCATTCTAATTTACAACCTAGAACACCACTTCCATTAAGCCTCTGTTTCCCTAGTTACGAAATTTGGAAAAGGAGAAATGCTGCCACCTTGTGGCCGTTTCCTGCAAGAGCAGCTTTAAACTCAGAGCTAATGCTCACTTAACATACACAAGGACTCAGGGCTGTAAAGGACACCTGTCCTAAAAAAATGTGCTGAAGGAGGGAATGGACAAAAAAATTCAAAACAGGCAAATGTTTCAAGAAGAGAGTATGAAGAGTTAAGTTTTACTCACGGGGTTTTAAAAAAAAGGAAAATGGATAAAAGCTCAACCTCAGGGAGTGTTAGACCCATGCAATCTATTCTATAAAAAGTTTCAACTTACACCAGTCGACTGACCATCAGCAAAAAGTCTACAAACAATAAATGCTGAAGGGGTTTTAGAGAACTGTGTCCCCTCTACCTGCTGGTGAGACGTAAAGGGGTAACAGCCAATAATGAGAACAGAAAGGAGCTGTGTTTAAAAGTAAAAATGGAGGTACCATTCAATCCAGCAGGCGCACCATTGGACCTCTCACCTGAGAAGACAAGAATCGAGAAGACTCAGGCCGCAAAAGCTGCAGTGCAGCCTTATTCACAATAGCCAAGACAGTGAAGCAATGAAAATGTCCAACAACAGGTGAATGGATAAAGAAGAAGTGGTCCATGTACACAATGGAATATTAGCCATGGAAAACAATGAACCATTGCTCTCTGAGGCACCACAAATGAGTCTGGAGATAATCACGAAACATGAGGTAACTCGGAAACCAAAGACCTGTATTCTATGATATCACTTATAGGCGTTATCTAATAACTGACACAAATGAATATATTTCCACAGAGAAAGACACTCACAGACTTAGAAAACAAACTATGCTCATCTAAAAGGAAAGGTGGGGAGAAAGGATAAATTAAGATTAGTGTTGCTATATCTATACAAACACATATTATATACATTTCTCAAAAAGACCGACCATGTAGCAAGGGAGGTCTGCGGAAACCTCTGTAACATTTTACATGGGAAGAGGATCTGTACTTGAATAGACATATATAATGTACAAATGAACCAGATTGTGTACACCTAGGACAAACAATATTCTAAGCTTTACCCCAATTAAAAAAAATTTTTTAAATCCAAGAAGAAATAATGAGACATAAACTTATGGGGGTTTCTCCATGCACATTCCAATTTAATTTACAACCTAGGAACACGACTGCCAGAAAGGCTCTGCTGCCCTAGTACCCAGATTTGGGAATGGAGAAATGCTGCCTGCTTGAGGCCACTTCCCACAACAGCAGCTTTAAACCCATTGCTAAAGGTCACTAAATATTCACCAAACTTGCAGTTCGGGAAATGACACCTGCTCTCTAAAAAAATTCTGGGGTGGAAAATCGACCAAAAATTTCAAAATAGGGCAACCTTCCAAGAAGACAATTTCAAGAGATATATTGTACTCCCAACTGTTTCCTTTTTTTTAACAGAAAAGAAAACGGTGGAGAAAAATGATGAGTTTTACGAATTTTCAAAGACATGCAAACCCACATTACAAAAACCTATCAGCTCACAGCAGCCAGTATGGCCATTAGCATAAATGCGGCAAACAATAAATGCTGAAGCGATTGTGGAGAAATGCGTACCCTCGATTCTAACGGGGACGTGGTAAGTGCCAGTAATGAAAACACAAAGAAGGTGCTTTGAAAAGGAAAACACGGTGCTACCAGTCAGTCAATCACACCCACTGCTGGGCCTATCACCTGTGAAAATGAGAATCAAAAAGTCACAGGCTGGCAATCCTGCACTCCAACAATATTTACCATAGCCAACGCGTGGAAGCAATGAAAATGTCCATCAACCGAGGAATGCACAAAGTAGAAGTGGTCCACGTACACGGTGCAAAATTACTCCAATAAAAACTAAAAATTAAATTTAAAAATCCAACAAAAGTCAGGAGACATCAGCTTGTGTGGGTTTGTCCGGGCACACTCCACTCTAATTTATAACCGAGAAACACCACAGGCCGCAAGGGCTTCTCCCTAGTTACCAGGGTGGGGAACATAGAAAGGCTGCCACCCTCTGGCAGTTACCTGCAAAAGCAGCATTAAAGCCTGTGCTCATGGTCATTTCATAGGAACAAGTACTGCAGAACTGTAAATGAAACCTGCCCTCAAAATGTCTTGAGGGAGGTAATGGCCAAAACATTTCAAAATGTGACACATACTTTAAGAAAACAATTTGAAGAACTAAGGGGTAATCACAGCTTGAAAAATAAAAAGGACATGCCTTAAAGCTCAATTTCAACGGATTATGAGGCACGTGCGAATTCAACCACAAAAAGGTATCAGCTCACAATTGTCAGAATAACCATCAACAAGAAATCTACAAACAAAAATGCTGAAGGTGTTGTGGAGAAATGCGTACCCTCAACTTCAAGGGGGACGGAAGTTGGAAAGGGCCACAAATGAGAGCAGAATGGAGGTGCCTTAAAAAGGTAAACATTGAGCTACCATATGATCCAGCGGAACCACTCCTCGACATATAATCTAAGAAGAGAGAATTGGAAAGACACAGGCAGGCAAATCTGCATGGCACAGTATTACAATAGCCAAGATATGGAAGTAACCAAAAAGTCCACCAACAGATGGGTGGACAAAGAAGAACTCCTCCATGTACAGACGGAATATTCGCTAGTGAAAAAAATGAAACAATGCCATTTGCAGCACCATACATGAGTCTAGACGTAATCACGCCACCTGTAGTAAGTGAGAAAGCAAAAGACACATATCCTATCATATCACTTTTAGGAGTTACTTAAAAATTGATACCAATGAAGATATTTCCACAGAGAAAGGCAATCACAGATTCATTAAAAAAATCTTATGGTTCACCAAATAGAAAGGGATGAGGATTGGATACATTACCATATTGGGGTTAACAGAGATATACAAACCATGTGAAATATATAATCACCAAAGACGTACGGAAGACCAGGAGAAGACTACTCAACATTGTGGCATAACCTACATGGGAAAAGGATGCGTGGAAGAATAGAAACATGTATGTGTGTGAAAGAAGCACATCTTGCACACCTAGAACAAACAAACCATTGTAATCAAATGTGCTGGGATAAAGAATAAAAAGTAAATTACAAATATGAACAAGAAGTTATGAGACATAAACTTAAAGGGCTTTTTCCTGGCACATTCCATTCTAATTTACAACCTAGAACACCACTTCCATTAAGCCTCTGTTTCCCTAGTTACGAAATTTGGAAAAGGAGAAATGCTGCCACCTTGTGGCCGTTTCCTGCAAGAGCAGCTTTAAACTCAGAGCTAATGCTCACTTAACATACACAAGGACTCAGGGCTGTAAAGGACACCTGTCCTAAAAAAATGTGCTGAAGGAGGGAATGGACAAAAAAATTCAAAACAGGCAAATGTTTCAAGAAGAGAGTATGAAGAGTTAAGTTTTACTCACGGGGTTTTAAAAAAAAGGAAAATGGATAAAAGCTCAACCTCAGGGAGTGTTAGACCCATGCAATCTATTCTATAAAAAGTTTCAACTTACACCAGTCGACTGACCATCAGCAAAAAGTCTACAAACAATAAATGCTGAAGGGGTTTTAGAGAACTGTGTCCCCTCTACCTGCTGGTGAGACGTAAAGGGGTAACAGCCAATAATGAGAACAGAAAGGAGCTGTGTTTAAAAGTAAAAATGGAGGTACCATTCAATCCAGCAGGCGCACCATTGGACCTCTCACCTGAGAAGACAAGAATCGAGAAGACTCAGGCCGCAAAAGCTGCAGTGCAGCCTTATTCACAATAGCCAAGACAGTGAAGCAATGAAAATGTCCAACAACAGGTGAATGGATAAAGAAGAAGTGGTCCATGTACACAATGGAATATTAGCCATGGAAAACAATGAACCATTGCTCTCTGAGGCACCACAAATGAGTCTGGAGATAATCACGAAACATGAGGTAACTCGGAAACCAAAGACCTGTATTCTATGATATCACTTATAGGCGTTATCTAATAACTGACACAAATGAATATATTTCCACAGAGAAAGACACTCACAGACTTAGAAAACAAACTATGCTCATCTAAAAGGAAAGGTGGGGAGAAAGGATAAATTAAGATTAGTGTTGCTATATCTATACAAACACATATTATATACATTTCTCAAAAAGACCGACCATGTAGCAAGGGAGGTCTGCGGAAACCTCTGTAACATTTTACATGGGAAGAGGATCTGTACTTGAATAGACATATATAATGTACAAATGAACCAGATTGTGTACACCTAGGACAAACAATATTCTAAGCTTTACCCCAATTAAAAAAATTTTTTTAAATCCAAGAAGAAATAATGAGACATAAACGTATGGGTGTTTCTCCATGCACATTCCAATTTAATTTACAACCTAGGAACACGACTGCCAGAAAGGCTCTGCTGCCCTAGTACCCAGATTTGGGAATGGAGAAATGCTGCCTGCTTGAGGCCACTTCCCACAACAGCAGCTTTAAACCCATTGCTAAAGGTCACTAAATATTCACCAAACTTGCAGTTCGGGAAATGACACCTGCTCTCTAAAAAAATTCTGGGGTGGAAAATCGACCAAAAATTTCAAAATAGGGCAACCTTCCAAGAAGACAATTTCAAGAGATATATTGTACTCCCAACTGTTTCCTTTTTTTTAACAGAAAAGAAAACGGTGGAGAAAAATGATGAGTTTTACGAATTTTCAAAGACATGCAAACCCACATTACAAAAACCTATCAGCTCACAGCAGCCAGTATGGCCATTAGCATAAATGCGGCAAACAATAAATGCTGAAGCGATTGTGGAGAAATGCGTACCCTCGATTCTAACGGGGACGTGGTAAGTGCCAGTAATGAAAACACAAAGAAGGTGCTTTGAAAAGGAAAACACGGTGCTACCAGTCAGTCAATCACACCCACTGCTGGGCCTATCACCTGTGAAAATGAGAATCAAAAAGTCACAGGCTGGCAATCCTGCACTCCAACAATATTTACCATAGCCAACGCGTGGAAGCAATGAAAATGTCCATCAACCGAGGAATGCACAAAGTAGAAGTGGTCCACGTACACGGTGGAAAATTACTCCAATAAAAACTAAAAATTAAATTTAAAAATCCAACAAAAGTCAGGAGACATCAGCTTGTGTGGGTTTGTCCGGGCACACTCCACTCTAATTTATAACCGAGAAACACCACAGGCCGCAAGGGCTTCTCCCTAGTTACCAGGGTGGGGAACATAGAAAGGCTGCCACCCTCTGGCAGTTACCTGCAAAAGCAGCATTAAAGCCTGTGCTCATGGTCATTTCATAGGAACAAGTACTGCAGAACTGTAAATGAAACCTGCCCTCAAAATGTCTTGAGGGAGGTAATGGCCAAAACATTTCAAAATGTGACACATACTTTAAGAAAACAATTTGAAGAACTAAGGGGTAATCACAGCTTGAAAAATAAAAAGGACATGCCTTAAAGCTCAATTTCAACGGATTATGAGGCACGTGCGAATTCAACCACAAAAAGGTATCAGCTCACAATTGTCAGAATAACCATCAACAAGAAATCTACAAACAAAAATGCTGAAGGTGTTGTGGAGAAATGCGTACCCTCAACTTCAAGGGGGACGGAAGTTGGAAAGGGCCACAAATGAGAGCAGAATGGAGGTGCCTTAAAAAGGTAAACATTGAGCTACCATATGATCCAGCGGAACCACTCCTCGACATATAATCTAAGAAGAGAGAATTGGAAAGACACAGGCAGGCAAATCTGCATGGCACAGTATTACAATAGCCAAGATATGGAAGTAACCAAAAAGTCCACCAACAGATGGGTGGACAAAGAAGAACTCCTCCATGTACAGACGGAATATTCGCTAGTGAAAAAAATGAAACAATGCCATTTGCAGCACCATACATGAGTCTAGACGTAATCACGCCACCTGTAGTAAGTGAGAAAGCAAAAGACACATATCCTATCATATCACTTTTAGGAGTTACTTAAAAATTGATACCAATGAAGATATTTCCACAGAGAAAGGCAATCACAGATTCATTAAAAAAATCTTATGGTTCACCAAATAGAAAGGGATGAGGATTGGATACATTACCATATTGGGGTTAACAGAGATATACAAACCATGTGAAATATATAATCACCAAAGACGTACGGAAGACCAGGAGAAGACTACTCAACATTGTGGCATAACCTACATGGGAAAAGGATGCGTGGAAGAATAGAAACATGTATGTGTGTGAAAGAAGCACATCTTGCACACCTAGAACAAACAAACCATTGTAATCAAATGTGCTGGGATAAAGAATAAAAAGTAAATTACAAATATGAACAAGAAGTTATGAGACATAAACTTAAAGGGCTTTTTCCTGGCACATTCCATTCTAATTTACAACCTAGAACACCACTTCCATTAAGCCTCTGTTTCCCTAGTTACGAAATTTGGAAAAGGAGAAATGCTGCCACCTTGTGGCCGTTTCCTGCAAGAGCAGCTTTAAACTCAGAGCTAATGCTCACTTAACATACACAAGGACTCAGGGCTGTAAAGGACACCTGTCCTAAAAAAATGTGCTGAAGGAGGGAATGGACAAAAAAATTCAAAACAGGCAAATGTTTCAAGAAGAGAGTATGAAGAGTTAAGTTTTACTCACGGGGTTTTAAAAAAAAGGAAAATGGATAAAAGCTCAACCTCAGGGAGTGTTAGACCCATGCAATCTATTCTATAAAAAGTTTCAACTTACACCAGTCGACTGACCATCAGCAAAAAGTCTACAAACAATAAATGCTGAAGGGGTTTTAGAGAACTGTGTCCCCTCTACCTGCTGGTGAGACGTAAAGGGGTAACAGCCAATAATGAGAACAGAAAGGAGCTGTGTTTAAAAGTAAAAATGGAGGTACCATTCAATCCAGCAGGCGCACCATTGGACCTCTCACCTGAGAAGACAAGAATCGAGAAGACTCAGGCCGCAAAAGCTGCAGTGCAGCCTTATTCACAATAGCCAAGACAGTGAAGCAATGAAAATGTCCAACAACAGGTGAATGGATAAAGAAGAAGTGGTCCATGTACACAATGGAATATTAGCCATGGAAAACAATGAACCATTGCTCTCTGAGGCACCACAAATGAGTCTGGAGATAATCACGAAACATGAGGTAACTCGGAAACCAAAGACCTGTATTCTATGATATCACTTATAGGCGTTATCTAATAACTGACACAAATGAATATATTTCCACAGAGAAAGACACTCACAGACTTAGAAAACAAACTATGCTCATCTAAAAGGAAAGGTGGGGAGAAAGGATAAATTAAGATTAGTGTTGCTATATCTATACAAACACATATTATATACATTTCTCAAAAAGACCGACCATGTAGCAAGGGAGGTCTGCGGAAACCTCTGTAACATTTTACATGGGAAGAGGATCTGTACTTGAATAGACATATATAATGTACAAATGAACCAGATTGTGTACACCTAGGACAAACAATATTCTAAGCTTTACCCCAATTAAAAAATTTTTTTAAATCCAAGAAGAAATAATGAGACATAAACGTATGGGGGTTTCTCCATGCACATTTCAATTTAATTTACAACCTAGGAACACGACTTGCAGAAAGGCTCTGCTGCCCTACTACCCAGATTTGGGAATGGAGAAATGCTGCCTGCTTGAGGCCACTTCCCACAACAGCAGCTTTAAACCCATTGCTAAAGGTCACTAAATATTCACCAAACTTTAGTTCGGGAAATGACACCTGCTCTCTAAAAAAATTATGGGGTGGAAAATCGACCAAAAATTTCAAAATAGGGCAACCTTCCAAGAAGACAATTTCAAGAGATATATTGTACTCCCAACTGTTTCCTTTTTTTTAACAGAAAAGAAAACGGTGGAGAAAAATGATGAGTTTTACGAATTTTCAAAGACATGCAAACCCACATTACAAAAACCTATCAGCTCACAGCAGCCAGTATGGCCATTAGCATAAATGCGGCAAACAATAAATGCTGAAGCGATTGTGGAGAAATGCGTACCCTCGATTCTAAGGGGGACGTGGTAAGTGCCAGTAATGAAAACACAAAGATGGTGCTTTGAAAAGGAAAACACGGTGCTACCAGTCAGTCAATCACACCCACTGCTGGGCCTATCACCTGTGAAAATGAGAATCAAAAAGTCACAGGCTGGCAATCCTGCACTCCAACAATATTTACCATAGCCAACGCTTGGGAGCAATGAAAATGTCCATCAACCGAGGAATGCACAAAGTAGAAGTGGTCCACGTACACGGTGCAAAATTACTCCAATAAAAACTAAAAATTAAATTTAAAAATCCAACAAAAGTCAGGAGACATCAGCTTGTGTGGGTTTGTCCGGGCACACTCCACTCTAATTTATAACCGAGAAACACCACAGGCCGCAATGGCTTCTCCCTAGTTACCAGGGTGGGGAACATAGAAAGGCTGCCACCCTCTGGCAGTTACCTGCAAAAGCAGCATTAAAGCCTGTGCTCATGGTCATTTCATAGGAACAAGTACTGCAGAACTGTAAATGAAACCTGCCCTCAAAATGTCTTGAGGGAGGTAATGGCCAAAACATTTCAAAATGTGACACATACTTTAAGAAAACAATTTGAAGAACTAAGGGGTAATCACAGCTTGAAAAATAAAAAGGACATGCCTTAAAGCTCAATTTCAACGGATTATGAGGCACGTGCGAATTCAACCACAAAAAGGTATCAGCTCACAATTGTCAGAATAACCATCAACAAGAAATCTACAAACAAAAATGCTGAAGGTGTTGTGGAGAAATGCGTACCCTCAACTTCAAGGGGGACGGAAGTTGGAAAGGGCCACAAATGAGAGCAGAATGGAGGTGCCTTAAAAAGGTAAACATTGAGCTACCATATGATCCAGCGGAACCACTCCTCGACATATAATCTAAGAAGAGAGAATTGGAAAGACACAGGCAGGCAAATCTGCATGGCACAGTATTACAATAGCCAAGATATGGAAGTAACCAAAAAGTCCACCAACAGATGGGTGGACAAAGAAGAACTCCTCCATGTACAGACGGAATATTCGCTAGTGAAAAAAATGAAACAATGCCATTTGCAGCACCATACATGAGTCTAGACGTAATCACGCCACCTGTAGTAAGTGAGAAAGCAAAAGACACATATCCTATCATATCACTTTTAGGAGTTACTTAAAAATTGATACCAATGAAGATATTTCCACAGAGAAAGGCAATCACAGATTCATTAAAAAAATCTTATGGTTCACCAAATAGAAAGGGATGAGGATTGGATACATTACCATATTGGGGTTAACAGAGATATACAAACCATGTGAAATATATAATCACCAAAGACGTACGGAAGACCAGGAGAAGACTACTCAACATTGTGGCATAACCTACATGGGAAAAGGATGCGTGGAAGAATAGAAACATGTATGTGTGTGAAAGAAGCACATCTTGCACACCTAGAACAAACAAACCATTGTAATCAAATGTGCTGGGATAAAGAATAAAAAGTAAATTACAAATATGAACAAGAAGTTATGAGACATAAACTTAAAGGGCTTTTTCCTGGCACATTCCATTCTAATTTACAACCTAGAACACCACTTCCATTAAGCCTCTGTTTCCCTAGTTACGAAATTTGGAAAAGGAGAAATGCTGCCACCTTGTGGCCGTTTCCTGCAAGAGCAGCTTTAAACTCAGAGCTAATGCTCACTTAACATACACAAGGACTCAGGGCTGTAAAGGACACCTGTCCTAAAAAAATGTGCTGAAGGAGGGAATGGACAAAAAAATTCAAAACAGGCAAATGTTTCAAGAAGAGAGTATGAAGAGTTAAGTTTTACTCACGGTGTTTTAAAAAAAAGGAAAATGGATAAAAGCTCAACCTCAGGGAGTGTTAGACCCATGCAATCTATTCTATAAAAAGTTTCAACTTACACCAGTCGACTGACCATCAGCAAAAAGTCTACAAACAATAAATGCTGAAGGGGTTTTAGAGAACTGTGTCCCCTCTACCTGCTGGTGAGACGTAAAGGGGTAACAGCCAATAATGAGAACAGAAAGGAGCTGTGTTTAAAAGTAAAAATGGAGGTAACATTCAATCCAGCAGGCGCACCATTGGACCTCTCACCTGAGAAGACAAGAATCGAGAAGACTCAGGCCGCAAAAGCTGCAGTGCAGCCTTATTCACAATAGCCAAGACAGTGAAGCAATGAAAATGTCCAACAACAGGTGAATGGATAAAGAAGAAGTGGTCCATGTACACAATGGAATATTAGCCATGGAAAACAATGAACCATTGCTCTCTGAGGCACCACAAATGAGTCTGGAGATAATCACGAAACATGAGGTAACTCGGAAACCAAAGACCTGTATTCTATGATATCACTTATAGGCGTTATCTAATAACTGACACAAATGAATATATTTCCACAGAGAAAGACACTCACAGACTTAGAAAACAAACTATGCTCATCTAAAAGGAAAGGTGGGGAGAAAGGATAAATTAAGATTAGTGTTGCTATATCTATACAAACACATATTATATACATTTCTCAAAAAGACCGACCATGTAGCAAGGGAGGTCTGCGGAAACCTCTGTAACATTTTACATGGGAAGAGGATCTGTACTTGAATAGACATATATAATGTACAAATGAACCAGATTGTGTACACCTAGGACAAACAATATTCTAAGCTTTACCCCAATTAAAAAAATTTTTTTAAATCCAAGAAGAAATAATGAGACATAAACTTATGGGTGTTTCTCCATGCACATTCCAATTTAATGTACAACCTAGGAACACGACTGCCAGAAAGGCTCTGCTGCCCTAGTACCCAGATTTGGGAATGGAGAAATGCTGCCTGCTTGAGGCCACTTCCCACAACAGCAGCTTTAAACCCATTGCTAAAGGTCACTAAATATTCACCAAACTTGCAGTTCGGGAAATGACACCTGCTCTCTAAAAAAATTCTGGGGTGGAAAATCGACCAAAAATTTCAAAATAGGGCAACCTTCCAAGAAGACAATTTCAAGAGATATATTGTACTCCCAACTGTTTCCTTTTTTTTAACAGAAAAGAAAACGGTGGAGAAAAATGATGAGTTTTACGAATTTTCAAAGACATGCAAACCCACATTACAAAAACCTATCAGCTCACAGCAGCCAGTATGGCCATTAGCATAAATGCGGCAAACAATAAATGCTGAAGCGATTGTGGAGAAATGCGTACCCTCGATTCTAACGGGGACGTGGTAAGTGCCAGTAATGAAAACACAAAGGAGGTGCTTTGAAAAGGAAAACACGGTGCTACCAGTCAGTCAATCACACCCACTGCTGGGCCTATCACCTGTGAAAATGAGAATCAAAAAGTCACAGGCTGGCAATCCTGCACTCCAACAATATTTACCATAGCCAACGCGTGGAAGCAATGAAAATGTCCATCAACCGAGGAATGCACAAAGTAGAAGTGGTCCACGTACACGGTGGAAAATTACTCCAATAAAAACTAAAAATTAAATTTAAAAATCCAACAAAAGTCAGGAGACATCAGCTTGTGTGGGTTTGTCCGGGCACACTCCACTCTAATTTATAACCGAGAAACACCACAGGCCGCAAGGGCTTCTCCCTAGTTACCAGGGTGGGGAACATAGAAAGGCTGCCACCCTCTGGCAGTTACCTGCAAAAGCAGCATTAAAGCCTGTGCTCATGGTCATTTCATAGGAACAAGTACTGCAGAACTGTAAATGAAACCTGCCCTCAAAATGTCTTGAGGGAGGTAATGGCCAAAACATTTCAAAATGTGACACATACTTTAAGAAAACAATTTGAAGAACTAAGGGGTAATCACAGCTTGAAAAATAAAAAGGACATGCCTTAAAGCTCAATTTCAACGGATTATGAGGCACGTGCGAATTCAACCACAAAAAGGTATCAGCTCACAATTGTCAGAATAACCATCAACAAGAAATCTACAAACAAAAATGCTGAAGGTGTTGTGGAGAAATGCGTACCCTCAACTTCAAGGGGGACGGAAGTTGGAAAGGGCCACAAATGAGAGCAGAATGGAGGTGCCTTAAAAAGGTAAACATTGAGCTACCATATGATCCAGCGGAACCACTCCTCGACATATAATCTAAGAAGAGAGAATTGGAAAGACACAGGCAGGCAAATCTGCATGGCACAGTATTACAATAGCCAAGATATGGAAGTAACCAAAAAGTCCACCAACAGATGGGTGGACAAAGAAGAACTCCTCCATGTACAGACGGAATATTCGCTAGTGAAAAAAATGAAACAATGCCATTTGCAGCACCATACATGAGTCTAGACGTAATCACGCCACCTGTAGTAAGTGAGAAAGCAAAAGACACATATCCTATCATATCACTTTTAGGAGTTACTTAAAAATTGATACCAATGAAGATATTTCCACAGAGAAAGGCAATCACAGATTCATTAAAAAAATCTTATGGTTCACCAAATAGAAAGGGATGAGGATTGGATACATTACCATATTGGGGTTAACAGAGATATACAAACCATGTGAAATATATAATCACCAAAGACGTACGGAAGACCAGGAGAAGACTACTCAACATTGTGGCATAACCTACATGGGAAAAGGATGCGTGGAAGAATAGAAACATGTATGTGTGTGAAAGAAGCACATCTTGCACACCTAGAACAAACAAACCATTGTAATCAAATGTGCTGGGATAAAGAATAAAAAGTAAATTACAAATATGAACAAGAAGTTATGAGACATAAACTTAAAGGGCTTTTTCCTGGCACATTCCATTCTAATTTACAACCTAGAACACCACTTCCATTAAGCCTCTGTTTCCCTAGTTACGAAATTTGGAAAAGGAGAAATGCTGCCACCTTGTGGCCGTTTCCTGCAAGAGCAGCTTTAAACTCAGAGCTAATGCTCACTTAACATACACAAGGACTCAGGGCTGTAAAGGACACCTGTCCTAAAAAAATGTGCTGAAGGAGGGAATGGACAAAAAAATTCAAAACAGGCAAATGTTTCAAGAAGAGAGTATGAAGAGTTAAGTTTTACTCACGGGGTTTTAAAAAAAAGGAAAATGGATAAAAGCTCAACCTCAGGGAGTGTTAGACCCATGCAATCTATTCTATAAAAAGTTTCAACTTACACCAGTCGACTGACCATCAGCAAAAAGTCTACAAACAATAAATGCTGAAGGGGTTTTAGAGAACTGTGTCCCCTCTACCTGCTGGTGAGACGTAAAGGGGAAACAGCCAATAATGAGAACAGAAAGGAGCTGTGTTTAAAAGTAAAAATGGAGGTACCATTCAATCCAGCAGGCGCACCATTGGACCTCTCACCTGAGAAGACAAGAATCGAGAAGACTCAGGCCGCAAAAGCTGCAGTGCAGCCTTATTCACAATAGCCAAGACAGTGAAGCAATGAAAATGTCCAACAACAGGTGAATGGATAAAGAAGAAGTGGTCCATGTACACAATGGAATATTAGCCATGGAAAACAATGAACCATTGCTCTCTGAGGCACCACAAATGAGTCTGGAGATAATCACGAAACATGAGGTAACTCGGAAACCAAAGACCTGTATTCTATGATATCACTTATAGGCGTTATCTAATAACTGACACAAATGAATATATTTCCACAGAGAAAGACACTCACAGACTTAGAAAACAAACTATGCTCATCTAAAAGGAAAGGTGGGGAGAAAGGATAAATTAAGATTAGTGTTGCTATATCTATACAAACACATATTATATACATTTCTCAAAAAGACCGACCATGTAGCAAGGGAGGTCTGCGGAAACCTCTGTAACATTTTACATGGGAAGAGGATCTGTACTTGAATAGACATATATAATGTACAAATGAACCAGATTGTGTACACCTAGGACAAACAATATTCTAAGCTTTACCCCAATTAAAAAATTTTTTTAAATCCAAGAAGAAATAATGAGACATAAACGTATGGGGGTTTCTCCATGCACATTTCAATTTAATTTACAACCTAGGAACACGACTTGCAGAAAGGCTCTGCTGCCCTACTACCCAGATTTGGGAATGGAGAAATGCTGCCTGCTTGAGGCCACTTCCCACAACAGCAGCTTTAAACCCATTGCTAAAGGTCACTAAATATTCACCAAACTTTAGTTCGGGAAATGACACCTGCTCTCTAAAAAAATTATGGGGTGGAAAATCGACCAAAAATTTCAAAATAGGGCAACCTTCCAAGAAGACAATTTCAAGAGATATATTGTACTTCCAACTGTTTCCTTTTTTTTAACAGAAAAGAAAACGGTGGAGAAAAATGATGAGTTTTACGAATTTTCAAAGACATGCAAACCCACATTACAAAAACCTATCAGCTCACAGCAGCCAGTATGGCCATTAGCATAAATGCGGCAAACAATAAATGCTGAAGCGATTGTGGAGAAATGCGTACCCTCGATTCTAAGGGGGACGTGGTAAGTGCCAGTAATGAAAACACAAAGATGGTGCTTTGAAAAGGAAAACACGGTGCTACCAGTCAGTCAATCACACCCACTGCTGGGCCTATCACCTGTGAAAATGAGAATCAAAAAGTCACAGGCTGGCAATCCTGCACTCCAACAATATTTACCATAGCCAACGCTTGGGAGCAATGAAAATGTCCATCAACCGAGGAATGCACAAAGTAGAAGTGGTCCACGTACACGGTGCAAAATTACTCCAATAAAAACTAAAAATTAAATTTAAAAATCCAACAAAAGTAAGGAGACATCAGCTTGTGTGGGTTTGTCCGGGCACACTCCACTCTAATTTATAACCGAGAAACACCACAGGCCGCAATGGCTTCTCCCTAGTTACCAGGGTGGGGAACATAGAAAGGCTGCCACCCTCTGGCAGTTACCTGCAAAAGCAGCATTAAAGCCTGTGCTCATGGTCATTTCATAGGAACAAGTACTGCAGAACTGTAAATGAAACCTGCCCTCAAAATGTCTTGAGGGAGGTAATGGCCAAAACATTTCAAAATGTGACACATACTTTAAGAAAACAATTTGAAGAACTAAGGGGTAATCACAGCTTGAAAAATAAAAAGGACATGCCTTAAAGCTCAATTTCAACGGATTATGAGGCACGTGCGAATTCAACCACAAAAAGGTATCAGCTCACAATTGTCAGAATAACCATCAACAAGAAATCTACAAACAAAAATGCTGAAGGTGTTGTGGAGAAATGCGTACCCTCAACTTCAAGGGGGACGGAAGTTGGAAAGGGCCACAAATGAGAGCAGAATGGAGGTGCCTTAAAAAGGTAAACATTGAGCTACCATATGATCCAGCGGAACCACTCCTCGACATATAATCTAAGAAGAGAGAATTGGAAAGACACAGGCAGGCAAATCTGCATGGCACAGTATTACAATAGCCAAGATATGGAAGTAACCAAAAAGTCCACCAACAGATGGGTGGACAAAGAAGAACTCCTCCATGTACAGACGGAATATTCGCTAGTGAAAAAAATGAAACAATGCCATTTGCAGCACCATACATGAGTCTAGACGTAATCACGCCACCTGTAGTAAGTGAGAAAGCAAAAGACACATATCCTATCATATCACTTTTAGGAGTTACTTAAAAATTGATACCAATGAAGATATTTCCACAGAGAAAGGCAATCACAGATTCATTAAAAAAATCTTATGGTTCACCAAATAGAAAGGGATGAGGATTGGATACATTACCATATTGGGGTTAACAGAGATATACAAACCATGTGAAATATATAATCACCAAAGACGTACGGAAGACCAGGAGAAGACTACTCAACATTGTGGCATAACCTACATGGGAAAAGGATGCGTGGAAGAATAGAAACATGTATGTGTGTGAAAGAAGCACATCTTGCACACCTAGAACAAACAAACCATTGTAATCAAATGTGCTGGGATAAAGAATAAAAAGTAAATTACAAATATGAACAAGAAGTTATGAGACATAAACTTAAAGGGCTTTTTCCTGGCACATTCCATTCTAATTTACAACCTAGAACACCACTTCCATTAAGCCTCTGTTTCCCTAGTTACGAAATTTGGAAAAGGAGAAATGCTGCCACCTTGTGGCCGTTTCCTGCAAGAGCAGCTTTAAACTCAGAGCTAATGCTCACTTAACATACACAAGGACTCAGGGCTGTAAAGGACACCTGTCCTAAAAAAATGTGCTGAAGGAGGGAATGGACAAAAAAATTCAAAACAGGCAAATGTTTCAAGAAGAGAGTATGAAGAGTTAAGTTTTACTCACGGGGTTTTAAAAAAAAGGAAAATGGATAAAAGCTCAACCTCAGGGAGTGTTAGACCCATGCAATCTATTCTATAAAAAGTTTCAACTTACACCAGTCGACTGACCATCAGCAAAAAGTCTACAAACAATAAATGCTGAAGGGGTTTTAGAGAACTGTGTCCCCTCTACCTGCTGGTGAGACGTAAAGGGGTAACAGCCAATAATGAGAACAGAAAGGAGCTGTGTTTAAAAGTAAAAATGGAGGTACCATTCAATCCAGCAGGCGCACCATTGGACCTCTCACCTGAGAAGACAAGAATCGAGAAGACTCAGGCCGCAAAAGCTGCAGTGCAGCCTTATTCACAATAGCCAAGACAGTGAAGCAATGAAAATGTCCAACAACAGGTGAATGGATAAAGAAGAAGTGGTCCATGTACACAATGGAATATTAGCCATGGAAAACAATGAACCATTGCTCTCTGAGGCACCACAAATGAGTCTGGAGATAATCACGAAACATGAGGTAACTCGGAAACCAAAGACCTGTATTCTATGATATCACTTATAGGCGTTATCTAATAACTGACACAAATGAATATATTTCCACAGAGAAAGACACTCACAGACTTAGAAAACAAACTATGCTCATCTAAAAGGAAAGGTGGGGAGAAAGGATAAATTAAGATTAGTGTTGCTATATCTATACAAACACATATTATATACATTTCTCAAAAAGACCGACCATGTAGCAAGGGAGGTCTGCGGAAACCTCTGTAACATTTTACATGGGAAGAGGATCTGTACTTGAATAGACATATATAATGTACAAATGAACCAGATTGTGTACACCTAGGACAAACAATATTCTAAGCTTTACCCCAATTAAAAAAAATTTTTTAAATCCAAGAAGAAATAATGAGACATAAACTTATGGGGGTTTCTCCATGCACATTCCAATTTAATTTACAACCTAGGAACACGACTGCCAGAAAGGCTCTGCTGCCCTAGTACCCAGATTTGGGAATGGAGAAATGCTGCCTGCTTGAGGCCACTTCCCACAACAGCAGCTTTAAACCCATTGCTAAAGGTCACTAAATATTCACCAAACTTGCAGTTCGGGAAATGACACCTGCTCTCTAAAAAAATTCTGGGGTGGAAAATCGACCAAAAATTTCAAAATAGGGCAACCTTCCAAGAAGACAATTTCAAGAGATATATTGTACTCCCAACTGTTTCCTTTTTTTTAACAGAAAAGAAAACGGTGGAGAAAAATGATGAGTTTTACGAATTTTCAAAGACATGCAAACCCACATTACAAAAACCTATCAGCTCACAGCAGCCAGTATGGCCATTAGCATAAATGCGGCAAACAATAAATGCTGAAGCGATTGTGGAGAAATGCGTACCCTCGATTCTAACGGGGACGTGGTAAGTGCCAGTAATGAAAACACAAAGAAGGTGCTTTGAAAAGGAAAACACGGTGCTACCAGTCAGTCAATCACACCCACTGCTGGGCCTATCACCTGTGAAAATGAGAATCAAAAAGTCACAGGCTGGCAATCCTGCACTCCAACAATATTTACCATAGCCAACGCGTGGAAGCAATGAAAATGTCCATCAACCGAGGAATGCACAAAGTAGAAGTGGTCCACGTACACGGTGCAAAATTACTCCAATAAAAACTAAAAATTAAATTTAAAAATCCAACAAAAGTCAGGAGACATCAGCTTGTGTGGGTTTGTCCGGGCACACTCCACTCTAATTTATAACCGAGAAACACCACAGGCCGCAAGGGCTTCTCCCTAGTTACCAGGGTGGGGAACATAGAAAGGCTGCCACCCTCTGGCAGTTACCTGCAAAAGCAGCATTAAAGCCTGTGCTCATGGTCATTTCATAGGAACAAGTACTGCAGAACTGTAAATGAAACCTGCCCTCAAAATGTCTTGAGGGAGGTAATGGCCAAAACATTTCAAAATGTGACACATACTTTAAGAAAACAATTTGAAGAACTAAGGGGTAATCACAGCTTGAAAAATAAAAAGGACATGCCTTAAAGCTCAATTTCAACGGATTATGAGGCACGTGCGAATTCAACCACAAAAAGGTATCAGCTCACAATTGTCAGAATAACCATCAACAAGAAATCTACAAACAAAAATGCTGAAGGTGTTGTGGAGAAATGCGTACCCTCAACTTCAAGGGGGACGGAAGTTGGAAAGGGCCACAAATGAGAGCAGAATGGAGGTGCCTTAAAAAGGTAAACATTGAGCTACCATATGATCCAGCGGAACCACTCCTCGACATATAATCTAAGAAGAGAGAATTGGAAAGACACAGGCAGGCAAATCTGCATGGCACAGTATTACAATAGCCAAGATATGGAAGTAACCAAAAAGTCCACCAACAGATGGGTGGACAAAGAAGAACTCCTCCATGTACAGACGGAATATTCGCTAGTGAAAAAAATGAAACAATGCCATTTGCAGCACCATACATGAGTCTAGACGTAATCACGCCACCTGTAGTAAGTGAGAAAGCAAAAGACACATATCCTATCATATCACTTTTAGGAGTTACTTAAAAATTGATACCAATGAAGATATTTCCACAGAGAAAGGCAATCACAGATTCATTAAAAAAATCTTATGGTTCACCAAATAGAAAGGGATGAGGATTGGATACATTACCATATTGGGGTTAACAGAGATATACAAACCATGTGAAATATATAATCACCAAAGACGTACGGAAGACCAGGAGAAGACTACTCAACATTGTGGCATAACCTACATGGGAAAAGGATGCGTGGAAGAATAGAAACATGTATGTGTGTGAAAGAAGCACATCTTGCACACCTAGAACAAACAAACCATTGTAATCAAATGTGCTGGGATAAAGAATAAAAAGTAAATTACAAATATGAACAAGAAGTTATGAGACATAAACTTAAAGGGCTTTTTCCTGGCACATTCCATTCTAATTTACAACCTAGAACACCACTTCCATTAAGCCTCTGTTTCCCTAGTTACGAAATTTGGAAAAGGAGAAATGCTGCCACCTTGTGGCCGTTTCCTGCAAGAGCAGCTTTAAACTCAGAGCTAATGCTCACTTAACATACACAAGGACTCAGGGCTGTAAAGGACACCTGTCCTAAAAAAATGTGCTGAAGGAGGGAATGGACAAAAAAATTCAAAACAGGCAAATGTTTCAAGAAGAGAGTATGAAGAGTTAAGTTTTACTCACGGGGTTTTAAAAAAAAGGAAAATGGATAAAAGCTCAACCTCAGGGAGTGTTAGACCCATGCAATCTATTCTATAAAAAGTTTCAACTTACACCAGTCGACTGACCATCAGCAAAAAGTCTACAAACAATAAATGCTGAAGGGGTTTTAGAGAACTGTGTCCCCTCTACCTGCTGGTGAGACGTAAAGGGGTAACAGCCAATAATGAGAACAGAAAGGAGCTGTGTTTAAAAGTAAAAATGGAGGTACCATTCAATCCAGCAGGCGCACCATTGGACCTCTCACCTGAGAAGACAAGAATCGAGAAGACTCAGGCCGCAAAAGCTGCAGTGCAGCCTTATTCACAATAGCCAAGACAGTGAAGCAATGAAAATGTCCAACAACAGGTGAATGGATAAAGAAGAAGTGGTCCATGTACACAATGGAATATTAGCCATGGAAAACAATGAACCATTGCTCTCTGAGGCACCACAAATGAGTCTGGAGATAATCACGAAACATGAGGTAACTCGGAAACCAAAGACCTGTATTCTATGATATCACTTATAGGCGTTATCTAATAACTGACACAAATGAATATATTTCCACAGAGAAAGACACTCACAGACTTAGAAAACAAACTATGCTCATCTAAAAGGAAAGGTGGGGAGAAAGGATAAATTAAGATTAGTGTTGCTATATCTATACAAACACATATTATATACATTTCTCAAAAAGACCGACCATGTAGCAAGGGAGGTCTGCGGAAACCTCTGTAACATTTTACATGGGAAGAGGATCTGTACTTGAATAGACATATATAATGTACAAATGAACCAGATTGTGTACACCTAGGACAAACAATATTCTAAGCTTTACCCCAATTAAAAAAATTTTTTTAAATCCAAGAAGAAATAATGAGACATAAACGTATGGGTGTTTCTCCATGCACATTCCAATTTAATTTACAACCTAGGAACACGACTGCCAGAAAGGCTCTGCTGCCCTAGTACCCAGATTTGGGAATGGAGAAATGCTGCCTGCTTGAGGCCACTTCCCACAACAGCAGCTTTAAACCCATTGCTAAAGGTCACTAAATATTCACCAAACTTGCAGTTCGGGAAATGACACCTGCTCTCTAAAAAAATTCTGGGGTGGAAAATCGACCAAAAATTTCAAAATAGGGCAACCTTCCAAGAAGACAATTTCAAGAGATATATTGTACTCCCAACTGTTTCCTTTTTTTTAACAGAAAAGAAAACGGTGGAGAAAAATGATGAGTTTTACGAATTTTCAAAGACATGCAAACCCACATTACAAAAACCTATCAGCTCACAGCAGCCAGTATGGCCATTAGCATAAATGCGGCAAACAATAAATGCTGAAGCGATTGTGGAGAAATGCGTACCCTCGATTCTAACGGGGACGTGGTAAGTGCCAGTAATGAAAACACAAAGAAGGTGCTTTGAAAAGGAAAACACGGTGCTACCAGTCAGTCAATCACACCCACTGCTGGGCCTATCACCTGTGAAAATGAGAATCAAAAAGTCACAGGCTGGCAATCCTGCACTCCAACAATATTTACCATAGCCAACGCGTGGAAGCAATGAAAATGTCCATCAACCGAGGAATGCACAAAGTAGAAGTGGTCCACGTACACGGTGGAAAATTACTCCAATAAAAACTAAAAATTAAATTTAAAAATCCAACAAAAGTCAGGAGACATCAGCTTGTGTGGGTTTGTCCGGGCACACTCCACTCTAATTTATAACCGAGAAACACCACAGGCCGCAAGGGCTTCTCCCTAGTTACCAGGGTGGGGAACATAGAAAGGCTGCCACCCTCTGGCAGTTACCTGCAAAAGCAGCATTAAAGCCTGTGCTCATGGTCATTTCATAGGAACAAGTACTGCAGAACTGTAAATGAAACCTGCCCTCAAAATGTCTTGAGGGAGGTAATGGCCAAAACATTTCAAAATGTGACACATACTTTAAGAAAACAATTTGAAGAACTAAGGGGTAATCACAGCTTGAAAAATAAAAAGGACATGCCTTAAAGCTCAATTTCAACGGATTATGAGGCACGTGCGAATTCAACCACAAAAAGGTATCAGCTCACAATTGTCAGAATAACCATCAACAAGAAATCTACAAACAAAAATGCTGAAGGTGTTGTGGAGAAATGCGTACCCTCAACTTCAAGGGGGACGGAAGTTGGAAAGGGCCACAAATGAGAGCAGAATGGAGGTGCCTTAAAAAGGTAAACATTGAGCTACCATATGATCCAGCGGAACCACTCCTCGACATATAATCTAAGAAGAGAGAATTGGAAAGACACAGGCAGGCAAATCTGCATGGCACAGTATTACAATAGCCAAGATATGGAAGTAACCAAAAAGTCCACCAACAGATGGGTGGACAAAGAAGAACTCCTCCATGTACAGACGGAATATTCGCTAGTGAAAAAAATGAAACAATGCCATTTGCAGCACCATACATGAGTCTAGACGTAATCACGCCACCTGTAGTAAGTGAGAAAGCAAAAGACACATATCCTATCATATCACTTTTAGGAGTTACTTAAAAATTGATACCAATGAAGATATTTCCACAGAGAAAGGCAATCACAGATTCATTAAAAAAATCTTATGGTTCACCAAATAGAAAGGGATGAGGATTGGATACATTACCATATTGGGGTTAACAGAGATATACAAACCATGTGAAATATATAATCACCAAAGACGTACGGAAGACCAGGAGAAGACTACTCAACATTGTGGCATAACCTACATGGGAAAAGGATGCGTGGAAGAATAGAAACATGTATGTGTGTGAAAGAAGCACATCTTGCACACCTAGAACAAACAAACCATTGTAATCAAATGTGCTGGGATAAAGAATAAAAAGTAAATTACAAATATGAACAAGAAGTTATGAGACATAAACTTAAAGGGCTTTTTCCTGGCACATTCCATTCTAATTTACAACCTAGAACACCACTTCCATTAAGCCTCTGTTTCCCTAGTTACGAAATTTGGAAAAGGAGAAATGCTGCCACCTTGTGGCCGTTTCCTGCAAGAGCAGCTTTAAACTCAGAGCTAATGCTCACTTAACATACACAAGGACTCAGGGCTGTAAAGGACACCTGTCCTAAAAAAATGTGCTGAAGGAGGGAATGGACAAAAAAATTCAAAACAGGCAAATGTTTCAAGAAGAGAGTATGAAGAGTTAAGTTTTACTCACGGGGTTTTAAAAAAAAGGAAAATGGATAAAAGCTCAACCTCAGGGAGTGTTAGACCCATGCAATCTATTCTATAAAAAGTTTCAACTTACACCAGTCGACTGACCATCAGCAAAAAGTCTACAAACAATAAATGCTGAAGGGGTTTTAGAGAACTGTGTCCCCTCTACCTGCTGGTGAGACGTAAAGGGGTAACAGCCAATAATGAGAACAGAAAGGAGCTGTGTTTAAAAGTAAAAATGGAGGTACCATTCAATCCAGCAGGCGCACCATTGGACCTCTCACCTGAGAAGACAAGAATCGAGAAGACTCAGGCCGCAAAAGCTGCAGTGCAGCCTTATTCACAATAGCCAAGACAGTGAAGCAATGAAAATGTCCAACAACAGGTGAATGGATAAAGAAGAAGTGGTCCATGTACACAATGGAATATTAGCCATGGAAAACAATGAACCATTGCTCTCTGAGGCACCACAAATGAGTCTGGAGATAATCACGAAACATGAGGTAACTCGGAAACCAAAGACCTGTATTCTATGATATCACTTATAGGCGTTATCTAATAACTGACACAAATGAATATATTTCCACAGAGAAAGACACTCACAGACTTAGAAAACAAACTATGCTCATCTAAAAGGAAAGGTGGGGAGAAAGGATAAATTAAGATTAGTGTTGCTATATCTATACAAACACATATTATATACATTTCTCAAAAAGACCGACCATGTAGCAAGGGAGGTCTGCGGAAACCTCTGTAACATTTTACATGGGAAGAGGATCTGTACTTGAATAGACATATATAATGTACAAATGAACCAGATTGTGTACACCTAGGACAAACAATATTCTAAGCTTTACCCCAATTAAAAAATTTTTTTAAATCCAAGAAGAAATAATGAGACATAAACGTATGGGGGTTTCTCCATGCACATTTCAATTTAATTTACAACCTAGGAACACGACTTGCAGAAAGGCTCTGCTGCCCTACTACCCAGATTTGGGAATGGAGAAATGCTGCCTGCTTGAGGCCACTTCCCACAACAGCAGCTTTAAACCCATTGCTAAAGGTCACTAAATATTCACCAAACTTTAGTTCGGGAAATGACACCTGCTCTCTAAAAAAATTATGGGGTGGAAAATCGACCAAAAATTTCAAAATAGGGCAACCTTCCAAGAAGACAATTTCAAGAGATATATTGTACTCCCAACTGTTTCCTTTTTTTTAACAGAAAAGAAAACGGTGGAGAAAAATGATGAGTTTTACGAATTTTCAAAGACATGCAAACCCACATTACAAAAACCTATCAGCTCACAGCAGCCAGTATGGCCATTAGCATAAATGCGGCAAACAATAAATGCTGAAGCGATTGTGGAGAAATGCGTACCCTCGATTCTAAGGGGGACGTGGTAAGTGCCAGTAATGAAAACACAAAGATGGTGCTTTGAAAAGGAAAACACGGTGCTACCAGTCAGTCAATCACACCCACTGCTGGGCCTATCACCTGTGAAAATGAGAATCAAAAAGTCACAGGCTGGCAATCCTGCACTCCAACAATATTTACCATAGCCAACGCTTGGGAGCAATGAAAATGTCCATCAACCGAGGAATGCACAAAGTAGAAGTGGTCCACGTACACGGTGCAAAATTACTCCAATAAAAACTAAAAATTAAATTTAAAAATCCAACAAAAGTCAGGAGACATCAGCTTGTGTGGGTTTGTCCGGGCACACTCCACTCTAATTTATAACCGAGAAACACCACAGGCCGCAATGGCTTCTCCCTAGTTACCAGGGTGGGGAACATAGAAAGGCTGCCACCCTCTGGCAGTTACCTGCAAAAGCAGCATTAAAGCCTGTGCTCATGGTCATTTCATAGGAACAAGTACTGCAGAACTGTAAATGAAACCTGCCCTCAAAATGTCTTGAGGGAGGTAATGGCCAAAACATTTCAAAATGTGACACATACTTTAAGAAAACAATTTGAAGAACTAAGGGGTAATCACAGCTTGAAAAATAAAAAGGACATGCCTTAAAGCTCAATTTCAACGGATTATGAGGCACGTGCGAATTCAACCACAAAAAGGTATCAGCTCACAATTGTCAGAATAACCATCAACAAGAAATCTACAAACAAAAATGCTGAAGGTGTTGTGGAGAAATGCGTACCCTCAACTTCAAGGGGGACGGAAGTTGGAAAGGGCCACAAATGAGAGCAGAATGGAGGTGCCTTAAAAAGGTAAACATTGAGCTACCATATGATCCAGCGGAACCACTCCTCGACATATAATCTAAGAAGAGAGAATTGGAAAGACACAGGCAGGCAAATCTGCATGGCACAGTATTACAATAGCCAAGATATGGAAGTAACCAAAAAGTCCACCAACAGATGGGTGGACAAAGAAGAACTCCTCCATGTACAGACGGAATATTCGCTAGTGAAAAAAATGAAACAATGCCATTTGCAGCACCATACATGAGTCTAGACGTAATCACGCCACCTGTAGTAAGTGAGAAAGCAAAAGACACATATCCTATCATATCACTTTTAGGAGTTACTTAAAAATTGATACCAATGAAGATATTTCCACAGAGAAAGGCAATCACAGATTCATTAAAAAAATCTTATGGTTCACCAAATAGAAAGGGATGAGGATTGGATACATTACCATATTGGGGTTAACAGAGATATACAAACCATGTGAAATATATAATCACCAAAGACGTACGGAAGACCAGGAGAAGACTACTCAACATTGTGGCATAACCTACATGGGAAAAGGATGCGTGGAAGAATAGAAACATGTATGTGTGTGAAAGAAGCACATCTTGCACACCTAGAACAAACAAACCATTGTAATCAAATGTGCTGGGATAAAGAATAAAAAGTAAATTACAAATATGAACAAGAAGTTATGAGACATAAACTTAAAGGGCTTTTTCCTGGCACATTCCATTCTAATTTACAACCTAGAACACCACTTCCATTAAGCCTCTGTTTCCCTAGTTACGAAATTTGGAAAAGGAGAAATGCTGCCACCTTGTGGCCGTTTCCTGCAAGAGCAGCTTTAAACTCAGAGCTAATGCTCACTTAACATACACAAGGACTCAGGGCTGTAAAGGACACCTGTCCTAAAAAAATGTGCTGAAGGAGGGAATGGACAAAAAAATTCAAAACAGGCAAATGTTTCAAGAAGAGAGTATGAAGAGTTAAGTTTTACTCACGGTGTTTTAAAAAAAAGGAAAATGGATAAAAGCTCAACCTCAGGGAGTGTTAGACCCATGCAATCTATTCTATAAAAAGTTTCAACTTACACCAGTCGACTGACCATCAGCAAAAAGTCTACAAACAATAAATGCTGAAGGGGTTTTAGAGAACTGTGTCCCCTCTACCTGCTGGTGAGACGTAAAGGGGTAACAGCCAATAATGAGAACAGAAAGGAGCTGTGTTTAAAAGTAAAAATGGAGGTAACATTCAATCCAGCAGGCGCACCATTGGACCTCTCACCTGAGAAGACAAGAATCGAGAAGACTCAGGCCGCAAAAGCTGCAGTGCAGCCTTATTCACAATAGCCAAGACAGTGAAGCAATGAAAATGTCCAACAACAGGTGAATGGATAAAGAAGAAGTGGTCCATGTACACAATGGAATATTAGCCATGGAAAACAATGAACCATTGCTCTCTGAGGCACCACAAATGAGTCTGGAGATAATCACGAAACATGAGGTAACTCGGAAACCAAAGACCTGTATTCTATGATATCACTTATAGGCGTTATCTAATAACTGACACAAATGAATATATTTCCACAGAGAAAGACACTCACAGACTTAGAAAACAAACTATGCTCATCTAAAAGGAAAGGTGGGGAGAAAGGATAAATTAAGATTAGTGTTGCTATATCTATACAAACACATATTATATACATTTCTCAAAAAGACCGACCATGTAGCAAGGGAGGTCTGCGGAAACCTCTGTAACATTTTACATGGGAAGAGGATCTGTACTTGAATAGACATATATAATGTACAAATGAACCAGATTGTGTACACCTAGGACAAACAATATTCTAAGCTTTACCCCAATTAAAAAAATTTTTTTAAATCCAAGAAGAAATAATGAGACATAAACTTATGGGTGTTTCTCCATGCACATTCCAATTTAATGTACAACCTAGGAACACGACTGCCAGAAAGGCTCTGCTGCCCTAGTACCCAGATTTGGGAATGGAGAAATGCTGCCTGCTTGAGGCCACTTCCCACAACAGCAGCTTTAAACCCATTGCTAAAGGTCACTAAATATTCACCAAACTTGCAGTTCGGGAAATGACACCTGCTCTCTAAAAAAATTCTGGGGTGGAAAATCGACCAAAAATTTCAAAATAGGGCAACCTTCCAAGAAGACAATTTCAAGAGATATATTGTACTCCCAACTGTTTCCTTTTTTTTAACAGAAAAGAAAACGGTGGAGAAAAATGATGAGTTTTACGAATTTTCAAAGACATGCAAACCCACATTACAAAAACCTATCAGCTCACAGCAGCCAGTATGGCCATTAGCATAAATGCGGCAAACAATAAATGCTGAAGCGATTGTGGAGAAATGCGTACCCTCGATTCTAACGGGGACGTGGTAAGTGCCAGTAATGAAAACACAAAGGAGGTGCTTTGAAAAGGAAAACACGGTGCTACCAGTCAGTCAATCACACCCACTGCTGGGCCTATCACCTGTGAAAATGAGAATCAAAAAGTCACAGGCTGGCAATCCTGCACTCCAACAATATTTACCATAGCCAACGCGTGGAAGCAATGAAAATGTCCATCAACCGAGGAATGCACAAAGTAGAAGTGGTCCACGTACACGGTGGAAAATTACTCCAATAAAAACTAAAAATTAAATTTAAAAATCCAACAAAAGTCAGGAGACATCAGCTTGTGTGGGTTTGTCCGGGCACACTCCACTCTAATTTATAACCGAGAAACACCACAGGCCGCAAGGGCTTCTCCCTAGTTACCAGGGTGGGGAACATAGAAAGGCTGCCACCCTCTGGCAGTTACCTGCAAAAGCAGCATTAAAGCCTGTGCTCATGGTCATTTCATAGGAACAAGTACTGCAGAACTGTAAATGAAACCTGCCCTCAAAATGTCTTGAGGGAGGTAATGGCCAAAACATTTCAAAATGTGACACATACTTTAAGAAAACAATTTGAAGAACTAAGGGGTAATCACAGCTTGAAAAATAAAAAGGACATGCCTTAAAGCTCAATTTCAACGGATTATGAGGCACGTGCGAATTCAACCACAAAAAGGTATCAGCTCACAATTGTCAGAATAACCATCAACAAGAAATCTACAAACAAAAATGCTGAAGGTGTTGTGGAGAAATGCGTACCCTCAACTTCAAGGGGGACGGAAGTTGGAAAGGGCCACAAATGAGAGCAGAATGGAGGTGCCTTAAAAAGGTAAACATTGAGCTACCATATGATCCAGCGGAACCACTCCTCGACATATAATCTAAGAAGAGAGAATTGGAAAGACACAGGCAGGCAAATCTGCATGGCACAGTATTACAATAGCCAAGATATGGAAGTAACCAAAAAGTCCACCAACAGATGGGTGGACAAAGAAGAACTCCTCCATGTACAGACGGAATATTCGCTAGTGAAAAAAATGAAACAATGCCATTTGCAGCACCATACATGAGTCTAGACGTAATCACGCCACCTGTAGTAAGTGAGAAAGCAAAAGACACATATCCTATCATATCACTTTTAGGAGTTACTTAAAAATTGATACCAATGAAGATATTTCCACAGAGAAAGGCAATCACAGATTCATTAAAAAAATCTTATGGTTCACCAAATAGAAAGGGATGAGGATTGGATACATTACCATATTGGGGTTAACAGAGATATACAAACCATGTGAAATATATAATCACCAAAGACGTACGGAAGACCAGGAGAAGACTACTCAACATTGTGGCATAACCTACATGGGAAAAGGATGCGTGGAAGAATAGAAACATGTATGTGTGTGAAAGAAGCACATCTTGCACACCTAGAACAAACAAACCATTGTAATCAAATGTGCTGGGATAAAGAATAAAAAGTAAATTACAAATATGAACAAGAAGTTATGAGACATAAACTTAAAGGGCTTTTTCCTGGCACATTCCATTCTAATTTACAACCTAGAACACCACTTCCATTAAGCCTCTGTTTCCCTAGTTACGAAATTTGGAAAAGGAGAAATGCTGCCACCTTGTGGCCGTTTCCTGCAAGAGCAGCTTTAAACTCAGAGCTAATGCTCACTTAACATACACAAGGACTCAGGGCTGTAAAGGACACCTGTCCTAAAAAAATGTGCTGAAGGAGGGAATGGACAAAAAAATTCAAAACAGGCAAATGTTTCAAGAAGAGAGTATGAAGAGTTAAGTTTTACTCACGGGGTTTTAAAAAAAAGGAAAATGGATAAAAGCTCAACCTCAGGGAGTGTTAGACCCATGCAATCTATTCTATAAAAAGTTTCAACTTACACCAGTCGACTGACCATCAGCAAAAAGTCTACAAACAATAAATGCTGAAGGGGTTTTAGAGAACTGTGTCCCCTCTACCTGCTGGTGAGACGTAAAGGGGAAACAGCCAATAATGAGAACAGAAAGGAGCTGTGTTTAAAAGTAAAAATGGAGGTACCATTCAATCCAGCAGGCGCACCATTGGACCTCTCACCTGAGAAGACAAGAATCGAGAAGACTCAGGCCGCAAAAGCTGCAGTGCAGCCTTATTCACAATAGCCAAGACAGTGAAGCAATGAAAATGTCCAACAACAGGTGAATGGATAAAGAAGAAGTGGTCCATGTACACAATGGAATATTAGCCATGGAAAACAATGAACCATTGCTCTCTGAGGCACCACAAATGAGTCTGGAGATAATCACGAAACATGAGGTAACTCGGAAACCAAAGACCTGTATTCTATGATATCACTTATAGGCGTTATCTAATAACTGACACAAATGAATATATTTCCACAGAGAAAGACACTCACAGACTTAGAAAACAAACTATGCTCATCTAAAAGGAAAGGTGGGGAGAAAGGATAAATTAAGATTAGTGTTGCTATATCTATACAAACACATATTATATACATTTCTCAAAAAGACCGACCATGTAGCAAGGGAGGTCTGCGGAAACCTCTGTAACATTTTACATGGGAAGAGGATCTGTACTTGAATAGACATATATAATGTACAAATGAACCAGATTGTGTACACCTAGGACAAACAATATTCTAAGCTTTACCCCAATTAAAAAATTTTTTTAAATCCAAGAAGAAATAATGAGACATAAACGTATGGGGGTTTCTCCATGCACATTTCAATTTAATTTACAACCTAGGAACACGACTTGCAGAAAGGCTCTGCTGCCCTACTACCCAGATTTGGGAATGGAGAAATGCTGCCTGCTTGAGGCCACTTCCCACAACAGCAGCTTTAAACCCATTGCTAAAGGTCACTAAATATTCACCAAACTTTAGTTCGGGAAATGACACCTGCTCTCTAAAAAAATTATGGGGTGGAAAATCGACCAAAAATTTCAAAATAGGGCAACCTTCCAAGAAGACAATTTCAAGAGATATATTGTACTCCCAACTGTTTCCTTTTTTTTAACAGAAAAGAAAACGGTGGAGAAAAATGATGAGTTTTACGAATTTTCAAAGACATGCAAACCCACATTACAAAAACCTATCAGCTCACAGCAGCCAGTATGGCCATTAGCATAAATGCGGCAAACAATAAATGCTGAAGCGATTGTGGAGAAATGCGTACCCTCGATTCTAAGGGGGACGTGGTAAGTGCCAGTAATGAAAACACAAAGATGGTGCTTTGAAAAGGAAAACACGGTGCTACCAGTCAGTCAATCACACCCACTGCTGGGCCTATCACCTGTGAAAATGAGAATCAAAAAGTCACAGGCTGGCAATCCTGCACTCCAACAATATTTACCATAGCCAACGCTTGGGAGCAATGAAAATGTCCATCAACCGAGGAATGCACAAAGTAGAAGTGGTCCACGTACACGGTGCAAAATTACTCCAATAAAAACTAAAAATTAAATTTAAAAATCCAACAAAAGTAAGGAGACATCAGCTTGTGTGGGTTTGTCCGGGCACACTCCACTCTAATTTATAACCGAGAAACACCACAGGCCGCAATGGCTTCTCCCTAGTTACCAGGGTGGGGAACATAGAAAGGCTGCCACCCTCTGGCAGTTACCTGCAAAAGCAGCATTAAAGCCTGTGCTCATGGTCATTTCATAGGAACAAGTACTGCAGAACTGTAAATGAAACCTGCCCTCAAAATGTCTTGAGGGAGGTAATGGCCAAAACATTTCAAAATGTGACACATACTTTAAGAAAACAATTTGAAGAACTAAGGGGTAATCACAGCTTGAAAAATAAAAAGGACATGCCTTAAAGCTCAATTTCAACGGATTATGAGGCACGTGCGAATTCAACCACAAAAAGGTATCAGCTCACAATTGTCAGAATAACCATCAACAAGAAATCTACAAACAAAAATGCTGAAGGTGTTGTGGAGAAATGCGTACCCTCAACTTCAAGGGGGACGGAAGTTGGAAAGGGCCACAAATGAGAGCAGAATGGAGGTGCCTTAAAAAGGTAAACATTGAGCTACCATATGATCCAGCGGAACCACTCCTCGACATATAATCTAAGAAGAGAGAATTGGAAAGACACAGGCAGGCAAATCTGCATGGCACAGTATTACAATAGCCAAGATATGGAAGTAACCAAAAAGTCCACCAACAGATGGGTGGACAAAGAAGAACTCCTCCATGTACAGACGGAATATTCGCTAGTGAAAAAAATGAAACAATGCCATTTGCAGCACCATACATGAGTCTAGACGTAATCACGCCACCTGTAGTAAGTGAGAAAGCAAAAGACACATATCCTATCATATCACTTTTAGGAGTTACTTAAAAATTGATACCAATGAAGATATTTCCACAGAGAAAGGCAATCACAGATTCATTAAAAAAATCTTATGGTTCACCAAATAGAAAGGGATGAGGATTGGATACATTACCATATTGGGGTTAACAGAGATATACAAACCATGTGAAATATATAATCACCAAAGACGTACGGAAGACCAGGAGAAGACTACTCAACATTGTGGCATAACCTACATGGGAAAAGGATGCGTGGAAGAATAGAAACATGTATGTGTGTGAAAGAAGCACATCTTGCACACCTAGAACAAACAAACCATTGTAATCAAATGTGCTGGGATAAAGAATAAAAAGTAAATTACAAATATGAACAAGAAGTTATGAGACATAAACTTAAAGGGCTTTTTCCTGGCACATTCCATTCTAATTTACAACCTAGAACACCACTTCCATTAAGCCTCTGTTTCCCTAGTTACGAAATTTGGAAAAGGAGAAATGCTGCCACCTTGTGGCCGTTTCCTGCAAGAGCAGCTTTAAACTCAGAGCTAATGCTCACTTAACATACACAAGGACTCAGGGCTGTAAAGGACACCTGTCCTAAAAAAATGTGCTGAAGGAGGGAATGGACAAAAAAATTCAAAACAGGCAAATGTTTCAAGAAGAGAGTATGAAGAGTTAAGTTTTACTCACGGGGTTTTAAAAAAAAGGAAAATGGATAAAAGCTCAACCTCAGGGAGTGTTAGACCCATGCAATCTATTCTATAAAAAGTTTCAACTTACACCAGTCGACTGACCATCAGCAAAAAGTCTACAAACAATAAATGCTGAAGGGGTTTTAGAGAACTGTGTCCCCTCTACCTGCTGGTGAGACGTAAAGGGGTAACAGCCAATAATGAGAACAGAAAGGAGCTGTGTTTAAAAGTAAAAGTGGAGGTACCATTCAATCCAGCAGGCGCACCATTGGACCTCTCACCTGAGAAGACAAGAATCGAGAAGACTCAGGCCGCAAAAGCTGCAGTGCAGCCTTATTCACAATAGCCAAGACAGTGAAGCAATGAAAATGTCCAACAACAGGTGAATGGATAAAGAAGAAGTGGTCCATGTACACAATGGAATATTAGCCATGGAAAACAATGAACCATTGCTCTCTGAGGCACCACAAATGAGTCTGGAGATAATCACGAAACATGAGGTAACTCGGAAACCAAAGACCTGTATTCTATGATATCACTTATAGGCGTTATCTAATAACTGACACAAATGAATATATTTCCACAGAGAAAGACACTCACAGACTTAGAAAACAAACTATGCTCATCTAAAAGGAAAGGTGGGGAGAAAGGATAAATTAAGATTAGTGTTGCTATATCTATACAAACACATATTATATACATTTCTCAAAAAGACCGACCATGTAGCAAGGGAGGTCTGCGGAAACCTCTGTAACATTTTACATGGGAAGAGGATCTGTACTTGAATAGACATATATAATGTACAAATGAACCAGATTGTGTACACCTAGGACAAACAATATTCTAAGCTTTACCCCAATTAAAAAAAATTTTTTAAATCCAAGAAGAAATAATGAGACATAAACTTATGGGGGTTTCTCCATGCACATTCCAATTTAATTTACAACCTAGGAACACGACTGCCAGAAAGGCTCTGCTGCCCTAGTACCCAGATTTGGGAATGGAGAAATGCTGCCTGCTTGAGGCCACTTCCCACAACAGCAGCTTTAAACCCATTGCTAAAGGTCACTAAATATTCACCAAACTTGCAGTTCGGGAAATGACATCTGCTCTCTAAAAAAATTCTGGGGTGGAAAATCGACCAAAAATTTCAAAATAGGGCAACCTTCCAAGAAGACAATTTCAAGAGATATATTGTACTCCCAACTGTTTCCTTTTTTTTAACAGAAAAGAAAACGGTGGAGAAAAATGATGAGTTTTACGAATTTTCAAAGACATGCAAACCCACATTACAAAAACCTATCAGCTCACAGCAGCCAGTATGGCCATTAGCATAAATGCGGCAAACAATAAATGCTGAAGCGATTGTGGAGAAATGCGTACCCTCGATTCTAAGGGGGACGTGGTAAGTGCCAGTAATGAAAACACAAAGATGGTGCTTTGAAAAGGAAAACACGGTGCTACCAGTCAGTCAATCACACCCACTGCTGGGCCTATCACCTGTGAAAATGAGAATCAAAAAGTCACAGGCTGGCAATCCTGCACTCCAACAATATTTACCATAGCCAACGCTTGGGAGCAATGAAAATGTCCATCAACCGAGGAATGCACAAAGTAGAAGTGGTCCACGTACACGGTGCAAAATTACTCCAATAAAAACTAAAAATTAAATTTAAAAATCCAACAAAAGTAAGGAGACATCAGCTTGTGTGGGTTTGTCCGGGCACACTCCACTCTAATTTATAACCGAGAAACACCACAGGCCGCAATGGCTTCTCCCTAGTTACCAGGGTGGGGAACATAGAAAGGCTGCCACCCTCTGGCAGTTACCTGCAAAAGCAGCATTAAAGCCTGTGCTCATGGTCATTTCATAGGAACAAGTACTGCAGAACTGTAAATGAAACCTGCCCTCAAAATGTCTTGAGGGAGGTAATGGCCAAAACATTTCAAAATGTGACACATACTTTAAGAAAACAATTTGAAGAACTAAGGGGTAATCACAGCTTGAAAAATAAAAAGGACATGCCTTAAAGCTCAATTTCAACGGATTATGAGGCACGTGCGAATTCAACCACAAAAAGGTATCAGCTCACAATTGTCAGAATAACCATCAACAAGAAATCTACAAACAAAAATGCTGAAGGTGTTGTGGAGAAATGCGTACCCTCAACTTCAAGGGGGACGGAAGTTGGAAAGGGCCACAAATGAGAGCAGAATGGAGGTGCCTTAAAAAGGTAAACATTGAGCTACCATATGATCCAGCGGAACCACTCCTCGACATATAATCTAAGAAGAGAGAATTGGAAAGACACAGGAAGTCAAATCTGCATGGCACAGTATTACAATAGCCAAGATATGGAAGTAACCAAAAAGTCCACCAACAGATGGGTGGACAAAGAAGAACTCCTCCATGTACAGACGGAATATTCGCTAGTGAAAAAAATGAAACAATGCCATTTGCAGCACCATACATGAGTCTAGACGTAATCACGCCACCTGTAGTAAGTGAGAAAGCAAAAGACACATATCCTATCATATCACTTTTAGGAGTTACTTAAAAATTGATACCAATGAAGATATTTCCACAGAGAAAGGCAATCACAGATTCATTAAAAAAATCTTATGGTTCACCAAATAGAAAGGGATGAGGATTGGATACATTACCATATTGGGGTTAACAGAGATATACAAACCATGTGAAATATATAATCACCAAAGACGTACGGAAGACCAGGAGAAGACTACTCAACATTGTGGCATAACCTACATGGGAAAAGGATGCGTGGAAGAATAGAAACATGTATGTGTGTGAAAGAAGCACATCTTGCACACCTAGAACAAACAAACCATTGTAATCAAATGTGCTGGGATAAAGAATAAAAAGTAAATTACAAATATGAACAAGAAGTTATGAGACATAAACTTAAAGGGCTTTTTCCTGGCACATTCCATTCTAATTTACAACCTAGAACACCACTTCCATTAAGCCTCTGTTTCCCTAGTTACGAAATTTGGAAAAGGAGAAATGCTGCCACCTTGTGGCCGTTTCCTGCAAGAGCAGCTTTAAACTCAGAGCTAATGCTCACTTAACATACACAAGGACTCAGGGCTGTAAAGGACACCTGTCCTAAAAAAATGTGCTGAAGGAGGGAATGGACAAAAAAATTCAAAACAGGCAAATGTTTCAAGAAGAGAGTATGAAGAGTTAAGTTTTACTCACGGGGTTTTAAAAAAAAGGAAAATGGATAAAAGCTCAACCTCAGGGAGTGTTAGACCCATGCAATCTATTCTATAAAAAGTTTCAACTTACACCAGTCGACTGACCATCAGCAAAAAGTCTACAAACAATAAATGCTGAAGGGGTTTTAGAGAACTGTGTCCCCTCTACCTGCTGGTGAGACGTAAAGGGGTAACAGCCAATAATGAGAACAGAAAGGAGCTGTGTTTAAAAGTAAAAATGGAGGTACCATTCAATCCAGCAGGCGCACCATTGGACCTCTCACCTGAGAAGACAAGAATCGAGAAGACTCAGGCCGCAAAAGCTGCAGTGCAGCCTTATTCACAATAGCCAAGACAGTGAAGCAATGAAAATGTCCAACAACAGGTGAATGGATAAAGAAGAAGTGGTCCATGTACACAATGGAATATTAGCCATGGAAAACAATGAACCATTGCTCTCTGAGGCACCACAAATGAGTCTGGAGATAATCACGAAACATGAGGTAACTCGGAAACCAAAGACCTGTATTCTATGATATCACTTATAGGCGTTATCTAATAACTGACACAAATGAATATATTTCCACAGAGAAAGACACTCACAGACTTAGAAAACAAACTATGCTCATCTAAAAGGAAAGGTGGGGAGAAAGGATAAATTAAGATTAGTGTTGCTATATCTATACAAACACATATTATATACATTTCTCAAAAAGACCGACCATGTAGCAAGGGAGGTCTGCGGAAACCTCTGTAACATTTTACATGGGAAGAGGATCTGTACTTGAATAGACATATATAATGTACAAATGAACCAGATTGTGTACACCTAGGACAAACAATATTCTAAGCTTTACCCCAATTAAAAAAAATTTTTTAAATCCAAGAAGAAATAATGAGACATAAACTTATGGGGGTTTCTCCATGCACATTCCAATTTAATTTACAACCTAGGAACACGACTGCCAGAAAGGCTCTGCTGCCCTAGTACCCAGATTTGGGAATGGAGAAATGCTGCCTGCTTGAGGCCACTTCCCACAACAGCAGCTTTAAACCCATTGCTAAAGGTCACTAAATATTCACCAAACTTGCAGTTCGGGAAATGACACCTGCTCTCTAAAAAAATTCTGGGGTGGAAAATCGACCAAAAATTTCAAAATAGGGCAACCTTCCAAGAAGACAATTTCAAGAGATATATTGTACTCCCAACTGTTTCCTTTTTTTTAACAGAAAAGAAAACGGTGGAGAAAAATGATGAGTTTTACGAATTTTCAAAGACATGCAAACCCACATTACAAAAACCTATCAGCTCACAGCAGCCAGTATGGCCATAAGCATAAATGCGGCAAACAATAAATGCTGAAGCGATTGTGGAGAAATGCGTACCCTCGATTCTAAGGGGGACGTGGTAAGTGCCAGTAATGAAAACACAAAGATGGTGCTTTGAAAAGGAAAACACGGTGCTACCAGTCAGTCAATCACACCCACTGCTGGGCCTATCACCTGTGAAAATGAGAATCAAAAAGTCACAGGCTGGCAATCCTGCACTCCAACAATATTTACCATAGCCAACGCTTGGGAGCAATGAAAATGTCCATCAACCGAGGAATGCACAAAGTAGAAGTGGTCCACGTACACGGTGCAAAATTACTCCAATAAAAACTAAAAATTAAATTTAAAAATCCAACAAAAGTAAGGAGACATCAGCTTGTGTGGGTTTGTCCGGGCACACTCCACTCTAATTTATAACCGAGAAACACCACAGGCCGCAATGGCTTCTCCCTAGTTACCAGGGTGGGGAACATAGAAAGGCTGCCACCCTCTGGCAGTTACCTGCAAAAGCAGCATTAAAGCCTGTGCTCATGGTCATTTCATAGGAACAAGTACTGCAGAACTGTAAATGAAACCTGCCCTCAAAATGTCTTGAGGGAGGTAATGGCCAAAACATTTCAAAATGTGACACATACTTTAAGAAAACAATTTGAAGAACTAAGGGGTAATCACAGCTTGAAAAATAAAAAGGACATGCCTTAAAGCTCAATTTCAACGGATTATGAGGCACGTGCGAATTCAACCACAAAAAGGTATCAGCTCACAATTGTCAGAATAACCATCAACAAGAAATCTACAAACAAAAATGCTGAAGGTGTTGTGGAGAAATGCGTACCCTCAACTTCAAGGGGGACGGAAGTTGGAAAGGGCCACAAATGAGAGCAGAATGGAGGTGCCTTAAAAAGGTAAACATTGAGCTACCATATGATCCAGCGGAACCACTCCTCGACATATAATCTAAGAAGAGAGAATTGGAAAGACACAGGCAGGCAAATCTGCATGGCACAGTATTACAATAGCCAAGATATGGAAGTAACCAAAAAGTCCACCAACAGATGGGTGGACAAAGAAGAACTCCTCCATGTACAGACGGAATATTCGCTAGTGAAAAAAATGAAACAATGCCATTTGCAGCACCATACATGAGTCTAGACGTAATCACGCCACCTGTAGTAAGTGAGAAAGCAAAAGACACATATCCTATCATATCACTTTTAGGAGTTACTTAAAAATTGATACCAATGAAGATATTTCCACAGAGAAAGGCAATCACAGATTCATTAAAAAAATCTTATGGTTCACCAAATAGAAAGGGATGAGGATTGGATACATTACCATATTGGGGTTAACAAAGATATACAAACCATGTGAAATATATAATCACCAAAGACGTACGGAAGACCAGGAGAAGACTACTCAACATTGTGGCATAACCTACATGGGAAAAGGATGCGTGGAAGAATAGAAACATGTATGTGTGTGAAAGAAGCACATCTTGCACACCTAGAACAAACAAACCATTGTAATCAAATGTGCTGGGATAAAGAATAAAAAGTAAATTACAAATATGAACAAGAAGTTATGAGACATAAACTTAAAGGGCTTTTTCCTGGCACATTCCATTCTAATTTACAACCTAGAACACCACTTCCATTAAGCCTCTGTTTCCCTAGTTACGAAATTTGGAAAAGGAGAAATGCTGCCACCTTGTGGCCGTTTCCTGCAAGAGCAGCTTTAAACTCAGAGCTAATGCTCACTTAACATACACAAGGACTCAGGGCTGTAAAGGACACCTGTCCTAAAAAAATGTGCTGAAGGAGGGAATGGACAAAAAAATTCAAAACAGGCAAATGTTTCAAGAAGAGAGTATGAAGAGTTAAGTTTTACTCACGGGGTTTTAAAAAAAAGGAAAATGGATAAAAGCTCAACCTCAGGGAGTGTTAGACCCATGCAATCTATTCTATAAAAAGTTTCAACTTACACCAGTCGACTGACCATCAGCAAAAAGTCTACAAACAATAAATGCTGAAGGGGTTTTAGAGAACTGTGTCCCCTCTACCTGCTGGTGAGACGTAAAGGGGTAACAGCCAATAATGAGAACAGAAAGGAGCTGTGTTTAAAAGTAAAAGTGGAGGTACCATTCAATCCAGCAGGCGCACCATTGGACCTCTCACCTGAGAAGACAAGAATCGAGAAGACTCAGGCCGCAAAAGCTGCAGTGCAGCCTTATTCACAATAGCCAAGACAGTGAAGCAATGAAAATGTCCAACAACAGGTGAATGGATAAAGAAGAAGTGGTCCATGTACACAATGGAATATTAGCCATGGAAAACAATGAACCATTGCTCTCTGAGGCACCACAAATGAGTCTGGAGATAATCACGAAACATGAGGTAACTCGGAAACCAAAGACCTGTATTCTATGATATCACTTATAGGCGTTATCTAATAACTGACACAAATGAATATATTTCCACAGAGAAAGACACTCACAGACTTAGAAAACAAACTATGCTCATCTAAAAGGAAAGGTGGGGAGAAAGGATAAATTAAGATTAGTGTTGCTATATCTATACAAACACATATTATATACATTTCTCAAAAAGACCGACCATGTAGCAAGGGAGGTCTGCGGAAACCTCTGTAACATTTTACATGGGAAGAGGATCTGTACTTGAATAGACATATATAATGTACAAATGAACCAGATTGTGTACACCTAGGACAAACAATATTCTAAGCTTTACCCCAATTAAAAAAAATTTTTTAAATCCAAGAAGAAATAATGAGACATAAACTTATGGGGGTTTCTCCATGCACATTCCAATTTAATTTACAACCTAGGAACACGACTGCCAGAAAGGCTCTGCTGCCCTAGTACCCAGATTTGGGAATGGAGAAATGCTGCCTGCTTGAGGCCACTTCCCACAACAGCAGCTTTAAACCCATTGCTAAAGGTCACTAAATATTCACCAAACTTGCAGTTCGGGAAATGACACCTGCTCTCTAAAAAAATTCTGGGGTGGAAAATCGACCAAAAATTTCAAAATAGGGCAACCTTCCAAGAAGACAATTTCAAGAGATATATTGTACTCCCAACTGTTTCCTTTTTTTTAACAGAAAAGAAAACGGTGGAGAAAAATGATGAGTTTTACGAATTTTCAAAGACATGCAAACCCACATTACAAAAACCTATCAGCTCACAGCAGCCAGTATGGCCATTAGCATAAATGCGGCAAACAATAAATGCTGAAGCGATTGTGGAGAAATGCGTACCCTCGATTCTAAGGGGGACGTGGTAAGTGCCAGTAATGAAAACACAAAGATGGTGCTTTGAAAAGGAAAACACGGTGCTACCAGTCAGTCAATCACACCCACTGCTGGGCCTATCACCTGTGAAAATGAGAATCAAAAAGTCACAGGCTGGCAATCCTGCACTCCAACAATATTTACCATAGCCAACGCTTGGGAGCAATGAAAATGTCCATCAACCGAGGAATGCACAAAGTAGAAGTGGTCCACGTACACGGTGCAAAATTACTCCAATAAAAACTAAAAATTAAATTTAAAAATCCAACAAAAGTAAGGAGACATCAGCTTGTGTGGGTTTGTCCGGGCACACTCCACTCTAATTTATAACCGAGAAACACCACAGGCCGCAATGGCTTCTCCCTAGTTACCAGGGTGGGGAACATAGAAAGGCTGCCACCCTCTGGCAGTTACCTGCAAAAGCAGCATTAAAGCCTGTGCTCATGGTCATTTCATAGGAACAAGTACTGCAGAACTGTAAATGAAACCTGCCCTCAAAATGTCTTGAGGGAGGTAATGGCCAAAACATTTCAAAATGTGACACATACTTTAAGAAAACAATTTGAAGAACTAAGGGGTAATCACAGCTTGAAAAATAAAAAGGACATGCCTTAAAGCTCAATTTCAACGGATTATGAGGCACGTGCGAATTCAACCACAAAAAGGTATCAGCTCACAATTGTCAGAATAACCATCAACAAGAAATCTACAAACAAAAATGCTGAAGGTGTTGTGGAGAAATGCGTACCCTCAACTTCAAGGGGGACGGAAGTTGGAAAGGGCCACAAATGAGAGCAGAATGGAGGTGCCTTAAAAAGGTAAACATTGAGCTACCATATGATCCAGCGGAACCACTCCTCGACATATAATCTAAGAAGAGAGAATTGGAAAGACACAGGCAGGCAAATCTGCATGGCACAGTATTACAATAGCCAAGATATGGAAGTAACCAAAAAGTCCACCAACAGATGGGTGGACAAAGAAGAACTCCTCCATGTACAGACGGAATATTCGCTAGTGAAAAAAATGAAACAATGCCATTTGCAGCACCATACATGAGTCTAGACGTAATCACGCCACCTGTAGTAAGTGAGAAAGCAAAAGACACATATCCTATCATATCACTTTTAGGAGTTACTTAAAAATTGATACCAATGAAGATATTTCCACAGAGAAAGGCAATCACAGATTCATTAAAAAAATCTTATGGTTCACCAAATAGAAAGGGATGAGGATTGGATACATTACCATATTGGGGTTAACAGAGATATACAAACCATGTGAAATATATAATCACCAAAGACGTACGGAAGACCAGGAGAAGACTACTCAACATTGTGGCATAACCTACATGGGAAAAGGATGCGTGGAAGAATAGAAACATGTATGTGTGTGAAAGAAGCACATCTTGCACACCTAGAACAAACAAACCATTGTAATCAAATGTGCTGGGATAAAGAATAAAAAGTAAATTACAAATATGAACAAGAAGTTATGAGACATAAACTTAAAGGGCTTTTTCCTGGCACATTCCATTCTAATTTACAACCTAGAACACCACTTCCATTAAGCCTCTGTTTCCCTAGTTACGAAATTTGGAAAAGGAGAAATGCTGCCACCTTGTGGCCGTTTCCTGCAAGAGCAGCTTTAAACTCAGAGCTAATGCTCACTTAACATACACAAGGACTCAGGGCTGTAAAGGACACCTGTCCTAAAAAAATGTGCTGAAGGAGGGAATGGACAAAAAAATTCAAAACAGGCAAATGTTTCAAGAAGAGAGTATGAAGAGTTAAGTTTTACTCACGGGGTTTTAAAAAAAAGGAAAATGGATAAAAGCTCAACCTCAGGGAGTGTTAGACCCATGCAATCTATTCTATAAAAAGTTTCAACTTACACCAGTCGACTGACCATCAGCAAAAAGTCTACAAACAATAAATGCTGAAGGGGTTTTAGAGAACTGTGTCCCCTCTACCTGCTGGTGAGACGTAAAGGGGTAACAGCCAATAATGAGAACAGAAAGGAGCTGTGTTTAAAAGTAAAAGTGGAGGTACCATTCAATCCAGCAGGCGCACCATTGGACCTCTCACCTGAGAAGACAAGAATCGAGAAGACTCAGGCCGCAAAAGCTGCAGTGCAGCCTTATTCACAATAGCCAAGACAGTGAAGCAATGAAAATGTCCAACAACAGGTGAATGGATAAAGAAGAAGTGGTCCATGTACACAATGGAATATTAGCCATGGAAAACAATGAACCATTGCTCTCTGAGGCACCACAAATGAGTCTGGAGATAATCACGAAACATGAGGTAACTCGGAAACCAAAGACCTGTATTCTATGATATCACTTATAGGCGTTATCTAATAACTGACACAAATGAATATATTTCCACAGAGAAAGACACTCACAGACTTAGAAAACAAACTATGCTCATCTAAAAGGAAAGGTGGGGAGAAAGGATAAATTAAGATTAGTGTTGCTATATCTATACAAACACATATTATATACATTTCTCAAAAAGACCGACCATGTAGCAAGGGAGGTCTGCGGAAACCTCTGTAACATTTTACATGGGAAGAGGATCTGTACTTGAATAGACATATATAATGTACAAATGAACCAGATTGTGTACACCTAGGACAAACAATATTCTAAGCTTTACCCCAATTAAAAAAAATTTTTTAAATCCAAGAAGAAATAATGAGACATAAACGTATGGGTGTTTCTCCATGCACATTCCAATTTAATGTACAACCTAGGAACACGACTGCCAGAAAGGCTCTGCTGCCCTAGTACCCAGATTTGGGAATGGAGAAATGCTGCCTGCTTGAGGCCACTTCCCACAACAGCAGCTTTAAACCCATTGCTAAAGGTCACTAAATATTCACCAAACTTGCAGTTCGGGAAATGACACCTGCTCTCTAAAAAAATTCTGGGGTGGAAAATCGACCAAAAATTTCAAAATAGGGCAACCTTCCAAGAAGACAATTTCAAGAGATATATTGTACTCCCAACTGTTTCCTTTTTTTTAACAGAAAAGAAAACGGTGGAGAAAAATGATGAGTTTTACGAATTTTCAAAGACATGCAAACCCACATTACAAAAACCTATCAGCTCACAGCAGCCAGTATGGCCATTAGCATAAATGCGGCAAACAATAAATGCTGAAGCGATTGTGGAGAAATGCGTACCCTCGATTCTAACGGGGACGTGGTAAGTGCCAGTAATGAAAACACAAAGAAGGTGCTTTGAAAAGGAAAACACGGTGCTACCAGTCAGTCAATCACACCCACTGCTGGGCCTATCACCTGTGAAAATGAGAATCAAAAAGTCACAGGCTGGCAATCCTGCACTCCAACAATATTTACCATAGCCAACGCGTGGAAGCAATGAAAATGTCCATCAACCGAGGAATGCACAAAGTAGAAGTGGTCCACGTACACGGTGGAAAATTACTCCAATAAAAACTAAAAATTAAATTTAAAAATCCAACAAAAGTCAGGAGACATCAGCTTGTGTGGGTTTGTCCGGGCACACTCCACTCTAATTTATAACCGAGAAACACCACAGGCCGCAAGGGCTTCTCCCTAGTTACCAGGGTGGGGAACATAGAAAGGCTGCCACCCTCTGGCAGTTACCTGCAAAAGCAGCATTAAAGCCTGTGCTCATGGTCATTTCATAGGAACAAGTACTGCAGAACTGTAAATGAAACCTGCCCTCAAAATGTCTTGAGGGAGGTAATGGCCAAAACATTTCAAAATGTGACACATACTTTAAGAAAACAATTTGAAGAACTAAGGGGTAATCACAGCTTGAAAAATAAAAAGGACATGCCTTAAAGCTCAATTTCAACGGATTATGAGGCACGTGCGAATTCAACCACAAAAAGGTATCAGCTCACAATTGTCAGAATAACCATCAACAAGAAATCTACAAACAAAAATGCTGAAGGTGTTGTGGAGAAATGCGTACCCTCAACTTCAAGGGGGACGGAAGTTGGAAAGGGCCACAAATGAGAGCAGAATGGAGGTGCCTTAAAAAGGTAAACATTGAGCTACCATATGATCCAGCGGAACCACTCCTCGACATATAATCTAAGAAGAGAGAATTGGAAAGACACAGGCAGGCAAATCTGCATGGCACAGTATTACAATAGCCAAGATATGGAAGTAACCAAAAAGTCCACCAACAGATGGGTGGACAAAGAAGAACTCCTCCATGTACAGACGGAATATTCGCTAGTGAAAAAAATGAAACAATGCCATTTGCAGCACCATACATGAGTCTAGACGTAATCACGCCACCTGTAGTAAGTGAGAAAGCAAAAGACACATATCCTATCATATCACTTTTAGGAGTTACTTAAAAATTGATACCAATGAAGATATTTCCACAGAGAAAGGCAATCACAGATTCATTAAAAAAATCTTATGGTTCACCAAATAGAAAGGGATGAGGATTGGATACATTACCATATTGGGGTTAACAGAGATATACAAACCATGTGAAATATATAATCACCAAAGACGTACGGAAGACCAGGAGAAGACTACTCAACATTGTGGCATAACCTACATGGGAAAAGGATGCGTGGAAGAATAGAAACATGTATGTGTGTGAAAGAAGCACATCTTGCACACCTAGAACAAACAAACCATTGTAATCAAATGTGCTGGGATAAAGAATAAAAAGTAAATTACAAATATGAACAAGAAGTTATGAGACATAAACTTAAAGGGCTTTTTCCTGGCACATTCCATTCTAATTTACAACCTAGAACACCACTTCCATTAAGCCTCTGTTTCCCTAGTTACGAAATTTGGAAAAGGAGAAATGCTGCCACCTTGTGGCCGTTTCCTGCAAGAGCAGCTTTAAACTCAGAGCTAATGCTCACTTAACATACACAAGGACTCAGGGCTGTAAAGGACACCTGTCCTAAAAAAATGTGCTGAAGGAGGGAATGGACAAAAAAATTCAAAACAGGCAAATGTTTCAAGAAGAGAGTATGAAGAGTTAAGTTTTACTCACGGGGTTTTAAAAAAAAGGAAAATGGATAAAAGCTCAACCTCAGGGAGTGTTAGACCCATGCAATCTATTCTATAAAAAGTTTCAACTTACACCAGTCGACTGACCATCAGCAAAAAGTCTACAAACAATAAATGCTGAAGGGGTTTTAGAGAACTGTGTCCCCTCTACCTGCTGGTGAGACGTAAAGGGGTAACAGCCAATAATGAGAACAGAAAGGAGCTGTGTTTAAAAGTAAAAATGGAGGTAACATTCAATCCAGCAGGCGCACCATTGGACCTCTCACCTGAGAAGACAAGAATCGAGAAGACTCAGGCCGCAAAAGCTGCAGTGCAGCCTTATTCACAATAGCCAAGACAGTGAAGCAATGAAAATGTCCAACAACAGGTGAATGGATAAAGAAGAAGTGGTCCATGTACACAATGGAATATTAGCCATGGAAAACAATGAACCATTGCTCTCTGAGGCACCACAAATGAGTCTGGAGATAATCACGAAACATGAGGTAACTCGGAAACCAAAGACCTGTATTCTATGATATCACTTATAGGCGTTATCTAATAACTGACACAAATGAATATATTTCCACAGAGAAAGACACTCACAGACTTAGAAAACAAACTATGCTCATCTAAAAGGAAAGGTGGGGAGAAAGGATAAATTAAGATTAGTGTTGCTATATCTATACAAACACATATTATATACATTTCTCAAAAAGACCGACCATGTAGCAAGGGAGGTCTGCGGAAACCTCTGTAACATTTTACATGGGAAGAGGATCTGTACTTGAATAGACATATATAATGTACAAATGAACCAGATTGTGTACACCTAGGACAAACAATATTCTAAGCTTTACCCCAATTAAAAAAAATTTTTTAAATCCAAGAAGAAATAATGAGACATAAACGTATGGGGGTTTCTCCATGCACATTCCAATTTAATTTACAACCTAGGAACACGACTGCCAGAAAGGCTCTGCTGCCCTAGTACCCAGATTTGGGAATGGAGAAATGCTGCCTGCTTGAGGCCACTTCCCACAACAGCAGCTTTAAACCCATTGCTAAAGGTCACTAAATATTCACCAAACTTGCAGTTCGGGAAATGACACCTGCTCTCTAAAAAAATTCTGGGGTGGAAAATCGACCAAAAATTTCAAAATAGGGCAACCTTCCAAGAAGACAATTTCAAGAGATATATTGTACTCCCAACTGTTTCCTTTTTTTTAACAGAAAAGAAAACGGTGGAGAAAAATGATGAGTTTTACGAATTTTCAAAGACATGCAAACCCACATTACAAAAACCTATCAGCTCACAGCAGCCAGTATGGCCATTAGCATAAATGCGGCAAACAATAAATGCTGAAGCGATTGTGGAGAAATGCGTACCCTCGATTCTAACGGGGACGTGGTAAGTGCCAGTAATGAAAACACAAAGAAGGTGCTTTGAAAAGGAAAACACGGTGCTACCAGTCAGTCAATCACACCCACTGCTGGGCCTATCACCTGTGAAAATGAGAATCAAAAAGTCACAGGCTGGCAATCCTGCACTCCAACAATATTTACCATAGCCAACGCGTGGAAGCAATGAAAATGTCCATCAACCGAGGAATGCACAAAGTAGAAGTGGTCCACGTACACGGTGGAAAATTACTCCAATAAAAACTAAAAATTAAATTTAAAAATCCAACAAAAGTCAGGAGACATCAGCTTGTGTGGGTTTGTCCGGGCACACTCCACTCTAATTTATAACCGAGAAACACCACAGGCCGCAAGGGCTTCTCCCTAGTTACCAGGGTGGGGAACATAGAAAGGCTGCCACCCTCTGGCAGTTACCTGCAAAAGCAGCATTAAAGCCTGTGCTCATGGTCATTTCATAGGAACAAGTACTGCAGAACTGTAAATGAAACCTGCCCTCAAAATGTCTTGAGGGAGGTAATGGCCAAAACATTTCAAAATGTGACACATACTTTAAGAAAACAATTTGAAGAACTAAGGGGTAATCACAGCTTGAAAAATAAAAAGGACATGCCTTAAAGCTCAATTTCAACGGATTATGAGGCACGTGCGAATTCAACCACAAAAAGGTATCAGCTCACAATTGTCAGAATAACCATCAACAAGAAATCTACAAACAAAAATGCTGAAGGTGTTGTGGAGAAATGCGTACCCTCAACTTCAAGGGGGACGGAAGTTGGAAAGGGCCACAAATGAGAGCAGAATGGAGGTGCCTTAAAAAGGTAAACATTGAGCTACCATATGATCCAGCGGAACCACTCCTCGACATATAATCTAAGAAGAGAGAATTGGAAAGACACAGGCAGGCAAATCTGCATGGCACAGTATTACAATAGCCAAGATATGGAAGTAACCAAAAAGTCCACCAACAGATGGGTGGACAAAGAAGAACTCCTCCATGTACAGACGGAATATTCGCTAGTGAAAAAAATGAAACAATGCCATTTGCAGCACCATACATGAGTCTAGACGTAATCACGCCACCTGTAGTAAGTGAGAAAGCAAAAGACACATATCCTATCATATCACTTTTAGGAGTTACTTAAAAATTGATACCAATGAAGATATTTCCACAGAGAAAGGCAATCACAGATTCATTAAAAAAATCTTATGGTTCACCAAATAGAAAGGGATGAGGATTGGATACATTACCATATTGGGGTTAACAGAGATATACAAACCATGTGAAATATATAATCACCAAAGACGTACGGAAGACCAGGAGAAGACTACTCAACATTGTGGCATAACCTACATGGGAAAAGGATGCGTGGAAGAATAGAAACATGTATGTGTGTGAAAGAAGCACATCTTGCACACCTAGAACAAACAAACCATTGTAATCAAATGTGCTGGGATAAAGAATAAAAAGTAAATTACAAATATGAACAAGAAGTTATGAGACATAAACTTAAAGGGCTTTTTCCTGGCACATTCCATTCTAATTTACAACCTAGAACACCACTTCCATTAAGCCTCTGTTTCCCTAGTTACGAAATTTGGAAAAGGAGAAATGCTGCCACCTTGTGGCCGTTTCCTGCAAGAGCAGCTTTAAACTCAGAGCTAATGCTCACTTAACATACACAAGGACTCAGGGCTGTAAAGGACACCTGTCCTAAAAAAATGTGCTGAAGGAGGGAATGGACAAAAAAATTCAAAACAGGCAAATGTTTCAAGAAGAGAGTATGAAGAGTTAAGTTTTACTCACGGGGTTTTAAAAAAAAGGAAAATGGATAAAAGCTCAACCTCAGGGAGTGTTAGACCCATGCAATCTATTCTATAAAAAGTTTCAACTTACACCAGTCGACTGACCATCAGCAAAAAGTCTACAAACAATAAATGCTGAAGGGGTTTTAGAGAACTGTGTCCCCTCTACCTGCTGGTGAGACGTAAAGGGGTAACAGCCAATAATGAGAACAGAAAGGAGCTGTGTTTAAAAGTAAAAATGGAGGTACCATTCAATCCAGCAGGCGCACCATTGGACCTCTCACCTGAGAAGACAAGAATCGAGAAGACTCAGGCCGCAAAAGCTGCAGTGCAGCCTTATTCACAATAGCCAAGACAGTGAAGCAATGAAAATGTCCAACAACAGGTGAATGGATAAAGAAGAAGTGGTCCATGTACACAATGGAATATTAGCCATGGAAAACAATGAACCATTGCTCTCTGAGGCACCACAAATGAGTCTGGAGATAATCACGAAACATGAGGTAACTCGGAAACCAAAGACCTGTATTCTATGATATCACTTATAGGCGTTATCTAATAACTGACACAAATGAATATATTTCCACAGAGAAAGACACTCACAGACTTAGAAAACAAACTATGCTCATCTAAAAGGAAAGGTGGGGAGAAAGGATAAATTAAGATTAGTGTTGCTATATCTATACAAACACATATTATATACATTTCTCAAAAAGACCGACCATGTAGCAAGGGAGGTCTGCGGAAACCTCTGTAACATTTTACATGGGAAGAGGATCTGTACTTGAATAGACATATATAATGTACAAATGAACCAGATTGTGTACACCTAGGACAAACAATATTCTAAGCTTTACCCCAATTAAAAAAAATTTTTTAAATCCAAGAAGAAATAATGAGACATAAACTTATGGGGGTTTCTCCATGCACATTCCAATTTAATTTACAACCTAGGAACACGACTGCCAGAAAGGCTCTGCTGCCCTAGTACCCAGATTTGGGAATGGAGAAATGCTGCCTGCTTGAGGCCACTTCCCACAACAGCAGCTTTAAACCCATTGCTAAAGGTCACTAAATATTCACCAAACTTGCAGTTCGGGAAATGACACCTGCTCTCTAAAAAAATTCTGGGGTGGAAAATCGACCAAAAATTTCAAAATAGGGCAACCTTCCAAGAAGACAATTTCAAGAGATATATTGTACTCCCAACTGTTTCCTTTTTTTTAACAGAAAAGAAAACGGTGGAGAAAAATGATGAGTTTTACGAATTTTCAAAGACATGCAAACCCACATTACAAAAACCTATCAGCTCACAGCAGCCAGTATGGCCATTAGCATAAATGCGGCAAACAATAAATGCTGAAGCGATTGTGGAGAAATGCGTACCCTCGATTCTAAGGGGGACGTGGTAAGTGCCAGTAATGAAAACACAAAGATGGTGCTTTGAAAAGGAAAACACGGTGCTACCAGTCAGTCAATCACACCCACTGCTGGGCCTATCACCTGTGAAAATGAGAATCAAAAAGTCACAGGCTGGCAATCCTGCACTCCAACAATATTTACCATAGCCAACGCGTGGAAGCAATGAAAATGTCCATCAACCGAGGAATGCACAAAGTAGAAGTGGTCCACGTACACGGTGCAAAATTACTCCAATAAAAACTAAAAATTAAATTTAAAAATCCAACAAAAGTAAGGAGACATCAGCTTGTGTGGGTTTGTCCGGGCACACTCCACTCTAATTTATAACCGAGAAACACCACAGGCCGCAATGGCTTCTCCCTAGTTACCAGGGTGGGGAACATAGAAAGGCTGCCACCCTCTGGCAGTTACCTGCAAAAGCAGCATTAAAGCCTGTGCTCATGGTCATTTCATAGGAACAAGTACTGCAGAACTGTAAATGAAACCTGCCCTCAAAATGTCTTGAGGGAGGTAATGGCCAAAACATTTCAAAATGTGACACATACTTTAAGAAAACAATTTGAAGAACTAAGGGGTAATCACAGCTTGAAAAATAAAAAGGACATGCCTTAAAGCTCAATTTCAACGGATTATGAGGCACGTGCGAATTCAACCACAAAAAGGTATCAGCTCACAATTGTCAGAATAACCATCAACAAGAAATCTACAAACAAAAATGCTGAAGGTGTTGTGGAGAAATGCGTACCCTCAACTTCAAGGGGGACGGAAGTTGGAAAGGGCCACAAATGAGAGCAGAATGGAGGTGCCTTAAAAAGGTAAACATTGAGCTACCATATGATCCAGCGGAACCACTCCTCGACATATAATCTAAGAAGAGAGAATTGGAAAGACACAGGAAGTCAAATCTGCATGGCACAGTATTACAATAGCCAAGATATGGAAGTAACCAAAAAGTCCACCAACAGATGGGTGGACAAAGAAGAACTCCTCCATGTACAGACGGAATATTCGCTAGTGAAAAAAATGAAACAATGCCATTTGCAGCACCATACATGAGTCTAGACGTAATCACGCCACCTGTAGTAAGTGAGAAAGCAAAAGACACATATCCTATCATATCACTTTTAGGAGTTACTTAAAAATTGATACCAATGAAGATATTTCCACAGAGAAAGGCAATCACAGATTCATTAAAAAAATCTTATGGTTCACCAAATAGAAAGGGATGAGGATTGGATACATTACCATATTGGGGTTAACAGAGATATACAAACCATGTGAAATATATAATCACCAAAGACGTACGGAAGACCAGGAGAAGACTACTCAACATTGTGGCATAACCTACATGGGAAAAGGATGCGTGGAAGAATAGAAACATGTATGTGTGTGAAAGAAGCACATCTTGCACACCTAGAACAAACAAACCATTGTAATCAAATGTGCTGGGATAAAGAATAAAAAGTAAATTACAAATATGAACAAGAAGTTATGAGACATAAACTTAAAGGGCTTTTTCCTGGCACATTCCATTCTAATTTACAACCTAGAACACCACTTCCATTAAGCCTCTGTTTCCCTAGTTACGAAATTTGGAAAAGGAGAAATGCTGCCACCTTGTGGCCGTTTCCTGCAAGAGCAGCTTTAAACTCAGAGCTAATGCTCACTTAACATACACAAGGACTCAGGGCTGTAAAGGACACCTGTCCTAAAAAAATGTGCTGAAGGAGGGAATGGACAAAAAAATTCAAAACAGGCAAATGTTTCAAGAAGAGAGTATGAAGAGTTAAGTTTTACTCACGGGGTTTTAAAAAAAAGGAAAATGGATAAAAGCTCAACCTCAGGGAGTGTTAGACCCATGCAATCTATTCTATAAAAAGTTTCAACTTACACCAGTCGACTGACCATCAGCAAAAAGTCTACAAACAATAAATGCTGAAGGGGTTTTAGAGAACTGTGTCCCCTCTACCTGCTGGTGAGACGTAAAGGGGTAACAGCCAATAATGAGAACAGAAAGGAGCTGTGTTTAAAAGTAAAAATGGAGGTACCATTCAATCCAGCAGGCGCACCATTGGACCTCTCACCTGAGAAGACAAGAATCGAGAAGACTCAGGCCGCAAAAGCTGCAGTGCAGCCTTATTCACAATAGCCAAGACAGTGAAGCAATGAAAATGTCCAACAACAGGTGAATGGATAAAGAAGAAGTGGTCCATGTACACAATGGAATATTAGCCATGGAAAACAATGAACCATTGCTCTCTGAGGCACCACAAATGAGTCTGGAGATAATCACGAAACATGAGGTAACTCGGAAACCAAAGACCTGTATTCTATGATATCACTTATAGGCGTTATCTAATAACTGACACAAATGAATATATTTCCACAGAGAAAGACACTCACAGACTTAGAAAACAAACTATGCTCATCTAAAAGGAAAGGTGGGGAGAAAGGATAAATTAAGATTAGTGTTGCTATATCTATACAAACACATATTATATACATTTCTCAAAAAGACCGACCATGTAGCAAGGGAGGTCTGCGGAAACCTCTGTAACATTTTACATGGGAAGAGGATCTGTACTTGAATAGACATATATAATGTACAAATGAACCAGATTGTGTACACCTAGGACAAACAATATTCTAAGCTTTACCCCAATTAAAAAAAATTTTTTAAATCCAAGAAGAAATAATGAGACATAAACTTATGGGGGTTTCTCCATGCACATTCCAATTTAATTTACAACCTAGGAACACGACTGCCAGAAAGGCTCTGCTGCCCTAGTACCCAGATTTGGGAATGGAGAAATGCTGCCTGCTTGAGGCCACTTCCCACAACAGCAGCTTTAAACCCATTGCTAAAGGTCACTAAATATTCACCAAACTTGCAGTTCGGGAAATGACACCTGCTCTCTAAAAAAATTCTGGGGTGGAAAATCGACCAAAAATTTCAAAATAGGGCAACCTTCCAAGAAGACAATTTCAAGAGATATATTGTACTCCCAACTGTTTCCTTTTTTTTAACAGAAAAGAAAACGGTGGAGAAAAATGATGAGTTTTACGAATTTTCAAAGACATGCAAACCCACATTACAAAAACCTATCAGCTCACAGCAGCCAGTATGGCCATTAGCATAAATGCGGCAAACAATAAATGCTGAAGCGATTGTGGAGAAATGCGTACCCTCGATTCTAACGGGGACGTGGTAAGTGCCAGTAATGAAAACACAAAGAAGGTGCTTTGAAAAGGAAAACACGGTGCTACCAGTCAGTCAATCACACCCACTGCTGGGCCTATCACCTGTGAAAATGAGAATCAAAAAGTCACAGGCTGGCAATCCTGCACTCCAACAATATTTACCATAGCCAACGCGTGGAAGCAATGAAAATGTCCATCAACCGAGGAATGCACAAAGTAGAAGTGGTCCACGTACACGGTGGAAAATTACTCCAATAAAAACTAAAAATTAAATTTAAAAATCCAACAAAAGTCAGGAGACATCAGCTTGTGTGGGTTTGTCCGGGCACACTCCACTCTAATTTATAACCGAGAAACACCACAGGCCGCAAGGGCTTCTCCCTAGTTACCAGGGTGGGGAACATAGAAAGGCTGCCACCCTCTGGCAGTTACCTGCAAAAGCAGCATTAAAGCCTGTGCTCATGGTCATTTCATAGGAACAAGTACTGCAGAACTGTAAATGAAACCTGCCCTCAAAATGTCTTGAGGGAGGTAATGGCCAAAACATTTCAAAATGTGACACATACTTTAAGAAAACAATTTGAAGAACTAAGGGGTAATCACAGCTTGAAAAATAAAAAGGACATGCCTTAAAGCTCAATTTCAACGGATTATGAGGCACGTGCGAATTCAACCACAAAAAGGTATCAGCTCACAATTGTCAGAATAACCATCAACAAGAAATCTACAAACAAAAATGCTGAAGGTGTTGTGGAGAAATGCGTACCCTCAACTTCAAGGGGGACGGAAGTTGGAAAGGGCCACAAATGAGAGCAGAATGGAGGTGCCTTAAAAAGGTAAACATTGAGCTACCATATGATCCAGCGGAACCACTCCTCGACATATAATCTAAGAAGAGAGAATTGGAAAGACACAGGCAGGCAAATCTGCATGGCACAGTATTACAATAGCCAAGATATGGAAGTAACCAAAAAGTCCACCAACAGATGGGTGGACAAAGAAGAACTCCTCCATGTACAGACGGAATATTCGCTAGTGAAAAAAATGAAACAATGCCATTTGCAGCACCATACATGAGTCTAGACGTAATCACGCCACCTGTAGTAAGTGAGAAAGCAAAAGACACATATCCTATCATATCACTTTTAGGAGTTACTTAAAAATTGATACCAATGAAGATATTTCCACAGAGAAAGGCAATCACAGATTCATTAAAAAAATCTTATGGTTCACCAAATAGAAAGGGATGAGGATTGGATACATTACCATATTGGGGTTAACAGAGATATACAAACCATGTGAAATATATAATCACCAAAGACGTACGGAAGACCAGGAGAAGACTACTCAACATTGTGGCATAACCTACATGGGAAAAGGATGCGTGGAAGAATAGAAACATGTATGTGTGTGAAAGAAGCACATCTTGCACACCTAGAACAAACAAACCATTGTAATCAAATGTGCTGGGATAAAGAATAAAAAGTAAATTACAAATATGAACAAGAAGTTATGAGACATAAACTTAAAGGGCTTTTTCCTGGCACATTCCATTCTAATTTACAACCTAGAACACCACTTCCATTAAGCCTCTGTTTCCCTAGTTACGAAATTTGGAAAAGGAGAAATGCTGCCACCTTGTGGCCGTTTCCTGCAAGAGCAGCTTTAAACTCAGAGCTAATGCTCACTTAACATACACAAGGACTCAGGGCTGTAAAGGACACCTGTCCTAAAAAAATGTGCTGAAGGAGGGAATGGACAAAAAAATTCAAAACAGGCAAATGTTTCAAGAAGAGAGTATGAAGAGTTAAGTTTTACTCACGGGGTTTTAAAAAAAAGGAAAATGGATAAAAGCTCAACCTCAGGGAGTGTTAGACCCATGCAATCTATTCTATAAAAAGTTTCAACTTACACCAGTCGACTGACCATCAGCAAAAAGTCTACAAACAATAAATGCTGAAGGGGTTTTAGAGAACTGTGTCCCCTCTACCTGCTGGTGAGACGTAAAGGGGTAACAGCCAATAATGAGAACAGAAAGGAGCTGTGTTTAAAAGTAAAAATGGAGGTACCATTCAATCCAGCAGGCGCACCATTGGACCTCTCACCTGAGAAGACAAGAATCGAGAAGACTCAGGCCGCAAAAGCTGCAGTGCAGCCTTATTCACAATAGCCAAGACAGTGAAGCAATGAAAATGTCCAACAACAGGTGAATGGATAAAGAAGAAGTGGTCCATGTACACAATGGAATATTAGCCATGGAAAACAATGAACCATTGCTCTCTGAGGCACCACAAATGAGTCTGGAGATAATCACGAAACATGAGGTAACTCGGAAACCAAAGACCTGTATTCTATGATATCACTTATAGGCGTTATCTAATAACTGACACAAATGAATATATTTCCACAGAGAAAGACACTCACAGACTTAGAAAACAAACTATGCTCATCTAAAAGGAAAGGTGGGGAGAAAGGATAAATTAAGATTAGTGTTGCTATATCTATACAAACACATATTATATACATTTCTCAAAAAGACCGACCATGTAGCAAGGGAGGTCTGCGGAAACCTCTGTAACATTTTACATGGGAAGAGGATCTGTACTTGAATAGACATATATAATGTACAAATGAACCAGATTGTGTACACCTAGGACAAACAATATTCTAAGCTTTACCCCAATTAAAAAAAATTTTTTAAATCCAAGAAGAAATAATGAGACATAAACTTATGGGGGTTTCTCCATGCACATTCCAATTTAATTTACAACCTAGGAACACGACTGCCAGAAAGGCTCTGCTGCCCTAGTACCCAGATTTGGGAATGGAGAAATGCTGCCTGCTTGAGGCCACTTCCCACAACAGCAGCTTTAAACCCATTGCTAAAGGTCACTAAATATTCACCAAACTTGCAGTTCGGGAAATGACACCTGCTCTCTAAAAAAATTCTGGGGTGGAAAATCGACCAAAAATTTCAAAATAGGGCAACCTTCCAAGAAGACAATTTCAAGAGATATATTGTACTCCCAACTGTTTCCTTTTTTTTAACAGAAAAGAAAACGGTGGAGAAAAATGATGAGTTTTACGAATTTTCAAAGACATGCAAACCCACATTACAAAAACCTATCAGCTCACAGCAGCCAGTATGGCCATTAGCATAAATGCGGCAAACAATAAATGCTGAAGCGATTGTGGAGAAATGCGTACCCTCGATTCTAAGGGGGACGTGGTAAGTGCCAGTAATGAAAACACAAAGATGGTGCTTTGAAAAGGAAAACACGGTGCTACCAGTCAGTCAATCACACCCACTGCTGGGCCTATCACCTGTGAAAATGAGAATCAAAAAGTCACAGGCTGGCAATCCTGCACTCCAACAATATTTACCATAGCCAACGCTTGGGAGCAATGAAAATGTCCATCAACCGAGGAATGCACAAAGTAGAAGTGGTCCACGTACACGGTGGAAAATTACTCCAATAAAAACTAAAAATTAAATTTAAAAATCCAACAAAAGTCAGGAGACATCAGCTTGTGTGGGTTTGTCCGGGCACACTCCACTCTAATTTATAACCGAGAAACACCACAGGCCGCAATGGCTTCTCCCTAGTTACCAGGGTGGGGAACATAGAAAGGCTGCCACCCTCTGGCAGTTACCTGCAAAAGCAGCATTAAAGCCTGTGCTCATGGTCATTTCATAGGAACAAGTACTGCAGAACTGTAAATGAAACCTGCCCTCAAAATGTCTTGAGGGAGGTAATGGCCAAAACATTTCAAAATGTGACACATACTTTAAGAAAACAATTTGAAGAACTAAGGGGTAATCACAGCTTGAAAAATAAAAAGGACATGCCTTAAAGCTCAATTTCAACGGATTATGAGGCACGTGCGAATTCAACCACAAAAAGGTATCAGCTCACAATTGTCAGAATAACCATCAACAAGAAATCTACAAACAAAAATGCTGAAGGTGTTGTGGAGAAATGCGTACCCTCAACTTCAAGGGGGACGGAAGTTGGAAAGGGCCACAAATGAGAGCAGAATGGAGGTGCCTTAAAAAGGTAAACATTGAGCTACCATATGATCCAGCGGAACCACTCCTCGACATATAATCTAAGAAGAGAGAATTGGAAAGACACAGGCAGGCAAATCTGCATGGCACAGTATTACAATAGCCAAGATATGGAAGTAACCAAAAAGTCCACCAACAGATGGGTGGACAAAGAAGAACTCCTCCATGTACAGACGGAATATTCGCTAGTGAAAAAAATGAAACAATGCCATTTGCAGCACCATACATGAGTCTAGACGTAATCACGCCACCTGTAGTAAGTGAGAAAGCAAAAGACACATATCCTATCATATCACTTTTAGGAGTTACTTAAAAATTGATACCAATGAAGATATTTCCACAGAGAAAGGCAATCACAGATTCATTAAAAAAATCTTATGGTTCACCAAATAGAAAGGGATGAGGATTGGATACATTACCATATTGGGGTTAACAGAGATATACAAACCATGTGAAATATATAATCACCAAAGACGTACGGAAGACCAGGAGAAGACTACTCAACATTGTGGCATAACCTACATGGGAAAAGGATGCGTGGAAGAATAGAAACATGTATGTGTGTGAAAGAAGCACATCTTGCACACCTAGAACAAACAAACCATTGTAATCAAATGTGCTGGGATAAAGAATAAAAAGTAAATTACAAATATGAACAAGAAGTTATGAGACATAAACTTAAAGGGCTTTTTCCTGGCACATTCCATTCTAATTTACAACCTAGAACACCACTTCCATTAAGCCTCTGTTTCCCTAGTTACGAAATTTGGAAAAGGAGAAATGCTGCCACCTTGTGGCCGTTTCCTGCAAGAGCAGCTTTAAACTCAGAGCTAATGCTCACTTAACATACACAAGGACTCAGGGCTGTAAAGGACACCTGTCCTAAAAAAATGTGCTGAAGGAGGGAATGGACAAAAAAATTCAAAACAGGCAAATGTTTCAAGAAGAGAGTATGAAGAGTTAAGTTTTACTCACGGGGTTTTAAAAAAAAGGAAAATGGATAAAAGCTCAACCTCAGGGAGTGTTAGACCCATGCAATCTATTCTATAAAAAGTTTCAACTTACACCAGTCGACTGACCATCAGCAAAAAGTCTACAAACAATAAATGCTGAAGGGGTTTTAGAGAACTGTGTCCCCTCTACCTGCTGGTGAGACGTAAAGGGGTAACAGCCAATAATGAGAACAGAAAGGAGCTGTGTTTAAAAGTAAAAATGGAGGTACCATTCAATCCAGCAGGCGCACCATTGGACCTCTCACCTGAGAAGACAAGAATCGAGAAGACTCAGGCCGCAAAAGCTGCAGTGCAGCCTTATTCACAATAGCCAAGACAGTGAAGCAATGAAAATGTCCAACAACAGGTGAATGGATAAAGAAGAAGTGGTCCATGTACACAATGGAATATTAGCCATGGAAAACAATGAACCATTGCTCTCTGAGGCACCACAAATGAGTCTGGAGATAATCACGAAACATGAGGTAACTCGGAAACCAAAGACCTGTATTCTATGATATCACTTATAGGCGTTATCTAATAACTGACACAAATGAATATATTTCCACAGAGAAAGACACTCACAGACTTAGAAAACAAACTATGCTCATCTAAAAGGAAAGGTGGGGAGAAAGGATAAATTAAGATTAGTGTTGCTATATCTATACAAACACATATTATATACATTTCTCAAAAAGACCGACCATGTAGCAAGGGAGGTCTGCGGAAACCTCTGTAACATTTTACATGGGAAGAGGATCTGTACTTGAATAGACATATATAATGTACAAATGAACCAGATTGTGTACACCTAGGACAAACAATATTCTAAGCTTTACCCCAATTAAAAAAAATTTTTTAAATCCAAGAAGAAATAATGAGACATAAACGTATGGGGGTTTCTCCATGCACATTCCAATTTAATGTACAACCTAGGAACACGACTGCCAGAAAGGCTCTGCTGCCCTAGTACCCAGATTTGGGAATGGAGAAATGCTGCCTGCTTGAGGCCACTTCCCACAACAGCAGCTTTAAACCCATTGCTAAAGGTCACTAAATATTCACCAAACTTGCAGTTCGGGAAATGACACCTGCTCTCTAAAAAAATTCTGGGGTGGAAAATCGACCAAAAATTTCAAAATAGGGCAACCTTCCAAGAAGACAATTTCAAGAGATATATTGTACTCCCAACTGTTTCCTTTTTTTTAACAGAAAAGAAAACGGTGGAGAAAAATGATGAGTTTTACGAATTTTCAAAGACATGCAAACCCACATTACAAAAACCTATCAGCTCACAGCAGCCAGTATGGCCATTAGCATAAATGCGGCAAACAATAAATGCTGAAGCGATTGTGGAGAAATGCGTACCCTCGATTCTAACGGGGACGTGGTAAGTGCCAGTAATGAAAACACAAAGAAGGTGCTTTGAAAAGGAAAACACGGTGCTACCAGTCAGTCAATCACACCCACTGCTGGGCCTATCACCTGTGAAAATGAGAATCAAAAAGTCACAGGCTGGCAATCCTGCACTCCAACAATATTTACCATAGCCAACGCGTGGAAGCAATGAAAATGTCCATCAACCGAGGAATGCACAAAGTAGAAGTGGTCCACGTACACGGTGGAAAATTACTCCAATAAAAACTAAAAATTAAATTTAAAAATCCAACAAAAGTCAGGAGACATCAGCTTGTGTGGGTTTGTCCGGGCACACTCCACTCTAATTTATAACCGAGAAACACCACAGGCCGCAAGGGCTTCTCCCTAGTTACCAGGGTGGGGAACATAGAAAGGCTGCCACCCTCTGGCAGTTACCTGCAAAAGCAGCATTAAAGCCTGTGCTCATGGTCATTTCATAGGAACAAGTACTGCAGAACTGTAAATGAAACCTGCCCTCAAAATGTCTTGAGGGAGGTAATGGCCAAAACATTTCAAAATGTGACACATACTTTAAGAAAACAATTTGAAGAACTAAGGGGTAATCACAGCTTGAAAAATAAAAAGGACATGCCTTAAAGCTCAATTTCAACGGATTATGAGGCACGTGCGAATTCAACCACAAAAAGGTATCAGCTCACAATTGTCAGAATAACCATCAACAAGAAATCTACAAACAAAAATGCTGAAGGTGTTGTGGAGAAATGCGTACCCTCAACTTCAAGGGGGACGGAAGTTGGAAAGGGCCACAAATGAGAGCAGAATGGAGGTGCCTTAAAAAGGTAAACATTGAGCTACCATATGATCCAGCGGAACCACTCCTCGACATATAATCTAAGAAGAGAGAATTGGAAAGACACAGGCAGGCAAATCTGCATGGCACAGTATTACAATAGCCAAGATATGGAAGTAACCAAAAAGTCCACCAACAGATGGGTGGACAAAGAAGAACTCCTCCATGTACAGACGGAATATTCGCTAGTGAAAAAAATGAAACAATGCCATTTGCAGCACCATACATGAGTCTAGACGTAATCACGCCACCTGTAGTAAGTGAGAAAGCAAAAGACACATATCCTATCATATCACTTTTAGGAGTTACTTAAAAATTGATACCAATGAAGATATTTCCACAGAGAAAGGCAATCACAGATTCATTAAAAAAATCTTATGGTTCACCAAATAGAAAGGGATGAGGATTGGATACATTACCATATTGGGGTTAACAGAGATATACAAACCATGTGAAATATATAATCACCAAAGACGTACGGAAGACCAGGAGAAGACTACTCAACATTGTGGCATAACCTACATGGGAAAAGGATGCGTGGAAGAATAGAAACATGTATGTGTGTGAAAGAAGCACATCTTGCACACCTAGAACAAACAAACCATTGTAATCAAATGTGCTGGGATAAAGAATAAAAAGTAAATTACAAATATGAACAAGAAGTTATGAGACATAAACTTAAAGGGCTTTTTCCTGGCACATTCCATTCTAATTTACAACCTAGAACACCACTTCCATTAAGCCTCTGTTTCCCTAGTTACGAAATTTGGAAAAGGAGAAATGCTGCCACCTTGTGGCCGTTTCCTGCAAGAGCAGCTTTAAACTCAGAGCTAATGCTCACTTAACATACACAAGGACTCAGGGCTGTAAAGGACACCTGTCCTAAAAAAATGTGCTGAAGGAGGGAATGGACAAAAAAATTCAAAACAGGCAAATGTTTCAAGAAGAGAGTATGAAGAGTTAAGTTTTACTCACGGGGTTTTAAAAAAAAGGAAAATGGATAAAAGCTCAACCTCAGGGAGTGTTAGACCCATGCAATCTATTCTATAAAAAGTTTCAACTTACACCAGTCGACTGACCATCAGCAAAAAGTCTACAAACAATAAATGCTGAAGGGGTTTTAGAGAACTGTGTCCCCTCTACCTGCTGGTGAGACGTAAAGGGGTAACAGCCAATAATGAGAACAGAAAGGAGCTGTGTTTAAAAGTAAAAATGGAGGTACCATTCAATCCAGCAGGCGCACCATTGGACCTCTCACCTGAGAAGACAAGAATCGAGAAGACTCAGGCCGCAAAAGCTGCAGTGCAGCCTTATTCACAATAGCCAAGACAGTGAAGCAATGAAAATGTCCAACAACAGGTGAATGGATAAAGAAGAAGTGGTCCATGTACACAATGGAATATTAGCCATGGAAAACAATGAACCATTGCTCTCTGAGGCACCACAAATGAGTCTGGAGATAATCACGAAACATGAGGTAACTCGGAAACCAAAGACCTGTATTCTATGATATCACTTATAGGCGTTATCTAATAACTGACACAAATGAATATATTTCCACAGAGAAAGACACTCACAGACTTAGAAAACAAACTATGCTCATCTAAAAGGAAAGGTGGGGAGAAAGGATAAATTAAGATTAGTGTTGCTATATCTATACAAACACATATTATATACATTTCTCAAAAAGACCGACCATGTAGCAAGGGAGGTCTGCGGAAACCTCTGTAACATTTTACATGGGAAGAGGATCTGTACTTGAATAGACATATATAATGTACAAATGAACCAGATTGTGTATACCTAGGACAAACAATATTCTAAGCTTTACCCCAATTAAAAAAAATTTTTTAAATCCAAGAAGAAATAATGAGACATAAACTTATGGGTGTTTCTCCATGCACATTCCAATTTAATGTACAACCTAGGAACACGACTGCCAGAAAGGCTCTGCTGCCCTAGTACCCAGATTTGGGAATGGAGAAATGCTGCCTGCTTGAGGCCACTTCCCACAACAGCAGCTTTAAACCCATTGCTAAAGGTCACTAAATATTCACCAAACTTGCAGTTCGGGAAATGACACCTGCTCTCTAAAAAAATTCTGGGGTGGAAAATCGACCAAAAATTTCAAAATAGGGCAACCTTCCAAGAAGACAATTTCAAGAGATATATTGTACTCCCAACTGTTTCCTTTTTTTTAACAGAAAAGAAAACGGTGGAGAAAAATGATGAGTTTTACGAATTTTCAAAGACATGCAAACCCACATTACAAAAACCTATCAGCTCACAGCAGCCAGTATGGCCATTAGCATAAATGCGGCAAACAATAAATGCTGAAGCGATTGTGGAGAAATGCGTACCCTCGATTCTAACGGGGACGTGGTAAGTGCCAGTAATGAAAACACAAAGAAGGTGCTTTGAAAAGGAAAACACGGTGCTACCAGTCAGTCAATCACACCCACTGCTGGGCCTATCACCTGTGAAAATGAGAATCAAAAAGTCACAGGCTGGCAATCCTGCACTCCAACAATATTTACCATAGCCAACGCGTGGAAGCAATGAAAATGTCCATCAACCGAGGAATGCACAAAGTAGAAGTGGTCCACGTACACGGTGGAAAATTACTCCAATAAAAACTAAAAATTAAATTTAAAAATCCAACAAAAGTCAGGAGACATCAGCTTGTGTGGGTTTGTCCGGGCACACTCCACTCTAATTTATAACCGAGAAACACCACAGGCCGCAAGGGCTTCTCCCTAGTTACCAGGGTGGGGAACATAGAAAGGCTGCCACCCTCTGGCAGTTACCTGCAAAAGCAGCATTAAAGCCTGTGCTCATGGTCATTTCATAGGAACAAGTACTGCAGAACTGTAAATGAAACCTGCCCTCAAAATGTCTTGAGGGAGGTAATGGCCAAAACATTTCAAAATGTGACACATACTTTAAGAAAACAATTTGAAGAACTAAGGGGTAATCACAGCTTGAAAAATAAAAAGGACATGCCTTAAAGCTCAATTTCAACGGATTATGAGGCACGTGCGAATTCAACCACAAAAAGGTATCAGCTCACAATTGTCAGAATAACCATCAACAAGAAATCTACAAACAAAAATGCTGAAGGTGTTGTGGAGAAATGCGTACCCTCAACTTCAAGGGGGACGGAAGTTGGAAAGGGCCACAAATGAGAGCAGAATGGAGGTGCCTTAAAAAGGTAAACATTGAGCTACCATATGATCCAGCGGAACCACTCCTCGACATATAATCTAAGAAGAGAGAATTGGAAAGACACAGGCAGGCAAATCTGCATGGCACAGTATTACAATAGCCAAGATATGGAAGTAACCAAAAAGTCCACCAACAGATGGGTGGACAAAGAAGAACTCCTCCATGTACAGACGGAATATTCGCTAGTGAAAAAAATGAAACAATGCCATTTGCAGCACCATACATGAGTCTAGACGTAATCACGCCACCTGTAGTAAGTGAGAAAGCAAAAGACACATATCCTATCATATCACTTTTAGGAGTTACTTAAAAATTGATACCAATGAAGATATTTCCACAGAGAAAGGCAATCACAGATTCATTAAAAAAATCTTATGGTTCACCAAATAGAAAGGGATGAGGATTGGATACATTACCATATTGGGGTTAACAGAGATATACAAACCATGTGAAATATATAATCACCAAAGACGTACGGAAGACCAGGAGAAGACTACTCAACATTGTGGCATAACCTACATGGGAAAAGGATGCGTGGAAGAATAGAAACATGTATGTGTGTGAAAGAAGCACATCTTGCACACCTAGAACAAACAAACCATTGTAATCAAATGTGCTGGGATAAAGAATAAAAAGTAAATTACAAATATGAACAAGAAGTTATGAGACATAAACTTAAAGGGCTTTTTCCTGGCACATTCCATTCTAATTTACAACCTAGAACACCACTTCCATTAAGCCTCTGTTTCCCTAGTTACGAAATTTGGAAAAGGAGAAATGCTGCCACCTTGTGGCCGTTTCCTGCAAGAGCAGCTTTAAACTCAGAGCTAATGCTCACTTAACATACACAAGGACTCAGGGCTGTAAAGGACACCTGTCCTAAAAAAATGTGCTGAAGGAGGGAATGGACAAAAAAATTCAAAACAGGCAAATGTTTCAAGAAGAGAGTATGAAGAGTTAAGTTTTACTCACGGGGTTTTAAAAAAAAGGAAAATGGATAAAAGCTCAACCTCAGGGAGTGTTAGACCCATGCAATCTATTCTATAAAAAGTTTCAACTTACACCAGTCGACTGACCATCAGCAAAAAGTCTACAAACAATAAATGCTGAAGGGGTTTTAGAGAACTGTGTCCCCTCTACCTGCTGGTGAGACGTAAAGGGGTAACAGCCAATAATGAGAACAGAAAGGAGCTGTGTTTAAAAGTAAAAATGGAGGTACCATTCAATCCAGCAGGCGCACCATTGGACCTCTCACCTGAGAAGACAAGAATCGAGAAGACTCAGGCCGCAAAAGCTGCAGTGCAGCCTTATTCACAATAGCCAAGACAGTGAAGCAATGAAAATGTCCAACAACAGGTGAATGGATAAAGAAGAAGTGGTCCATGTACACAATGGAATATTAGCCATGGAAAACAATGAACCATTGCTCTCTGAGGCACCACAAATGAGTCTGGAGATAATCACGAAACATGAGGTAACTCGGAAACCAAAGACCTGTATTCTATGATATCACTTATAGGCGTTATCTAATAACTGACACAAATGAATATATTTCCACAGAGAAAGACACTCACAGACTTAGAAAACAAACTATGCTCATCTAAAAGGAAAGGTGGGGAGAAAGGATAAATTAAGATTAGTGTTGCTATATCTATACAAACACATATTATATACATTTCTCAAAAAGACCGACCATGTAGCAAGGGAGGTCTGCGGAAACCTCTGTAACATTTTACATGGGAAGAGGATCTGTACTTGAATAGACATATATAATGTACAAATGAACCAGATTGTGTACACCTAGGACAAACAATATTCTAAGCTTTACCCCAATTAAAAAAAATTTTTTAAATCCAAGAAGAAATAATGAGACATAAACGTATGGGGGTTTCTCCATGCACATTCCAATTTAATGTACAACCTAGGAACACGACTGCCAGAAAGGCTCTGCTGCCCTAGTACCCAGATTTGGGAATGGAGAAATGCTGCCTGCTTGAGGCCACTTCCCACAACAGCAGCTTTAAACCCATTGCTAAAGGTCACTAAATATTCACCAAACTTGCAGTTCGGGAAATGACACCTGCTCTCTAAAAAAATTCTGGGGTGGAAAATCGACCAAAAATTTCAAAATAGGGCAACCTTCCAAGAAGACAATTTCAAGAGATATATTGTACTCCCAACTGTTTCCTTTTTTTTAACAGAAAAGAAAACGGTGGAGAAAAATGATGAGTTTTACGAATTTTCAAAGACATGCAAACCCACATTACAAAAACCTATCAGCTCACAGCAGCCAGTATGGCCATTAGCATAAATGCGGCAAACAATAAATGCTGAAGCGATTGTGGAGAAATGCGTACCCTCGATTCTAACGGGGACGTGGTAAGTGCCAGTAATGAAAACACAAAGAAGGTGCTTTGAAAAGGAAAACACGGTGCTACCAGTCAGTCAATCACACCCACTGCTGGGCCTATCACCTGTGAAAATGAGAATCAAAAAGTCACAGGCTGGCAATCCTGCACTCCAACAATATTTACCATAGCCAACGCGTGGAAGCAATGAAAATGTCCATCAACCGAGGAATGCACAAAGTAGAAGTGGTCCACGTACACGGTGGAAAATTACTCCAATAAAAACTAAAAATTAAATTTAAAAATCCAACAAAAGTCAGGAGACATCAGCTTGTGTGGGTTTGTCCGGGCACACTCCACTCTAATTTATAACCGAGAAACACCACAGGCCGCAAGGGCTTCTCCCTAGTTACCAGGGTGGGGAACATAGAAAGGCTGCCACCCTCTGGCAGTTACCTGCAAAAGCAGCATTAAAGCCTGTGCTCATGGTCATTTCATAGGAACAAGTACTGCAGAACTGTAAATGAAACCTGCCCTCAAAATGTCTTGAGGGAGGTAATGGCCAAAACATTTCAAAATGTGACACATACTTTAAGAAAACAATTTGAAGAACTAAGGGGTAATCACAGCTTGAAAAATAAAAAGGACATGCCTTAAAGCTCAATTTCAACGGATTATGAGGCACGTGCGAATTCAACCACAAAAAGGTATCAGCTCACAATTGTCAGAATAACCATCAACAAGAAATCTACAAACAAAAATGCTGAAGGTGTTGTGGAGAAATGCGTACCCTCAACTTCAAGGGGGACGGAAGTTGGAAAGGGCCACAAATGAGAGCAGAATGGAGGTGCCTTAAAAAGGTAAACATTGAGCTACCATATGATCCAGCGGAACCACTCCTCGACATATAATCTAAGAAGAGAGAATTGGAAAGACACAGGCAGGCAAATCTGCATGGCACAGTATTACAATAGCCAAGATATGGAAGTAACCAAAAAGTCCACCAACAGATGGGTGGACAAAGAAGAACTCCTCCATGTACAGACGGAATATTCGCTAGTGAAAAAAATGAAACAATGCCATTTGCAGCACCATACATGAGTCTAGACGTAATCACGCCACCTGTAGTAAGTGAGAAAGCAAAAGACACATATCCTATCATATCACTTTTAGGAGTTACTTAAAAATTGATACCAATGAAGATATTTCCACAGAGAAAGGCAATCACAGATTCATTAAAAAAATCTTATGGTTCACCAAATAGAAAGGGATGAGGATTGGATACATTACCATATTGGGGTTAACAGAGATATACAAACCATGTGAAATATATAATCACCAAAGACGTACGGAAGACCAGGAGAAGACTACTCAACATTGTGGCATAACCTACATGGGAAAAGGATGCGTGGAAGAATAGAAACATGTATGTGTGTGAAAGAAGCACATCTTGCACACCTAGAACAAACAAACCATTGTAATCAAATGTGCTGGGATAAAGAATAAAAAGTAAATTACAAATATGAACAAGAAGTTATGAGACATAAACTTAAAGGGCTTTTTCCTGGCACATTCCATTCTAATTTACAACCTAGAACACCACTTCCATTAAGCCTCTGTTTCCCTAGTTACGAAATTTGGAAAAGGAGAAATGCTGCCACCTTGTGGCCGTTTCCTGCAAGAGCAGCTTTAAACTCAGAGCTAATGCTCACTTAACATACACAAGGACTCAGGGCTGTAAAGGACACCTGTCCTAAAAAAATGTGCTGAAGGAGGGAATGGACAAAAAAATTCAAAACAGGCAAATGTTTCAAGAAGAGAGTATCAAGAGTTAAGTTTTACTCACGGGGTTTTAAAAAAAAGGAAAATGGATAAAAGCTCAACCTCAGGGAGTGTTAGACCCATGCAATCTATTCTATAAAAAGTTTCAACTTACACCAGTCGACTGACCATCAGCAAAAAGTCTACAAACAATAAATGCTGAAGGGGTTTTAGAGAACTGTGTCCCCTCTACCTGCTGGTGAGACGTAAAGGGGTAACAGCCAATAATGAGAACAGAAAGGAGCTGTGTTTAAAAGTAAAAATGGAGGTACCATTCAATCCAGCAGGCGCACCATTGGACCTCTCACCTGAGAAGACAAGAATCGAGAAGACTCAGGCCGCAAAAGCTGCAGTGCAGCCTTATTCACAATAGCCAAGACAGTGAAGCAATGAAAATGTCCAACAACAGGTGAATGGATAAAGAAGAAGTGGTCCATGTACACAATGGAATATTAGCCATGGAAAACAATGAACCATTGCTCTCTGAGGCACCACAAATGAGTCTGGAGATAATCACGAAACATGAGGTAACTCGGAAACCAAAGACCTGTATTCTATGATATCACTTATAGGCGTTATCTAATAACTGACACAAATGAATATATTTCCACAGAGAAAGACACTCACAGACTTAGAAAACAAACTATGCTCATCTAAAAGGAAAGGTGGGGAGAAAGGATAAATTAAGATTAGTGTTGCTATATCTATACAAACACATATTATATACATTTCTCAAAAAGACCGACCATGTAGCAAGGGAGGTCTGCGGAAACCTCTGTAACATTTTACATGGGAAGAGGATCTGTACTTGAATAGACATATATAATGTACAAATGAACCAGATTGTGTACACCTAGGACAAACAATATTCTAAGCTTTACCCCAATTAAAAAAAATTTTTTAAATCCAAGAAGAAATAATGAGACATAAACGTATGGGGGTTTCTCCATGCACATTCCAATTTAATTTACAACCTAGGAACACGACTGCCAGAAAGGCTCTGCTGCCCTAGTACCCAGATTTGGGAATGGAGAAATGCTGCCTGCTTGAGGCCACTTCCCACAACAGCAGCTTTAAACCCATTGCTAAAGGTCACTAAATATTCACCAAACTTGCAGTTCGGGAAATGACACCTGCTCTCTAAAAAAATTCTGGGGTGGAAAATCGACCAAAAATTTCAAAATAGGGCAACCTTCCAAGAAGACAATTTCAAGAGATATATTGTACTCCCAACTGTTTCCTTTTTTTTAACAGAAAAGAAAACGGTGGAGAAAAATGATGAGTTTTACGAATTTTCAAAGACATGCAAACCCACATTACAAAAACCTATCAGCTCACAGCAGCCAGTATGGCCATTAGCATAAATGCGGCAAACAATAAATGCTGAAGCGATTGTGGAGAAATGCGTACCCTCGATTCTAACGGGGACGTGGTAAGTGCCAGTAATGAAAACACAAAGAAGGTGCTTTGAAAAGGAAAACACGGTGCTACCAGTCAGTCAATCACACCCACTGCTGGGCCTATCACCTGTGAAAATGAGAATCAAAAAGTCACAGGCTGGCAATCCTGCACTCCAACAATATTTACCATAGCCAACGCGTGGAAGCAATGAAAATGTCCATCAACCGAGGAATGCACAAAGTAGAAGTGGTCCACGTACACGGTGGAAAATTACTCCAATAAAAACTAAAAATTAAATTTAAAAATCCAACAAAAGTCAGGAGACATCAGCTTGTGTGGGTTTGTCCGGGCACACTCCACTCTACTTTATAACCGAGAAACACCACAGGCCGCAAGGGCTTCTCCCTAGTTACCAGGGTGGGGAACATAGAAAGGCTGCCACCCTCTGGCAGTTACCTGCAAAAGCAGCATTAAAGCCTGTGCTCATGGTCATTTCATAGGAACAAGTACTGCAGAACTGTAAATGAAACCTGCCCTCAAAATGTCTTGAGGGAGGTAATGGCCAAAACATTTCAAAATGTGACACATACTTTAAGAAAACAATTTGAAGAACTAAGGGGTAATCACAGCTTGAAAAATAAAAAGGACATGCCTTAAAGCTCAATTTCAACGGATTATGAGGCACGTGCGAATTCAACCACAAAAAGGTATCAGCTCACAATTGTCAGAATAACCATCAACAAGAAATCTACAAACAAAAATGCTGAAGGTGTTGTGGAGAAATGCGTACCCTCAACTTCAAGGGGGACGGAAGTTGGAAAGGGCCACAAATGAGAGCAGAATGGAGGTGCCTTAAAAAGGTAAACATTGAGCTACCATATGATCCAGCGGAACCACTCCTCGACATATAATCTAAGAAGAGAGAATTGGAAAGACACAGGCAGGCAAATCTGCATGGCACAGTATTACAATAGCCAAGATATGGAAGTAACCAAAAAGTCCACCAACAGATGGGTGGACAAAGAAGAACTCCTCCATGTACAGACGGAATATTCGCTAGTGAAAAAAATGAAACAATGCCATTTGCAGCACCATACATGAGTCTAGACGTAATCACGCCACCTGTAGTAAGTGAGAAAGCAAAAGACACATATCCTATCATATCACTTTTAGGAGTTACTTAAAAATTGATACCAATGAAGATATTTCCACAGAGAAAGGCAATCACAGATTCATTAAAAAAATCTTATGGTTCACCAAATAGAAAGGGATGAGGATTGGATACATTACCATATTGGGGTTAACAGAGATATACAAACCATGTGAAATATATAATCACCAAAGACGTACGGAAGACCAGGAGAAGACTACTCAACATTGTGGCATAACCTACATGGGAAAAGGATGCGTGGAAGAATAGAAACATGTATGTGTGTGAAAGAAGCACATCTTGCACACCTAGAACAAACAAACCATTGTAATCAAATGTGCTGGGATAAAGAATAAAAAGTAAATTACAAATATGAACAAGAAGTTATGAGACATAAACTTAAAGGGCTTTTTCCTGGCACATTCCATTCTAATTTACAACCTAGAACACCACTTCCATTAAGCCTCTGTTTCCCTAGTTACGAAATTTGGAAAAGGAGAAATGCTGCCACCTTGTGGCCGTTTCCTGCAAGAGCAGCTTTAAACTCAGAGCTAATGCTCACTTAACATACACAAGGACTCAGGGCTGTAAAGGACACCTGTCCTAAAAAAATGTGCTGAAGGAGGGAATGGACAAAAAAATTCAAAACAGGCAAATGTTTCAAGAAGAGAGTATGAAGAGTTAAGTTTTACTCACGGGGTTTTAAAAAAAAGGAAAATGGATAAAAGCTCAACCTCAGGGAGTGTTAGACCCATGCAATCTATTCTATAAAAAGTTTCAACTTACACCAGTCGACTGACCATCAGCAAAAAGTCTACAAACAATAAATGCTGAAGGGGTTTTAGAGAACTGTGTCCCCTCTACCTGCTGGTGAGACGTAAAGGGGTAACAGCCAATAATGAGAACAGAAAGGAGCTGTGTTTAAAAGTAAAAATGGAGGTACCATTCAATCCAGCAGGCGCACCATTGGACCTCTCACCTGAGAAGACAAGAATCGAGAAGACTCAGGCCGCAAAAGCTGCAGTGCAGCCTTATTCACAATAGCCAAGACAGTGAAGCAATGAAAATGTCCAACAACAGGTGAATGGATAAAGAAGAAGTGGTCCATGTACACAATGGAATATTAGCCATGGAAAACAATGAACCATTGCTCTCTGAGGCACCACAAATGAGTCTGGAGATAATCACGAAACATGAGGTAACTCGGAAACCAAAGACCTGTATTCTATGATATCACTTATAGGCGTTATCTAATAACTGACACAAATGAATATATTTCCACAGAGAAAGACACTCACAGACTTAGAAAACAAACTATGCTCATCTAAAAGGAAAGGTGGGGAGAAAGGATAAATTAAGATTAGTGTTGCTATATCTATACAAACACATATTATATACATTTCTCAAAAAGACCGACCATGTAGCAAGGGAGGTCTGCGGAAACCTCTGTAACATTTTACATGGGAAGAGGATCTGTACTTGAATAGACATATATAATGTACAAATGAACCAGATTGTGTACACCTAGGACAAACAATATTCTAAGCTTTACCCCAATTAAAAAAAATTTTTTAAATCCAAGAAGAAATAATGAGACATAAACGTATGGGGGTTTCTCCATGCACATTCCAATTTAATTTACAACCTAGGAACACGACTGCCAGAAAGGCTCTGCTGCCCTAGTACCCAGATTTGGGAATGGAGAAATGCTGCCTGCTTGAGGCCACTTCCCACAACAGCAGCTTTAAACCCATTGCTAAAGGTCACTAAATATTCACCAAACTTGCAGTTCGGGAAATGACACCTGCTCTCTAAAAAAATTCTGGGGTGGAAAATCGACCAAAAATTTCAAAATAGGGCAACCTTCCAAGAAGACAATTTCAAGAGATATATTGTACTCCCAACTGTTTCCTTTTTTTTAACAGAAAAGAAAACGGTGGAGAAAAATGATGAGTTTTACGAATTTTCAAAGACATGCAAACCCACATTACAAAAACCTATCAGCTCACAGCAGCCAGTATGGCCATTAGCATAAATGCGGCAAACAATAAATGCTGAAGCGATTGTGGAGAAATGCGTACCCTCGATTCTAACGGGGACGTGGTAAGTGCCAGTAATGAAAACACAAAGAAGGTGCTTTGAAAAGGAAAACACGGTGCTACCAGTCAGTCAATCACACCCACTGCTGGGCCTATCACCTGTGAAAATGAGAATCAAAAAGTCACAGGCTGGCAATCCTGCACTCCAACAATATTTACCATAGCCAACGCGTGGAAGCAATGAAAATGTCCATCAACCGAGGAATGCACAAAGTAGAAGTGGTCCACGTACACGGTGGAAAATTACTCCAATAAAAACTAAAAATTAAATTTAAAAATCCAACAAAAGTCAGGAGACATCAGCTTGTGTGGGTTTGTCCGGGCACACTCCACTCTAATTTATAACCGAGAAACACCACAGGCCGCAAGGGCTTCTCCCTAGTTACCAGGGTGGGGAACATAGAAAGGCTGCCACCCTCTGGCAGTTACCTGCAAAAGCAGCATTAAAGCCTGTGCTCATGGTCATTTCATAGGAACAAGTACTGCAGAACTGTAAATGAAACCTGCCCTCAAAATGTCTTGAGGGAGGTAATGGCCAAAACATTTCAAAATGTGACACATACTTTAAGAAAACAATTTGAAGAACTAAGGGGTAATCACAGCTTGAAAAATAAAAAGGACATGCCTTAAAGCTCAATTTCAACGGATTATGAGGCACGTGCGAATTCAACCACAAAAAGGTATCAGCTCACAATTGTCAGAATAACCATCAACAAGAAATCTACAAACAAAAATGCTGAAGGTGTTGTGGAGAAATGCGTACCCTCAACTTCAAGGGGGACGGAAGTTGGAAAGGGCCACAAATGAGAGCAGAATGGAGGTGCCTTAAAAAGGTAAACATTGAGCTACCATATGATCCAGCGGAACCACTCCTCGACATATAATCTAAGAAGAGAGAATTGGAAAGACACAGGCAGGCAAATCTGCATGGCACAGTATTACAATAGCCAAGATATGGAAGTAACCAAAAAGTCCACCAACAGATGGGTGGACAAAGAAGAACTCCTCCATGTACAGACGGAATATTCGCTAGTGAAAAAAATGAAACAATGCCATTTGCAGCACCATACATGAGTCTAGACGTAATCACGCCACCTGTAGTAAGTGAGAAAGCAAAAGACACATATCCTATCATATCACTTTTAGGAGTTACTTAAAAATTGATACCAATGAAGATATTTCCACAGAGAAAGGCAATCACAGATTCATTAAAAAAATCTTATGGTTCACCAAATAGAAAGGGATGAGGATTGGATACATTACCATATTGGGGTTAACAGAGATATACAAACCATGTGAAATATATAATCACCAAAGACGTACGGAAGACCAGGAGAAGACTACTCAACATTGTGGCATAACCTACATGGGAAAAGGATGCGTGGAAGAATAGAAACATGTATGTGTGTGAAAGAAGCACATCTTGCACACCTAGAACAAACAAACCATTGTAATCAAATGTGCTGGGATAAAGAATAAAAAGTAAATTACAAATATGAACAAGAAGTTATGAGACATAAACTTAAAGGGCTTTTTCCTGGCACATTCCATTCTAATTTACAACCTAGAACACCACTTCCATTAAGCCTCTGTTTCCCTAGTTACGAAATTTGGAAAAGGAGAAATGCTGCCACCTTGTGGCCGTTTCCTGCAAGAGCAGCTTTAAACTCAGAGCTAATGCTCACTTAACATACACAAGGACTCAGGGCTGTAAAGGACACCTGTCCTAAAAAAATGTGCTGAAGGAGGGAATGGACAAAAAAATTCAAAACAGGCAAATGTTTCAAGAAGAGAGTATGAAGAGTTAAGTTTTACTCACGGGGTTTTAAAAAAAAGGAAAATGGATAAAAGCTCAACCTCAGGGAGTGTTAGACCCATGCAATCTATTCTATAAAAAGTTTCAACTTACACCAGTCGACTGACCATCAGCAAAAAGTCTACAAACAATAAATGCTGAAGGGGTTTTAGAGAACTGTGTCCCCTCTACCTGCTGGTGAGACGTAAAGGGGTAACAGCCAATAATGAGAACAGAAAGGAGCTGTGTTTAAAAGTAAAAATGGAGGTACCATTCAATCCAGCAGGCGCACCATTGGACCTCTCACCTGAGAAGACAAGAATCGAGAAGACTCAGGCCGCAAAAGCTGCAGTGCAGCCTTATTCACAATAGCCAAGACAGTGAAGCAATGAAAATGTCCAACAACAGGTGAATGGATAAAGAAGAAGTGGTCCATGTACACAATGGAATATTAGCCATGGAAAACAATGAACCATTGCTCTCTGAGGCACCACAAATGAGTCTGGAGATAATCACGAAACATGAGGTAACTCGGAAACCAAAGACCTGTATTCTATGATATCACTTATAGGCGTTATCTAATAACTGACACAAATGAATATATTTCCACAGAGAAAGACACTCACAGACTTAGAAAACAAACTATGCTCATCTAAAAGGAAAGGTGGGGAGAAAGGATAAATTAAGATTAGTGTTGCTATATCTATACAAACACATATTATATACATTTCTCAAAAAGACCGACCATGTAGCAAGGGAGGTCTGCGGAAACCTCTGTAACATTTTACATGGGAAGAGGATCTGTACTTGAATAGACATATATAATGTACAAATGAACCAGATTGTGTACACCTAGGACAAACAATATTCTAAGCTTTACCCCAATTAAAAAAAATTTTTTAAATCCAAGAAGAAATAATGAGACATAAACGTATGGGGGTTTCTCCATGCACATTCCAATTTAATTTACAACCTAGGAACACGACTGCCAGAAAGGCTCTGCTGCCCTAGTACCCAGATTTGGGAATGGAGAAATGCTGCCTGCTTGAGGCCACTTCCCACAACAGCAGCTTTAAACCCATTGCTAAAGGTCACTAAATATTCACCAAACTTGCAGTTCGGGAAATGACACCTGCTCTCTAAAAAAATTCTGGGGTGGAAAATCGACCAAAAATTTCAAAATAGGGCAACCTTCCAAGAAGACAATTTCAAGAGATATATTGTACTCCCAACTGTTTCCTTTTTTTTAACAGAAAAGAAAACGGTGGAGAAAAATGATGAGTTTTACGAATTTTCAAAGACATGCAAACCCACATTACAAAAACCTATCAGCTCACAGCAGCCAGTATGGCCATTAGCATAAATGCGGCAAACAATAAATGCTGAAGCGATTGTGGAGAAATGCGTACCCTCGATTCTAACGGGGACGTGGTAAGTGCCAGTAATGAAAACACAAAGAAGGTGCTTTGAAAAGGAAAACACGGTGCTACCAGTCAGTCAATCACACCCACTGCTGGGCCTATCACCTGTGAAAATGAGAATCAAAAAGTCACAGGCTGGCAATCCTGCACTCCAACAATATTTACCATAGCCAACGCGTGGAAGCAATGAAAATGTCCATCAACCGAGGAATGCACAAAGTAGAAGTGGTCCACGTACACGGTGGAAAATTACTCCAATAAAAACTAAAAATTAAATTTAAAAATCCAACAAAAGTCAGGAGACATCAGCTTGTGTGGGTTTGTCCGGGCACACTCCACTCTACTTTATAACCGAGAAACACCACAGGCCGCAAGGGCTTCTCCCTAGTTACCAGGGTGGGGAACATAGAAAGGCTGCCACCCTCTGGCAGTTACCTGCAAAAGCAGCATTAAAGCCTGTGCTCATGGTCATTTCATAGGAACAAGTACTGCAGAACTGTAAATGAAACCTGCCCTCAAAATGTCTTGAGGGAGGTAATGGCCAAAACATTTCAAAATGTGACACATACTTTAAGAAAACAATTTGAAGAACTAAGGGGTAATCACAGCTTGAAAAATAAAAAGGACATGCCTTAAAGCTCAATTTCAACGGATTATGAGGCACGTGCGAATTCAACCACAAAAAGGTATCAGCTCACAATTGTCAGAATAACCATCAACAAGAAATCTACAAACAAAAATGCTGAAGGTGTTGTGGAGAAATGCGTACCCTCAACTTCAAGGGGGACGGAAGTTGGAAAGGGCCACAAATGAGAGCAGAATGGAGGTGCCTTAAAAAGGTAAACATTGAGCTACCATATGATCCAGCGGAACCACTCCTCGACATATAATCTAAGAAGAGAGAATTGGAAAGACACAGGCAGGCAAATCTGCATGGCACAGTATTACAATAGCCAAGATATGGAAGTAACCAAAAAGTCCACCAACAGATGGGTGGACAAAGAAGAACTCCTCCATGTACAGACGGAATATTCGCTAGTGAAAAAAATGAAACAATGCCATTTGCAGCACCATACATGAGTCTAGACGTAATCACGCCACCTGTAGTAAGTGAGAAAGCAAAAGACACATATCCTATCATATCACTTTTAGGAGTTACTTAAAAATTGATACCAATGAAGATATTTCCACAGAGAAAGGCAATCACAGATTCATTAAAAAAATCTTATGGTTCACCAAATAGAAAGGGATGAGGATTGGATACATTACCATATTGGGGTTAACAGAGATATACAAACCATGTGAAATATATAATCACCAAAGACGTACGGAAGACCAGGAGAAGACTACTCAACATTGTGGCATAACCTACATGGGAAAAGGATGCGTGGAAGAATAGAAACATGTATGTGTGTGAAAGAAGCACATCTTGCACACCTAGAACAAACAAACCATTGTAATCAAATGTGCTGGGATAAAGAATAAAAAGTAAATTACAAATATGAACAAGAAGTTATGAGACATAAACTTAAAGGGCTTTTTCCTGGCACATTCCATTCTAATTTACAACCTAGAACACCACTTCCATTAAGCCTCTGTTTCCCTAGTTACGAAATTTGGAAAAGGAGAAATGCTGCCACCTTGTGGCCGTTTCCTGCAAGAGCAGCTTTAAACTCAGAGCTAATGCTCACTTAACATACACAAGGACTCAGGGCTGTAAAGGACACCTGTCCTAAAAAAATGTGCTGAAGGAGGGAATGGACAAAAAAATTCAAAACAGGCAAATGTTTCAAGAAGAGAGTATGAAGAGTTAAGTTTTACTCACGGGGTTTTAAAAAAAAGGAAAATGGATAAAAGCTCAACCTCAGGGAGTGTTAGACCCATGCAATCTATTCTATAAAAAGTTTCAACTTACACCAGTCGACTGACCATCAGCAAAAAGTCTACAAACAATAAATGCTGAAGGGGTTTTAGAGAACTGTGTCCCCTCTACCTGCTGGTGAGACGTAAAGGGGTAACAGCCAATAATGAGAACAGAAAGGAGCTGTGTTTAAAAGTAAAAATGGAGGTACCATTCAATCCAGCAGGCGCACCATTGGACCTCTCACCTGAGAAGACAAGAATCGAGAAGACTCAGGCCGCAAAAGCTGCAGTGCAGCCTTATTCACAATAGCCAAGACAGTGAAGCAATGAAAATGTCCAACAACAGGTGAATGGATAAAGAAGAAGTGGTCCATGTACACAATGGAATATTAGCCATGGAAAACAATGAACCATTGCTCTCTGAGGCACCACAAATGAGTCTGGAGATAATCACGAAACATGAGGTAACTCGGAAACCAAAGACCTGTATTCTATGATATCACTTATAGGCGTTATCTAATAACTGACACAAATGAATATATTTCCACAGAGAAAGACACTCACAGACTTAGAAAACAAACTATGCTCATCTAAAAGGAAAGGTGGGGAGAAAGGATAAATTAAGATTAGTGTTGCTATATCTATACAAACACATATTATATACATTTCTCAAAAAGACCGACCATGTAGCAAGGGAGGTCTGCGGAAACCTCTGTAACATTTTACATGGGAAGAGGATCTGTACTTGAATAGACATATATAATGTACAAATGAACCAGATTGTGTACACCTAGGACAAACAATATTCTAAGCTTTACCCCAATTAAAAAAAATTTTTTAAATCCAAGAAGAAATAATGAGACATAAACGTATGGGGGTTTCTCCATGCACATTCCAATTTAATTTACAACCTAGGAACACGACTGCCAGAAAGGCTCTGCTGCCCTAGTACCCAGATTTGGGAATGGAGAAATGCTGCCTGCTTGAGGCCACTTCCCACAACAGCAGCTTTAAACCCATTGCTAAAGGTCACTAAATATTCACCAAACTTGCAGTTCGGGAAATGACACCTGCTCTCTAAAAAAATTCTGGGGTGGAAAATCGACCAAAAATTTCAAAATAGGGCAACCTTCCAAGAAGACAATTTCAAGAGATATATTGTACTCCCAACTGTTTCCTTTTTTTTAACAGAAAAGAAAACGGTGGAGAAAAATGATGAGTTTTACGAATTTTCAAAGACATGCAAACCCACATTACAAAAACCTATCAGCTCACAGCAGCCAGTATGGCCATTAGCATAAATGCGGCAAACAATAAATGCTGAAGCGATTGTGGAGAAATGCGTACCCTCGATTCTAACGGGGACGTGGTAAGTGCCAGTAATGAAAACACAAAGAAGGTGCTTTGAAAAGGAAAACACGGTGCTACCAGTCAGTCAATCACACCCACTGCTGGGCCTATCACCTGTGAAAATGAGAATCAAAAAGTCACAGGCTGGCAATCCTGCACTCCAACAATATTTACCATAGCCAACGCGTGGAAGCAATGAAAATGTCCATCAACCGAGGAATGCACAAAGTAGAAGTGGTCCACGTACACGGTGGAAAATTACTCCAATAAAAACTAAAAATTAAATTTAAAAATCCAACAAAAGTCAGGAGACATCAGCTTGTGTGGGTTTGTCCGGGCACACTCCACTCTAATTTATAACCGAGAAACACCACAGGCCGCAAGGGCTTCTCCCTAGTTACCAGGGTGGGGAACATAGAAAGGCTGCCACCCTCTGGCAGTTACCTGCAAAAGCAGCATTAAAGCCTGTGCTCATGGTCATTTCATAGGAACAAGTACTGCAGAACTGTAAATGAAACCTGCCCTCAAAATGTCTTGAGGGAGGTAATGGCCAAAACATTTCAAAATGTGACACATACTTTAAGAAAACAATTTGAAGAACTAAGGGGTAATCACAGCTTGAAAAATAAAAAGGACATGCCTTAAAGCTCAATTTCAACGGATTATGAGGCACGTGCGAATTCAACCACAAAAAGGTATCAGCTCACAATTGTCAGAATAACCATCAACAAGAAATCTACAAACAAAAATGCTGAAGGTGTTGTGGAGAAATGCGTACCCTCAACTTCAAGGGGGACGGAAGTTGGAAAGGGCCACAAATGAGAGCAGAATGGAGGTGCCTTAAAAAGGTAAACATTGAGCTACCATATGATCCAGCGGAACCACTCCTCGACATATAATCTAAGAAGAGAGAATTGGAAAGACACAGGCAGGCAAATCTGCATGGCACAGTATTACAATAGCCAAGATATGGAAGTAACCAAAAAGTCCACCAACAGATGGGTGGACAAAGAAGAACTCCTCCATGTACAGACGGAATATTCGCTAGTGAAAAAAATGAAACAATGCCATTTGCAGCACCATACATGAGTCTAGACGTAATCACGCCACCTGTAGTAAGTGAGAAAGCAAAAGACACATATCCTATCATATCACTTTTAGGAGTTACTTAAAAATTGATACCAATGAAGATATTTCCACAGAGAAAGGCAATCACAGATTCATTAAAAAAATCTTATGGTTCACCAAATAGAAAGGGATGAGGATTGGATACATTACCATATTGGGGTTAACAGAGATATACAAACCATGTGAAATATATAATCACCAAAGACGTACGGAAGACCAGGAGAAGACTACTCAACATTGTGGCATAACCTACATGGGAAAAGGATGCGTGGAAGAATAGAAACATGTATGTGTGTGAAAGAAGCACATCTTGCACACCTAGAACAAACAAACCATTGTAATCAAATGTGCTGGGATAAAGAATAAAAAGTAAATTACAAATATGAACAAGAAGTTATGAGACATAAACTTAAAGGGCTTTTTCCTGGCACATTCCATTCTAATTTACAACCTAGAACACCACTTCCATTAAGCCTCTGTTTCCCTAGTTACGAAATTTGGAAAAGGAGAAATGCTGCCACCTTGTGGCCGTTTCCTGCAAGAGCAGCTTTAAACTCAGAGCTAATGCTCACTTAACATACACAAGGACTCAGGGCTGTAAAGGACACCTGTCCTAAAAAAATGTGCTGAAGGAGGGAATGGACAAAAAAATTCAAAACAGGCAAATGTTTCAAGAAGAGAGTATGAAGAGTTAAGTTTTACTCACGGGGTTTTAAAAAAAAGGAAAATGGATAAAAGCTCAACCTCAGGGAGTGTTAGACCCATGCAATCTATTCTATAAAAAGTTTCAACTTACACCAGTCGACTGACCATCAGCAAAAAGTCTACAAACAATAAATGCTGAAGGGGTTTTAGAGAACTGTGTCCCCTCTACCTGCTGGTGAGACGTAAAGGGGTAACAGCCAATAATGAGAACAGAAAGGAGCTGTGTTTAAAAGTAAAAATGGAGGTACCATTCAATCCAGCAGGCGCACCATTGGACCTCTCACCTGAGAAGACAAGAATCGAGAAGACTCAGGCCGCAAAAGCTGCAGTGCAGCCTTATTCACAATAGCCAAGACAGTGAAGCAATGAAAATGTCCAACAACAGGTGAATGGATAAAGAAGAAGTGGTCCATGTACACAATGGAATATTAGCCATGGAAAACAATGAACCATTGCTCTCTGAGGCACCACAAATGAGTCTGGAGATAATCACGAAACATGAGGTAACTCGGAAACCAAAGACCTGTATTCTATGATATCACTTATAGGCGTTATCTAATAACTGACACAAATGAATATATTTCCACAGAGAAAGACACTCACAGACTTAGAAAACAAACTATGCTCATCTAAAAGGAAAGGTGGGGAGAAAGGATAAATTAAGATTAGTGTTGCTATATCTATACAAACACATATTATATACATTTCTCAAAAAGACCGACCATGTAGCAAGGGAGGTCTGCGGAAACCTCTGTAACATTTTACATGGGAAGAGGATCTGTACTTGAATAGACATATATAATGTACAAATGAACCAGATTGTGTACACCTAGGACAAACAATATTCTAAGCTTTACCCCAATTAAAAAAAATTTTTTAAATCCAAGAAGAAATAATGAGACATAAACTTATGGGGGTTTCTCCATGCACATTCCAATTTAATTTACAACCTAGGAACACGACTGCCAGAAAGGCTCTGCTGCCCTAGTACCCAGATTTGGGAATGGAGAAATGCTGCCTGCTTGAGGCCACTTCCCACAACAGCAGCTTTAAACCCATTGCTAAAGGTCACTAAATATTCACCAAACTTGCAGTTCGGGAAATGACACCTGCTCTCTAAAAAAATTCTGGGGTGGAAAATCGACCAAAAATTTCAAAATAGGGCAACCTTCCAAGAAGACAATTTCAAGAGATATATTGTACTCCCAACTGTTTCCTTTTTTTTAACAGAAAAGAAAACGGTGGAGAAAAATGATGAGTTTTACGAATTTTCAAAGACATGCAAACCCACATTACAAAAACCTATCAGCTCACAGCAGCCAGTATGGCCATTAGCATAAATGCGGCAAACAATAAATGCTGAAGCGATTGTGGAGAAATGCGTACCCTCGATTCTAACGGGGACGTGGTAAGTGCCAGTAATGAAAACACAAAGAAGGTGCTTTGAAAAGGAAAACACGGTGCTACCAGTCAGTCAATCACACCCACTGCTGGGCCTATCACCTGTGAAAATGAGAATCAAAAAGTCACAGGCTGGCAATCCTGCACTCCAACAATATTTACCATAGCCAACGCGTGGAAGCAATGAAAATGTCCATCAACCGAGGAATGCACAAAGTAGAAGTGGTCCACGTACACGGTGGAAAATTACTCCAATAAAAACTAAAAATTAAATTTAAAAATCCAACAAAAGTCAGGAGACATCAGCTTGTGTGGGTTTGTCCGGGCACACTCCACTCTAATTTATAACCGAGAAACACCACAGGCCGCAAGGGCTTCTCCCTAGTTACCAGGGTGGGGAACATAGAAAGGCTGCCACCCTCTGGCAGTTACCTGCAAAAGCAGCATTAAAGCCTGTGCTCATGGTCATTTCATAGGAACAAGTACTGCAGAACTGTAAATGAAACCTGCCCTCAAAATGTCTTGAGGGAGGTAATGGCCAAAACATTTCAAAATGTGACACATACTTTAAGAAAACAATTTGAAGAACTAAGGGGTAATCACAGCTTGAAAAATAAAAAGGACATGCCTTAAAGCTCAATTTCAACGGATTATGAGGCACGTGCGAATTCAACCACAAAAAGGTATCAGCTCACAATTGTCAGAATAACCATCAACAAGAAATCTACAAACAAAAATGCTGAAGGTGTTGTGGAGAAATGCGTACCCTCAACTTCAAGGGGGACGGAAGTTGGAAAGGGCCACAAATGAGAGCAGAATGGAGGTGCCTTAAAAAGGTAAACATTGAGCTACCATATGATCCAGCGGAACCACTCCTCGACATATAATCTAAGAAGAGAGAATTGGAAAGACACAGGCAGGCAAATCTGCATGGCACAGTATTACAATAGCCAAGATATGGAAGTAACCAAAAAGTCCACCAACAGATGGGTGGACAAAGAAGAACTCCTCCATGTACAGACGGAATATTCGCTAGTGAAAAAAATGAAACAATGCCATTTGCAGCACCATACATGAGTCTAGACGTAATCACGCCACCTGTAGTAAGTGAGAAAGCAAAAGACACATATCCTATCATATCACTTTTAGGAGTTACTTAAAAATTGATACCAATGAAGATATTTCCACAGAGAAAGGCAATCACAGATTCATTAAAAAAATCTTATGGTTCACCAAATAGAAAGGGATGAGGATTGGATACATTACCATATTGGGGTTAACAGAGATATACAAACCATGTGAAATATATAATCACCAAAGACGTACGGAAGACCAGGAGAAGACTACTCAACATTGTGGCATAACCTACATGGGAAAAGGATGCGTGGAAGAATAGAAACATGTATGTGTGTGAAAGAAGCACATCTTGCACACCTAGAACAAACAAACCATTGTAATCAAATGTGCTGGGATAAAGAATAAAAAGTAAATTACAAATATGAACAAGAAGTTATGAGACATAAACTTAAAGGGCTTTTTCCTGGCACATTCCATTCTAATTTACAACCTAGAACACCACTTCCATTAAGCCTCTGTTTCCCTAGTTACGAAATTTGGAAAAGGAGAAATGCTGCCACCTTGTGGCCGTTTCCTGCAAGAGCAGCTTTAAACTCAGAGCTAATGCTCACTTAACATACACAAGGACTCAGGGCTGTAAAGGACACCTGTCCTAAAAAAATGTGCTGAAGGAGGGAATGGACAAAAAAATTCAAAACAGGCAAATGTTTCAAGAAGAGAGTATGAAGAGTTAAGTTTTACTCACGGGGTTTTAAAAAAAAGGAAAATGGATAAAAGCTCAACCTCAGGGAGTGTTAGACCCATGCAATCTATTCTATAAAAAGTTTCAACTTACACCAGTCGACTGACCATCAGCAAAAAGTCTACAAACAATAAATGCTGAAGGGGTTTTAGAGAACTGTGTCCCCTCTACCTGCTGGTGAGACGTAAAGGGGTAACAGCCAATAATGAGAACAGAAAGGAGCTGTGTTTAAAAGTAAAAATGGAGGTACCATTCAATCCAGCAGGCGCACCATTGGACCTCTCACCTGAGAAGACAAGAATCGAGAAGACTCAGGCCGCAAAAGCTGCAGTGCAGCCTTATTCACAATAGCCAAGACAGTGAAGCAATGAAAATGTCCAACAACAGGTGAATGGATAAAGAAGAAGTGGTCCATGTACACAATGGAATATTAGCCATGGAAAACAATGAACCATTGCTCTCTGAGGCACCACAAATGAGTCTGGAGATAATCACGAAACATGAGGTAACTCGGAAACCAAAGACCTGTATTCTATGATATCACTTATAGGCGTTATCTAATAACTGACACAAATGAATATATTTCCACAGAGAAAGACACTCACAGACTTAGAAAACAAACTATGCTCATCTAAAAGGAAAGGTGGGGAGAAAGGATAAATTAAGATTAGTGTTGCTATATCTATACAAACACATATTATATACATTTCTCAAAAAGACCGACCATGTAGCAAGGGAGGTCTGCGGAAACCTCTGTAACATTTTACATGGGAAGAGGATCTGTACTTGAATAGACATATATAATGTACAAATGAACCAGATTGTGTACACCTAGGACAAACAATATTCTAAGCTTTACCCCAATTAAAAAAAATTTTTTAAATCCAAGAAGAAATAATGAGACATAAACGTATGGGGGTTTCTCCATGCACATTCCAATTTAATTTACAACCTAGGAACACGACTGCCAGAAAGGCTCTGCTGCCCTAGTACCCAGATTTGGGAATGGAGAAATGCTGCCTGCTTGAGGCCACTTCCCACAACAGCAGCTTTAAACCCATTGCTAAAGGTCACTAAATATTCACCAAACTTGCAGTTCGGGAAATGACACCTGCTCTCTAAAAAAATTCTGGGGTGGAAAATCGACCAAAAATTTCAAAATAGGGCAACCTTCCAAGAAGACAATTTCAAGAGATATATTGTACTCCCAACTGTTTCCTTTTTTTTAACAGAAAAGAAAACGGTGGAGAAAAATGATGAGTTTTACGAATTTTCAAAGACATGCAAACCCACATTACAAAAACCTATCAGCTCACAGCAGCCAGTATGGCCATTAGCATAAATGCGGCAAACAATAAATGCTGAAGCGATTGTGGAGAAATGCGTACCCTCGATTCTAACGGGGACGTGGTAAGTGCCAGTAATGAAAACACAAAGAAGGTGCTTTGAAAAGGAAAACACGGTGCTACCAGTCAGTCAATCACACCCACTGCTGGGCCTATCACCTGTGAAAATGAGAATCAAAAAGTCACAGGCTGGCAATCCTGCACTCCAACAATATTTACCATAGCCAACGCGTGGAAGCAATGAAAATGTCCATCAACCGAGGAATGCACAAAGTAGAAGTGGTCCACGTACACGGTGGAAAATTACTCCAATAAAAACTAAAAATTAAATTTAAAAATCCAACAAAAGTCAGGAGACATCAGCTTGTGTGGGTTTGTCCGGGCACACTCCACTCTAATTTATAACCGAGAAACACCACAGGCCGCAAGGGCTTCTCCCTAGTTACCAGGGTGGGGAACATAGAAAGGCTGCCACCCTCTGGCAGTTACCTGCAAAAGCAGCATTAAAGCCTGTGCTCATGGTCATTTCATAGGAACAAGTACTGCAGAACTGTAAATGAAACCTGCCCTCAAAATGTCTTGAGGGAGGTAATGGCCAAAACATTTCAAAATGTGACACATACTTTAAGAAAACAATTTGAAGAACTAAGGGGTAATCACAGCTTGAAAAATAAAAAGGACATGCCTTAAAGCTCAATTTCAACGGATTATGAGGCACGTGCGAATTCAACCACAAAAAGGTATCAGCTCACAATTGTCAGAATAACCATCAACAAGAAATCTACAAACAAAAATGCTGAAGGTGTTGTGGAGAAATGCGTACCCTCAACTTCAAGGGGGACGGAAGTTGGAAAGGGCCACAAATGAGAGCAGAATGGAGGTGCCTTAAAAAGGTAAACATTGAGCTACCATATGATCCAGCGGAACCACTCCTCGACATATAATCTAAGAAGAGAGAATTGGAAAGACACAGGCAGGCAAATCTGCATGGCACAGTATTACAATAGCCAAGATATGGAAGTAACCAAAAAGTCCACCAACAGATGGGTGGACAAAGAAGAACTCCTCCATGTACAGACGGAATATTCGCTAGTGAAAAAAATGAAACAATGCCATTTGCAGCACCATACATGAGTCTAGACGTAATCACGCCACCTGTAGTAAGTGAGAAAGCAAAAGACACATATCCTATCATATCACTTTTAGGAGTTACTTAAAAATTGATACCAATGAAGATATTTCCACAGAGAAAGGCAATCACAGATTCATTAAAAAAATCTTATGGTTCACCAAATAGAAAGGGATGAGGATTGGATACATTACCATATTGGGGTTAACAGAGATATACAAACCATGTGAAATATATAATCACCAAAGACGTACGGAAGACCAGGAGAAGACTACTCAACATTGTGGCATAACCTACATGGGAAAAGGATGCGTGGAAGAATAGAAACATGTATGTGTGTGAAAGAAGCACATCTTGCACACCTAGAACAAACAAACCATTGTAATCAAATGTGCTGGGATAAAGAATAAAAAGTAAATTACAAATATGAACAAGAAGTTATGAGACATAAACTTAAAGGGCTTTTTCCTGGCACATTCCATTCTAATTTACAACCTAGAACACCACTTCCATTAAGCCTCTGTTTCCCTAGTTACGAAATTTGGAAAAGGAGAAATGCTGCCACCTTGTGGCCGTTTCCTGCAAGAGCAGCTTTAAACTCAGAGCTAATGCTCACTTAACATACACAAGGACTCAGGGCTGTAAAGGACACCTGTCCTAAAAAAATGTGCTGAAGGAGGGAATGGACAAAAAAATTCAAAACAGGCAAATGTTTCAAGAAGAGAGTATGAAGAGTTAAGTTTTACTCACGGGGTTTTAAAAAAAAGGAAAATGGATAAAAGCTCAACCTCAGGGAGTGTTAGACCCATGCAATCTATTCTATAAAAAGTTTCAACTTACACCAGTCGACTGACCATCAGCAAAAAGTCTACAAACAATAAATGCTGAAGGGGTTTTAGAGAACTGTGTCCCCTCTACCTGCTGGTGAGACGTAAAGGGGTAACAGCCAATAATGAGAACAGAAAGGAGCTGTGTTTAAAAGTAAAAATGGAGGTACCATTCAATCCAGCAGGCGCACCATTGGACCTCTCACCTGAGAAGACAAGAATCGAGAAGACTCAGGCCGCAAAAGCTGCAGTGCAGCCTTATTCACAATAGCCAAGACAGTGAAGCAATGAAAATGTCCAACAACAGGTGAATGGATAAAGAAGAAGTGGTCCATGTACACAATGGAATATTAGCCATGGAAAACAATGAACCATTGCTCTCTGAGGCACCACAAATGAGTCTGGAGATAATCACGAAACATGAGGTAACTCGGAAACCAAAGACCTGTATTCTATGATATCACTTATAGGCGTTATCTAATAACTGACACAAATGAATATATTTCCACAGAGAAAGACACTCACAGACTTAGAAAACAAACTATGCTCATCTAAAAGGAAAGGTGGGGAGAAAGGATAAATTAAGATTAGTGTTGCTATATCTATACAAACACATATTATATACATTTCTCAAAAAGACCGACCATGTAGCAAGGGAGGTCTGCGGAAACCTCTGTAACATTTTACATGGGAAGAGGATCTGTACTTGAATAGACATATATAATGTACAAATGAACCAGATTGTGTACACCTAGGACAAACAATATTCTAAGCTTTACCCCAATTAAAAAAAATTTTTTAAATCCAAGAAGAAATAATGAGACATAAACTTATGGGGGTTTCTCCATGCACATTCCAATTTAATGTACAACCTAGGAACACGACTGCCAGAAAGGCTCTGCTGCCCTAGTACCCAGATTTGGGAATGGAGAAATGCTGCCTGCTTGAGGCCACTTCCCACAACAGCAGCTTTAAACCCATTGCTAAAGGTCACTAAATATTCACCAAACTTGCAGTTCGGGAAATGACACCTGCTCTCTAACAAAATTCTGGGGTGGAAAATCGACCAAAAATTTCAAAATAGGGCAACCTTCCAAGAAGACAATTTCAAGAGATATATTGTACTCCCAACTGTTTCCTTTTTTTTAACAGAAAAGAAAACGGTGGAGAAAAATGATGAGTTTTACGAATTTTCAAAGACATGCAAACCCACATTACAAAAACCTATCAGCTCACAGCAGCCAGTATGGCCATTAGCATAAATGCGGCAAACAATAAATGCTGAAGCGATTGTGGAGAAATGCGTACCCTCGATTCTAACGGGGACGTGGTAAGTGCCAGTAATGAAAACACAAAGAAGGTGCTTTGAAAAGGAAAACACGGTGCTACCAGTCAGTCAATCACACCCACTGCTGGGCCTATCACCTGTGAAAATGAGAATCAAAAAGTCACAGGCTGGCAATCCTGCACTCCAACAATATTTACCATAGCCAACGCGTGGAAGCAATGAAAATGTCCATCAACCGAGGAATGCACAAAGTAGAAGTGGTCCACGTACACGGTGGAAAATTACTCCAATAAAAACTAAAAATTAAATTTAAAAATCCAACAAAAGTCAGGAGACATCAGCTTGTGTGGGTTTGTCCGGGCACACTCCACTCTAATTTATAACCGAGAAACACCACAGGCCGCAAGGGCTTCTCCCTAGTTACCAGGGTGGGGAACATAGAAAGGCTGCCACCCTCTGGCAGTTACCTGCAAAAGCAGCATTAAAGCCTGTGCTCATGGTCATTTCATAGGAACAAGTACTGCAGAACTGTAAATGAAACCTGCCCTCAAAATGTCTTGAGGGAGGTAATGGCCAAAACATTTCAAAATGTGACACATACTTTAAGAAAACAATTTGAAGAACTAAGGGGTAATCACAGCTTGAAAAATAAAAAGGACATGCCTTAAAGCTCAATTTCAACGGATTATGAGGCACGTGCGAATTCAACCACAAAAAGGTATCAGCTCACAATTGTCAGAATAACCATCAACAAGAAATCTACAAACAAAAATGCTGAAGGTGTTGTGGAGAAATGCGTACCCTCAACTTCAAGGGGGACGGAAGTTGGAAAGGGCCACAAATGAGAGCAGAATGGAGGTGCCTTAAAAAGGTAAACATTGAGCTACCATATGATCCAGCGGAACCACTCCTCGACATATAATCTAAGAAGAGAGAATTGGAAAGACACAGGCAGGCAAATCTGCATGGCACAGTATTACAATAGCCAAGATATGGAAGTAACCAAAAAGTCCACCAACAGATGGGTGGACAAAGAAGAACTCCTCCATGTACAGACGGAATATTCGCTAGTGAAAAAAATGAAACAATGCCATTTGCAGCACCATACATGAGTCTAGACGTAATCACGCCACCTGTAGTAAGTGAGAAAGCAAAAGACACATATCCTATCATATCACTTTTAGGAGTTACTTAAAAATTGATACCAATGAAGATATTTCCACAGAGAAAGGCAATCACAGATTCATTAAAAAAATCTTATGGTTCACCAAATAGAAAGGGATGAGGATTGGATACATTACCATATTGGGGTTAACAGAGATATACAAACCATGTGAAATATATAATCACCAAAGACGTACGGAAGACCAGGAGAAGACTACTCAACATTGTGGCATAACCTACATGGGAAAAGGATGCGTGGAAGAATAGAAACATGTATGTGTGTGAAAGAAGCACATCTTGCACACCTAGAACAAACAAACCATTGTAATCAAATGTGCTGGGATAAAGAATAAAAAGTAAATTACAAATATGAACAAGAAGTTATGAGACATAAACTTAAAGGGCTTTTTCCTGGCACATTCCATTCTAATTTACAACCTAGAACACCACTTCCATTAAGCCTCTGTTTCCCTAGTTACGAAATTTGGAAAAGGAGAAATGCTGCCACCTTGTGGCCGTTTCCTGCAAGAGCAGCTTTAAACTCAGAGCTAATGCTCACTTAACATACACAAGGACTCAGGGCTGTAAAGGACACCTGTCCTAAAAAAATGTGCTGAAGGAGGGAATGGACAAAAAAATTCAAAACAGGCAAATGTTTCAAGAAGAGAGTATGAAGAGTTAAGTTTTACTCACGGGGTTTTAAAAAAAAGGAAAATGGATAAAAGCTCAACCTCAGGGAGTGTTAGACCCATGCAATCTATTCTATAAAAAGTTTCAACTTACACCAGTCGACTGACCATCAGCAAAAAGTCTACAAACAATAAATGCTGAAGGGGTTTTAGAGAACTGTGTCCCCTCTACCTGCTGGTGAGACGTAAAGGGGTAACAGCCAATAATGAGAACAGAAAGGAGCTGTGTTTAAAAGTAAAAATGGAGGTACCATTCAATCCAGCAGGCGCACCATTGGACCTCTCACCTGAGAAGACAAGAATCGAGAAGACTCAGGCCGCAAAAGCTGCAGTGCAGCCTTATTCACAATAGCCAAGACAGTGAAGCAATGAAAATGTCCAACAACAGGTGAATGGATAAAGAAGAAGTGGTCCATGTACACAATGGAATATTAGCCATGGAAAACAATGAACCATTGCTCTCTGAGGCACCACAAATGAGTCTGGAGATAATCACGAAACATGAGGTAACTCGGAAACCAAAGACCTGTATTCTATGATATCACTTATAGGCGTTATCTAATAACTGACACAAATGAATATATTTCCACAGAGAAAGACACTCACAGACTTAGAAAACAAACTATGCTCATCTAAAAGGAAAGGTGGGGAGAAAGGATAAATTAAGATTAGTGTTGCTATATCTATACAAACACATATTATATACATTTCTCAAAAAGACCGACCATGTAGCAAGGGAGGTCTGCGGAAACCTCTGTAACATTTTACATGGGAAGAGGATCTGTACTTGAATAGACATATATAATGTACAAATGAACCAGATTGTGTACACCTAGGACAAACAATATTCTAAGCTTTACCCCAATTAAAAAAAATTTTTTAAATCCAAGAAGAAATAATGAGACATAAACTTATGGGGGTTTCTCCATGCACATTCCAATTTAATGTACAACCTAGGAACACGACTGCCAGAAAGGCTCTGCTGCCCTAGTACCCAGATTTGGGAATGGAGAAATGCTGCCTGCTTGAGGCCACTTCCCACAACAGCAGCTTTAAACCCATTGCTAAAGGTCACTAAATATTCACCAAACTTGCAGTTCGGGAAATGACACCTGCTCTCTAACAAAATTCTGGGGTGGAAAATCGACCAAAAATTTCAAAATAGGGCAACCTTCCAAGAAGACAATTTCAAGAGATATATTGTACTCCCAACTGTTTCCTTTTTTTTAACAGAAAAGAAAACGGTGGAGAAAAATGATGAGTTTTACGAATTTTCAAAGACATGCAAACCCACATTACAAAAACCTATCAGCTCACAGCAGCCAGTATGGCCATTAGCATAAATGCGGCAAACAATAAATGCTGAAGCGATTGTGGAGAAATGCGTACCCTCGATTCTAACGGGGACGTGGTAAGTGCCAGTAATGAAAACACAAAGAAGGTGCTTTGAAAAGGAAAACACGGTGCTACCAGTCAGTCAATCACACCCACTGCTGGGCCTATCACCTGTGAAAATGAGAATCAAAAAGTCACAGGCTGGCAATCCTGCACTCCAACAATATTTACCATAGCCAACGCGTGGAAGCAATGAAAATGTCCATCAACCGAGGAATGCACAAAGTAGAAGTGGTCCACGTACACGGTGGAAAATTACTCCAATAAAAACTAAAAATTAAATTTAAAAATCCAACAAAAGTCAGGAGACATCAGCTTGTGTGGGTTTGTCCGGGCACACTCCACTCTAATTTATAACCGAGAAACACCACAGGCCGCAAGGGCTTCTCCCTAGTTACCAGGGTGGGGAACATAGAAAGGCTGCCACCCTCTGGCAGTTACCTGCAAAAGCAGCATTAAAGCCTGTGCTCATGGTCATTTCATAGGAACAAGTACTGCAGAACTGTAAATGAAACCTGCCCTCAAAATGTCTTGAGGGAGGTAATGGCCAAAACATTTCAAAATGTGACACATACTTTAAGAAAACAATTTGAAGAACTAAGGGGTAATCACAGCTTGAAAAATATAAAGGACATGCCTTAAAGCTCAATTTCAACGGATTATGAGGCACGTGCGAATTCAACCACAAAAAGGTATCAGCTCACAATTGTCAGAATAACCATCAACAAGAAATCTACAAACAAAAATGCTGAAGGTGTTGTGGAGAAATGCGTACCCTCAACTTCAAGGGGGACGGAAGTTGGAAAGGGCCACAAATGAGAGCAGAATGGAGGTGCCTTAAAAAGGTAAACATTGAGCTACCATATGATCCAGCGGAACCACTCCTCGACATATAATCTAAGAAGAGAGAATTGGAAAGACACAGGCAGGCAAATCTGCATGGCACAGTATTACAATAGCCAAGATATGGAAGTAACCAAAAAGTCCACCAACAGATGGGTGGACAAAGAAGAACTCCTCCATGTACAGACGGAATATTCGCTAGTGAAAAAAATGAAACAATGCCATTTGCAGCACCATACATGAGTCTAGACGTAATCACGCCACCTGTAGTAAGTGAGAAAGCAAAAGACACATATCCTATCATATCACTTTTAGGAGTTACTTAAAAATTGATACCAATGAAGATATTTCCACAGAGAAAGGCAATCACAGATTCATTAAAAAAATCTTATGGTTCACCAAATAGAAAGGGATGAGGATTGGATACATTACCATATTGGGGTTAACAGAGATATACAAACCATGTGAAATATATAATCACCAAAGACGTACGGAAGACCAGGAGAAGACTACTCAACATTGTGGCATAACCTACATGGGAAAAGGATGCGTGGAAGAATAGAAACATGTATGTGTGTGAAAGAAGCACATCTTGCACACCTAGAACAAACAAACCATTGTAATCAAATGTGCTGGGATAAAGAATAAAAAGTAAATTACAAATATGAACAAGAAGTTATGAGACATAAACTTAAAGGGCTTTTTCCTGGCACATTCCATTCTAATTTACAACCTAGAACACCACTTCCATTAAGCCTCTGTTTCCCTAGTTACGAAATTTGGAAAAGGAGAAATGCTGCCACCTTGTGGCCGTTTCCTGCAAGAGCAGCTTTAAACTCAGAGCTAATGCTCACTTAACATACACAAGGACTCAGGGCTGTAAAGGACACCTGTCCTAAAAAAATGTGCTGAAGGAGGGAATGGACAAAAAAATTCAAAACAGGCAAATGTTTCAAGAAGAGAGTATGAAGAGTTAAGTTTTACTCACGGGGTTTTAAAAAAAAGGAAAATGGATAAAAGCTCAACCTCAGGGAGTGTTAGACCCATGCAATCTATTCTATAAAAAGTTTCAACTTACACCAGTCGACTGACCATCAGCAAAAAGTCTACAAACAATAAATGCTGAAGGGGTTTTAGAGAACTGTGTCCCCTCTACCTGCTGGTGAGACGTAAAGGGGTAACAGCCAATAATGAGAACAGAAAGGAGCTGTGTTTAAAAGTAAAAATGGAGGTACCATTCAATCCAGCAGGCGCACCATTGGACCTCTCACCTGAGAAGACAAGAATCGAGAAGACTCAGGCCGCAAAAGCTGCAGTGCAGCCTTATTCACAATAGCCAAGACAGTGAAGCAATGAAAATGTCCAACAACAGGTGAATGGATAAAGAAGAAGTGGTCCATGTACACAATGGAATATTAGCCATGGAAAACAATGAACCATTGCTCTCTGAGGCACCACAAATGAGTCTGGAGATAATCACGAAACATGAGGTAACTCGGAAACCAAAGACCTGTATTCTATGATATCACTTATAGGCGTTATCTAATAACTGACACAAATGAATATATTTCCACAGAGAAAGACACTCACAGACTTAGAAAACAAACTATGCTCATCTAAAAGGAAAGGTGGGGAGAAAGGATAAATTAAGATTAGTGTTGCTATATCTATACAAACACATATTATATACATTTCTCAAAAAGACCGACCATGTAGCAAGGGAGGTCTGCGGAAACCTCTGTAACATTTTACATGGGAAGAGGATCTGTACTTGAATAGACATATATAATGTACAAATGAACCAGATTGTGTACACCTAGGACAAACAATATTCTAAGCTTTACCCCAATTAAAAAAAATTTTTTAAATCCAAGAAGAAATAATGAGACATAAACTTATGGGGGTTTCTCCATGCACATTCCAATTTAATGTACAACCTAGGAACACGACTGCCAGAAAGGCTCTGCTGCCCTAGTACCCAGATTTGGGAATGGAGAAATGCTGCCTGCTTGAGGCCACTTCCCACAACAGCAGCTTTAAACCCATTGCTAAAGGTCACTAAATATTCACCAAACTTGCAGTTCGGGAAATGACACCTGCTCTCTAACAAAATTCTGGGGTGGAAAATCGACCAAAAATTTCAAAATAGGGCAACCTTCCAAGAAGACAATTTCAAGAGATATATTGTACTCCCAACTGTTTCCTTTTTTTTAACAGAAAAGAAAACGGTGGAGAAAAATGATGAGTTTTACGAATTTTCAAAGACATGCAAACCCACATTACAAAAACCTATCAGCTCACAGCAGCCAGTATGGCCATTAGCATAAATGCGGCAAACAATAAATGCTGAAGCGATTGTGGAGAAATGCGTACCCTCGATTCTAACGGGGACGTGGTAAGTGCCAGTAATGAAAACACAAAGAAGGTGCTTTGAAAAGGAAAACACGGTGCTACCAGTCAGTCAATCACACCCACTGCTGGGCCTATCACCTGTGAAAATGAGAATCAAAAAGTCACAGGCTGGCAATCCTGCACTCCAACAATATTTACCATAGCCAACGCGTGGAAGCAATGAAAATGTCCATCAACCGAGGAATGCACAAAGTAGAAGTGGTCCACGTACACGGTGGAAAATTACTCCAATAAAAACTAAAAATTAAATTTAAAAATCCAACAAAAGTCAGGAGACATCAGCTTGTGTGGGTTTGTCCGGGCACACTCCACTCTAATTTATAACCGAGAAACACCACAGGCCGCAAGGGCTTCTCCCTAGTTACCAGGGTGGGGAACATAGAAAGGCTGCCACCCTCTGGCAGTTACCTGCAAAAGCAGCATTAAAGCCTGTGCTCATGGTCATTTCATAGGAACAAGTACTGCAGAACTGTAAATGAAACCTGCCCTCAAAATGTCTTGAGGGAGGTAATGGCCAAAACATTTCAAAATGTGACACATACTTTAAGAAAACAATTTGAAGAACTAAGGGGTAATCACAGCTTGAAAAATATAAAGGACATGCCTTAAAGCTCAATTTCAACGGATTATGAGGCACGTGCGAATTCAACCACAAAAAGGTATCAGCTCACAATTGTCAGAATAACCATCAACAAGAAATCTACAAACAAAAATGCTGAAGGTGTTGTGGAGAAATGCGTACCCTCAACTTCAAGGGGGACGGAAGTTGGAAAGGGCCACAAATGAGAGCAGAATGGAGGTGCCTTAAAAAGGTAAACATTGAGCTACCATATGATCCAGCGGAACCACTCCTCGACATATAATCTAAGAAGAGAGAATTGGAAAGACACAGGCAGGCAAATCTGCATGGCACAGTATTACAATAGCCAAGATATGGAAGTAACCAAAAAGTCCACCAACAGATGGGTGGACAAAGAAGAACTCCTCCATGTACAGACGGAATATTCGCTAGTGAAAAAAATGAAACAATGCCATTTGCAGCACCATACATGAGTCTAGACGTAATCACGCCACCTGTAGTAAGTGAGAAAGCAAAAGACACATATCCTATCATATCACTTTTAGGAGTTACTTAAAAATTGATACCAATGAAGATATTTCCACAGAGAAAGGCAATCACAGATTCATTAAAAAAATCTTATGGTTCACCAAATAGAAAGGGATGAGGATTGGATACATTACCATATTGGGGTTAACAGAGATATACAAACCATGTGAAATATATAATCACCAAAGACGTACGGAAGACCAGGAGAAGACTACTCAACATTGTGGCATAACCTACATGGGAAAAGGATGCGTGGAAGAATAGAAACATGTATGTGTGTGAAAGAAGCACATCTTGCACACCTAGAACAAACAAACCATTGTAATCAAATGTGCTGGGATAAAGAATAAAAAGTAAATTACAAATATGAACAAGAAGTTATGAGACATAAACTTAAAGGGCTTTTTCCTGGCACATTCCATTCTAATTTACAACCTAGAACACCACTTCCATTAAGCCTCTGTTTCCCTAGTTACGAAATTTGGAAAAGGAGAAATGCTGCCACCTTGTGGCCGTTTCCTGCAAGAGCAGCTTTAAACTCAGAGCTAATGCTCACTTAACATACACAAGGACTCAGGGCTGTAAAGGACACCTGTCCTAAAAAAATGTGCTGAAGGAGGGAATGGACAAAAAAATTCAAAACAGGCAAATGTTTCAAGAAGAGAGTATCAAGAGTTAAGTTTTACTCACGGGGTTTTAAAAAAAAGGAAAATGGATAAAAGCTCAACCTCAGGGAGTGTTAGACCCATGCAATCTATTCTATAAAAAGTTTCAACTTACACCAGTCGACTGACCATCAGCAAAAAGTCTACAAACAATAAATGCTGAAGGGGTTTTAGAGAACTGTGTCCCCTCTACCTGCTGGTGAGACGTAAAGGGGTAACAGCCAATAATGAGAACAGAAAGGAGCTGTGTTTAAAAGTAAAAATGGAGGTACCATTCAATCCAGCAGGCGCACCATTGGACCTCTCACCTGAGAAGACAAGAATCGAGAAGACTCAGGCCGCAAAAGCTGCAGTGCAGCCTTATTCACAATAGCCAAGACAGTGAAGCAATGAAAATGTCCAACAACAGGTGAATGGATAAAGAAGAAGTGGTCCATGTACACAATGGAATATTAGCCATGGAAAACAATGAACCATTGCTCTCTGAGGCACCACAAATGAGTCTGGAGATAATCACGAAACATGAGGTAACTCGGAAACCAAAGACCTGTATTCTATGATATCACTTATAGGCGTTATCTAATAACTGACACAAATGAATATATTTCCACAGAGAAAGACACTCACAGACTTAGAAAACAAACTATGCTCATCTAAAAGGAAAGGTGGGGAGAAAGGATAAATTAAGATTAGTGTTGCTATATCTATACAAACACATATTATATACATTTCTCAAAAAGACCGACCATGTAGCAAGGGAGGTCTGCGGAAACCTCTGTAACATTTTACATGGGAAGAGGATCTGTACTTGAATAGACATATATAATGTACAAATGAACCAGATTGTGTACACCTAGGACAAACAATATTCTAAGCTTTACCCCAATTAAAAAAAATTTTTTAAATCCAAGAAGAAATAATGAGACATAAACGTATGGGGGTTTCTCCATGCACATTCCAATTTAATGTACAACCTAGGAACACGACTGCCAGAAAGGCTCTGCTGCCCTAGTACCCAGATTTGGGAATGGAGAAATGCTGCCTGCTTGAGGCCACTTCCCACAACAGCAGCTTTAAACCCATTGCTAAAGGTCACTAAATATTCACCAAACTTGCAGTTCGGGAAATGACACCTGCTCTCTAACAAAATTCTGGGGTGGAAAATCGACCAAAAATTTCAAAATAGGGCAACCTTCCAAGAAGACAATTTCAAGAGATATATTGTACTCCCAACTGTTTCCTTTTTTTTAACAGAAAAGAAAACGGTGGAGAAAAATGATGAGTTTTACGAATTTTCAAAGACATGCAAACCCACATTACAAAAACCTATCAGCTCACAGCAGCCAGTATGGCCATTAGCATAAATGCGGCAAACAATAAATGCTGAAGCGATTGTGGAGAAATGCGTACCCTCGATTCTAACGGGGACGTGGTAAGTGCCAGTAATGAAAACACAAAGAAGGTGCTTTGAAAAGGAAAACACGGTGCTACCAGTCAGTCAATCACACCCACTGCTGGGCCTATCACCTGTGAAAATGAGAATCAAAAAGTCACAGGCTGGCAATCCTGCACTCCAACAATATTTACCATAGCCAACGCGTGGAAGCAATGAAAATGTCCATCAACCGAGGAATGCACAAAGTAGAAGTGGTCCACGTACACGGTGGAAAATTACTCCAATAAAAACTAAAAATTAAATTTAAAAATCCAACAAAAGTCAGGAGACATCAGCTTGTGTGGGTTTGTCCGGGCACACTCCACTCTAATTTATAACCGAGAAACACCACAGGCCGCAAGGGCTTCTCCCTAGTTACCAGGGTGGGGAACATAGAAAGGCTGCCACCCTCTGGCAGTTACCTGCAAAAGCAGCATTAAAGCCTGTGCTCATGGTCATTTCATAGGAACAAGTACTGCAGAACTGTAAATGAAACCTGCCCTCAAAATGTCTTGAGGGAGGTAATGGCCAAAACATTTCAAAATGTGACACATACTTTAAGAAAACAATTTGAAGAACTAAGGGGTAATCACAGCTTGAAAAATAAAAAGGACATGCCTTAAAGCTCAATTTCAACGGATTATGAGGCACGTGCGAATTCAACCACAAAAAGGTATCAGCTCACAATTGTCAGAATAACCATCAACAAGAAATCTACAAACAAAAATGCTGAAGGTGTTGTGGAGAAATGCGTACCCTCAACTTCAAGGGGGACGGAAGTTGGAAAGGGCCACAAATGAGAGCAGAATGGAGGTGCCTTAAAAAGGTAAACATTGAGCTACCATATGATCCAGCGGAACCACTCCTCGACATATAATCTAAGAAGAGAGAATTGGAAAGACACAGGCAGGCAAATCTGCATGGCACAGTATTACAATAGCCAAGATATGGAAGTAACCAAAAAGTCCACCAACAGATGGGTGGACAAAGAAGAACTCCTCCATGTACAGACGGAATATTCGCTAGTGAAAAAAATGAAACAATGCCATTTGCAGCACCATACATGAGTCTAGACGTAATCACGCCACCTGTAGTAAGTGAGAAAGCAAAAGACACATATCCTATCATATCACTTTTAGGAGTTACTTAAAAATTGATACCAATGAAGATATTTCCACAGAGAAAGGCAATCACAGATTCATTAAAAAAATCTTATGGTTCACCAAATAGAAAGGGATGAGGATTGGATACATTACCATATTGGGGTTAACAGAGATATACAAACCATGTGAAATATATAATCACCAAAGACGTACGGAAGACCAGGAGAAGACTACTCAACATTGTGGCATAACCTACATGGGAAAAGGATGCGTGGAAGAATAGAAACATGTATGTGTGTGAAAGAAGCACATCTTGCACACCTAGAACAAACAAACCATTGTAATCAAATGTGCTGGGATAAAGAATAAAAAGTAAATTACAAATATGAACAAGAAGTTATGAGACATAAACTTAAAGGGCTTTTTCCTGGCACATTCCATTCTAATTTACAACCTAGAACACCACTTCCATTAAGCCTCTGTTTCCCTAGTTACGAAATTTGGAAAAGGAGAAATGCTGCCACCTTGTGGCCGTTTCCTGCAAGAGCAGCTTTAAACTCAGAGCTAATGCTCACTTAACATACACAAGGACTCAGGGCTGTAAAGGACACCTGTCCTAAAAAAATGTGCTGAAGGAGGGAATGGACAAAAAAATTCAAAACAGGCAAATGTTTCAAGAAGAGAGTATGAAGAGTTAAGTTTTACTCACGGGGTTTTAAAAAAAAGGAAAATGGATAAAAGCTCAACCTCAGGGAGTGTTAGACCCATGCAATCTATTCTATAAAAAGTTTCAACTTACACCAGTCGACTGACCATCAGCAAAAAGTCTACAAACAATAAATGCTGAAGGGGTTTTAGAGAACTGTGTCCCCTCTACCTGCTGGTGAGACGTAAAGGGGTAACAGCCAATAATGAGAACAGAAAGGAGCTGTGTTTAAAAGTAAAAATGGAGGTACCATTCAATCCAGCAGGCGCACCATTGGACCTCTCACCTGAGAAGACAAGAATCGAGAAGACTCAGGCCGCAAAAGCTGCAGTGCAGCCTTATTCACAATAGCCAAGACAGTGAAGCAATGAAAATGTCCAACAACAGGTGAATGGATAAAGAAGAAGTGGTCCATGTACACAATGGAATATTAGCCATGGAAAACAATGAACCATTGCTCTCTGAGGCACCACAAATGAGTCTGGAGATAATCACGAAACATGAGGTAACTCGGAAACCAAAGACCTGTATTCTATGATATCACTTATAGGCGTTATCTAATAACTGACACAAATGAATATATTTCCACAGAGAAAGACACTCACAGACTTAGAAAACAAACTATGCTCATCTAAAAGGAAAGGTGGGGAGAAAGGATAAATTAAGATTAGTGTTGCTATATCTATACAAACACATATTATATACATTTCTCAAAAAGACCGACCATGTAGCAAGGGAGGTCTGCGGAAACCTCTGTAACATTTTACATGGGAAGAGGATCTGTACTTGAATAGACATATATAATGTACAAATGAACCAGATTGTGTACACCTAGGACAAACAATATTCTAAGCTTTACCCCAATTAAAAAAAAATTTTTAAATCCAAGAAGAAATAATGAGACATAAACTTATGGGTGTTTCTCCATGCACATTCCAATTTAATGTACAACCTAGGAACACGACTGCCAGAAAGGCTCTGCTGCCCTAGTACCCAGATTTGGGAATGGAGAAATGCTGCCTGCTTGAGGCCACTTCCCACAACAGCAGCTTTAAACCCATTGCTAAAGGTCACTAAATATTCACCAAACTTGCAGTTCGGGAAATGACACCTGCTCTCTAAAAAAATTCTGGGGTGGAAAATCGACCAAAAATTTCAAAATAGGGCAACCTTCCAAGAAGACAATTTCAAGAGATATATTGTACTCCCAACTGTTTCCTTTTTTTTAACAGAAAAGAAAACGGTGGAGAAAAAGGATGAGTTTTACGAATTTTCAAAGACATGCAAACCCACATTACAAAAACCTATCAGCTCACAGCAGCCAGTATGGCCATTAGCATAAATGCGGCAAACAATAAATGCTGAAGCGATTGTGGAGAAATGCGTACCCTCGATTCTAACGGGGACGTGGTAAGTGCCAGTAATGAAAACACAAAGAAGGTGCTTTGAAAAGGAAAACACGGTGCTACCAGTCAGTCAATCACACCCACTGCTGGGCCTATCACCTGTGAAAATGAGAATCAAAAAGTCACAGGCTGGCAATCCTGCACTCCAACAATATTTACCATAGCCAACGCGTGGAAGCAATGAAAATGTCCATCAACCGAGGAATGCACAAAGTAGAAGTGGTCCACGTACACGGTGGAAAATTACTCCAATAAAAACTAAAAATTAAATTTAAAAATCCAACAAAAGTCAGGAGACATCAGCTTGTGTGGGTTTGTCCGGGCACACTCCACTCTAATTTATAACCGAGAAACACCACAGGCCGCAAGGGCTTCTCCCTAGTTACCAGGGTGGGGAACATAGAAAGGCTGCCACCCTCTGGCAGTTACCTGCAAAAGCAGCATTAAAGCCTGTGCTCATGGTCATTTCATAGGAACAAGTACTGCAGAACTGTAAATGAAACCTGCCCTCAAAATGTCTTGAGGGAGGTAATGGCCAAAACATTTCAAAATGTGACACATACTTTAAGAAAACAATTTGAAGAACTAAGGGGTAATCACAGCTTGAAAAATAAAAAGGACATGCCTTAAAGCTCAATTTCAACGGATTATGAGGCACGTGCGAATTCAACCACAAAAAGGTATCAGCTCACAATTGTCAGAATAACCATCAACAAGAAATCTACAAACAAAAATGCTGAAGGTGTTGTGGAGAAATGCGTACCCTCAACTTCAAGGGGGACGGAAGTTGGAAAGGGCCACAAATGAGAGCAGAATGGAGGTGCCTTAAAAAGGTAAACATTGAGCTACCATATGATCCAGCGGAACCACTCCTCGACATATAATCTAAGAAGAGAGAATTGGAAAGACACAGGCAGGCAAATCTGCATGGCACAGTATTACAATAGCCAAGATATGGAAGTAACCAAAAAGTCCACCAACAGATGGGTGGACAAAGAAGAACTCCTCCATGTACAGACGGAATATTCGCTAGTGAAAAAAATGAAACAATGCCATTTGCAGCACCATACATGAGTCTAGACGTAATCACGCCACCTGTAGTAAGTGAGAAAGCAAAAGACACATATCCTATCATATCACTTTTAGGAGTTACTTAAAAATTGATACCAATGAAGATATTTCCACAGAGAAAGGCAATCACAGATTCATTAAAAAAATCTTATGGTTCACCAAATAGAAAGGGATGAGGATTGGATACATTACCATATTGGGGTTAACAGAGATATACAAACCATGTGAAATATATAATCACCAAAGACGTACGGAAGACCAGGAGAAGACTACTCAACATTGTGGCATAACCTACATGGGAAAAGGATGCGTGGAAGAATAGAAACATGTATGTGTGTGAAAGAAGCACATCTTGCACACCTAGAACAAACAAACCATTGTAATCAAATGTGCTGGGATAAAGAATAAAAAGTAAATTACAAATATGAACAAGAAGTTATGAGACATAAACTTAAAGGGCTTTTTCCTGGCACATTCCATTCTAATTTACAACCTAGAACACCACTTCCATTAAGCCTCTGTTTCCCTAGTTACGAAATTTGGAAAAGGAGAAATGCTGCCACCTTGTGGCCGTTTCCTGCAAGAGCAGCTTTAAACTCAGAGCTAATGCTCACTTAACATACACAAGGACTCAGGGCTGTAAAGGACACCTGTCCTAAAAAAATGTGCTGAAGGAGGGAATGGACAAAAAAATTCAAAACAGGCAAATGTTTCAAGAAGAGAGTATGAAGAGTTAAGTTTTACTCACGGGGTTTTAAAAAAAAGGAAAATGGATAAAAGCTCAACCTCAGGGAGTGTTAGACCCATGCAATCTATTCTATAAAAAGTTTCAACTTACACCAGTCGACTGACCATCAGCAAAAAGTCTACAAACAATAAATGCTGAAGGGGTTTTAGAGAACTGTGTCCCCTCTACCTGCTGGTGAGACGTAAAGGGGTAACAGCCAATAATGAGAACAGAAAGGAGCTGTGTTTAAAAGTAAAAATGGAGGTACCATTCAATCCAGCAGGCGCACCATTGGACCTCTCACCTGAGAAGACAAGAATCGAGAAGACTCAGGCCGCAAAAGCTGCAGTGCAGCCTTATTCACAATAGCCAAGACAGTGAAGCAATGAAAATGTCCAACAACAGGTGAATGGATAAAGAAGAAGTGGTCCATGTACACAATGGAATATTAGCCATGGAAAACAATGAACCATTGCTCTCTGAGGCACCACAAATGAGTCTGGAGATAATCACGAAACATGAGGTAACTCGGAAACCAAAGACCTGTATTCTATGATATCACTTATAGGCGTTATCTAATAACTGACACAAATGAATATATTTCCACAGAGAAAGACACTCACAGACTTAGAAAACAAACTATGCTCATCTAAAAGGAAAGGTGGGGAGAAAGGATAAATTAAGATTAGTGTTGCTATATCTATACAAACACATATTATATACATTTCTCAAAAAGACCGACCATGTAGCAAGGGAGGTCTGCGGAAACCTCTGTAACATTTTACATGGGAAGAGGATCTGTACTTGAATAGACATATATAATGTACAAATGAACCAGATTGTGTACACCTAGGACAAACAATATTCTAAGCTTTACCCCAATTAAAAAAAAATTTTTAAATCCAAGAAGAAATAATGAGACATAAACTTATGGGTGTTTCTCCATGCACATTCCAATTTAATGTACAACCTAGGAACACGACTGCCAGAAAGGCTCTGCTGCCCTAGTACCCAGATTTGGGAATGGAGAAATGCTGCCTGCTTGAGGCCACTTCCCACAACAGCAGCTTTAAACCCATTGCTAAAGGTCACTAAATATTCACCAAACTTGCAGTTCGGGAAATGACACCTGCTCTCTAAAAAAATTCTGGGGTGGAAAATCGACCAAAAATTTCAAAATAGGGCAACCTTCCAAGAAGACAATTTCAAGAGATATATTGTACTCCCAACTGTTTCCTTTTTTTTAACAGAAAAGAAAACGGTGGAGAAAAAGGATGAGTTTTACGAATTTTCAAAGACATGCAAACCCACATTACAAAAACCTATCAGCTCACAGCAGCCAGTATGGCCATTAGCATAAATGCGGCAAACAATAAATGCTGAAGCGATTGTGGAGAAATGCGTACCCTCGATTCTAACGGGGACGTGGTAAGTGCCAGTAATGAAAACACAAAGAAGGTGCTTTGAAAAGGAAAACACGGTGCTACCAGTCAGTCAATCACACCCACTGCTGGGCCTATCACCTGTGAAAATGAGAATCAAAAAGTCACAGGCTGGCAATCCTGCACTCCAACAATATTTACCATAGCCAACGCGTGGAAGCAATGAAAATGTCCATCAACCGAGGAATGCACAAAGTAGAAGTGGTCCACGTACACGGTGGAAAATTACTCCAATAAAAACTAAAAATTAAATTTAAAAATCCAACAAAAGTCAGGAGACATCAGCTTGTGTGGGTTTGTCCGGGCACACTCCACTCTAATTTATAACCGAGAAACACCACAGGCCGCAAGGGCTTCTCCCTAGTTACCAGGGTGGGGAACATAGAAAGGCTGCCACCCTCTGGCAGTTACCTGCAAAAGCAGCATTAAAGCCTGTGCTCATGGTCATTTCATAGGAACAAGTACTGCAGAACTGTAAATGAAACCTGCCCTCAAAATGTCTTGAGGGAGGTAATGGCCAAAACATTTCAAAATGTGACACATACTTTAAGAAAACAATTTGAAGAACTAAGGGGTAATCACAGCTTGAAAAATAAAAAGGACATGCCTTAAAGCTCAATTTCAACGGATTATGAGGCACGTGCGAATTCAACCACAAAAAGGTATCAGCTCACAATTGTCAGAATAACCATCAACAAGAAATCTACAAACAAAAATGCTGAAGGTGTTGTGGAGAAATGCGTACCCTCAACTTCAAGGGGGACGGAAGTTGGAAAGGGCCACAAATGAGAGCAGAATGGAGGTGCCTTAAAAAGGTAAACATTGAGCTACCATATGATCCAGCGGAACCACTCCTCGACATATAATCTAAGAAGAGAGAATTGGAAAGACACAGGCAGGCAAATCTGCATGGCACAGTATTACAATAGCCAAGATATGGAAGTAACCAAAAAGTCCACCAACAGATGGGTGGACAAAGAAGAACTCCTCCATGTACAGACGGAATATTCGCTAGTGAAAAAAATGAAACAATGCCATTTGCAGCACCATACATGAGTCTAGACGTAATCACGCCACCTGTAGTAAGTGAGAAAGCAAAAGACACATATCCTATCATATCACTTTTAGGAGTTACTTAAAAATTGATACCAATGAAGATATTTCCACAGAGAAAGGCAATCACAGATTCATTAAAAAAATCTTATGGTTCACCAAATAGAAAGGGATGAGGATTGGATACATTACCATATTGGGGTTAACAGAGATATACAAACCATGTGAAATATATAATCACCAAAGACGTACGGAAGACCAGGAGAAGACTACTCAACATTGTGGCATAACCTACATGGGAAAAGGATGCGTGGAAGAATAGAAACATGTATGTGTGTGAAAGAAGCACATCTTGCACACCTAGAACAAACAAACCATTGTAATCAAATGTGCTGGGATAAAGAATAAAAAGTAAATTACAAATATGAACAAGAAGTTATGAGACATAAACTTAAAGGGCTTTTTCCTGGCACATTCCATTCTAATTTACAACCTAGAACACCACTTCCATTAAGCCTCTGTTTCCCTAGTTACGAAATTTGGAAAAGGAGAAATGCTGCCACCTTGTGGCCGTTTCCTGCAAGAGCAGCTTTAAACTCAGAGCTAATGCTCACTTAACATACACAAGGACTCAGGGCTGTAAAGGACACCTGTCCTAAAAAAATGTGCTGAAGGAGGGAATGGACAAAAAAATTCAAAACAGGCAAATGTTTCAAGAAGAGAGTATGAAGAGTTAAGTTTTACTCACGGGGTTTTAAAAAAAAGGAAAATGGATAAAAGCTCAACCTCAGGGAGTGTTAGACCCATGCAATCTATTCTATAAAAAGTTTCAACTTACACCAGTCGACTGACCATCAGCAAAAAGTCTACAAACAATAAATGCTGAAGGGGTTTTAGAGAACTGTGTCCCCTCTACCTGCTGGTGAGACGTAAAGGGGTAACAGCCAATAATGAGAACAGAAAGGAGCTGTGTTTAAAAGTAAAAATGGAGGTACCATTCAATCCAGCAGGCGCACCATTGGACCTCTCACCTGAGAAGACAAGAATCGAGAAGACTCAGGCCGCAAAAGCTGCAGTGCAGCCTTATTCACAATAGCCAAGACAGTGAAGCAATGAAAATGTCCAACAACAGGTGAATGGATAAAGAAGAAGTGGTCCATGTACACAATGGAATATTAGCCATGGAAAACAATGAACCATTGCTCTCTGAGGCACCACAAATGAGTCTGGAGATAATCACGAAACATGAGGTAACTCGGAAACCAAAGACCTGTATTCTATGATATCACTTATAGGCGTTATCTAATAACTGACACAAATGAATATATTTCCACAGAGAAAGACACTCACAGACTTAGAAAACAAACTATGCTCATCTAAAAGGAAAGGTGGGGAGAAAGGATAAATTAAGATTAGTGTTGCTATATCTATACAAACACATATTATATACATTTCTCAAAAAGACCGACCATGTAGCAAGGGAGGTCTGCGGAAACCTCTGTAACATTTTACATGGGAAGAGGATCTGTACTTGAATAGACATATATAATGTACAAATGAACCAGATTGTGTACACCTAGGACAAACAATATTCTAAGCTTTACCCCAATTAAAAAAATTTTTTTAAATCCAAGAAGAAATAATGAGACATAAACTTATGGGGGTTTCTCCATGCACATTCCAATTTAATGTACAACCTAGGAACACGACTGCCAGAAAGGCTCTGCTGCCCTAGTACCCAGATTTGGGAATGGAGAAATGCTGCCTGCTTGAGGCCACTTCCCACAACAGCAGCTTTAAACCCATTGCTAAAGGTCACTAAATATTCACCAAACTTGCAGTTCGGGAAATGACACCTGCTCTCTAAAAAAATTCTGGGGTGGAAAATCGACCAAAAATTTCAAAATAGGGCAACCTTCCAAGAAGACAATTTCAAGAGATATATTGTACTCCCAACTGTTTCCTTTTTTTTAACAGAAAAGAAAACGGTGGAGAAAAATGATGAGTTTTACGAATTTTCAAAGACATGCAAACCCACATTACAAAAACCTATCAGCTCACAGCAGCCAGTATGGCCATTAGCATAAATGCGGCAAACAATAAATGCTGAAGCGATTGTGGAGAAATGCGTACCCTCGATTCTAACGGGGACGTGGTAAGTGCCAGTAATGAAAACACAAAGAAGGTGCTTTGAAAAGGAAAACACGGTGCTACCAGTCAGTCAATCACACCCACTGCTGGGCCTATCACCTGTGAAAATGAGAATCAAAAAGTCACAGGCTGGCAATCCTGCACTCCAACAATATTTACCATAGCCAACGCGTGGAAGCAATGAAAATGTCCATCAACCGAGGAATGCACAAAGTAGAAGTGGTCCACGTACACGGTGGAAAATTACTCCAATAAAAACTAAAAATTAAATTTAAAAATCCAACAAAAGTCAGGAGACATCAGCTTGTGTGGGTTTGTCCGGGCACACTCCACTCTAATTTATAACCGAGAAACACCACAGGCCGCAAGGGCTTCTCCCTAGTTACCAGGGTGGGGAACATAGAAAGGCTGCCACCCTCTGGCAGTTACCTGCAAAAGCAGCATTAAAGCCTGTGCTCATGGTCATTTCATAGGAACAAGTACTGCAGAACTGTAAATGAAACCTGCCCTCAAAATGTCTTGAGGGAGGTAATGGCCAAAACATTTCAAAATGTGACACATACTTTAAGAAAACAATTTGAAGAACTAAGGGGTAATCACAGCTTGAAAAATAAAAAGGACATGCCTTAAAGCTCAATTTCAACGGATTATGAGGCACGTGCGAATTCAACCACAAAAAGGTATCAGCTCACAATTGTCAGAATAACCATCAACAAGAAATCTACAAACAAAAATGCTGAAGGTGTTGTGGAGAAATGCGTACCCTCAACTTCAAGGGGGACGGAAGTTGGAAAGGGCCACAAATGAGAGCAGAATGGAGGTGCCTTAAAAAGGTAAACATTGAGCTACCATATGATCCAGCGGAACCACTCCTCGACATATAATCTAAGAAGAGAGAATTGGAAAGACACAGGCAGGCAAATCTGCATGGCACAGTATTACAATAGCCAAGATATGGAAGTAACCAAAAAGTCCACCAACAGATGGGTGGACAAAGAAGAACTCCTCCATGTACAGACGGAATATTCGCTAGTGAAAAAAATGAAACAATGCCATTTGCAGCACCATACATGAGTCTAGACGTAATCACGCCACCTGTAGTAAGTGAGAAAGCAAAAGACACATATCCTATCATATCACTTTTAGGAGTTACTTAAAAATTGATACCAATGAAGATATTTCCACAGAGAAAGGCAATCACAGATTCATTAAAAAAATCTTATGGTTCACCAAATAGAAAGGGATGAGGATTGGATACATTACCATATTGGGGTTAACAGAGATATACAAACCATGTGAAATATATAATCACCAAAGACGTACGGAAGACCAGGAGAAGACTACTCAACATTGTGGCATAACCTACATGGGAAAAGGATGCGTGGAAGAATAGAAACATATATGTGTGTGAAAGAAGCACATCTTGCACACCTAGAACAAACAAACCATTGTAATCAAATGTGCTGGGATAAAGAATAAAAAGTAAATTACAAATATGAACAAGAAGTTATGAGACATAAACTTAAAGGGCTTTTTCCTGGCACATTCCATTCTAATTTACAACCTAGAACACCACTTCCATTAAGCCTCTGTTTCCCTAGTTACGAAATTTGGAAAAGGAGAAATGCTGCCACCTTGTGGCCGTTTCCTGCAAGAGCAGCTTTAAACTCAGAGCTAATGCTCACTTAACATACACAAGGACTCAGGGCTGTAAAGGACACCTGTCCTAAAAAAATGTGCTGAAGGAGGGAATGGACAAAAAAATTCAAAACAGGCAAATGTTTCAAGAAGAGAGTATGAAGAGTTAAGTTTTACTCACGGGGTTTTAAAAAAAAGGAAAATGGATAAAAGCTCAACCTCAGGGAGTGTTAGACCCATGCAATCTATTCTATAAAAAGTTTCAACTTACACCAGTCGACTGACCATCAGCAAAAAGTCTACAAACAATAAATGCTGAAGGGGTTTTAGAGAACTGTGTCCCCTCTACCTGCTGGTGAGACGTAAAGGGGTAACAGCCAATAATGAGAACAGAAAGGAGCTGTGTTTAAAAGTAAAAATGGAGGTACCATTCAATCCAGCAGGCGCACCATTGGACCTCTCACCTGAGAAGACAAGAATCGAGAAGACTCAGGCCGCAAAAGCTGCAGTGCAGCCTTATTCACAATAGCCAAGACAGTGAAGCAATGAAAATGTCCAACAACAGGTGAATGGATAAAGAAGAAGTGGTCCATGTACACAATGGAATATTAGCCATGGAAAACAATGAACCATTGCTCTCTGAGGCACCACAAATGAGTCTGAAGATAATCACGAAACATGAGGTAACTCGGAAACCAAAGACCTGTATTCTATGATATCACTTATAGGCGTTATCTAATAACTGACACAAATGAATATATTTCCACAGAGAAAGACACTCACAGACTTAGAAAACAAACTATGCTCATCTAAAAGGAAAGGTGGGGAGAAAGGATAAATTAAGATTAGTGTTGCTATATCTATACAAACACATATTATATACATTTCTCAAAAAGACCGACCATGTAGCAAGGGAGGTCTGCGGAAACCTCTGTAACATTTTACATGGGAAGAGGATCTGTACTTGAATAGACATATATAATGTACAAATGAACCAGATTGTGTACACCTAGGACAAACAATATTCTAAGCTTTACCCCAATTAAAAAAAAATTTTTAAATCCAAGAAGAAATAATGAGACATAAACGTATGGGGGTTTCTCCATGCACATTCCAATTTAATTTACAACCTAGGAACACGACTGCCAGAAAGGCTCTGCTGCCCTAGTACCCAGATTTGGGAATGGAGAAATGCTGCCTGCTTGAGGCCACTTCCCACAACAGCAGCTTTAAACCCATTGCTAAAGGTCACTAAATATTCACCAAACTTGCAGTTCGGGAAATGACACCTGCTCTCTAACAAAATTCTGGGGTGGAAAATCGACCAAAAATTTCAAAATAGGGCAACCTTCCAAGAAGACAATTTCAAGAGATATATTGTACTCCCAACTGTTTCCTTTTTTTTAACAGAAAAGAAAACGGTGGAGAAAAATGATGAGTTTTACGAATTTTCAAAGACATGCAAACCCACATTACAAAAACCTATCAGCTCACAGCAGCCAGTATGGCCATTAGCATAAATGCGGCAAACAATAAATGCTGAAGCGATTGTGGAGAAATGCGTACCCTCGATTCTAACGGGGACGTGGTAAGTGCCAGTAATGAAAACACAAAGAAGGTGCTTTGAAAAGGAAAACACGGTGCTACCAGTCAGTCAATCACACCCACTGCTGGGCCTATCACCTGTGAAAATGAGAATCAAAAAGTCACAGGCTGGCAATCCTGCACTCCAACAATATTTACCATAGCCAACGCGTGGAAGCAATGAAAATGTCCATCAACCGAGGAATGCACAAAGTAGAAGTGGTCCACGTACACGGTGGAAAATTACTCCAATAAAAACTAAAAATTAAATTTAAAAATCCAACAAAAGTCAGGAGACATCAGCTTGTGTGGGTTTGTCCGGGCACACTCCACTCTAATTTATAACCGAGAAACACCACAGGCCGCAAGGGCTTCTCCCTAGTTACCAGGGTGGGGAACATAGAAAGGCTGCCACCCTCTGGCAGTTACCTGCAAAAGCAGCATTAAAGCCTGTGCTCATGGTCATTTCATAGGAACAAGTACTGCAGAACTGTAAATGAAACCTGCCCTCAAAATGTCTTGAGGGAGGTAATGGCCAAAACATTTCAAAATGTGACACATACTTTAAGAAAACAATTTGAAGAACTAAGGGGTAATCACAGCTTGAAAAATAAAAAGGACATGCCTTAAAGCTCAATTTCAACGGATTATGAGGCACGTGCGAATTCAACCACAAAAAGGTATCAGCTCACAATTGTCAGAATAACCATCAACAAGAAATCTACAAACAAAAATGCTGAAGGTGTTGTGGAGAAATGCGTACCCTCAACTTCAAGGGGGACGGAAGTTGGAAAGGGCCACAAATGAGAGCAGAATGGAGGTGCCTTAAAAAGGTAAACATTGAGCTACCATATGATCCAGCGGAACCACTCCTCGACATATAATCTAAGAAGAGAGAATTGGAAAGACACAGGCAGGCAAATCTGCATGGCACAGTATTACAATAGCCAAGATATGGAAGTAACCAAAAAGTCCACCAACAGATGGGTGGACAAAGAAGAACTCCTCCATGTACAGACGGAATATTCGCTAGTGAAAAAAATGAAACAATGCCATTTGCAGCACCATACATGAGTCTAGACGTAATCACGCCACCTGTAGTAAGTGAGAAAGCAAAAGACACATATCCTATCATATCACTTTTAGGAGTTACTTAAAAATTGATACCAATGAAGATATTTCCACAGAGAAAGGCAATCACAGATTCATTAAAAAAATCTTATGGTTCACCAAATAGAAAGGGATGAGGATTGGATACATTACCATATTGGGGTTAACAGAGATATACAAACCATGTGAAATATATAATCACCAAAGACGTACGGAAGACCAGGAGAAGACTACTCAACATTGTGGCATAACCTACATGGGAAAAGGATGCGTGGAAGAATAGAAACATGTATGTGTGTGAAAGAAGCACATCTTGCACACCTAGAGCAAACAAACCATTGTAATCAAATGTGCTGGGATAAAGAATAAAAAGTAAATTACAAATATGAACAAGAAGTTATGAGACATAAACTTAAAGGGCTTTTTCCTGGCACATTCCATTCTAATTTACAACCTAGAACACCACTTCCATTAAGCCTCTGTTTCCCTAGTTACGAAATTTGGAAAAGGAGAAATGCTGCCACCTTGTGGCCGTTTCCTGCAAGAGCAGCTTTAAACTCAGAGCTAATGCTCACTTAACATACACAAGGACTCAGGGCTGTAAAGGACACCTGTCCTAAAAAAATGTGCTGAAGGAGGGAATGGACAAAAAAATTCAAAACAGGCAAATGTTTCAAGAAGAGAGTATGAAGAGTTAAGTTTTACTCACGGGGTTTTAAAAAAAAGGAAAATGGATAAAAGCTCAACCTCAGGGAGTGTTAGACCCATGCAATCTATTCTATAAAAAGTTTCAACTTACACCAGTCGACTGACCATCAGCAAAAAGTCTACAAACAATAAATGCTGAAGGGGTTTTAGAGAACTGTGTCCCCTCTACCTGCTGGTGAGACGTAAAGGGGTAACAGCCAATAATGAGAACAGAAAGGAGCTGTGTTTAAAAGTAAAAATGGAGGTACCATTCAATCCAGCAGGCGCACCATTGGACCTCTCACCTGAGAAGACAAGAATCGAGAAGACTCAGGCCGCAAAAGCTGCAGTGCAGCCTTATTCACAATAGCCAAGACAGTGAAGCAATGAAAATGTCCAACAACAGGTGAATGGATAAAGAAGAAGTGGTCCATGTACACAATGGAATATTAGCCATGGAAAACAATGAACCATTGCTCTCTGAGGCACCACAAATGAGTCTGAAGATAATCACGAAACATGAGGTAACTCGGAAACCAAAGACCTGTATTCTATGATATCACTTATAGGCGTTATCTAATAACTGACACAAATGAATATATTTCCACAGAGAAAGACACTCACAGACTTAGAAAACAAACTATGCTCATCTAAAAGGAAAGGTGGGGAGAAAGGATAAATTAAGATTAGTGTTGCTATATCTATACAAACACATATTATATACATTTCTCAAAAAGACCGACCATGTAGCAAGGGAGGTCTGCGGAAACCTCTGTAACATTTTACATGGGAAGAGGATCTGTACTTGAATAGACATATATAATGTACAAATGAACCAGATTGTGTACACCTAGGACAAACAATATTCTAAGCTTTACCCCAATTAAAAAAAATTTTTTAAATCCAAGAAGAAATAATGAGACATAAACTTATGGGGGTTTCTCCATGCACATTCCAATTTAATTTACAACCTAGGAACACGACTGCCAGAAAGGCTCTGCTGCCCTAGTACCCAGATTTGGGAATGGAGAAATGCTGCCTGCTTGAGGCCACTTCCCACAACAGCAGCTTTAAACCCATTGCTAAAGGTCACTAAATATTCACCAAACTTGCAGTTCGGGAAATGACACCTGCTCTCTAACAAAATTCTGGGGTGGAAAATCGACCAAAAATTTCAAAATAGGGCAACCTTCCAAGAAGACAATTTCAAGAGATATATTGTACTCCCAACTGTTTCCTTTTTTTTAACAGAAAAGAAAACGGTGGAGAAAAATGATGAGTTTTACGAATTTTCAAAGACATGCAAACCCACATTACAAAAACCTATCAGCTCACAGCAGCCAGTATGGCCATTAGCATAAATGCGGCAAACAATAAATGCTGAAGCGATTGTGGAGAAATGCGTACCCTCGATTCTAACGGGGACGTGGTAAGTGCCAGTAATGAAAACACAAAGAAGGTGCTTTGAAAAGGAAAACACGGTGCTACCAGTCAGTCAATCACACCCACTGCTGGGCCTATCACCTGTGAAAATGAGAATCAAAAAGTCACAGGCTGGCAATCCTGCACTCCAACAATATTTACCATAGCCAACGCGTGGAAGCAATGAAAATGTCCATCAACCGAGGAATGCACAAAGTAGAAGTGGTCCACGTACACGGTGGAAAATTACTCCAATAAAAACTAAAAATTAAATTTAAAAATCCAACAAAAGTCAGGAGACATCAGCTTGTGTGGGTTTGTCCGGGCACACTCCACTCTAATTTATAACCGAGAAACACCACAGGCCGCAAGGGCTTCTCCCTAGTTACCAGGGTGGGGAACATAGAAAGGCTGCCACCCTCTGGCAGTTACCTGCAAAAGCAGCATTAAAGCCTGTGCTCATGGTCATTTCATAGGAACAAGTACTGCAGAACTGTAAATGAAACCTGCCCTCAAAATGTCTTGAGGGAGGTAATGGCCAAAACATTTCAAAATGTGACACATACTTTAAGAAAACAATTTGAAGAACTAAGGGGTAATCACAGCTTGAAAAATAAAAAGGACATGCCTTAAAGCTCAATTTCAACGGATTATGAGGCACGTGCGAATTCAACCACAAAAAGGTATCAGCTCACAATTGTCAGAATAACCATCAACAAGAAATCTACAAACAAAAATGCTGAAGGTGTTGTGGAGAAATGCGTACCCTCAACTTCAAGGGGGACGGAAGTTGGAAAGGGCCACAAATGAGAGCAGAATGGAGGTGCCTTAAAAAGGTAAACATTGAGCTACCATATGATCCAGCGGAACCACTCCTCGACATATAATCTAAGAAGAGAGAATTGGAAAGACACAGGCAGGCAAATCTGCATGGCACAGTATTACAATAGCCAAGATATGGAAGTAACCAAAAAGTCCACCAACAGATGGGTGGACAAAGAAGAACTCCTCCATGTACAGACGGAATATTCGCTAGTGAAAAAAATGAAACAATGCCATTTGCAGCACCATACATGAGTCTAGACGTAATCACGCCACCTGTAGTAAGTGAGAAAGCAAAAGACACATATCCTATCATATCACTTTTAGGAGTTACTTAAAAATTGATACCAATGAAGATATTTCCACAGAGAAAGGCAATCACAGATTCATTAAAAAAATCTTATGGTTCACCAAATAGAAAGGGATGAGGATTGGATACATTACCATATTGGGGTTAACAGAGATATACAAACCATGTGAAATATATAATCACCAAAGACGTACGGAAGACCAGGAGAAGACTACTCAACATTGTGGCATAACCTACATGGGAAAAGGATGCGTGGAAGAATAGAAACATGTATGTGTGTGAAAGAAGCACATCTTGCACACCTAGAGCAAACAAACCATTGTAATCAAATGTGCTGGGATAAAGAATAAAAAGTAAATTACAAATATGAACAAGAAGTTATGAGACATAAACTTAAAGGGCTTTTTCCTGGCACATTCCATTCTAATTTACAACCTAGAACACCACTTCCATTAAGCCTCTGTTTCCCTAGTTACGAAATTTGGAAAAGGAGAAATGCTGCCACCTTGTGGCCGTTTCCTGCAAGAGCAGCTTTAAACTCAGAGCTAATGCTCACTTAACATACACAAGGACTCAGGGCTGTAAAGGACACCTGTCCTAAAAAAATGTGCTGAAGGAGGGAATGGACAAAAAAATTCAAAACAGGCAAATGTTTCAAGAAGAGAGTATGAAGAGTTAAGTTTTACTCACGGGGTTTTAAAAAAAAGGAAAATGGATAAAAGCTCAACCTCAGGGAGTGTTAGACCCATGCAATCTATTCTATAAAAAGTTTCAACTTACACCAGTCGACTGACCATCAGCAAAAAGTCTACAAACAATAAATGCTGAAGGGGTTTTAGAGAACTGTGTCCCCTCTACCTGCTGGTGAGACGTAAAGGGGTAACAGCCAATAATGAGAACAGAAAGGAGCTGTGTTTAAAAGTAAAAATGGAGGTACCATTCAATCCAGCAGGCGCACCATTGGACCTCTCACCTGAGAAGACAAGAATCGAGAAGACTCAGGCCGCAAAAGCTGCAGTGCAGCCTTATTCACAATAGCCAAGACAGTGAAGCAATGAAAATGTCCAACAACAGGTGAATGGATAAAGAAGAAGTGGTCCATGTACACAATGGAATATTAGCCATGGAAAACAATGAACCATTGCTCTCTGAGGCACCACAAATGAGTCTGAAGATAATCACGAAACATGAGGTAACTCGGAAACCAAAGACCTGTATTCTATGATATCACTTATAGGCGTTATCTAATAACTGACACAAATGAATATATTTCCACAGAGAAAGACACTCACAGACTTAGAAAACAAACTATGCTCATCTAAAAGGAAAGGTGGGGAGAAAGGATAAATTAAGATTAGTGTTGCTATATCTATACAAACACATATTATATACATTTCTCAAAAAGACCGACCATGTAGCAAGGGAGGTCTGCGGAAACCTCTGTAACATTTTACATGGGAAGAGGATCTGTACTTGAATAGACATATATAATGTACAAATGAACCAGATTGTGTACACCTAGGACAAACAATATTCTAAGCTTTACCCCAATTAAAAAAAATTTTTTAAATCCAAGAAGAAATAATGAGACATAAACTTATGGGGGTTTCTCCATGCACATTCCAATTTAATTTACAACCTAGGAACACGACTGCCAGAAAGGCTCTGCTGCCCTAGTACCCAGATTTGGGAATGGAGAAATGCTGCCTGCTTGAGGCCACTTCCCACAACAGCAGCTTTAAACCCATTGCTAAAGGTCACTAAATATTCACCAAACTTGCAGTTCGGGAAATGACACCTGCTCTCTAAAAAAATTCTGGGGTGGAAAATCGACCAAAAATTTCAAAATAGGGCAACCTTCCAAGAAGACAATTTCAAGAGATATATTGTACTCCCAACTGTTTCCTTTTTTTTAACAGAAAAGAAAACGGTGGAGAAAAATGATGAGTTTTACGAATTTTCAAAGACATGCAAACCCACATTACAAAAACCTATCAGCTCACAGCAGCCAGTATGGCCATTAGCATAAATGCGGCAAACAATAAATGCTGAAGCGATTGTGGAGAAATGCGTACCCTCGATTCTAACGGGGACGTGGTAAGTGCCAGTAATGAAAACACAAAGAAGGTGCTTTGAAAAGGAAAACACGGTGCTACCAGTCAGTCAATCACACCCACTGCTGGGCCTATCACCTGTGAAAATGAGAATCAAAAAGTCACAGGCTGGCAATCCTGCACTCCAACAATATTTACCATAGCCAACGCGTGGAAGCAATGAAAATGTCCATCAACCGAGGAATGCACAAAGTAGAAGTGGTCCACGTACACGGTGGAAAATTACTCCAATAAAAACTAAAAATTAAATTTAAAAATCCAACAAAAGTCAGGAGACATCAGCTTGTGTGGGTTTGTCCGGGCACACTCCACTCTAATTTATAACCGAGAAACACCACAGGCCGCAAGGGCTTCTCCCTAGTTACCAGGGTGGGGAACATAGAAAGGCTGCCACCCTCTGGCAGTTACCTGCAAAAGCAGCATTAAAGCCTGTGCTCATGGTCATTTCATAGGAACAAGTACTGCAGAACTGTAAATGAAACCTGCCCTCAAAATGTCTTGAGGGAGGTAATGGCCAAAACATTTCAAAATGTGACACATACTTTAAGAAAACAATTTGAAGAACTAAGGGGTAATCACAGCTTGAAAAATAAAAAGGACATGCCTTAAAGCTCAATTTCAACGGATTATGAGGCACGTGCGAATTCAACCACAAAAAGGTATCAGCTCACAATTGTCAGAATAACCATCAACAAGAAATCTACAAACAAAAATGCTGAAGGTGTTGTGGAGAAATGCGTACCCTCAACTTCAAGGGGGACGGAAGTTGGAAAGGGCCACAAATGAGAGCAGAATGGAGGTGCCTTAAAAAGGTAAACATTGAGCTACCATATGATCCAGCGGAACCACTCCTCGACATATAATCTAAGAAGAGAGAATTGGAAAGACACAGGCAGGCAAATCTGCATGGCACAGTATTACAATAGCCAAGATATGGAAGTAACCAAAAAGTCCACCAACAGATGGGTGGACAAAGAAGAACTCCTCCATGTACAGACGGAATATTCGCTAGTGAAAAAAATGAAACAATGCCATTTGCAGCACCATACATGAGTCTAGACGTAATCACGCCACCTGTAGTAAGTGAGAAAGCAAAAGACACATATCCTATCATATCACTTTTAGGAGTTACTTAAAAATTGATACCAATGAAGATATTTCCACAGAGAAAGGCAATCACAGATTCATTAAAAAAATCTTATGGTTCACCAAATAGAAAGGGATGAGGATTGGATACATTACCATATTGGGGTTAACAGAGATATACAAACCATGTGAAATATATAATCACCAAAGACGTACGGAAGACCAGGAGAAGACTACTCAACATTGTGGCATAACCTACATGGGAAAAGGATGCGTGGAAGAATAGAAACATGTATGTGTGTGAAAGAAGCACATCTTGCACACCTAGAGCAAACAAACCATTGTAATCAAATGTGCTGGGATAAAGAATAAAAAGTAAATTACAAATATGAACAAGAAGTTATGAGACATAAACTTAAAGGGCTTTTTCCTGGCACATTCCATTCTAATTTACAACCTAGAACACCACTTCCATTAAGCCTCTGTTTCCCTAGTTACGAAATTTGGAAAAGGAGAAATGCTGCCACCTTGTGGCCGTTTCCTGCAAGAGCAGCTTTAAACTCAGAGCTAATGCTCACTTAACATACACAAGGACTCAGGGCTGTAAAGGACACCTGTCCTAAAAAAATGTGCTGAAGGAGGGAATGGACAAAAAAATTCAAAACAGGCAAATGTTTCAAGAAGAGAGTATGAAGAGTTAAGTTTTACTCACGGTGTTTTAAAAAAAAGGAAAATGGATAAAAGCTCAACCTCAGGGAGTGTTAGACCCATGCAATCTATTCTATAAAAAGTTTCAACTTACACCAGTCGACTGACCATCAGCAAAAAGTCTACAAACAATAAATGCTGAAGGGGTTTTAGAGAACTGTGTCCCCTCTACCTGCTGGTGAGACGTAAAGGGGTAACAGCCAATAATGAGAACAGAAAGGAGCTGTGTTTAAAAGTAAAAATGGAGGTACCATTCAATCCAGCAGGCGCACCATTGGACCTCTCACCTGAGAAGACAAGAATCGAGAAGACTCAGGCCGCAAAAGCTGCAGTGCAGCCTTATTCACAATAGCCAAGACAGTGAAGCAATGAAAATGTCCAACAACAGGTGAATGGATAAAGAAGAAGTGGTCCATGTACACAATGGAATATTAGCCATGGAAAACAATGAACCATTGCTCTCTGAGGCACCACAAATGAGTCTGGAGATAATCACGAAACATGAGGTAACTCGGAAACCAAAGACCTGTATTCTATGATATCACTTATAGGCGTTATCTAATAACTGACACAAATGAATATATTTCCACAGAGAAAGACACTCACAGACTTAGAAAACAAACTATGTTCATCTAAAAGGAAAGGTGGGGAGAAAGGATAAATTAAGATTAGTGTTGCTATATCTATACAAACACATATTATATACATTTCTCAAAAAGACCGACCATGTAGCAAGGGAGGTCTGCGGAAACCTCTGTAACATTTTACATGGGAAGAGGATCTGTACTTGAATAGACATATATAATGTACAAATGAACCAGATTGTGTACACCTAGGACAAACAATATTCTAAGCTTTACCCCAATTAAAAAAAATTTTTTAAATCCAAGAAGAAATAATGAGACATAAACGTATGGGGGTTTCTCCATGCACATTCCAATTTAATTTACAACCTAGGAACACGACTGCCAGAAAGGCTCTGCTGCCCTAGTACCCAGATTTGGGAATGGAGAAATGCTGCCTGCTTGAGGCCACTTCCCACAACAGCAGCTTTAAACCCATTGCTAAAGGTCACTAAATATTCACCAAACTTGCAGTTCGGGAAATGACACCTGCTCTCTAAAAAAATTCTGGGGTGGAAAATCGACCAAAAATTTCAAAATAGGGCAACCTTCCAAGAAGACAATTTCAAGAGATATATTGTACTCCCAACTGTTTCCTTTTTTTTAACAGAAAAGAAAACGGTGGAGAAAAATGATGAGTTTTACGAATTTTCAAAGACATGCAAACCCACATTACAAAAACCTATCAGCTCACAGCAGCCAGTATGGCCATTAGCATAAATGCGGCAAACAATAAATGCTGAAGCGATTGTGGAGAAATGCGTACCCTCGATTCTAACGGGGACGTGGTAAGTGCCAGTAATGAAAACACAAAGAAGGTGCTTTGAAAAGGAAAACACGGTGCTACCAGTCAGTCAATCACACCCACTGCTGGGCCTATCACCTGTGAAAATGAGAATCAAAAAGTCACAGGCTGGCAATCCTGCACTCCAACAATATTTACCATAGCCAACGCGTGGAAGCAATGAAAATGTCCATCAACCGAGGAATGCACAAAGTAGAAGTGGTCCACGTACACGGTGGAAAATTACTCCAATAAAAACTAAAAATTAAATTTAAAAATCCAACAAAAGTCAGGAGACATCAGCTTGTGTGGGTTTGTCCGGGCACACTCCACTCTAATTTATAACCGAGAAACACCACAGGCCGCAAGGGCTTCTCCCTAGTTACCAGGGTGGGGAACATAGAAAGGCTGCCACCCTCTGGCAGTTACCTGCAAAAGCAGCATTAAAGCCTGTGCTCATGGTCATTTCATAGGAACAAGTACTGCAGAACTGTAAATGAAACCTGCCCTCAAAATGTCTTGAGGGAGGTAATGGCCAAAACATTTCAAAATGTGACACATACTTTAAGAAAACAATTTGAAGAACTAAGGGGTAATCACAGCTTGAAAAATAAAAAGGACATGCCTTAAAGCTCAATTTCAACGGATTATGAGGCACGTGCGAATTCAACCACAAAAAGGTATCAGCTCACAATTGTCAGAATAACCATCAACAAGAAATCTACAAACAAAAATGCTGAAGGTGTTGTGGAGAAATGCGTACCCTCAACTTCAAGGGGGACGGAAGTTGGAAAGGGCCACAAATGAGAGCAGAATGGAGGTGCCTTAAAAAGGTAAACATTGAGCTACCATATGATCCAGCGGAACCACTCCTCGACATATAATCTAAGAAGAGAGAATTGGAAAGACACAGGCAGGCAAATCTGCATGGCACAGTATTACAATAGCCAAGATATGGAAGTAACCAAAAAGTCCACCAACAGATGGGTGGACAAAGAAGAACTCCTCCATGTACAGACGGAATATTCGTTAGTGAAAAAAATGAAACAATGCCATTTGCAGCACCATACATGAGTCTAGACGTAATCACGCCACCTGTAGTAAGTGAGAAAGCAAAAGACACATATCCTATCATATCACTTTTAGGAGTTACTTAAAAATTGATACCAATGAAGATATTTCCACAGAGAAAGGCAATCACAGATTCATTAAAAAAATCTTATGGTTCACCAAATAGAAAGGGATGAGGATTGGATACATTACCATATTGGGGTTAACAGAGATATACAAACCATGTGAAATATATAATCACCAAAGACGTACGGAAGACCAGGAGAAGACTACTCAACATTGTGGCATAACCTACATGGGAAAAGGATGCGTGGAAGAATAGAAACATGTATGTGTGTGAAAGAAGCACATCTTGCACACCTAGAGCAAACAAACCATTGTAATCAAATGTGCTGGGATAAAGAATAAAAAGTAAATTACAAATATGAACAAGAAGTTATGAGACATAAACTTAAAGGGCTTTTTCCTGGCACATTCCATTCTAATTTACAACCTAGAACACCACTTCCATTAAGCCTCTGTTTCCCTAGTTACGAAATTTGGAAAAGGAGAAATGCTGCCACCTTGTGGCCGTTTCCTGCAAGAGAAGCTTTAAACTCAGAGCTAATGCTCACTTAACATACACAAGGACTCAGGGCTGTAAAGGACACCTGTCCTAAAAAAATGTGCTGAAGGAGGGAATGGACAAAAAAATTCAAAACAGGCAAATGTTTCAAGAAGAGAGTATGAAGAGTTAAGTTTTACTCACGGTGTTTTAAAAAAAAGGAAAATGGATAAAAGCTCAACCTCAGGGAGTGTTAGACCCATGCAATCTATTCTATAAAAAGTTTCAACTTACACCAGTCGACTGACCATCAGCAAAAAGTCTACAAACAATAAATGCTGAAGGGGTTTTAGAGAACTGTGTCCCCTCTACCTGCTGGTGAGACGTAAAGGGGTAACAGCCAATAATGAGAACAGAAAGGAGCTGTGTTTAAAAGTAAAAATGGAGGTACCATTCAATCCAGCAGGCGCACCATTGGACCTCTCACCTGAGAAGACAAGAATCGAGAAGACTCAGGCCGCAAAAGCTGCAGTGCAGCCTTATTCACAATAGCCAAGACAGTGAAGCAATGAAAATGTCCAACAACAGGTGAATGGATAAAGAAGAAGTGGTCCATGTACACAATGGAATATTAGCCATGGAAAACAATGAACCATTGCTCTCTGAGGCACCACAAATGAGTCTGGAGATAATCACGAAACATGAGGTAACTCGGAAACCAAAGACCTGTATTCTATGATATCACTTATAGGCGTTATCTAATAACTGACACAAATGAATATATTTCCACAGAGAAAGACACTCACAGACTTAGAAAACAAACTATGTTCATCTAAAAGGAAAGGTGGGGAGAAAGGATAAATTAAGATTAGTGTTGCTATATCTATACAAACACATATTATATACATTTCTCAAAAAGACCGACCATGTAGCAAGGGAGGTCTGCGGAAACCTCTGTAACATTTTACATGGGAAGAGGATCTGTACTTGAATAGACATATATAATGTACAAATGAACCAGATTGTGTACACCTAGGACAAACAATATTCTAAGCTTTACCCCAATTAAAAAAAATTTTTTAAATCCAAGAAGAAATAATGAGACATAAACGTATGGGGGTTTCTCCATGCACATTCCAATTTAATTTACAACCTAGGAACACGACTGCCAGAAAGGCTCTGCTGCCCTAGTACCCAGATTTGGGAATGGAGAAATGCTGCCTGCTTGAGGCCACTTCCCACAACAGCAGCTTTAAACCCATTGCTAAAGGTCACTAAATATTCACCAAACTTGCAGTTCGGGAAATGACACCTGCTCTCTAAAAAAATTCTGGGGTGGAAAATCGACCAAAAATTTCAAAATAGGGCAACCTTCCAAGAAGACAATTTCAAGAGATATATTGTACTCCCAACTGTTTCCTTTTTTTTAACAGAAAAGAAAACGGTGGAGAAAAATGATGAGTTTTACGAATTTTCAAAGACATGCAAACCCACATTACAAAAACCTATCAGCTCACAGCAGCCAGTATGGCCATTAGCATAAATGCGGCAAACAATAAATGCTGAAGCGATTGTGGAGAAATGCGTACCCTCGATTCTAACGGGGACGTGGTAAGTGCCAGTAATGAAAACACAAAGAAGGTGCTTTGAAAAGGAAAACACGGTGCTACCAGTCAGTCAATCACACCCACTGCTGGGCCTATCACCTGTGAAAATGAGAATCAAAAAGTCACAGGCTGGCAATCCTGCACTCCAACAATATTTACCATAGCCAACGCTTGGAAGCAATGAAAATGTCCATCAACCGAGGAATGCACAAAGTAGAAGTGGTCCACGTACACGGTGGAAAATTACTCCAATAAAAACTAAAAATTAAATTTAAAAATCCAACAAAAGTCAGGAGACATCAGCTTGTGTGGGTTTGTCCGGGCACACTCCACTCTAATTTATAACCGAGAAACACCACAGGCCGCAAGGGCTTCTCCCTAGTTACCAGGGTGGGGAACATAGAACGGCTGCCACCCTCTGGCAGTTACCTGCAAAAGCAGCATTAAAGCCTGTGCTCATGGTCATTTCATAGGAACAAGTACTGCAGAACTGTAAATGAAACCTGCCCTCAAAATGTCTTGAGGGAGGTAATGGCCAAAACATTTCAAAATGTGACACATACTTTAAGAAAACAATTTGAAGAACTAAGGGGTAATCACAGCTTGAAAAATAAAAAGGACATGCCTTAAAGCTCAATTTCAACGGATTATGAGGCACGTGCGAATTCAACCACAAAAAGGTATCAGCTCACAATTGTCAGAATAACCATCAACAAGAAATCTACAAACAAAAATGCTGAAGGTGTTGTGGAGAAATGCGTACCCTCAACTTCAAGGGGGACGGAAGTTGGAAAGGGCCACAAATGAGAGCAGAATGGAGGTGCCTTAAAAAGGTAAACATTGAGCTACCATATGATCCAGCGGAACCACTCCTCGACATATAATCTAAGAAGAGAGAATTGGAAAGACACAGGCAGGCAAATCTGCATGGCACAGTATTACAATAGCCAAGATATGGAAGTAACCAAAAAGTCCACCAACAGATGGGTGGACAAAGAAGAACTCCTCCATGTACAGACGGAATATTCGCTAGTGAAAAAAATGAAACAATGCCATTTGCAGCACCATACATGAGTCTAGACGTAATCACGCCACCTGTAGTAAGTGAGAAAGCAAAAGACACATATCCTATCATATCACTTTTAGGAGTTACTTAAAAATTGATACCAATGAAGATATTTCCACAGAGAAAGGCAATCACAGATTCATTAAAAAAATCTTATGGTTCACCAAATAGAAAGGGATGAGGATTGGATACATTACCATATTGGGGTTAACAGAGATATACAAACCATGTGAAATATATAATCACCAAAGACGTACGGAAGACCAGGAGAAGACTACTCAACATTGTGGCATAACCTACATGGGAAAAGGATGCGTGGAAGAATAGAAACATGTATGTGTGTGAAAGAAGCACATCTTGCACACCTAGAGCAAACAAACCATTGTAATCAAATGTGCTGGGATAAAGAATAAAAAGTAAATTACAAATATGAACAAGAAGTTATGAGACATAAACTTAAAGGGCTTTTTCCTGGCACATTCCATTCTAATTTACAACCTAGAACACCACTTCCATTAAGCCTCTGTTTCCCTAGTTACGAAATTTGGAAAAGGAGAAATGCTGCCACCTTGTGGCCGTTTCCTGCAAGAGAAGCTTTAAACTCAGAGCTAATGCTCACTTAACATACACAAGGACTCAGGGCTGTAAAGGACACCTGTCCTAAAAAAATGTGCTGAAGGAGGGAATGGACAAAAAAATTCAAAACAGGCAAATGTTTCAAGAAGAGAGTATGAAGAGTTAAGTTTTACTCACGGTGTTTTAAAAAAAAGGAAAATGGATAAAAGCTCAACCTCAGGGAGTGTTAGACCCATGCAATCTATTCTATAAAAAGTTTCAACTTACACCAGTCGACTGACCATCAGCAAAAAGTCTACAAACAATAAATGCTGAAGGGGTTTTAGAGAACTGTGTCCCCTCTACCTGCTGGTGAGACGTAAAGGGGTAACAGCCAATAATGAGAACAGAAAGGAGCTGTGTTTAAAAGTAAAAATGGAGGTACCATTCAATCCAGCAGGCGCACCATTGGACCTCTCACCTGAGAAGACAAGAATCGAGAAGACTCAGGCCGCAAAAGCTGCAGTGCAGCCTTATTCACAATAGCCAAGACAGTGAAGCAATGAAAATGTCCAACAACAGGTGAATGGATAAAGAAGAAGTGGTCCATGTACACAATGGAATATTAGCCATGGAAAACAATGAACCATTGCTCTCTGAGGCACCACAAATGAGTCTGGAGATAATCACGAAACATGAGGTAACTCGGAAACCAAAGACCTGTATTCTATGATATCACTTATAGGCGTTATCTAATAACTGACACAAATGAATATATTTCCACAGAGAAAGACACTCACAGACTTAGAAAACAAACTATGCTCATCTAAAAGGAAAGGTGGGGAGAAAGTATAAATTAAGATTAGTGTTGCTATATCTATACAAACACATATTATATACATTTCTCAAAAAGACCGACCATGTAGCAAGGGAGGTCTGCGGAAACCTCTGTAACATTTTACATGGGAAGAGGATCTGTACTTGAATAGACATATATAATATACAAATGAACCAGATTGTGTACACCTAGGACAAACAATATTCTAAGCTTTACCCCAATTAAAAAAATTTTTTTAAATCCAAGAAGAAATAATGAGACATAAACTTATGGGGGTTTCTCCATGCACATTCCAATTTAATTTACAACCTAGGAACACGACTGCCAGAAAGGCTCTGCTGCCCTAGTACCCAGATTTGGGAATGGAGAAATGCTGCCTGCTTGAGGCCACTTCCCACAACAGCAGCTTTAAACCCATTGCTAAAGGTCACTAAATATTCACCAAACTTGCAGTTCGGGAAATGACACCTGCTCTCTAAAAAAATTCTGGGGTGGAAAATCGACCAAAAATTTCAAAATAGGGCAACCTTCCAAGAAGACAATTTCAAGAGATATATTGTACTCCCAACTGTTTCCTTTTTTTTAACAGAAAAGAAAACGGTGGAGAAAAATGATGAGTTTTACGAATTTTCAAAGACATGCAAACCCACATTACAAAAACCTATCAGCTCACAGCAGCCAGTATGGCCATTAGCATAAATGCGGCAAACAATAAATGCTGAAGCGATTGTGGAGAAATGCGTACCCTCGATTCTAACGGGGACGTGGTAAGTGCCAGTAATGAAAACACAAAGAAGGTGCTTTGAAAAGGAAAACACGGTGCTACCAGTCAGTCAATCACACCCACTGCTGGGCCTATCACCTGTGAAAATGAGAATCAAAAAGTCACAGGCTGGCAATCCTGCACTCCAACAATATTTACCATAGCCAACGCTTGGAAGCAATGAAAATGTCCATCAACCGAGGAATGCACAAAGTAGAAGTGGTCCACGTACACGGTGGAAAATTACTCCAATAAAAACTAAAAATTAAATTTAAAAATCCAACAAAAGTCAGGAGACATCAGCTTGTGTGGGTTTGTCCGGGCACACTCCACTCTAATTTATAACCGAGAAACACCACAGGCCGCAAGGGCTTCTCCCTAGTTACCAGGGTGGGGAACATAGAAAGGCTGCCACCCTCTGGCAGTTACCTGCAAAAGCAGCATTAAAGCCTGTGCTCATGGTCATTTCATAGGAACAAGTACTGCAGAACTGTAAATGAAACCTGCCCTCAAAATGTCTTGAGGGAGGTAATGGCCAAAACATTTCAAAATGTGACACATACTTTAAGAAAACAATTTGAAGAACTAAGGGGTAATCACAGCTTGAAAAATAAAAAGGACATGCCTTAAAGCTCAATTTCAACGGATTATGAGGCACGTGCGAATTCAACCACAAAAAGGTATCAGCTCACAATTGTCAGAATAACCATCAACAAGAAATCTACAAACAAAAATGCTGAAGGTGTTGTGGAGAAATGCGTACCCTCAACTTCAAGGGGGACGGAAGTTGGAAAGGGCCACAAATGAGAGCAGAATGGAGGTGCCTTAAAAAGGTAAACATTGAGCTACCATATGATCCAGCGGAACCACTCCTCGACATATAATCTAAGAAGAGAGAATTGGAAAGACACAGGCAGGCAAATCTGCATGGCACAGTATTACAATAGCCAAGATATGGAAGTAACCAAAAAGTCCACCAACAGATGGGTGGACAAAGAAGAACTCCTCCATGTACAGACGGAATATTCGCTAGTGAAAAAAATGAAACAATGCCATTTGCAGCACCATACATGAGTCTAGACGTAATCACGCCACCTGTAGTAAGTGAGAAAGCAAAAGACACATATCCTATCATATCACTTTTAGGAGTTACTTAAAAATTGATACCAATGAAGATATTTCCACAGAGAAAGGCAATCACAGATTCATTAAAAAAATCTTATGGTTCACCAAATAGAAAGGGATGAGGATTGGATACATTACCATATTGGGGTTAACAGAGATATACAAACCATGTGAAATATATAATCACCAAAGACGTACGGAAGACCAGGAGAAGACTACTCAACATTGTGGCATAACCTACATGGGAAAAGGATGCGTGGAAGAATAGAAACATGTATGTGTGTGAAAGAAGCACATCTTGCACACCTAGAGCAAACAAACCATTGTAATCAAATGTGCTGGGATAAAGAATAAAAAGTAAATTACAAATATGAACAAGAAGTTATGAGACATAAACTTAAAGGGCTTTTTCCTGGCACATTCCATTCTAATTTACAACCTAGAACACCACTTCCATTAAGCCTCTGTTTCCCTAGTTACGAAATTTGGAAAAGGAGAAATGCTGCCACCTTGTGGCCGTTTCCTGCAAGAGAAGCTTTAAACTCAGAGCTAATGCTCACTTAACATACACAAGGACTCAGGGCTGTAAAGGACACCTGTCCTAAAAAAATGTGCTGAAGGAGGGAATGGACAAAAAAATTCAAAACAGGCAAATGTTTCAAGAAGAGAGTATGAAGAGTTAAGTTTTACTCACGGGGTTTTAAAAAAAAGGAAAATGGATAAAAGCTCAACCTCAGGGAGTGTTAGACCCATGCAATCTATTCTATAAAAAGTTTCAACTTACACCAGTCGACTGACCATCAGCAAAAAGTCTACAAACAATAAATGCTGAAGGGGTTTTAGAGAACTGTGTCCCCTCTACCTGCTGGTGAGACGTAAAGGGGTAACAGCCAATAATGAGAACAGAAAGGAGCTGTGTTTAAAAGTAAAAATGGAGGTACCATTCAATCCAGCAGGCGCACCATTGGACCTCTCACCTGAGAAGACAAGAATCGAGAAGACTCAGGCCGCAAAAGCTGCAGTGCAGCCTTATTCACAATAGCCAAGACAGTGAAGCAATGAAAATGTCCAACAACAGGTGAATGGATAAAGAAGAAGTGGTCCATGTACACAATGGAATATTAGCCATGGAAAACAATGAACCATTGCTCTCTGAGGCACCACAAATGAGTCTGGAGATAATCACGAAACATGAGGTAACTCGGAAACCAAAGACCTGTATTCTATGATATCACTTATAGGCGTTATCTAATAACTGACACAAATGAATATATTTCCACAGAGAAAGACACTCACAGACTTAGAAAACAAACTATGCTCATCTAAAAGGAAAGGTGGGGAGAAAGGATAAATTAAGATTAGTGTTGCTATATCTATACAAACACATATTATATACATTTCTCAAAAAGACCGACCATGTAGCAAGGGAGGTCTGCGGAAACCTCTGTAACATTTTACATGGGAAGAGGATCTGTACTTGAATAGACATATATAATATACAAATGAACCAGATTGTGTACACCTAGGACAAACAATATTCTAAGCTTTACCCCAATTAAAAAAATTTTTTTAAATCCAAGAAGAAATAATGAGACATAAACTTATGGGGGTTTCTCCATGCACATTCCAATTTAATTTACAACCTAGGAACACGACTGCCAGAAAGGCTCTGCTGCCCTAGTACCCAGATTTGGGAATGGAGAAATGCTGCCTGCTTGAGGCCACTTCCCACAACAGCAGCTTTAAACCCATTGCTAAAGGTCACTAAATATTCACCAAACTTGCAGTTCGGGAAATGACACCTGCTCTCTAAAAAAATTCTGGGGTGGAAAATCGACCAAAAATTTCAAAATAGGGCAACCTTCCAAGAAGACAATTTCAAGAGATATATTGTACTCCCAACTGTTTCCTTTTTTTTAACAGAAAAGAAAACGGTGGAGAAAAATGATGAGTTTTACGAATTTTCAAAGACATGCAAACCCACATTACAAAAACCTATCAGCTCACAGCAGCCAGTATGGCCATTAGCATAAATGCGGCAAACAATAAATGCTGAAGCGATTGTGGAGAAATGCGTACCTTCGATGCTAACGGGGACGTGGTAAGTGCCAGTAATGAAAACACAAAGAAGGTGCTTTGAAAAGGAAAACACGGTGCTACCAGTCAGTCAATCACACCCACTGCTGGGCCTATCACCTGTGAAAATGAGAATCAAAAAGTCACAGGCTGGCAATCCTGCACTCCAACAATATTTACCATAGCCAACGCTTGGAAGCAATGAAAATGTCCATCAACCGAGGAATGCACAAAGTAGAAGTGGTCCACGTACACGGTGGAAAATTACTCCAATAAAAACTAAAAATTAAATTTAAAAATCCAACAAAAGTCAGGAGACATCAGCTTGTGTGGGTTTGTCCGGGCACACTCCACTCTAATTTATAACCGAGAAACACCACAGGCCGCAAGGGCTTCTCCCTAGTTACCAGGGTGGGGAACATAGAAAGGCTGCCACCCTCTGGCAGTTACCTGCAAAAGCAGCATTAAAGCCTGTGCTCATGGTCATTTCATAGGAACAAGTACTGCAGAACTGTAAATGAAACCTGCCCTCAAAATGTCTTGAGGGAGGTAATGGCCAAAACATTTCAAAATGTGACACATACTTTAAGAAAACAATTTGAAGAACTAAGGGGTAATCACAGCTTGAAAAATAAAAAGGACATGCCTTAAAGCTCAATTTCAACGGATTATGAGGCACGTGCGAATTCAACCACAAAAAGGTATCAGCTCACAATTGTCAGAATAACCATCAACAAGAAATCTACAAACAAAAATGCTGAAGGTGTTGTGGAGAAATGCGTACCCTCAACTTCAAGGGGGACGGAAGTTGGAAAGGGCCACAAATGAGAGCAGAATGGAGGTGCCTTAAAAAGGTAAACATTGAGCTACCATATGATCCAGCGGAACCACTCCTCGACATATAATCTAAGAAGAGAGAATTGGAAAGACACAGGCAGGCAAATCTGCATGGCACAGTATTACAATAGCCAAGATATGGAAGTAACCAAAAAGTCCACCAACAGATGGGTGGACAAAGAAGAACTCCTCCATGTACAGACGGAATATTCGCTAGTGAAAAAAATGAAACAATGCCATTTGCAGCACCATACATGAGTCTAGACGTAATCACGCCACCTGTAGTAAGTGAGAAAGCAAAAGACACATATCCTATCATATCACTTTTAGGAGTTACTTAAAAATTGATACCAATGAAGATATTTCCACAGAGAAAGGCAATCACAGATTCATTAAAAAAATCTTATGGTTCACCAAATAGAAAGGGATGAGGATTGGATACATTACCATATTGGGGTTAACAGAGATATACAAACCATGTGAAATATATAATCACCAAAGACGTACGGAAGACCAGGAGAAGACTACTCAACATTGTGGCATAACCTACATGGGAAAAGGATGCGTGGAAGAATAGAAACATGTATGTGTGTGAAAGAAGCACATCTTGCACACCTAGAGCAAACAAACCATTGTAATCAAATGTGCTGGGATAAAGAATAAAAAGTAAATTACAAATATGAACAAGAAGTTATGAGACATAAACTTAAAGGGCTTTGTCCTGGCACATTCCATTCTAATTTACAACCTAGAACACCACTTCCATTAAGCCTCTGTTTCCCTAGTTACGAAATTTGGAAAAGGAGAAATGCTGCCACCTTGTGGCCGTTTCCTGCAAGAGCAGCTTTAAACTCAGAGCTAATGCTCACTTAACATACACAAGGACTCAGGGCTGTAAAGGACACCTGTCCTAAAAAAATGTGCTGAAGGAGGGAATGGACAAAAAAATTCAAAACAGGCAAATGTTTCAAGAAGAGAGTATGAAGAGTTAAGTTTTACTCACGGTGTTTTAAAAAAAAGGAAAATGGATAAAAGCTCAACCTCAGGGAGTGTTAGACCCATGCAATCTATTCTATAAAAAGTTTCAACTTACACCAGTCGACTGACCATCAGCAAAAAGTCTACAAACAATAAATGCTGAAGGGGTTTTAGAGAACTGTGTCCCCTCTACCTGCTGGTGAGACGTAAAGGGGTAACAGCCAATAATGAGAACAGAAAGGAGCTGTGTTTAAAAGTAAAAATGGAGGTACCATTCAATCCAGCAGGCGCACCATTGGACCTCTCACCTGAGAAGACAAGAATCGAGAAGACTCAGGCCGCAAAAGCTGCAGTGCAGCCTTATTCACAATAGCCAAGACAGTGAAGCAATGAAAATGTCCAACAACAGGTGAATGGATAAAGAAGAAGTGGTCCATGTACACAATGGAATATTAGCCATGGAAAACAATGAACCATTGCTCTCTGAGGCACCACAAATGAGTCTGGAGATAATCACGAAACATGAGGTAACTCGGAAACCAAAGACCTGTATTCTATGATATCACTTATAGGCGTTATCTAATAACTGACACAAATGAATATATTTCCACAGAGAAAGACACTCACAGACTTAGAAAACAAACTATGCTCATCTAAAAGGAAAGGTGGTGAGAAAGGATAAATTAAGATTAGTGTTGCTATATCTATACAAACACATATTATATACATTTCTCAAAAAGACCGACCATGTAGCAAGGGAGGTCTGCGGAAACCTCTGTAACATTTTACATGGGAAGAGGATCTGTACTTGAATAGACATATATAATGTACAAATGAACCAGATTGTGTACACCTAGGACAAACAATATTCTAAGCTTTACCCCAATTAAAAAAAATTTTTTAAATCCAAGAAGAAATAATGAGACATAAACGTATGGGGGTTTCTCCATGCACATTCCAATTTAATTTACAACCTAGGAACACGACTGCCAGAAAGGCTCTGCTGCCCTAGTACCCAGATTTGGGAATGGAGAAATGCTGCCTGCTTGAGGCCACTTCCCACAACAGCAGCTTTAAACCCATTGCTAAAGGTCACTAAATATTCACCAAACTTGCAGTTCGGGAAATGACACCTGCTCTCTAAAAAAATTCTGGGGTGGAAAATCGACCAAAAATTTCAAAATAGGGCAACCTTCCAAGAAGACAATTTCAAGAGATATATTGTACTCCCAACTGTTTCCTTTTTTTTAACAGAAAAGAAAACGGTGGAGAAAAATGATGAGTTTTACGAATTTTCAAAGACATGCAAACCCACATTACAAAAACCTATCAGCTCACAGCAGCCAGTATGGCCATTAGCATAAATGCGGCAAACAATAAATGCTGAAGCGATTGTGGAGAAATGCGTACCCTCGATTCTAACGGGGACGTGGTAAGTGCCAGTAATGAAAACACAAAGAAGGTGCTTTGAAAAGGAAAACACGGTGCTACCAGTCAGTCAATCACACCCACTGCTGGGCCTATCACCTGTGAAAATGAGAATCAAAAAGTCACAGGCTGGCAATCCTGCACTCCAACAATATTTACCATAGCCAACGCGTGGAAGCAATGAAAATGTCCATCAACCGAGGAATGCACAAAGTAGAAGTGGTCCACGTACACGGTGGAAAATTACTCCAATAAAAACTAAAAATTAAATTTAAAAATCCAACAAAAGTCAGGAGACATCAGCTTGTGTGGGTTTGTCCGGGCACACTCCACTCTAATTTATAACCGAGAAACACCACAGGCCGCAAGGGCTTCTCCCTAGTTACCAGGGTGGGGAACATAGAAAGGCTGCCACCCTCTGGCAGTTACCTGCAAAAGCAGCATTAAAGCCTGTGCTCATGGTCATTTCATAGGAACAAGTACTGCAGAACTGTAAATGAAACCTGCCCTCAAAATGTCTTGAGGGAGGTAATGGCCAAAACATTTCAAAATGTGACACATACTTTAAGAAAACAATTTGAAGAACTAAGGGGTAATCACAGCTTGAAAAATAAAAAGGACATGCCTTAAAGCTCAATTTCAATACAAAAAAGGTATCAGCTCACAATTGTCAGAATAACCATCAACAAGAAATCTACAAACAAAAATGCTGAAGGTGTTGTGGAGAAATGCGTACCCTCAACTTCAAGGGGGACGGAAGTTGGAAAGGGCCACAAATGAGAGCAGAATGGAGGTGCCTTAAAAAGAGTAAACATTGAGCTACCATATGATCCAGCGGAACCACTCCTCGACATATAATCTAAGAAGAGAGAATTCGGAAAAGGACACAGGCAGGCAAATCTGCATGGCACAGTATTACAATAGCCAAGATATGGAAGTAACCAAAAAGTCCACCAACAGATGGGTGTGACAAAGAAGAACTCCTCCATTGTACAGACGGAATATTCGCTAGTGAAAAAAATGAAACAATGCCATTTGCAGCACCATACATGAGTCTAGACGTAATCAACGCCACCTGTAGTAAGTGAGAAAGCAAAAGACACATATCCTATCATATCACTTTTAGGAGTTACTTAAAAATTGATACCAATGAAGATATTTCCACAGAGAAAGGCAATCACAGATTCATTAAAAAATCTTATGGTTCACCAAATAGAAAGGGATGAGGATTGGATACATTACCATATTGGGGTTAACAAGGAGATATACAAACCATGTGAAATATATAATCACCAAAGACGTACGGAAAGACCAGGAGAAGACTACTCAACATTGTGGCATAACCTACATGGGAAAAGGATGCGTGGAAGAATAGAAAACATGTATGTGTGTGAAAGAAGCACATCTTGCACACCTAGAAGCAAACAAACCATTGTAATCAAATGTGCTGGGATAAAGAATAAAAAAGTAAATTACAAATATGAACAAGAAGTTATGAGACATAAACTTAAAGGGCTTTGTCCTGGCACATTCCATTTCTAATTACAACCTAGAACACCACTTCCATTAAGCCTCTGTTTCCCTAGTTACGAAATTTGGAAAAGGAGAAATGCTGCCACCTTGTGGCCGTTTCCTGCAAGAGCAGCTTTAAAACTCAGAGCTAATGCTCACTTAACATACACAAGGACTCAGGGCTGTAAAGGACACCTGTCCTAAAAAAAATGTGCTGAAGGAGGGAATGGACAAAAAAAATCAAAACAGGCAAATGTTTCAAGAAGAGAGTATGAAGAGTTAAGTTTTACTCACGGTGTTTTAAAAAAAGGAAAATGGATAAAAGCTCAACCTCAGGGAGTGTTAGACCCATGCAATCTATTCTATAAAAAGTTTCAACATTACACCAGTCGACTGACCATCAGCAAAAAGTCTACAAACAATAAATGCTGAAGGGGTTTTAGAGAACTGTGTCCCCTCTACCTGCTGGTGAGACGTAAAGGGGTAACAGCCAATAATGAGAACAGAAAGGAGCTGTGTTTAAAAGTAAAAATGGAGGTACCATTCAATCCAGCAGGCGCACCATTGGACCTCTCACCTGAGAAGACAAGAATCGAGAAGACTCAGGCCGCAAAAAGCTGCAGTGCAGCCTTATTCACAATAGCCAAGACAGTGAAGCAATGAAATGTCCAACAACAGGTGAATGGATAAAGAAGAAGTGGTCCATGTACACAATGGAATATTAGCCATGGAAAACAATGAACCATTGCTCTCTGAGGCACCACAAATGAGTCTGGAGATAATCACGAAACATGAGGTAACTCGGAAACCAAAGACCTGTATTCTATGATATCACTTATAGGCGTTATCTAATAACTGACACAAATGAATATATTTCCACAGAGAAAGACACTCACAGACTTAGAAAACAAACTATGCTCATCTAAAAGGAAAGGTGGGGAGAAAGGATAAATTAAGATTAAGTGTTGCTATATCTATACAAACACATATTATATACATTCTCAAAAAGACCGACCATGTAGCAAGGGAGGTCTGCGGAAACCTCTGTAACATTTTACATGGGAAGAGGATCTGTACTTGAATAGACATATTAATGTACAAATGAACCAGATTGTGTACACCTAGGACAAACAATATTCTAAGCTTTACCCCAATTAAAAAAAATTTTTTAAATCCAAGAAGAAATAATGAGACATAAACGTATGGGGGGTTTTCTCAATGCACATTCCAATTTAATTTACAACCTAGGAACACGACCTGCCAGAAAGGCTCTGCTGCCCTAGTACCCAGATTTGGGAATGGAGAAATGCTGCCTGCTTGAGGCCCACTTCCCACAACAGCAGCTTTAAACCCATTGCTAAAGGTCACTAAATATTCACCAAACTTGCAGTTTCGGGAAATGACACCTGCTCTCTAAAAAATTCTGGGGTGGAAAATCGACCAAAAATTTCAAAATAGGGCAACCTTCCAAGAAGACAAATTTCAAGAGATATATTGTACTCCCAACTGTTGCCTTTTTTTTAACAGAAAAGAAAACGGTGGAGAAAAATGATGAGTTTTACGAATTTTCAAAGACATGCAAACCCATCATACAAAAACCTATCAGCTCACAGCAGCCAGTATGGCCATTAGCATAATGCGGCAAACAATAAATGCTGAAGCGATTGTGGAGAAATGCGTACCCTCGATTCTAACGGGGACGTGGTAAGTGCCAGTAATGAAAACACAAAGAAGGTGCTTTGAAAAGGAAAACACGGTGCTACCAGTCAGTACAATCACACACCACTGCTGGGCCTATCACCTGTGAAAATGAGAATCAAAAAGTCACAGGCCTGGCAATCCTGCACTCCAACAATATTTACCATAGCCCAAACGCGTGGAAGCAATGAAAATGTCCCATCACCGAGGAATGCACAAAGTAGAAGTGGTCCACGTACACGGTGGAAAATTACTCCAATAAAAACTAAAAATTAAATTTAAAAATCCAAACAAAAGTCAGGAGACATCAGCTTGTGTGGGTTTGTCCGGGGCACACATCCAACTCTAATTTATAACCGAGAAACACCACAAGCCGCAAGGGCTTCTCCCTAGTTACCAGGGTGGGGAACATAGAAAGGCTGCCACCCTCCTGGCAGTTACCTGCAAAAGCAGCATTAAAGCCTGTGCTCATGGTCATTTCATAGGAACAAGTACTGCAGAACTGTAAATGAAACCTGCCCTCAAAAATGTCTTGAGGGAGGTAATGGCCAAAAACATTTCAAAATGTGACACATACTTTAAGAAAACAATTTGAAGAACTAAGGGGTAATCACAGCTTGAAAAATAAAAAGGACATGCCTTAAAGCTCAATTTCAACGGATTATGAGGCACGTGCGAATTCAACCACAAAAAGGTATCAGCTCACAATTGTCAGAATAACCATCAACAAGAAATCTACAAACAAAATGCTGAAGGTGTTGTGGAGAAATGCGTACCCTCAACTTCAAGGGGGACGGAAGTTGGAAAGGGCCACAAATGAGAGCAGAATGGAGGTGCCTTAAAAAGGTAAACATTGAGCTACCATATGATCCAGCGGAACCACTCCTCGACATATAATCTAAGAAGAGAGAATTGAAAGACACAGGCAGGCAAATCTGCATGGCACAGTATTACAATAGCCAAGATATGGAAGTAACCAAAAAGTCCACCAACAGATGGGTGGACAAAGAAGAACTCCTCCATGTACAGACGGAATATTCGCTAGTGAAAAAAATGAAACAATGCCATTTGCAGCACCATACATGAGTCTAGACGTAATCACGCCACCTGTAGTAAGTGAGAAAGCAAAAGAACACATATCCTATCATATCACTTTTAGGAGTTACTTAAAAATTGATACCAATGAAGATATTTCCACAGAGAAAGGCAATCACAGATTCATTAAAAAAATCTTATGGTTCACCAAATAGAAAGGGATGAGGATTGGATACATTACCATATTGGGGTTAACAGAGATATACAAACCATGTGAAATATATAATCACCAAAGACGTACGGAAGACCAGGAGAAGACTACTCAACATTGTGGCATAACCTACATGGGAAAAGGATGCGTGGAAGAATAGAAACATGTATGTGTGTGAAAGAAGCACATCTTGCACACCTAGAGCAAACAAACCATTGTAATCAAATGTGCTGGGATAAAGAATAAAAAGTAAATTACAAATATGAACAAGAAGTTATGAGACATAAAACTTAAAGGGCTTTGTCCTGGCACATTCCATTCTAATTTACAACCTAGAACACCACTTCCATTAAGCCTCTGTTTCCCCTAGTTACGAAATTTGGAAAGGAGAAATGCTGCCACCTTGTGGCCGTTTCCTGCAAGAGCAGCTTTAAACTCAGAGCTAATGCTCACTTAACATACACAAGGACTCAGGGCTGTAAAGGACACCTGTCCTAAAAAAATGTGCTGAAGGAGGGAATGGACAAAAAAATTCAAAACAGGCAAATGTTTCAAGAAGAGAGTATGAAGAGTTAAGTTTTACTCACGGGGTTTTAAAAAAAAGGAAAATGGATAAAAGCTCAACCTCAGGAGTGTTAGACCCATGCAATCTATCTATAAAAAGTTTCAACTTACACCAGTCGACTGACCATCAGCAAAAAGTCTACAAACAATAAATGCTGAAGGGGTTTTAGAGAACTGTGTCCCCTCTACCTGCTGGTGAGACGTAAAGGGGTAACAGCCAATAATGAGAACAGAAAGGAGCTGTGTTTAAAAGTAAAAATGGAGGTACCATTCAATCCAGCAGGCGCACCATTGGACCTCTCACCTGAGAAGACAAGAATCGAGAAGACTCAGGCCGCAAAAGCTGCAGTGCAGCCTTATTCACAATAGCCAAGACAGTGAAGCAATGAAAATGTCAACAACAGGTGAATGGATAAAGAAGAAGTGGTCCATGTACACAATGGAATATTAGCCATGGAAAACAATGAACCATTGCTCTCTGAGGCACCACAAATGAGTCTGGAGATAATCACGAAACATGAGGTAACTCGGAAACCAAAGACCTGTATTCTATGATATCACTTATAGGCGTTATCTAATAACTGACACAAATGAATATATTTCCACAGAGAAAGACACTCACAGACTTAGAAAACAAACTATGCTCATCTAAAAGGAAAGGTGGGGAGAAAGGATAAATTAAGATTAGTGTTGCTATATCTATACAAACACATATTATATACATTTCTCAAAAAGACCGACCATGTAGCAAGGGAGGTCTGCGGAAACCTCTGTAACATTTTACATGGGAAGAGGATCTGTACTTGAATAGACATATATAATGTACAAATGAACAGATTGTGTACACCTAGGACAAACAATATTCTAAGCTTTTACCCCAATTAAAAAAAATTTTTTAAATCCAAGAAGAAATAATGAGACATAAACGTATGGGGGTTTCTCCATGCACATTCCAATTTAATTTACAACCTAGGAACACGACTGCCAGAAAGGCTCTGCTGCCCTAGTACCCAGATTGGGAATGGAGAAATGCTGCCTGCTTGAGGCCACTTCCCACAACAGCAGCTTTAAACCCATTGCTAAAGGTCACTAAATATTCACCAAACTTGCAGTTCGGGAAATGACACCTGCTCTCTAAAAAAATTCTGGGGTGGAAAATCGACCAAAAATTTCAAAATAGGGCAACCTTCCAAGAAGACAATTTCAAGAGATATATTGTACTCCCCAACTGTTTTCCTTTTTTTTAACAGAAAAGAAAACGGTGGAGAAAAATGATGAGTTTTACGAATTTTCAAAGACATGCAAACCCACATTACAAAAACCTATCAGCTCACAGCAGCCAGTATGGCCATTAGCATAAATGCGGCAAACAATAAATGCTGAAGCGATTGTGGAGAAATGCGTACCCTCGATTCTAACGGGGACGTGGTAAGTGCCAGTAATGAAAACACAAAGAAGGTGCTTTGAAAAGGAAAACACGGTGCTACCAGTCAGTCAATCACACCCACTGCTGGCCTATCACCTGTGAAAATGAGAATCAAAAAGTCACAGGCTGGCAATCCTGCACTCCAACAATATTTAACCATAGCCAACGCTTGGAAGCAATGAAAATGTCCATCAACCGAGGAATGCACAAAGTAGAAGTGGTCCACGTACACGGTGGAAAATTACTCCAATAAAAAACTAAAAATTAAATTTAAAATCCAACAAAAGTCAGGGAGACATCAGCTTGTGTGGGTTTGTCCGGGCACACTCCACTCTAATTTATAACTGAGAAACACCACAGGCCGCAAGGGCTTCTCCCTAGTTACCAGGGTGGGGAACATAGAAAGGCTGCCACCCTCTGGCAGTTACCTGCAAAAGCAGCATTAAAGCCTGTGCTCATGGTCATTTCATAGGAACAAGTACTGCAGAACTGTAAATGAAACCTGCCCTCAAAATGTCTTGAGGGAGGTAATGGCCAAAACATTTCAAAATGTGACACATACTTTAAGAAAACAATTTGAAGAACTAAGGGGTAATCACAGCTTGAAAAATAAAAAGGACATGCCTTAAAGCTCAATTTCAACGGATTATGAGGCACGTGCGAATTCAACCACAAAAAGGTATCAGCTCACAATTGTCAGAATAACCATCAACAAGAAATCTACAAACAAAAATGCTGAAGGTGTTGTGGAGAAATGCGTACCCTCAACTTCAAGGGGGACGGAAGTTGGAAAGGGCCACAAATGAGAGCAGAATGGAGGTGCCTTAAAAAGGTAAACATTGAGCTACCATATGATCCAGCGGAACCACTCCTCGACATATAATCTAAGAAGAGAGAATTGGAAAGACACAGGCAGGCAAATCTGCATGGCACAGTATTACAATAGCCAAGATATGGAAGTAACCAAAAAGTCCACCAACAGATGGGTGGACAAAGAAGAACTCCTCCATGTACAGACGGAATATTCGCTAGTGAAAAAAATGAAACAATGCCATTTGCAGCACCATACATGAGTCTAGACGTTTCACGCCACCTGTAGTAAGTGAGAAAGCAAAAGACACATATCCTATCATATCACTTTTAGGAGTTACTTAAAAATTGATACCAATGAAGATATTTCCACAGAGAAAGGCAATCACAGATTCATTAAAAAAATCTTATGGTTCACCAAATAGAAAGGGATGAGGATTGGATACATTACCATATTGGGGTTAACAGAGATATACAAACCATGTGAAATATATAATCACCAAAGACGTACGGAAGACCAGGAGAAGACTACTCAACATTGTGGCATAACCTACATGGGAAAAGGATGCGTGGAAGAATAGAAACATGTATGTGTGTGAAAGAAGCACATCTTGCACACCTAGAGCAAACAAACCATTGTAATCAAATGTGCTGGGATAAAGAATAAAAAGTAAATTACAAATATGAACAAGAAGTTATGAGACATAAACTTAAAGGGCTTTGTCCTGGCACATTCCATTCTAATTTACAACCTAGAACACCACTTCCATTAAGCCTCTGTTTCCCTAGTTACGAAATTTGGAAAAGGAGAAATGCTGCCACCTTGTGGCCGTTTCCTGCAAGAGCAGCTTTAAACTCAGAGCTAATGCTCACTTAACATACACAAGGACTCAGGGCTGTAAAGGACACCTGTCCTAAAAAAATGTGCTGAAGGAGGGAATGGACAAAAAAATTCAAAACAGGCAAATGTTTCAAGAAGAGAGTATGAAGAGTTAAGTTTTACTCACGGTGTTTTAAAAAAAAGGAAAATGGATAAAAGCTCAACCTCAGGGAGTGTTAGACCCATGCAATCTATTCTATAAAAAGTTTCAACTTACACCAGTCGACTGACCATCAGCAAAAAGTCTACAAACAATAAATGCTGAAGGGGTTTTAGAGAACTGTGTCCCCTCTACCTGCTGGTGAGACGTAAAGGGGTAACAGCCAATAATGAGAACAGAAAGGAGCTGTGTTTAAAAGTAAAAATGGAGGTACCATTCAATCCAGCAGGCGCACCATTGGACCTCTCACCTGAGAAGACAAGAATCGAGAAGACTCAGGCCGCAAAAGCTGCAGTGCAGCCTTATTCACAATAGCCAAGACAGTGAAGCAATGAAAATGTCCAACAACAGGTGAATGGATAAAGAAGAAGTGGTCCATGTACACAATGGAATATTAGCCATGGAAAACAATGAACCATTGCTCTCTGAGGCACCACAAATGAGTCTGGAGATAATCACGAAACATGAGGTAACTCGGAAACCAAAGACCTGTATTCTATGATATCACTTATAGGCGTTATCTAATAACTGACACAAATGAATATATTTCCACAGAGAAAGACACTCACAGACTTAGAAAACAAACTATGCTCATCTAAAAGGAAAGGTGGGGAGAAAGGATAAATTAAGATTAGTGTTGCTATATCTATACAAACACATATTATATACATTTCTCAAAAAGACCGACCATGTAGCAAGGGAGGTCTGCGGAAACCTCTGTAACATTTTACATGGGAAGAGGATCTGTACTTGAATAGACATATATAATGTACAAATGAACCAGATTGTGTACACCTAGGACAAACAATATTCTAAGCTTTACCCCAATTAAAAAAAATTTTTTAAATCCAAGAAGAAATAATGAGACATAAACGTATGGGGGTTTCTCCATGCACATTCCAATTTAATTTACAACCTAGGAACACGACTGCCAGAAAGGCTCTGCTGCCCTAGTACCCAGATTTGGGAATGGAGAAATGCTGCCTGCTTGAGGCCACTTCCCACAACAGCAGCTTTAAACCCATTGCTAAAGGTCACTAAATATTCACCAAACTTGCAGTTCGGGAAATGACACCTGCTCTCTAAAAAAATTCTGGGGTGGAAAATCGACCAAAAATTTCAAAATAGGGCAACCTTCCAAGAAGACAATTTCAAGAGATATATTGTACTCCCAACTGTTTCCTTTTTTTTAACAGAAAAGAAAACGGTGGAGAAAAATGATGAGTTTTACGAATTTTCAAAGACATGCAAACCCACATTACAAAAACCTATCAGCTCACAGCAGCCAGTATGGCCATTAGCATAAATGCGGCAAACAATAAATGCTGAAGCGATTGTGGAGAAATGCGTACCCTCGATTCTAACGGGGACGTGGTAAGTGCCAGTAATGAAAACACAAAGAAGGTGCTTTGAAAAGGAAAACACGGTGCTACCAGTCAGTCAATCACACCCACTGCTGGGCCTATCACCTGTGAAAATGAGAATCAAAAAGTCACAGGCTGGCAATCCTGCACTCCAACAATATTTACCATAGCCAACGCGTGGAAGCAATGAAAATGTCCATCAACCGAGGAATGCACAAAGTAGAAGTGGTCCACGTACACGGTGGAAAATTACTCCAATAAAAACTAAAAATTAAATTTAAAAATCCAACAAAAGTCAGGAGACATCAGCTTGTGTGGGTTTGTCCGGGCACACTCCACTCTAATTTATAACCGAGAAACACCACAGGCCGCAAGGGCTTCTCCCTAGTTACCAGGGTGGGGAACATAGAAAGGCTGCCACCCTCTGGCAGTTACCTGCAAAAGCAGCATTAAAGCCTGTGCTCATGGTCATTTCATAGGAACAAGTACTGCAGAACTGTAAATGAAACCTGCCCTCAAAATGTCTTGAGGGAGGTAATGGCCAAAACATTTCAAAATGTGACACATACTTTAAGAAAACAATTTGAAGAACTAAGGGGTAATCACAGCTTGAAAAATAAAAAGGACATGCCTTAAAGCTCAATTTCAACGGATTATGAGGCACGTGCGAATTCAACCACAAAAAGGTATCAGCTCACAATTGTCAGAATAACCATCAACAAGAAATCTACAAACAAAAATGCTGAAGGTGTTGTGGAGAAATGCGTACCCTCAACTTCAAGGGGGACGGAAGTTGGAAAGGGCCACAAATGAGAGCAGAATGGAGGTGCCTTAAAAAGGTAAACATTGAGCTACCATATGATCCAGCGGAACCACTCCTCGACATATAATCTAAGAAGAGAGAATTGGAAAGACACAGGCAGGCAAATCTGCATGGCACAGTATTACAATAGCCAAGATATGGAAGTAACCAAAAAGTCCACCAACAGATGGGTGGACAAAGAAGAACTCCTCCATGTACAGACGGAATATTCGCTAGTGAAAAAAATGAAACAATGCCATTTGCAGCACCATACATGAGTCTAGACGTAATCACGCCACCTGTAGTAAGTGAGAAAGCAAAAGACACATATCCTATCATATCACTTTTAGGAGTTACTTAAAAATTGATACCAATGAAGATATTTCCACAGAGAAAGGCAATCACAGATTCATTAAAAAAATCTTATGGTTCACCAAATAGAAAGGGATGAGGATTGGATACATTACCATATTGGGGTTAACAGAGATATACAAACCATGTGAAATATATAATCACCAAAGACGTACGGAAGACCAGGAGAAGACTACTCAACATTGTGGCATAACCTACATGGGAAAAGGATGCGTGGAAGAATAGAAACATGTATGTGTGTGAAAGAAGCACATCTTGCACACCTAGAGCAAACAAACCATTGTAATCAAATGTGCTGGGATAAAGAATAAAAAGTAAATTACAAATATGAACAAGAAGTTATGAGACATAAACTTAAAGGGCTTTGTCCTGGCACATTCCATTCTAATTTACAACCTAGAACACCACTTCCATTAAGCCTCTGTTTCCCTAGTTACGAAATTTGGAAAAGGAGAAATGCTGCCACCTTGTGGCCGTTTCCTGCAAGAGCAGCTTTAAACTCAGAGCTAATGCTCACTTAACATACACAAGGACTCAGGGCTGTAAAGGACACCTGTCCTAAAAAAATGTGCTGAAGGAGGGAATGGACAAAAAAAATTCAAAACAGGCAAATGTTTCAAGAAGAGAGTATGAAGAGTTAAGTTTTACTCACGGTGTTTTAAAAAAAAGGAAAATGGATAAAAGCTCAACCTCAGGGAGTGTTAGACCCATGCAATCTATTCTATAAAAAGTTTCAACTTACACCAGTCGACTGACCATCAGCAAAAAGTCTACAAACAATAAATGCTGAAGGGGTTTTAGAGAACTGTGTCCCCTCTACCTGCTGGTGAGACGTAAAGGGGTAACAGCCAATAATGAGAACAGAAAGGAGCTGTGTTTAAAAGTAAAAATGGAGGTACCATTCAATCCAGCAGGCGCACCATTGGACCTCTCACCTGAGAAGACAAGAATCGAGAAGACTCAGGCCGCAAAAGCTGCAGTGCAGCCTTATTCACAATAGCCAAGACAGTGAAGCAATGAAAATGTCCAACAACAGGTGAATGGATAAAGAAGAAGTGGTCCATGTACACAATGGAATATTAGCCATGGAAAACAATGAACCATTGCTCTCTGAGGCACCACAAATGAGTCTGGAGATAATCACGAAACATGAGGTAACTCGGAAACCAAAGACCTGTATTCTATGATATCACTTATAGGCGTTATCTAATAACTGACACAAATGAATATATTTCCACAGAGAAAGACACTCACAGACTTAGAAAACAAACTATGCTCATCTAAAAGGAAAGGTGGGGAGAAAGGATAAATTAAGATTAGTGTTGCTATATCTATACAAACACATATTATATACATTTCTCAAAAAGACCGACCATGTAGCAAGGGAGGTCTGCGGAAACCTCTGTAACATTTTACATGGGAAGAGGATCTGTACTTGAATAGACATATATAATGTACAAATGAACCAGATTGTGTACACCTAGGACAAACAATATTCTAAGCTTTACCCCAATTAAAAAAAATTTTTTAAATCCAAGAAGAAATAATGAGACATAAACGTATGGGGGTTTCTCCATGCACATTCCAATTTAATTTACAACCTAGGAACACGACTGCCAGAAAGGCTCTGCTGCCCTAGTACCCAGATTTGGGAATGGAGAAATGCTGCCTGCTTGAGGCCACTTCCCACAACAGCAGCTTTAAACCCATTGCTAAAGGTCACTAAATATTCACCAAACTTGCAGTTCGGGAAATGACACCTGCTCTCTAAAAAAATTCTGGGGTGGAAAATCGACCAAAAATTTCAAAATAGGGCAACCTTCCAAGAAGACAATTTCAAGAGATATATTGTACTCCCAACTGTTTCCTTTTTTTTAACAGAAAAGAAAACGGTGGAGAAAAATGATGAGTTTTACGAATTTTCAAAGACATGCAAACCCACATTACAAAAACCTATCAGCTCACAGCAGCCAGTATGGCCATTAGCATAAATGCGGCAAACAATAAATGCTGAAGCGATTGTGGAGAAATGCGTACCCTCGATTCTAACGGGGACGTGGTAAGTGCCAGTAATGAAAACACAAAGAAGGTGCTTTGAAAAGGAAAACACGGTGCTACCAGTCAGTCAATCACACCCACTGCTGGGCCTATCACCTGTGAAAATGAGAATCAAAAAGTCACAGGCTGGCAATCCTGCACTCCAACAATATTTACCATAGCCAACGCGTGGAAGCAATGAAAATGTCCATCAACCGAGGAATGCACAAAGTAGAAGTGGTCCACGTACACGGTGGAAAATTACTCCAATAAAAACTAAAAATTAAATTTAAAAATCCAACAAAAGTCAGGAGACATCAGCTTGTGTGGGTTTGTCCGGGCACACTCCACTCTAATTTATAACCGAGAAACACCACAGGCCGCAAGGGCTTCTCCCTAGTTACCAGGGTGGGGAACATAGAAAGGCTGCCACCCTCTGGCAGTTACCTGCAAAAGCAGCATTAAAGCCTGTGCTCATGGTCATTTCATAGGAACAAGTACTGCAGAACTGTAAATGAAACCTGCCCTCAAAATGTCTTGAGGGAGGTAATGGCCAAAACATTTCAAAATGTGACACATACTTTAAGAAAACAATTTGAAGAACTAAGGGGTAATCACAGCTTGAAAAATAAAAAGGACATGCCTTAAAGCTCAATTTCAACGGATTATGAGGCACGTGCGAATTCAACCACAAAAAGGTATCAGCTCACAATTGTCAGAATAACCATCAACAAGAAATCTACAAACAAAAATGCTGAAGGTGTTGTGGAGAAATGCGTACCCTCAACTTCAAGGGGGACGGAAGTTGGAAAGGGCCACAAATGAGAGCAGAATGGAGGTGCCTTAAAAAGGTAAACATTGAGCTACCATATGATCCAGCGGAACCACTCCTCGACATATAATCTAAGAAGAGAGAATTGGAAAGACACAGGCAGGCAAATCTGCATGGCACAGTATTACAATAGCCAAGATATGGAAGTAACCAAAAAGTCCACCAACAGATGGGTGGACAAAGAAGAACTCCTCCATGTACAGACGGAATATTCGCTAGTGAAAAAAATGAAACAATGCCATTTGCAGCACCATACATGAGTCTAGACGTAATCACGCCACCTGTAGTAAGTGAGAAAGCAAAAGACACATATCCTATCATATCACTTTTAGGAGTTACTTAAAAATTGATACCAATGAAGATATTTCCACAGAGAAAGGCAATCACAGATTCATTAAAAAAATCTTATGGTTCACCAAATAGAAAGGGATGAGGATTGGATACATTACCATATTGGGGTTAACAGAGATATACAAACCATGTGAAATATATAATCACCAAAGACGTACGGAAGACCAGGAGAAGACTACTCAACATTGTGGCATAACCTACATGGGAAAAGGATGCGTGGAAGAATAGAAACATGTATGTGTGTGAAAGAAGCACATCTTGCACACCTAGAGCAAACAAACCATTGTAATCAAATGTGCTGGGATAAAGAATAAAAAGTAAATTACAAATATGAACAAGAAGTTATGAGACATAAACTTAAAGGGCTTTGTCCTGGCACATTCCATTCTAATTTACAACCTAGAACACCACTTCCATTAAGCCTCTGTTTCCCTAGTTACGAAATTTGGAAAAGGAGAAATGCTGCCACCTTGTGGCCGTTTCCTGCAAGAGCAGCTTTAAACTCAGAGCTAATGCTCACTTAACATACACAAGGACTCAGGGCTGTAAAGGACACCTGTCCTAAAAAAATGTGCTGAAGGAGGGAATGGACAAAAAAATTCAAAACAGGCAAATGTTTCAAGAAGAGAGTATGAAGAGTTAAGTTTTACTCACGGTGTTTTAAAAAAAAGGAAAATGGATAAAAGCTCAACCTCAGGGAGTGTTAGACCCATGCAATCTATTCTATAAAAAGTTTCAACTTACACCAGTCGACTGACCATCAGCAAAAAGTCTACAAACAATAAATGCTGAAGGGGTTTTAGAGAACTGTGTCCCCTCTACCTGCTGGTGAGACGTAAAGGGGTAACAGCCAATAATGAGAACAGAAAGGAGCTGTGTTTAAAAGTAAAAATGGAGGTACCATTCAATCCAGCAGGCGCACCATTGGACCTCTCACCTGAGAAGACAAGAATCGAGAAGACTCAGGCCGCAAAAGCTGCAGTGCAGCCTTATTCACAATAGCCAAGACAGTGAAGCAATGAAAATGTCCAACAACAGGTGAATGGATAAAGAAGAAGTGGTCCATGTACACAATGGAATATTAGCCATGGAAAACAATGAACCATTGCTCTCTGAGGCACCACAAATGAGTCTGGAGATAATCACGAAACATGAGGTAACTCGGAAACCAAAGACCTGTATTCTATGATATCACTTATAGGCGTTATCTAATAACTGACACAAATGAATATATTTCCACAGAGAAAGACACTCACAGACTTAGAAAACAAACTATGCTCATCTAAAAGGAAAGGTGGGGAGAAAGGATAAATTAAGATTAGTGTTGCTATATCTATACAAACACATATTATATACATTTCTCAAAAAGACCGACCATGTAGCAAGGGAGGTCTGCGGAAACCTCTGTAACATTTTACATGGGAAGAGGATCTGTACTTGAATAGACATATATAATGTACAAATGAACCAGATTGTGTACACCTAGGACAAACAATATTCTAAGCTTTACCCCAATTAAAAAAAATTTTTTAAATCCAAGAAGAAATAATGAGACATAAACGTATGGGGGTTTCTCCATGCACATTCCAATTTAATTTACAACCTAGGAACACGACTGCCAGAAAGGCTCTGCTGCCCTAGTACCCAGATTTGGGAATGGAGAAATGCTGCCTGCTTGAGGCCACTTCCCACAACAGCAGCTTTAAACCCATTGCTAAAGGTCACTAAATATTCACCAAACTTGCAGTTCGGGAAATGACACCTGCTCTCTAAAAAAATTCTGGGGTGGAAAATCGGCCAAAAATTTCAAAATAGGGCAACCTTCCAAGAAGACAATTTCAAGAGATATATTGTACTCCCAACTGTTTCCTTTTTTTTAACAGAAAAGAAAACGGTGGAGAAAAATGATGAGTTTTACGAATTTTCAAAGACATGCAAACCCACATTACAAAAACCTATCAGCTCACAGCAGCCAGTATGGCCATTAGCATAAATGCGGCAAACAATAAATGCTGAAGCGATTGTGGAGAAATGCGTACCCTCGATTCTAACGGGGACGTGGTAAGTGCCAGTAATGAAAACACAAAGAAGGTGCTTTGAAAAGGAAAACACGGTGCTACCAGTCAGTCAATCACACCCACTGCTGGGCCTATCACCTGTGAAAATGAGAATCAAAAAGTCACAGGCTGGCAATCCTGCACTCCAACAATATTTACCATAGCCAACGCTTGGAAGCAATGAAAATGTCCATCAACCGAGGAATGCACAAAGTAGAAGTGGTCCACGTACACGGTGGAAAATTACTCCAATAAAAACTAAAAATTAAATTTAAAAATCCAACAAAAGTCAGGAGACATCAGCTTGTGTGGGTTTGTCCGGGCACACTCCACTCTAATTTATAACCGAGAAACACCACAGGCCGCAAGGGCTTCTCCCTAGTTACCAGGGTGGGGAACATAGAAAGGCTGCCACCCTCTGGCAGTTACCTGCAAAAGCAGCATTAAAGCCTGTGCTCATGGTCATTTCATAGGAACAAGTACTGCAGAACTGTAAATGAAACCTGCCCTCAAAATGTCTTGAGGGAGGTAATGGCCAAAACATTTCAAAATGTGACACATACTTTAAGAAAACAATTTGAAGAACTAAGGGGTAATCACAGCTTGAAAAATAAAAAGGACATGCCTTAAAGCTCAATTTCAACGGATTATGAGGCACGTGCGAATTCAACCACAAAAAGGTATCAGCTCACAATTGTCAGAATAACCATCAACAAGAAATCTACAAACAAAAATGCTGAAGGTGTTGTGGAGAAATGCGTACCCTCAACTTCAAGGGGGACGGAAGTTGGAAAGGGCCACAAATGAGAGCAGAATGGAGGTGCCTTAAAAAGGTAAACATTGAGCTACCATATGATCCAGCGGAACCACTCCTCGACATATAATCTAAGAAGAGAGAATTGGAAAGACACAGGCAGGCAAATCTGCATGGCACAGTATTACAATAGCCAAGATATGGAAGTAACCAAAAAGTCCACCAACAGATGGGTGGACAAAGAAGAACTCCTCCATGTACAGACGGAATATTCGCTAGTGAAAAAAATGAAACAATGCCATTTGCAGCACCATACATGAGTCTAGACGTAATCACGCCACCTGTAGTAAGTGAGAAAGCAAAAGACACATATCCTATCATATCACTTTTAGGAGTTACTTAAAAATTGATACCAATGAAGATATTTCCACAGAGAAAGGCAATCACAGATTCATTAAAAAAATCTTATGGTTCACCAAATAGAAAGGGATGAGGATTGGATACATTACCATATTGGGGTTAACAGAGATATACAAACCATGTGAAATATATAATCACCAAAGACGTACGGAAGACCAGGAGAAGACTACTCAACATTGTGGCATAACCTACATGGGAAAAGGATGCGTGGAAGAATAGAAACATGTATGTGTGTGAAAGAAGCACATCTTGCACACCTAGAGCAAACAAACCATTGTAATCAAATGTGCTGGGATAAAGAATAAAAAGTAAATTACAAATATGAACAAGAAGTTATGAGACATAAACTTAAAGGGCTTTGTCCTGGCACATTCCATTCTAATTTACAACCTAGAACACCACTTCCATTAAGCCTCTGTTTCCCTAGTTACGAAATTTGGAAAAGGAGAAATGCTGCCACCTTGTGGCCGTTTCCTGCAAGAGCAGCTTTAAACTCAGAGCTAATGCTCACTTAACATACACAAGGACTCAGGGCTGTAAAGGACACCTGTCCTAAAAAAATGTGCTGAAGGAGGGAATGGACAAAAAAATTCAAAACAGGCAAATGTTTCAAGAAGAGAGTATGAAGAGTTAAGTTTTACTCACGGTGTTTTAAAAAAAAGGAAAATGGATAAAAGCTCAACCTCAGGGAGTGTTAGACCCATGCAATCTATTCTATAAAAAGTTTCAACTTACACCAGTCGACTGACCATCAGCAAAAAGTCTACAAACAATAAATGCTGAAGGGGTTTTAGAGAACTGTGTCCCCTCTACCTGCTGGTGAGACGTAAAGGGGTAACAGCCAATAATGAGAACAGAAAGGAGCTGTGTTTAAAAGTAAAAATGGAGGTACCATTCAATCCAGCAGGCGCACCATTGGACCTCTCACCTGAGAAGACAAGAATCGAGAAGACTCAGGCCGCAAAAGCTGCAGTGCAGCCTTATTCACAATAGCCAAGACAGTGAAGCAATGAAAATGTCCAACAACAGGTGAATGGATAAAGAAGAAGTGGTCCATGTACACAATGGAATATTAGCCATGGAAAACAATGAACCATTGCTCTCTGAGGCACCACAAATGAGTCTGGAGATAATCACGAAACATGAGGTAACTCGGAAACCAAAGACCTGTATTCTATGATATCACTTATAGGCGTTATCTAATAACTGACACAAATGAATATATTTCCACAGAGAAAGACACTCACAGACTTAGAAAACAAACTATGCTCATCTAAAAGGAAAGGTGGGGAGAAAGGATAAATTAAGATTAGTGTTGCTATATCTATACAAACACATATTATATACATTTCTCAAAAAGACCGACCATGTAGCAAGGGAGGTCTGCGGAAACCTCTGTAACATTTTACATGGGAAGAGGATCTGTACTTGAATAGACATATATAATGTACAAATGAACCAGATTGTGTACACCTAGGACAAACAATATTCTAAGCTTTACCCCAATTAAAAAAAATTTTTTAAATCCAAGAAGAAATAATGAGACATAAACGTATGGGGGTTTCTCCATGCACATTCCAATTTAATTTACAACCTAGGAACACGACTGCCAGAAAGGCTCTGCTGCCCTAGTACCCAGATTTGGGAATGGAGAAATGCTGCCTGCTTGAGGCCACTTCCCACAACAGCAGCTTTAAACCCATTGCTAAAGGTCACTAAATATTCACCAAACTTGCAGTTCGGGAAATGACACCTGCTCTCTAAAAAAATTCTGGGGTGGAAAATCGGCCAAAAATTTCAAAATAGGGCAACCTTCCAAGAAGACAATTTCAAGAGATATATTGTACTCCCAACTGTTTCCTTTTTTTTAACAGAAAAGAAAACGGTGGAGAAAAATGATGAGTTTTACGAATTTTCAAAGACATGCAAACCCACATTACAAAAACCTATCAGCTCACAGCAGCCAGTATGGCCATTAGCATAAATGCGGCAAACAATAAATGCTGAAGCGATTGTGGAGAAATGCGTACCCTCGATTCTAACGGGGACGTGGTAAGTGCCAGTAATGAAAACACAAAGAAGGTGCTTTGAAAAGGAAAACACGGTGCTACCAGTCAGTCAATCACACCCACTGCTGGGCCTATCACCTGTGAAAATGAGAATCAAAAAGTCACAGGCTGGCAATCCTGCACTCCAACAATATTTACCATAGCCAACGCTTGGAAGCAATGAAAATGTCCATCAACCGAGGAATGCACAAAGTAGAAGTGGTCCACGTACACGGTGGAAAATTACTCCAATAAAAACTAAAAATTAAATTTAAAAATCCAACAAAAGTCAGGAGACATCAGCTTGTGTGGGTTTGTCCGGGCACACTCCACTCTAATTTATAACCGAGAAACACCACAGGCCGCAAGGGCTTCTCCCTAGTTACCAGGGTGGGGAACATAGAAAGGCTGCCACCCTCTGGCAGTTACCTGCAAAAGCAGCATTAAAGCCTGTGCTCATGGTCATTTCATAGGAACAAGTACTGCAGAACTGTAAATGAAACCTGCCCTCAAAATGTCTTGAGGGAGGTAATGGCCAAAACATTTCAAAATGTGACACATACTTTAAGAAAACAATTTGAAGAACTAAGGGGTAATCACAGCTTGAAAAATAAAAAGGACATGCCTTAAAGCTCAATTTCAACGGATTATGAGGCACGTGCGAATTCAACCACAAAAAGGTATCAGCTCACAATTGTCAGAATAACCATCAACAAGAAATCTACAAACAAAAATGCTGAAGGTGTTGTGGAGAAATGCGTACCCTCAACTTCAAGGGGGACGGAAGTTGGAAAGGGCCACAAATGAGAGCAGAATGGAGGTGCCTTAAAAAGGTAAACATTGAGCTACCATATGATCCAGCGGAACCACTCCTCGACATATAATCTAAGAAGAGAGAATTGGAAAGACACAGGCAGGCAAATCTGCATGGCACAGTATTACAATAGCCAAGATATGGAAGTAACCAAAAAGTCCACCAACAGATGGGTGGACAAAGAAGAACTCCTCCATGTACAGACGGAATATTCGCTAGTGAAAAAAATGAAACAATGCCATTTGCAGCACCATACATGAGTCTAGACGTAATCACGCCACCTGTAGTAAGTGAGAAAGCAAAAGACACATATCCTATCATATCACTTTTAGGAGTTACTTAAAAATTGATACCAATGAAGATATTTCCACAGAGAAAGGCAATCACAGATTCATTAAAAAAATCTTATGGTTCACCAAATAGAAAGGGATGAGGATTGGATACATTACCATATTGGGGTTAACAGAGATATACAAACCATGTGAAATATATAATCACCAAAGACGTACGGAAGACCAGGAGAAGACTACTCAACATTGTGGCATAACCTACATGGGAAAAGGATGCGTGGAAGAATAGAAACATGTATGTGTGTGAAAGAAGCACATCTTGCACACCTAGAGCAAACAAACCATTGTAATCAAATGTGCTGGGATAAAGAATAAAAAGTAAATTACAAATATGAACAAGAAGTTATGAGACATAAACTTAAAGGGCTTTGTCCTGGCACATTCCATTCTAATTTACAACCTAGAACACCACTTCCATTAAGCCTCTGTTTCCCTAGTTACGAAATTTGGAAAAGGAGAAATGCTGCCACCTTGTGGCCGTTTCCTGCAAGAGCAGCTTTAAACTCAGAGCTAATGCTCACTTAACATACACAAGGACTCAGGGCTGTAAAGGACACCTGTCCTAAAAAAATGTGCTGAAGGAGGGAATGGACAAAAAAATTCAAAACAGGCAAATGTTTCAAGAAGAGAGTATGAAGAGTTAAGTTTTACTCACGGTGTTTTAAAAAAAAGGAAAATGGATAAAAGCTCAACCTCAGGGAGTGTTAGACCCATGCAATCTATTCTATAAAAAGTTTCAACTTACACCAGTCGACTGACCATCAGCAAAAAGTCTACAAACAATAAATGCTGAAGGGGTTTTAGAGAACTGTGTCCCCTCTACCTGCTGGTGAGACGTAAAGGGGTAACAGCCAATAATGAGAACAGAAAGGAGCTGTGTTTAAAAGTAAAAATGGAGGTACCATTCAATCCAGCAGGCGCACCATTGGACCTCTCACCTGAGAAGACAAGAATCGAGAAGACTCAGGCCGCAAAAGCTGCAGTGCAGCCTTATTCACAATAGCCAAGACAGTGAAGCAATGAAAATGTCCAACAACAGGTGAATGGATAAAGAAGAAGTGGTCCATGTACACAATGGAATATTAGCCATGGAAAACAATGAACCATTGCTCTCTGAGGCACCACAAATGAGTCTGGAGATAATCACGAAACATGAGGTAACTCGGAAACCAAAGACCTGTATTCTATGATATCACTTATAGGCGTTATCTAATAACTGACACAAATGAATATATTTCCACAGAGAAAGACACTCACAGACTTAGAAAACAAACTATGCTCATCTAAAAGGAAAGGTGGGGAGAAAGGATAAATTAAGATTAGTGTTGCTATATCTATACAAACACATATTATATACATTTCTCAAAAAGACCGACCATGTAGCAAGGGAGGTCTGCGGAAACCTCTGTAACATTTTACATGGGAAGAGGATCTGTACTTGAATAGACATATATAATGTACAAATGAACCAGATTGTGTACACCTAGGACAAACAATATTCTAAGCTTTACCCCAATTAAAAAAAATTTTTTAAATCCAAGAAGAAATAATGAGACATAAACGTATGGGGGTTTCTCCATGCACATTCCAATTTAATTTACAACCTAGGAACACGACTGCCAGAAAGGCTCTGCTGCCCTAGTACCCAGATTTGGGAATGGAGAAATGCTGCCTGCTTGAGGCCACTTCCCACAACAGCAGCTTTAAACCCATTGCTAAAGGTCACTAAATATTCACCAAACTTGCAGTTCGGGAAATGACACCTGCTCTCTAAAAAAATTCTGGGGTGGAAAATCGGCCAAAAATTTCAAAATAGGGCAACCTTCCAAGAAGACAATTTCAAGAGATATATTGTACTCCCAACTGTTTCCTTTTTTTTAACAGAAAAGAAAACGGTGGAGAAAAATGATGAGTTTTACGAATTTTCAAAGACATGCAAACCCACATTACAAAAACCTATCAGCTCACAGCAGCCAGTATGGCCATTAGCATAAATGCGGCAAACAATAAATGCTGAAGCGATTGTGGAGAAATGCGTACCCTCGATTCTAACGGGGACGTGGTAAGTGCCAGTAATGAAAACACAAAGAAGGTGCTTTGAAAAGGAAAACACGGTGCTACCAGTCAGTCAATCACACCCACTGCTGGGCCTATCACCTGTGAAAATGAGAATCAAAAAGTCACAGGCTGGCAATCCTGCACTCCAACAATATTTACCATAGCCAACGCTTGGAAGCAATGAAAATGTCCATCAACCGAGGAATGCACAAAGTAGAAGTGGTCCACGTACACGGTGGAAAATTACTCCAATAAAAACTAAAAATTAAATTTAAAAATCCAACAAAAGTCAGGAGACATCAGCTTGTGTGGGTTTGTCCGGGCACACTCCACTCTAATTTATAACCGAGAAACACCACAGGCCGCAAGGGCTTCTCCCTAGTTACCAGGGTGGGGAACATAGAAAGGCTGCCACCCTCTGGCAGTTACCTGCAAAAGCAGCATTAAAGCCTGTGCTCATGGTCATTTCATAGGAACAAGTACTGCAGAACTGTAAATGAAACCTGCCCTCAAAATGTCTTGAGGGAGGTAATGGCCAAAACATTTCAAAATGTGACACATACTTTAAGAAAACAATTTGAAGAACTAAGGGGTAATCACAGCTTGAAAAATAAAAAGGACATGCCTTAAAGCTCAATTTCAACGGATTATGAGGCACGTGCGAATTCAACCACAAAAAGGTATCAGCTCACAATTGTCAGAATAACCATCAACAAGAAATCTACAAACAAAAATGCTGAAGGTGTTGTGGAGAAATGCGTACCCTCAACTTCAAGGGGGACGGAAGTTGGAAAGGGCCACAAATGAGAGCAGAATGGAGGTGCCTTAAAAAGGTAAACATTGAGCTACCATATGATCCAGCGGAACCACTCCTCGACATATAATCTAAGAAGAGAGAATTGGAAAGACACAGGCAGGCAAATCTGCATGGCACAGTATTACAATAGCCAAGATATGGAAGTAACCAAAAAGTCCACCAACAGATGGGTGGACAAAGAAGAACTCCTCCATGTACAGACGGAATATTCGCTAGTGAAAAAAATGAAACAATGCCATTTGCAGCACCATACATGAGTCTAGACGTAATCACGCCACCTGTAGTAAGTGAGAAAGCAAAAGACACATATCCTATCATATCACTTTTAGGAGTTACTTAAAAATTGATACCAATGAAGATATTTCCACAGAGAAAGGCAATCACAGATTCATTAAAAAAATCTTATGGTTCACCAAATAGAAAGGGATGAGGATTGGATACATTACCATATTGGGGTTAACAGAGATATACAAACCATGTGAAATATATAATCACCAAAGACGTACGGAAGACCAGGAGAAGACTACTCAACATTGTGGCATAACCTACATGGGAAAAGGATGCGTGGAAGAATAGAAACATGTATGTGTGTGAAAGAAGCACATCTTGCACACCTAGAGCAAACAAACCATTGTAATCAAATGTGCTGGGATAAAGAATAAAAAGTAAATTACAAATATGAACAAGAAGTTATGAGACATAAACTTAAAGGGCTTTGTCCTGGCACATTCCATTCTAATTTACAACCTAGAACACCACTTCCATTAAGCCTCTGTTTCCCTAGTTACGAAATTTGGAAAAGGAGAAATGCTGCCACCTTGTGGCCGTTTCCTGCAAGAGCAGCTTTAAACTCAGAGCTAATGCTCACTTAACATACACAAGGACTCAGGGCTGTAAAGGACACCTGTCCTAAAAAAATGTGCTGAAGGAGGGAATGGACAAAAAAATTCAAAACAGGCAAATGTTTCAAGAAGAGAGTATGAAGAGTTAAGTTTTACTCACGGTGTTTTAAAAAAAAGGAAAATGGATAAAAGCTCAACCTCAGGGAGTGTTAGACCCATGCAATCTATTCTATAAAAAGTTTCAACTTACACCAGTCGACTGACCATCAGCAAAAAGTCTACAAACAATAAATGCTGAAGGGGTTTTAGAGAACTGTGTCCCCTCTACCTGCTGGTGAGACGTAAAGGGGTAACAGCCAATAATGAGAACAGAAAGGAGCTGTGTTTAAAAGTAAAAATGGAGGTACCATTCAATCCAGCAGGCGCACCATTGGACCTCTCACCTGAGAAGACAAGAATCGAGAAGACTCAGGCCGCAAAAGCTGCAGTGCAGCCTTATTCACAATAGCCAAGACAGTGAAGCAATGAAAATGTCCAACAACAGGTGAATGGATAAAGAAGAAGTGGTCCATGTACACAATGGAATATTAGCCATGGAAAACAATGAACCATTGCTCTCTGAGGCACCACAAATGAGTCTGGAGATAATCACGAAACATGAGGTAACTCGGAAACCAAAGACCTGTATTCTATGATATCACTTATAGGCGTTATCTAATAACTGACACAAATGAATATATTTCCACAGAGAAAGACACTCACAGACTTAGAAAACAAACTATGCTCATCTAAAAGGAAAGGTGGGGAGAAAGGATAAATTAAGATTAGTGTTGCTATATCTATACAAACACATATTATATACATTTCTCAAAAAGACCGACCATGTAGCAAGGGAGGTCTGCGGAAACCTCTGTAACATTTTACATGGGAAGAGGATCTGTACTTGAATAGACATATATAATGTACAAATGAACCAGATTGTGTACACCTAGGACAAACAATATTCTAAGCTTTACCCCAATTAAAAAAATTTTTTTAAATCCAAGAAGAAATAATGAGACATAAACGTATGGGGGTTTCTCCATGCACATTCCAATTTAATTTACAACCTAGGAACACGACTGCCAGAAAGGCTCTGCTGCCCTAGTACCCAGATTTGGGAATGGAGAAATGCTGCCTGCTTGAGGCCACTTCCCACAACAGCAGCTTTAAACCCATTGCTAAAGGTCACTAAATATTCACCAAACTTGCAGTTCGGGAAATGACACCTGCTCTCTAAAAAAATTCTGGGGTGGAAAATCGACCAAAAATTTCAAAATAGGGCAACCTTCCAAGAAGACAATTTCAAGAGATATATTGTACTCCCAACTGTTTCCTTTTTTTTAACAGAAAAGAAAACGGTGGAGAAAAATGATGAGTTTTACGAATTTTCAAAGACATGCAAACCCACATTACAAAAACCTATCAGCTCACAGCAGCCAGTATGGCCATTAGCATAAATGCGGCAAACAATAAATGCTGAAGCGATTGTGGAGAAATGCGTACCCTCGATTCTAACGGGGACGTGGTAAGTGCCAGTAATGAAAACACAAAGAAGGTGCTTTGAAAAGGAAAACACGGTGCTACCAGTCAGTCAATCACACCCACTGCTGGGCCTATCACCTGTGAAAATGAGAATCAAAAAGTCACAGGCTGGCAATCCTGCACTCCAACAATATTTACCATAGCCAACGCGTGGAAGCAATGAAAATGTCCATCAACCGAGGAATGCACAAAGTAGAAGTGGTCCACGTACACGGTGGAAAATTACTCCAATAAAAACTAAAAATTAAATTTAAAAATCCAACAAAAGTCAGGAGACATCAGCTTGTGTGGGTTTGTCCGGGCACACTCCACTCTAATTTATAACCGAGAAACACCACAGGCCGCAAGGGCTTCTCCCTAGTTACCAGGGTGGGGAACATAGAAAGGCTGCCACCCTCTGGCAGTTACCTGCAAAAGCAGCATTAAAGCCTGTGCTCATGGTCATTTCATAGGAACAAGTACTGCAGAACTGTAAATGAAACCTGCCCTCAAAATGTCTTGAGGGAGGTAATGGCCAAAACATTTCAAAATGTGACACATACTTTAAGAAAACAATTTGAAGAACTAAGGGGTAATCACAGCTTGAAAAATAAAAAGGACATGCCTTAAAGCTCAATTTCAACGGATTATGAGGCACGTGCGAATTCAACCACAAAAAGGTATCAGCTCACAATTGTCAGAATAACCATCAACAAGAAATCTACAAACAAAAATGCTGAAGGTGTTGTGGAGAAATGCGTACCCTCAACTTCAAGGGGGACGGAAGTTGGAAAGGGCCACAAATGAGAGCAGAATGGAGGTGCCTTAAAAAGGTAAACATTGAGCTACCATATGATCCAGCGGAACCACTCCTCGACATATAATCTAAGAAGAGAGAATTGGAAAGACACAGGCAGGCAAATCTGCATGGCACAGTATTACAATAGCCAAGATATGGAAGTAACCAAAAAGTCCACCAACAGATGGGTGGACAAAGAAGAACTCCCCCATGTACAGACGGAATATTCGCTAGTGAAAAAAATGAAACAATGCCATTTGCAGCACCATACATGAGTCTAGACGTAATCACGCCACCTGTAGTAAGTGAGAAAGCAAAAGACACATATCCTATCATATCACTTTTAGGAGTTACTTAAAAATTGATACCAATGAAGATATTTCCACAGAGAAAGGCAATCACAGATTCATTAAAAAAATCTTATGGTTCACCAAATAGAAAGGGATGAGGATTGGATACATTACCATATTGGGGTTAACAGAGATATACAAACCATGTGAAATATATAATCACCAAAGACGTACGGAAGACCAGGAGAAGACTACTCAACATTGTGGCATAACCTACATGGGAAAAGGATGCGTGGAAGAATAGAAACATGTATGTGTGTGAAAGAAGCACATCTTGCACACCTAGAACAAACAAACCATTGTAATCAAATGTGCTGGGATAAAGAATAAAAAGTAAATTACAAATATGAACAAGAAGTTATGAGACATAAACTTAAAGGGCTTTGTCCTGGCACATTCCATTCTAATTTACAACCTAGAACACCACTTCCATTAAGCCTCTGTTTCCCTAGTTACGAAATTTGGAAAAGGAGAAATGCTGCCACCTTGTGGCCGTTTCCTGCAAGAGCAGCTTTAAACTCAGAGCTAATGCTCACTTAACATACACAAGGACTCAGGGCTGTAAAGGACACCTGTCCTAAAAAAATGTGCTGAAGGAGGGAATGGAGAAAAAAATTCAAAACAGGCAAATGTTTCAAGAAGAGAGTATGAAGAGTTAAGTTTTACTCACGGGGTTTTAAAAAAAAGGAAAATGGATAAAAGCTCAACCTCAGGGAGTGTTAGACCCATGCAATCTATTCTATAAAAAGTTTCAACTTACACCAGTCGACTGACCATCAGCAAAAAGTCTACAAACAATAAATGCTGAAGGGGTTTTAGAGAACTGTGTCCCCTCTACCTGCTGGTGAGACGTAAAGGGGTAACAGCCAATAATGAGAACAGAAAGGAGCTGTGTTTAAAAGTAAAAATGGAGGTACCATTCAATCCAGCAGGCGCACCATTGGACCTCTCACCTGAGAAGACAAGAATCGAGAAGACTCAGGCCGCAAAAGCTGCAGTGCAGCCTTATTCACAATAGCCAAGACAGTGAAGCAATGAAAATGTCCAACAACAGGTGAATGGATAAAGAAGAAGTGGTCCATGTACACAATGGAATATTAGCCATGGAAAACAATGAACCATTGCTCTCTGAGGCACCACAAATGAGTCTGGAGATAATCACGAAACATGAGGTAACTCGGAAACCAAAGACCTGTATTCTATGATATCACTTATAGGCGTTATCTAATAACTGACACAAATGAATATATTTCCACAGAGAAAGACACTCACAGACTTAGAAAACAAACTATGCTCATCTAAAAGGAAAGGTGGGGAGAAAGGATAAATTAAGATTAGTGTTGCTATATCTATACAAACACATATTATATACATTTCTCAAAAAGACCGACCATGTAGCAAGGGAGGTCTGCGGAAACCTCTGTAACATTTTACATGGGAAGAGGATCTGTACTTGAATAGACATATATAATGTACAAATGAACCAGATTGTGTACACCTAGGACAAACAATATTCTAAGCTTTACCCCAATTAAAAAAAATTTTTTAAATCCAAGAAGAAATAATGAGACATAAACGTATGGGGGTTTCTCCATGCACATTCCAATTTAATTTACAACCTAGGAACACGACTGCCAGAAAGGCTCTGCTGCCCTAGTACCCAGATTTGGGAATGGAGAAATGCTGCCTGCTTGAGGCCACTTCCCACAACAGCAGCTTTAAACCCATTGCTAAAGGTCACTAAATATTCACCAAACTTGCAGTTCGGGAAATGACACCTGCTCTCTAAAAAAATTCTGGGGTGGAAAATCGACCAAAAATTTCAAAATAGGGCAACCTTCCAAGAAGACAATTTCAAGAGATATATTGTACTCCCAACTGTTTCCTTTTTTTTAACAGAAAAGAAAACGGTGGAGAAAAATGATGAGTTTTACGAATTTTCAAAGACATGCAAACCCACATTACAAAAACCTATCAGCTCACAGCAGCCAGTATGGCCATTAGCATAAATGCGGCAAACAATAAATGCTGAAGCGATTGTGGAGAAATGCGTACCCTCGATTCTAACGGGGACGTGGTAAGTGCCAGTAATGAAAACACAAAGAAGGTGCTTTGAAAAGGAAAACACGGTGCTACCAGTCAGTCAATCACACCCACTGCTGGGCCTATCACCTGTGAAAATGAGAATCAAAAAGTCACAGGCTGGCAATCCTGCACTCCAACAATATTTACCATAGCCAACGCTTGGAAGCAATGAAAATGTCCATCAACCGAGGAATGCACAAAGTAGAAGTGGTCCACGTACACGGTGGAAAATTACTCCAATAAAAACTAAAAATTAAATTTAAAAATCCAACAAAAGTCAGGAGACATCAGCTTGTGTGGGTTTGTCCGGGCACACTCCACTCTAATTTATAACCGAGAAACACCACAGGCCGCAAGGGCTTCTCCCTAGTTACCAGGGTGGGGAACATAGAAAGGCTGCCACCCTCTGGCAGTTACCTGCAAAAGCAGCATTAAAGCCTGTGCTCATGGTCATTTCATAGGAACAAGTACTGCAGAACTGTAAATGAAACCTGCCCTCAAAATGTCTTGAGGGAGGTAATGGCCAAAACATTTCAAAATGTGACACATACTTTAAGAAAACAATTTGAAGAACTAAGGGGTAATCACAGCTTGAAAAATAAAAAGGACATGCCTTAAAGCTCAATTTCAACGGATTATGAGGCACGTGCGAATTCAACCACAAAAAGGTATCAGCTCACAATTGTCAGAATAACCATCAACAAGAAATCTACAAACAAAAATGCTGAAGGTGTTGTGGAGAAATGCGTACCCTCAACTTCAAGGGGGACGGAAGTTGGAAAGGGCCACAAATGAGAGCAGAATGGAGGTGCCTTAAAAAGGTAAACATTGAGCTACCATATGATCCAGCGGAACCACTCCTCGACATATAATCTAAGAAGAGAGAATTGGAAAGACACAGGCAGGCAAATCTGCATGGCACAGTATTACAATAGCCAAGATATGGAAGTAACCAAAAAGTCCACCAACAGATGGGTGGACAAAGAAGAACTCCTCCATGTACAGACGGAATATTCGCTAGTGAAAAAAATGAAACAATGCCATTTGCAGCACCATACATGAGTCTAGACGTAATCACGCCACCTGTAGTAAGTGAGAAAGCAAAAGACACATATCCTATCATATCACTTTTAGGAGTTACTTAAAAATTGATACCAATGAAGATATTTCCACAGAGAAAGGCAATCACAGATTCATTAAAAAAATCTTATGGTTCACCAAATAGAAAGGGATGAGGATTGGATACATTACCATATTGGGGTTAACAGAGATATACAAACCATGTGAAATATATAATCACCAAAGACGTACGGAAGACCAGGAGAAGACTACTCAACATTGTGGCATAACCTACATGGGAAAAGGATGCGTGGAAGAATAGAAACATGTATGTGTGTGAAAGAAGCACATCTTGCACACCTAGAGCAAACAAACCATTGTAATCAAATGTGCTGGGATAAAGAATAAAAAGTAAATTACAAATATGAACAAGAAGTTATGAGACATAAACTTAAAGGGCTTTGTCCTGGCACATTCCATTCTAATTTACAACCTAGAACACCACTTCCATTAAGCCTCTGTTTCCCTAGTTACGAAATTTGGAAAAGGAGAAATGCTGCCACCTTGTGGCCGTTTCCTGCAAGAGCAGCTTTAAACTCAGAGCTAATGCTCACTTAACATACACAAGAATTCAGGGCTGTAAAGGACACCTGTCCTAAAAAAATGTGCTGAAGGAGGGAATGGACAAAAAAATTCAAAACAGGCAAATGTTTCAAGAAGAGAGTATCAAGAGTTAAGTTTTACTCACGGGGTTTTAAAAAAAAGGAAAATGGATAAAAGCTCAACCTCAGGGAGTGTTAGACCCATGCAATCTATTCTATAAAAAGTTTCAACTTACACCAGTCGACTGACCATCAGCAAAAAGTCTACAAACAATAAATGCTGAAGGGGTTTTAGAGAACTGTGTCCCCTCTACCTGCTGGTGAGACGTAAAGGGGTAACAGCCAATAATGAGAACAGAAAGGAGCTGTGTTTAAAAGTAAAAATGGAGGTACCATTCAATCCAGCAGGCGCACCATTGGACCTCTCACCTGAGAAGACAAGAATCGAGAAGACTCAGGCCGCAAAAGCTGCAGTGCAGCCTTATTCACAATAGCCAAGACAGTGAAGCAATGAAAATGTCCAACAACAGGTGAATGGATAAAGAAGAAGTGGTCCATGTACACAATGGAATATTAGCCATGGAAAACAATGAACCATTGCTCTCTGAGGCACCACAAATGAGTCTGGAGATAATCACGAAACATGAGGTAACTCGGAAACCAAAGACCTGTATTCTATGATATCACTTATAGGCGTTATCTAATAACTGACACAAATGAATATATTTCCACAGAGAAAGACACTCACAGACTTAGAAAACAAACTATGCTCATCTAAAAGGAAAGGTGGGGAGAAAGGATAAATTAAGATTAGTGTTGCTATATCTATACAAACACATATTATATACATTTCTCAAAAAGACCGACCATGTAGCAAGGGAGGTCTGCGGAAACCTCTGTAACATTTTACATGGGAAGAGGATCTGTACTTGAATAGACATATATAATGTACAAATGAACCAGATTGTGTACACCTAGGACAAACAATATTCTAAGCTTTACCCCAATTAAAAAAAATTTTTTAAATCCAAGAAGAAATAATGAGACATAAACGTATGGGGGTTTCTCCATGCACATTCCAATTTAATTTACAACCTAGGAACACGACTGCCAGAAAGGCTCTGCTGCCCTAGTACCCAGATTTGGGAATGGAGAAATGCTGCCTGCTTGAGGCCACTTCCCACAACAGCAGCTTTAAACCCATTGCTAAAGGTCACTAAATATTCACCAAACTTGCAGTTCGGGAAATGACACCTGCTCTCTAAAAAAATTCTGGGGTGGAAAATCGACCAAAAATTTCAAAATAGGGCAACCTTCCAAGAAGACAATTTCAAGAGATATATTGTACTCCCAACTGTTTCCTTTTTTTTAACAGAAAAGAAAACGGTGGAGAAAAATGATGAGTTTTACGAATTTTCAAAGACATGCAAACCCACATTACAAAAACCTATCAGCTCACAGCAGCCAGTATGGCCATTAGCATAAATGCGGCAAACAATAAATGCTGAAGCGATTGTGGAGAAATGCGTACCCTCGATTCTAACGGGGACGTGGTAAGTGCCAGTAATGAAAACACAAAGAAGGTGCTTTGAAAAGGAAAACACGGTGCTACCAGTCAGTCAATCACACCCACTGCTGGGCCTATCACCTGTGAAAATGAGAATCAAAAAGTCACAGGCTGGCAATCCTGCACTCCAACAATATTTACCATAGCCAACGCGTGGAAGCAATGAAAATGTCCATCAACCGAGGAATGCACAAAGTAGAAGTGGTCCACGTACACGGTGGAAAATTACTCCAATAAAAACTAAAAATTAAATTTAAAAATCCAACAAAAGTCAGGAGACATCAGCTTGTGTGGGTTTGTCCGGGCACACTCCACTCTAATTTATAACCGAGAAACACCACAGGCCGCAAGGGCTTCTCCCTAGTTACCAGGGTGGGGAACATAGAAAGGCTGCCACCCTCTGGCAGTTACCTGCAAAAGCAGCATTAAAGCCTGTGCTCATGGTCATTTCATAGGAACAAGTACTGCAGAACTGTAAATGAAACCTGCCCTCAAAATGTCTTGAGGGAGGTAATGGCCAAAACATTTCAAAATGTGACACATACTTTAAGAAAACAATTTGAAGAACTAAGGGGTAATCACAGCTTGAAAAATAAAAAGGACATGCCTTAAAGCTCAATTTCAACGGATTATGAGGCACGTGCGAATTCAACCACAAAAAGGTATCAGCTCACAATTGTCAGAATAACCATCAACAAGAAATCTACAAACAAAAATGCTGAAGGTGTTGTGGAGAAATGCGTACCCTCAACTTCAAGGGGGACGGAAGTTGGAAAGGGCCACAAATGAGAGCAGAATGGAGGTGCCTTAAAAAGGTAAACATTGAGCTACCATATGATCCAGCGGAACCACTCCTCGACATATAATCTAAGAAGAGAGAATTGGAAAGACACAGGCAGGCAAATCTGCATGGCACAGTATTACAATAGCCAAGATATGGAAGTAACCAAAAAGTCCACCAACAGATGGGTGGACAAAGAAGAACTCCTCCATGTACAGACGGAATATTCGCTAGTGAAAAAAATGAAACAATGCCATTTGCAGCACCATACATGAGTCTAGACGTAATCACGCCACCTGTAGTAAGTGAGAAAGCAAAAGACACATATCCTATCATATCACTTTTAGGAGTTACTTAAAAATTGATACCAATGAAGATATTTCCACAGAGAAAGGCAATCACAGATTCATTAAAAAAATCTTATGGTTCACCAAATAGAAAGGGATGAGGATTGGATACATTACCATATTGGGGTTAACAGAGATATACAAACCATGTGAAATATATAATCACCAAAGACGTACGGAAGACCAGGAGAAGACTACTCAACATTGTGGCATAACCTACATGGGAAAAGGATGCGTGGAAGAATAGAAACATGTATGTGTGTGAAAGAAGCACATCTTGCACACCTAGAACAAACAAACCATTGTAATCAAATGTGCTGGGATAAAGAATAAAAAGTAAATTACAAATATGAACAAGAAGTTATGAGACATAAACTTAAAGGGCTTTGTCCTGGCACATTCCATTCTAATTTACAACCTAGAACACCACTTCCATTAAGCCTCTGTTTCCCTAGTTACGAAATTTGGAAAAGGAGAAATGCTGCCACCTTGTGGCCGTTTCCTGCAAGAGCAGCTTTAAACTCAGAGCTAATGCTCACTTAACATACACAAGGACTCAGGGCTGTAAAGGACACCTGTCCTAAAAAAATGTGCTGAAGGAGGGAATGGACAAAAAAATTCAAAACAGGCAAATGTTTCAAGAAGAGAGTATGAAGAGTTAAGTTTTACTCACGGTGTTTTAAAAAAAAGGAAAATGGATAAAAGCTCAACCTCAGGGAGTGTTAGACCCATGCAATCTATTCTATAAAAAGTTTCAACTTACACCAGTCGACTGACCATCAGCAAAAAGTCTACAAACAATAAATGCTGAAGGGGTTTTAGAGAACTGTGTCCCCTCTACCTGCTGGTGAGACGTAAAGGGGTAACAGCCAATAATGAGAACAGAAAGGAGCTGTGTTTAAAAGTAAAAATGGAGGTACCATTCAATCCAGCAGGCGCACCATTGGACCTCTCACCTGAGAAGACAAGAATCGAGAAGACTCAGGCCGCAAAAGCTGCAGTGCAGCCTTATTCACAATAGCCAAGACAGTGAAGCAATGAAAATGTCCAACAACAGGTGAATGGATAAAGAAGAAGTGGTCCATGTACACAATGGAATATTAGCCATGGAAAACAATGAACCATTGCTCTCTGAGGCACCACAAATGAGTCTGGAGATAATCACGAAACATGAGGTAACTCGGAAACCAAAGACCTGTATTCTATGATATCACTTATAGGCGTTATCTAATAACTGACACAAATGAATATATTTCCACAGAGAAAGACACTCACAGACTTAGAAAACAAACTATGCTCATCTAAAAGGAAAGGTGGGGAGAAAGGATAAATTAAGATTAGTGTTGCTATATCTATACAAACACATATTATATACATTTCTCAAAAAGACCGACCATGTAGCAAGGGAGGTCTGCGGAAACCTCTGTAACATTTTACATGGGAAGAGGATCTGTACTTGAATAGACATATATAATGTACAAATGAACCAGATTGTGTACACCTAGGACAAACAATATTCTAAGCTTTACCCCAATTAAAAAAAATTTTTTAAATCCAAGAAGAAATAATGAGACATAAACGTATGGGGGTTTCTCCATGCACATTCCAATTTAATTTACAACCTAGGAACACGACTGCCAGAAAGGCTCTGCTGCCCTAGTACCCAGATTTGGGAATGGAGAAATGCTGCCTGCTTGAGGCCACTTCCCACAACAGCAGCTTTAAACCCATTGCTAAAGGTCACTAAATATTCACCAAACTTGCAGTTCGGGAAATGACACCTGCTCTCTAAAAAAATTCTGGGGTGGAAAATCGACCAAAAATTTCAAAATAGGGCAACCTTCCAAGAAGACAATTTCAAGAGATATATTGTACTCCCAACTGTTTCCTTTTTTTTAACAGAAAAGAAAACAGTGGAGAAAAATGATGAGTTTTACGAATTTTCAAAGACATGCAAACCCACATTACAAAAACCTATCAGCTCACAGCAGCCAGTATGGCCATTAGCATAAATGCGGCAAACAATAAATGCTGAAGCGATTGTGGAGAAATGCGTACCCTCGATTCTAACGGGGACGTGGTAAGTGCCAGTAATGAAAACACAAAGAAGGTGGTTTGAAAAGGAAAACACGGTGCTACCAGTCAGTCAATCACACCCACTGCTGGGCCTATCACCTGTGAAAATGAGAATCAAAAAGTCACAGGCTGGCAATCCTGCACTCCAACAATATTTACCATAGCCAACGCGTGGAAGCAATGAAAATGTCCATCAACCGAGGAATGCACAAAGTAGAAGTGGTCCACGTACACGGTGGAAAATTACTCCAATAAAAACTAAAAATTAAATTTAAAAATCCAACAAAAGTCAGGAGACATCAGCTTGTGTGGGTTTGTCCGGGCACACTCCACTCTAATTTATAACCGAGAAACACCACAGGCCGCAAGGGCTTCTCCCTAGTTACCAGGGTGGGGAACATAGAAAGGCTGCCACCCTCTGGCAGTTACCTGCAAAAGCAGCATTAAAGCCTGTGCTCATGGTCATTTCATAGGAACAAGTACTGCAGAACTGTAAATGAAACCTGCCCTCAAAATGTCTTGAGGGAGGTAATGGCCAAAACATTTCAAAATGTGACACATACTTTAAGAAAACAATTTGAAGAACTAAGGGGTAATCACAGCTTGAAAAATAAAAAGGACATGCCTTAAAGCTCAATTTCAACGGATTATGAGGCACGTGCGAATTCAACCACAAAAAGGTATCAGCTCACAATTGTCAGAATAACCATCAACAAGAAATCTACAAACAAAAATGCTGAAGGTGTTGTGGAGAAATGCGTACCCTCAACTTCAAGGGGGACGGAAGTTGGAAAGGGCCACAAATGAGAGCAGAATGGAGGTGCCTTAAAAAGGTAAACATTGAGCTACCATATGATCCAGCGGAACCACTCCTCGACATATAATCTAAGAAGAGAGAATTGGAAAGACACAGGCAGGCAAATCTGCATGGCACAGTATTACAATAGCCAAGATATGGAAGTAACCAAAAAGTCCACCAACAGATGGGTGGACAAAGAAGAACTCCTCCATGTACAGACGGAATATTCGCTAGTGAAAAAAATGAAACAATGCCATTTGCAGCACCATACATGAGTCTAGACGTAATCACGCCACCTGTAGTAAGTGAGAAAGCAAAAGACACATATCCTATCATATCACTTTTAGGAGTTACTTAAAAATTGATACCAATGAAGATATTTCCACAGAGAAAGGCAATCACAGATTCATTAAAAAAATCTTATGGTTCACCAAATAGAAAGGGATGAGGATTGGATACATTACCATATTGGGGTTAACAGAGATATACAAACCATGTGAAATATATAATCACCAAAGACGTACGGAAGACCAGGAGAAGACTACTCAACATTGTGGCATAACCTACATGGGAAAAGGATGCGTGGAAGAATAGAAACATGTATGTGTGTGAAAGAAGCACATCTTGCACACCTAGAACAAACAAACCATTGTAATCAAATGTGCTGGGATAAAGAATAAAAAGTAAATTACAAATATGAACAAGAAGTTATGAGACATAAACTTAAAGGGCTTTGTCCTGGCACATTCCATTCTAATTTACAACCTAGAACACCACTTCCATTAAGCCTCTGTTTCCCTAGTTACGAAATTTGGAAAAGGAGAAATGCTGCCACCTTGTGGCCGTTTCCTGCAAGAGCAGCTTTAAACTCAGAGCTAATGCTCACTTAACATACACAAGGACTCAGGGCTGTAAAGGACACCTGTCCTAAAAAAATGTGCTGAAGGAGGGAATGGACAAAAAAATTCAAAACAGGCAAATGTTTCAAGAAGAGAGTATGAAGAGTTAAGTTTTACTCACGGTGTTTTAAAAAAAAGGAAAATGGATAAAAGCTCAACCTCAGGGAGTGTTAGACCCATGCAATCTATTCTATAAAAAGTTTCAACTTACACCAGTCGACTGACCATCAGCAAAAAGTCTACAAACAATAAATGCTGAAGGGGTTTTAGAGAACTGTGTCCCCTCTACCTGCTGGTGAGACGTAAAGGGGTAACAGCCAATAATGAGAACAGAAAGGAGCTGTGTTTAAAAGTAAAAATGGAGGTACCATTCAATCCAGCAGGCGCACCATTGGACCTCTCACCTGAGAAGACAAGAATCGAGAAGACTCAGGCCGCAAAAGCTGCAGTGCAGCCTTATTCACAATAGCCAAGACAGTGAAGCAATGAAAATGTCCAACAACAGGTGAATGGATAAAGAAGAAGTGGTCCATGTACACAATGGAATATTAGCCATGGAAAACAATGAACCATTGCTCTCTGAGGCACCACAAATGAGTCTGGAGATAATCACGAAACATGAGGTAACTCGGAAACCAAAGACCTGTATTCTATGATATCACTTATAGGCGTTATCTAATAACTGACACAAATGAATATATTTCCACAGAGAAAGACACTCACAGACTTAGAAAACAAACTATGCTCATCTAAAAGGAAAGGTGGGGAGAAAGGATAAATTAAGATTAGTGTTGCTATATCTATACAAACACATATTATATACATTTCTCAAAAAGACCGACCATGTAGCAAGGGAGGTCTGCGGAAACCTCTGTAACATTTTACATGGGAAGAGGATCTGTACTTGAATAGACATATATAATGTACAAATGAACCAGATTGTGTACACCTAGGACAAACAATATTCTAAGCTTTACCCCAATTAAAAAAAATTTTTTAAATCCAAGAAGAAATAATGAGACATAAACGTATGGGGGTTTCTCCATGCACATTCCAATTTAATTTACAACCTAGGAACACGACTGCCAGAAAGGCTCTGCTGCCCTAGTACCCAGATTTGGGAATGGAGAAATGCTGCCTGCTTGAGGCCACTTCCCACAACAGCAGCTTTAAACCCATTGCTAAAGGTCACTAAATATTCACCAAACTTGCAGTTCGGGAAATGACACCTGCTCTCTAAAAAAATTCTGGGGTGGAAAATCGACCAAAAATTTCAAAATAGGGCAACCTTCCAAGAAGACAATTTCAAGAGATATATTGTACTCCCAACTGTTTCCTTTTTTTTAACAGAAAAGAAAACGGTGGAGAAAAATGATGAGTTTTACGAATTTTCAAAGACATGCAAACCCACATTACAAAAACCTATCAGCTCACAGCAGCCAGTATGGCCATTAGCATAAATGCGGCAAACAATAAATGCTGAAGCGATTGTGGAGAAATGCGTACCCTCGATTCTAACGGGGACGTGGTAAGTGCCAGTAATGAAAACACAAAGAAGGTGCTTTGAAAAGGAAAACACGGTGCTACCAGTCAGTCAATCACACCCACTGCTGGGCCTATCACCTGTGAAAATGAGAATCAAAAAGTCACAGGCTGGCAATCCTGCACTCCAACAATATTTACCATAGCCAACGCTTGGAAGCAATGAAAATGTCCATCAACCGAGGAATGCACAAAGTAGAAGTGGTCCACGTACACGGTGGAAAATTACTCCAATAAAAACTAAAAATTAAATTTAAAAATCCAACAAAAGTCAGGAGACATCAGCTTGTGTGGGTTTGTCCGGGCACACTCCACTCTAATTTATAACCGAGAAACACCACAGGCCGCAAGGGCTTCTCCCTAGTTACCAGGGTGGGGAACATAGAAAGGCTGCCACCCTCTGGCAGTTACCTGCAAAAGCAGCATTAAAGCCTGTGCTCATGGTCATTTCATAGGAACAAGTACTGCAGAACTGTAAATGAAACCTGCCCTCAAAATGTCTTGAGGGAGGTAATGGCCAAAACATTTCAAAATGTGACACATACTTTAAGAAAACAATTTGAAGAACTAAGGGGTAATCACAGCTTGAAAAATAAAAAGGACATGCCTTAAAGCTCAATTTCAACGGATTATGAGGCACGTGCGAATTCAACCACAAAAAGGTATCAGCTCACAATTGTCAGAATAACCATCAACAAGAAATCTACAAACAAAAATGCTGAAGGTGTTGTGGAGAAATGCGTACCCTCAACTTCAAGGGGGACGGAAGTTGGAAAGGGCCACAAATGAGAGCAGAATGGAGGTGCCTTAAAAAGGTAAACATTGAGCTACCATATGATCCAGCGGAACCACTCCTCGACATATAATCTAAGAAGAGAGAATTGGAAAGACACAGGCAGGCAAATCTGCATGGCACAGTATTACAATAGCCAAGATATGGAAGTAACCAAAAAGTCCACCAACAGATGGGTGGACAAAGAAGAACTCCTCCATGTACAGACGGAATATTCGCTAGTGAAAAAAATGAAACAATGCCATTTGCAGCACCATACATGAGTCTAGACGTAATCACGCCACCTGTAGTAAGTGAGAAAGCAAAAGACACATATCCTATCATATCACTTTTAGGAGTTACTTAAAAATTGATACCAATGAAGATATTTCCACAGAGAAAGGCAATCACAGATTCATTAAAAAAATCTTATGGTTCACCAAATAGAAAGGGATGAGGATTGGATACATTACCATATTGGGGTTAACAGAGATATACAAACCATGTGAAATATATAATCACCAAAGACGTACGGAAGACCAGGAGAAGACTACTCAACATTGTGGCATAACCTACATGGGAAAAGGATGCGTGGAAGAATAGAAACATGTATGTGTGTGAAAGAAGCACATCTTGCACACCTAGAGCAAACAAACCATTGTAATCAAATGTGCTGGGATAAAGAATAAAAAGTAAATTACAAATATGAACAAGAAGTTATGAGACATAAACTTAAAGGGCTTTGTCCTGGCACATTCCATTCTAATTTACAACCTAGAACACCACTTCCATTAAGCCTCTGTTTCCCTAGTTACGAAATTTGGAAAAGGAGAAATGCTGCCACCTTGTGGCCGTTTCCTGCAAGAGCAGCTTTAAACTCAGAGCTAATGCTCACTTAACATACACAAGGACTCAGGGCTGTAAAGGACACCTGTCCTAAAAAAATGTGCTGAAGGAGGGAATGGACAAAAAAATTCAAAACAGGCAAATGTTTCAAGAAGAGAGTATCAAGAGTTAAGTTTTACTCACGGGGTTTTAAAAAAAAGGAAAATGGATAAAAGCTCAACCTCAGGGAGTGTTAGACCCATGCAATCTATTCTATAAAAAGTTTCAACTTACACCAGTCGACTGACCATCAGCAAAAAGTCTACAAACAATAAATGCTGAAGGGGTTTTAGAGAACTGTGTCCCCTCTACCTGCTGGTGAGACGTAAAGGGGTAACAGCCAATAATGAGAACAGAAAGGAGCTGTGTTTAAAAGTAAAAATGGAGGTACCATTCAATCCAGCAGGCGCACCATTGGACCTCTCACCTGAGAAGACAAGAATCGAGAAGACTCAGGCCGCAAAAGCTGCAGTGCAGCCTTATTCACAATAGCCAAGACAGTGAAGCAATGAAAATGTCCAACAACAGGTGAATGGATAAAGAAGAAGTGGTCCATGTACACAATGGAATATTAGCCATGGAAAACAATGAACCATTGCTCTCTGAGGCACCACAAATGAGTCTGGAGATAATCACGAAACATGAGGTAACTCGGAAACCAAAGACCTGTATTCTATGATATCACTTATAGGCGTTATCTAATAACTGACACAAATGAATATATTTCCACAGAGAAAGACACTCACAGACTTAGAAAACAAACTATGCTCATCTAAAAGGAAAGGTGGGGAGAAAGGATAAATTAAGATTAGTGTTGCTATATCTATACAAACACATATTATATACATTTCTCAAAAAGACCGACCATGTAGCAAGGGAGGTCTGCGGAAACCTCTGTAACATTTTACATGGGAAGAGGATCTGTACTTGAATAGACATATATAATGTACAAATGAACCAGATTGTGTACACCTAGGACAAACAATATTCTAAGCTTTACCCCAATTAAAAAAAATTTTTTAAATCCAAGAAGAAATAATGAGACATAAACGTATGGGGGTTTCTCCATGCACATTCCAATTTAATTTACAACCTAGGAACACGACTGCCAGAAAGGCTCTGCTGCCCTAGTACCCAGATTTGGGAATGGAGAAATGCTGCCTGCTTGAGGCCACTTCCCACAACAGCAGCTTTAAACCCATTGCTAAAGGTCACTAAATATTCACCAAACTTGCAGTTCGGGAAATGACACCTGCTCTCTAAAAAAATTCTGGGGTGGAAAATCGACCAAAAATTTCAAAATAGGGCAACCTTCCAAGAAGACAATTTCAAGAGATATATTGTACTCCCAACTGTTTCCTTTTTTTTAACAGAAAAGAAAACGGTGGAGAAAAATGATGAGTTTTACGAATTTTCAAAGACATGCAAACCCACATTACAAAAACCTATCAGCTCACAGCAGCCAGTATGGCCATTAGCATAAATGCGGCAAACAATAAATGCTGAAGCGATTGTGGAGAAATGCGTACCCTCGATTCTAACGGGGACGTGGTAAGTGCCAGTAATGAAAACACAAAGAAGGTGCTTTGAAAAGGAAAACACGGTGCTACCAGTCAGTCAATCACACCCACTGCTGGGCCTATCACCTGTGAAAATGAGAATCAAAAAGTCACAGGCTGGCAATCCTGCACTCCAACAATATTTACCATAGCCAACGCGTGGAAGCAATGAAAATGTCCATCAACCGAGGAATGCACAAAGTAGAAGTGGTCCACGTACACGGTGGAAAATTACTCCAATAAAAACTAAAAATTAAATTTAAAAATCCAACAAAAGTCAGGAGACATCAGCTTGTGTGGGTTTGTCCGGGCACACTCCACTCTAATTTATAACCGAGAAACACCACAGGCCGCAAGGGCTTCTCCCTAGTTACCAGGGTGGGGAACATAGAAAGGCTGCCACCCTCTGGCAGTTACCTGCAAAAGCAGCATTAAAGCCTGTGCTCATGGTCATTTCATAGGAACAAGTACTGCAGAACTGTAAATGAAACCTGCCCTCAAAATGTCTTGAGGGAGGTAATGGCCAAAACATTTCAAAATGTGACACATACTTTAAGAAAACAATTTGAAGAACTAAGGGGTAATCACAGCTTGAAAAATAAAAAGGACATGCCTTAAAGCTCAATTTCAACGGATTATGAGGCACGTGCGAATTCAACCACAAAAAGGTATCAGCTCACAATTGTCAGAATAACCATCAACAAGAAATCTACAAACAAAAATGCTGAAGGTGTTATGGAGAAATGCGTACCCTCAACTTCAAGGGGGACGGAAGTTGGAAAGGGCCACAAATGAGAGCAGAATGGAGGTGCCTTAAAAAGGTAAACATTGAGCTACCATATGATCCAGCGGAACCACTCCTCGACATATAATCTAAGAAGAGAGAATTGGAAAGACACAGGCAGGCAAATCTGCATGGCACAGTATTACAATAGCCAAGATATGGAAGTAACCAAAAAGTCCACCAACAGATGGGTGGACAAAGAAGAACTCCTCCATGTACAGACGGAATATTCGCTAGTGAAAAAAATGAAACAATGCCATTTGCAGCACCATACATGAGTCTAGACGTAATCACGCCACCTGTAGTAAGTGAGAAAGCAAAAGACACATATCCTATCATATCACTTTTAGGAGTTACTTAAAAATTGATACCAATGAAGATATTTCCACAGAGAAAGGCAATCACAGATTCATTAAAAAAATCTTATGGTTCACCAAATAGAAAGGGATGAGGATTGGATACATTACCATATTGGGGTTAACAGAGATATACAAACCATGTGAAATATATAATCACCAAAGACGTACGGAAGACCAGGAGAAGACTACTCAACATTGTGGCATAACCTACATGGGAAAAGGATGCGTGGAAGAATAGAAACATGTATGTGTGTGAAAGAAGCACATCTTGCACACCTAGAACAAACAAACCATTGTAATCAAATGTGCTGGGATAAAGAATAAAAAGTAAATTACAAATATGAACAAGAAGTTATGAGACATAAACTTAAAGGGCTTTGTCCTGGCACATTCCATTCTAATTTACAACCTAGAACACCACTTCCATTAAGCCTCTGTTTCCCTAGTTACGAAATTTGGAAAAGGAGAAATGCTGCCACCTTGTGGCCGTTTCCTGCAAGAGCAGCTTTAAACTCAGAGCTAATGCTCACTTAACATACACAAGGACTCAGGGCTGTAAAGGACACCTGTCCTAAAAAAATGTGCTGAAGGAGGGAATGGACAAAAAAATTCAAAACAGGCAAATGTTTCAAGAAGAGAGTATGAAGAGTTAAGTTTTACTCACGGTGTTTTAAAAAAAAGGAAAATGGATAAAAGCTCAACCTCAGGGAGTGTTAGACCCATGCAATCTATTCTATAAAAAGTTTCAACTTACACCAGTCGACTGACCATCAGCAAAAAGTCTACAAACAATAAATGCTGAAGGGGTTTTAGAGAACTGTGTCCCCTCTACCTGCTGGTGAGACGTAAAGGGGTAACAGCCAATAATGAGAACAGAAAGGAGCTGTGTTTAAAAGTAAAAATGGAGGTACCATTCAATCCAGCAGGCGCACCATTGGACCTCTCACCTGAGAAGACAAGAATCGAGAAGACTCAGGCCGCAAAAGCTGCAGTGCAGCCTTATTCACAATAGCCAAGACAGTGAAGCAATGAAAATGTCCAACAACAGGTGAATGGATAAAGAAGAAGTGGTCCATGTACACAATGGAATATTAGCCATGGAAAACAATGAACCATTGCTCTCTGAGGCACCACAAATGAGTCTGGAGATAATCACGAAACATGAGGTAACTCGGAAACCAAAGACCTGTATTCTATGATATCACTTATAGGCGTTATCTAATAACTGACACAAATGAATATATTTCCACAGAGAAAGACACTCACAGACTTAGAAAACAAACTATGCTCATCTAAAAGGAAAGGTGGGGAGAAAGGATAAATTAAGATTAGTGTTGCTATATCTATACAAACACATATTATATACATTTCTCAAAAAGACCGACCATGTAGCAAGGGAGGTCTGCGGAAACCTCTGTAACATTTTACATGGGAAGAGGATCTGTACTTGAATAGACATATATAATGTACAAATGAACCAGATTGTGTACACCTAGGACAAACAATATTCTAAGCTTTACCCCAATTAAAAAAAAATTTTTAAATCCAAGAAGAAATAATGAGACATAAACGTATGGGGGTTTCTCCATGCACATTCCAATTTAATTTACAACCTAGGAACACGACTGCCAGAAAGGCTCTGCTGCCCTAGTACCCAGATTTGGGAATGGAGAAATGCTGCCTGCTTGAGGCCACTTCCCACAACAGCAGCTTTAAACCCATTGCTAAAGGTCACTAAATATTCACCAAACTTGCAGTTCGGGAAATGACACCTGCTCTCTAAAAAAATTCTGGGGTGGAAAATCGACCAAAAATTTCAAAATAGGGCAACCTTCCAAGAAGACAATTTCAAGAGATATATTGTACTCCCAACTGTTTCCTTTTTTTTAACAGAAAAGAAAACGGTGGAGAAAAATGATGAGTTTTACGAATTTTCAAAGACATGCAAACCCACATTACAAAAACCTATCAGCTCACAGCAGCCAGTATGGCCATTAGCATAAATGCGGCAAACAATAAATGCTGAAGCGATTGTGGAGAAATGCGTACCCTCGATTCTAACGGGGACGTGGTAAGTGCCAGTAATGAAAACACAAAGAAGGTGCTTTGAAAAGGAAAACACGGTGCTACCAGTCAGTCAATCACACCCACTGCTGGGCCTATCACCTGTGAAAATGAGAATCAAAAAGTCACAGGCTGGCAATCCTGCACTCCAACAATATTTACCATAGCCAACGCGTGGAAGCAATGAAAATGTCCATCAACCGAGGAATGCACAAAGTAGAAGTGGTCCACGTACACGGTGGAAAATTACTCCAATAAAAACTAAAAATTAAATTTAAAAATCCAACAAAAGTCAGGAGACATCAGCTTGTGTGGGTTTGTCCGGGCACACTCCACTCTAATTTATAACCGAGAAACACCACAGGCCGCAAGGGCTTCTCCCTAGTTACCAGGGTGGGGAACATAGAAAGGCTGCCACCCTCTGGCAGTTACCTGCAAAAGCAGCATTAAAGCCTGTGCTCATGGTCATTTCATAGGAACAAGTACTGCAGAACTGTAAATGAAACCTGCCCTCAAAATGTCTTGAGGGAGGTAATGGCCAAAACATTTCAAAATGTGACACATACTTTAAGAAAACAATTTGAAGAACTAAGGGGTAATCACAGCTTGAAAAATAAAAAGGACATGCCTTAAAGCTCAATTTCAACGGATTATGAGGCACGTGCGAATTCAACCACAAAAAGGTATCAGCTCACAATTGTCAGAATAACCATCAACAAGAAATCTACAAACAAAAATGCTGAAGGTGTTGTGGAGAAATGCGTACCCTCAACTTCAAGGGGGACGGAAGTTGGAAAGGGCCACAAATGAGAGCAGAATGGAGGTGCCTTAAAAAGGTAAACATTGAGCTACCATATGATCCAGCGGAACCACTCCTCGACATATAATCTAAGAAGAGAGAATTGGAAAGACACAGGCAGGCAAATCTGCATGGCACAGTATTACAATAGCCAAGATATGGAAGTAACCAAAAAGTCCACCAACAGATGGGTGGTCAAAGAAGAACTCCTCCATGTACAGATGGAATATTCGCTAGTGAAAAAAATGAAACAATGCCATTTGCAGCACCATACATGAGTCTAGACGTAATCACGCCACCTGTAGTAAGTGAGAAAGCAAAAGACACATATCCTATCATATCACTTTTAGGAGTTACTTAAAAATTGATACCAATGAAGATATTTCCACAGAGAAAGGCAATCACAGATTCATTAAAAAAATCTTATGGTTCACCAAATAGAAAGGGATGAGGATTGGATACATTACCATATTGGGGTTAACAGAGATATACAAACCATGTGAAATATATAATCACCAAAGACGTACGGAAGACCAGGAGAAGACTACTCAACATTGTGGCATAACCTACATGGGAAAAGGATGCGTGGAAGAATAGAAACATGTATGTGTGTGAAAGAAGCACATCTTGCACACCTAGAACAAACAAACCATTGTAATCAAATGTGCTGGGATAAAGAATAAAAAGTAAATTACAAATATGAACAAGAAGTTATGAGACATAAACTTAAAGGGCTTTTTCCTGGCACATTCCATTCTAATTTACAACCTAGAACACCACTTCCATTAAGCCTCTGTTTCCCTAGTTACGAAATTTGGAAAAGGAGAAATGCTGCCACCTTGTGGCCGTTTCCTGCAAGAGCAGCTTTAAACTCAGAGCTAATGCTCACTTAACATACACAAGGACTCAGGGCTGTAAAGGACACCTGTCCTAAAAAAATGTGCTGAAGGAGGGAATGGACAAAAAAATTCAAAACAGGCAAATGTTTCAAGAAGAGAGTATGAAGAGTTAAGTTTTACTCACGGTGTTTTAAAAAAAAGGAAAATGGATAAAAGCTCAACCTCAGGGAGTGTTAGACCCATGCAATCTATTCTATAAAAAGTTTCAACTTACACCAGTCGACTGACCATCAGCAAAAAGTCTACAAACAATAAATGCTGAAGGGGTTTTAGAGAACTGTGTCCCCTCTACCTGCTGGTGAGATGTAAAGGGGTAACAGCCAATAATGAGAACAGAAAGGAGCTGTGTTTAAAAGTAAAAATGGAGGTACCATTCAATCCAGCAGGCGCACCATTGGACCTCTCACCTGAGAAGACAAGAATCGAGAAGACTCAGGCCGCAAAAGCTGCAGTGCAGCCTTATTCACAATAGCCAAGACAGTGAAGCAATGAAAATGTCCAACAACAGGTGAATGGATAAAGAAGAAGTGGTCCATGTACACAATGGAATATTAGCCATGGAAAACAATGAACCATTGCTCTCTGAGGCACCACAAATGAGTCTGGAGATAATCACGAAACATGAGGTAACTCGGAAACCAAAGACCTGTATTCTATGATATCACTTATAGGTATAATCTAATAACTGACACAAATGAATATATTTCCACAGAGAAAGACACTGACAGACTTAAAAAACAAACTATGCTCATCCTAAAGGAAAGGTGGGGGGAATGGATAAATTAAGATTAGTGTTGCTATATCTATACAAACACATATTATATACATATCTCAAAAAGACCGACCATGTAGCAACGGAGGTCTGCAGAACCCTCTGTAACATTATACATGGGAAGAGGATCTGTACTTGAATAGACATATATAATGTACAAATGAACCAGATTGTGTACACCTAGGAGAAACAGTATTCTAAGCTTTACCCCAATTAAAACACTTTTAAAATCCAAGAAGAAATAATGACACATAAACTTATGGGGCTTTCTCCATGCACATTACAATGTAATTTACAACCTAGAAACACGACTTGCAGAAAGGCTCTGCTGCCCTAGTACCCAGACTTGGGAATGGAGAAATGCTGCCTGCTTGAGGCCACTTCCCACAACTGCAGCTTTAAACCCATTGCTAAAGGTCACTAAATGTTCACCAAACTTGCAGTTCGGGAAATGACACCTGCTCTCTAAAAAAACTCTGGGGTGGAAAATCGACCAAAAAATTCAAAAGAGGGCAACCCTCCAAGAAGAGAATTTCAAGAGTTATATTGTACTCCCAATTGTTTCCTTTTTTTAACAGAAAAGAAAACGGTGGAGAAAAATGGTGAGTTTTACGAATTTTCAAAGACATGCAAACCCAAATTACAAAACCCTATCAGCTCACAGCAGCCAGTAGGGCCATTAGCATAAATGCGGCAAACAATAAATGCTGAAGCGATTGTGGTGGAATGCGTACCCTCGATTCTAAGGGGGACGTGGTAAGAGGCAATAATGAAAACACAAAGAAGGTGTTTTGAAAAGGAAAACACGGTGCTACCAGTCAGTCAATCACACCCACTGCTGGGCCTATCACCTGAGAAAATGCGAATTAAAAAGCCACAGGCTGGCAATCCTGCACTCCAACAATATTTACCATAGCCAACGCTTGGAAGCAATGAAAATGTCCATCAACCGAGGAATGCACAAAGTAGAAGTGGTCCACGTACACGGTGGAAAATTACTCCAATAAAAACTAAAAATTAAATTTAAAAATCCAACAAAAGTCAGGAGACATCAGCTTGTGTGGGTTTGTCCGGGCACACTCCACTCTAATTTATAACCGAGAAACACCACAGGCCGCAAGGGCTTCTCCCTAGTTACCAGGGTGGGGAACATAGAAAGGCTGCCACCCTCTGGCAGTTACCTGCAAAAGCAGCATTAAAACCTGTGCTCATGGTCATTTCATAGGAACAAGTACTGCAGAACTGTAAATGAAACCTGCCCTCAAAATGTCTTGAGGGAGGTAATGGCCAAAACATTTCAAAATGTGACACATACTTTAAGAAAACAATTTGAAGAACTAAGGGGTAATCACAGCTTGAAAAATAAAAAGGACATGCCTTAAAGCTCAATTTCAACGGATTATGAGGCACGTGCGAATTCAACCACAAAAAGGTATCAGCTCACAATTGTCAGAATAACCATCAACAAGAAATCTACAAACAAAAATGCTGAAGGTGTTGTGGAGAAATGCGTACCCTCAACTTCAAGGGGGACGGAAGTTGGAAAGGGCCACAAATGAGAGCAGAATGGAGGTGCCTTAAAAAGGTAAACATTGAGCTACCATATGATCCAGCGGAACGACTCCTCGACATATAATCTAAGAAGAGAGAATTGGAAAGACACAGGCAGGCAAATCTGCATGGCACAGTATTACAATAGCCAAGATATGGAAGTAACCAAAAAGTCCACCAACAGATGGGTGGACAAAGAAGAACTCCTCCATGTACAGATGGAATATTCGCTAGTGAAAAAAATGAAACAATGCCATTTGCAGCACCATACATGAGTCTAGACGTAATCACGCCACCTGTAGTCAGTGAGAAAGCAAAAGACACATATCCTATCATATCACTTTTAGGAGTTACTTAAAAATTGATACCAATGAAGATATTTCCACAGAGAAAGGCAATCACAGATTCATTAAAAAAATCTTATGGTTCACCAAATAGAAAGGGATGAGGATTGGATACATTACCATATTGGGGTTAACAGAGATATACAAACCATGTGAAACATATAATCACCAAAGACGTACGGAAGACCAGGAGAAGACTACTCAACATTGTGGCATAACCTACATGGGAAAAGGATGCGTGGAAGAATAGAAACATGTATGTGTGTGAAAGAAGCACATCTTGCACACCTAGAACAAACAAACCATTGTAATCAAATGTGCTGGGATAAAGAATAACAAGTAAATTACAAATATGAACAAGAAGTTATGAGACATAAACTTAAAGGGCTTTGTCCTGGCACATTCCATTCTAATTTACAACCTACAACACCACTTCCATTAAGCCTCTGTTTCCCTAGTTACGAAATTTGGAAAAGGAGAAACGCTGCCACCTTGTGGCCGTTTCCTGCAAGAGCAGCTTTAAACTCAGAGCTAATGCTCACTTAACATACACAAGGACTCAGGGCTGTAAAGGACACCTGTCCTAAAAAAATGTGCTGAAGGAGGGAATGGACAAAAAAATTCAAAACAGGCAAATGTTTCAAGAAGAGAGTATGAAGAGTTATGTTTTACTCACGGTGTTTTAAAAAAAAGGAAAATGGATAAAAGCTCAACCTCAGGGAGTGTTAGACCCATGCAATCTATTCTATAAAAAGTTTCAACTTACACCAGTCGACTGACCATCAGCAAAAAGTCTACAAACAATAAATGCTGAAGGGGTTTTAGAGAACTGTGTCCCCTCTACCTGCTGGTGAGACGTAAAGGGGTAACAGCCAATAATGAGAACAGAAAGGAGCTGTGTTTAAAAGTAAAAATGGAGGTACCATTCAATCCAGCAGGCGCACCATTGGACCTCTCACCTGAGAAGACAAGAATCGAGAAGACTCAGGCCGCAAAAGCTGCAGTGCAGCCTTATTCACAATAGCCAAGACAGTGAAGCAATGAAAATGTCCAACAACAGGTGAATGGATAAAGAAGAAGTGGTCCATGTACACAATGGAATATTAGCCATGGAAAACAATGAACCATTGCTCTCTGAGGCACCACACATGAGTCTGGAGATAATCACGAAACATGAGGTAACTCGGAAACCAAAGACCTGTATTCTATGATATCACTTATAGGCGTTATCTAATAACTGACACAAATGAATATATTTCCACAGAGAAAGACACTCACAGACTTAGAAAACAAACTATGCTCATCTAAAAGGAAAGGTGGGGAGAAAGGATAAATTAAGATTAGTGTTGCTATATCTATACAAACACATATTATATACATTTCTCAAAAAGACCGACCATGTAGCAAGGGAGGTCTGCGGAAATCTCTGTAACATTTTACATGGGAAGAGGATCTGTACTTGAATAGACATATATAATGTACAAATGAACCAGATTGTGTACACCTAGGACAAACAATATTCTAAGCTTTACCCCAATTAAAAAAAAATTTTTTAAATCCAAGAAGAAATAATGAGACATAAACGTATGGGGGTTTCTCCATGCACATTCCAATTTAATTTACAACCTAGGAACACGACTGCCAGAAAGGCTCTGCTGCCGTACTACCCAGATTTGGGAATGGAGAAATGCTGCCTGCTTGAGGCCACTTCCCACAACAGCAGCTTTAAACCCATTTCTAAAGGTCACTAAATATTCACCAGACTTGCAGTTCGGGAAATGACACCTGCTCTCTAAAAAAATTCTGGGGTGGAAAATCGACCAAAAATTTCAAAATAGGGCAACCTTCCAAGAAGACAATTTCAAGAGATATATTGTACTCCCAACTGTTTCCTTTTTTTTAACAGAAAAGAAAACGGTGGAGAAAAATGATGAGTTTTACGAATTTTCAAAGACATGCAAACCCACATTACAAAAACCTATCAGCTCACAGCAGCCAGTATGGCCATTAGCATAAATGCGGCAAACAATAAATGCTGAAGCGATTGTGGAGAAATGCGTACCCTCGAGTCTAACGGGGACGTGGTAAGTGCCAGTAATGAAAACACAAAGAAGGTGTTTTGAAAAGGAAAACACGGTGCTACCAGTCAGTCAATCACAACCACTGCTGGGCCTATCACCTGTGAAAATGAGAATCAAAAAGTCACAGGCTGGCAATCCTGCACTCCAACAATATTTACCATAGCCAACGCTTGGAAGCAATGAAAATGTCCATCAACCGAGGAATGCACAAAGTAGAAGTGGTCCACGTACACGGTGGAAAATTACTCCAATAAAAACTAAAAATTAAATTTAAAAATCCAACAAAAGTCAGGAGACATCAGCTTGTGTGGGTTTGTCCGGGCACACTCCACTCTAATTTATAACCGAGAAACACCACAGGCCGCAAGGGCTTCTCCCTAGTTACCAGGGTGGGGAACATAGAAAGGCTGCCACCCTCTGGCAGTTACCTGCAAAAGCAGCATTAAAACCTGTGCTCATGGTCATTTCATAGGAACAAGTACTGCAGAACTGTAAATGAAACCTGCCCTCAAAATGTCTTGAGGGAGGTAATGGCCAAAACATTTCAAAATGTGACACATACTTTAAGAAAACAATTTGAAGAACTAAGGGGTAATCACAGCTTGAAAAATAAAAAGGACATGCCTTAAAGCTCAATTTCAACGGATTATGAGGCACGTGCGAATTCAACCACAAAAAGGTATCAGCTCACAATTGTCAGAATAACCATCAACAAGAAATCTACAAACAAAAATGCTGAAGGTGTTGTGGAGAAATGCGTACCCTCAACTTCAAGGGGGACGGAAGTTGGAAAGGGCCACAAATGAGAGCAGAATGGAGGTGCCTTAAAAAGGTAAACATTGAGCTACCATATGATCCAGCGGAACGACTCCTCGACATATAATCTAAGAAGAGAGAATTGGAAAGACACAGGCAGGCAAATCTGCATGGCACAGTATTACAATAGCCAAGATATGGAAGTAACCAAAAAGTCCACCAACAGATGGGTGGACAAAGAAGAACTCCTCCATGTACAGATGGAATATTCGCTAGTGAAAAAAATGAAACAATGCCATTTGCAGCACCATACATGAGTCTAGACGTAATCACGCCACCTGTAGTCAGTGAGAAAGCAAAAGACACATATCCTATCATATCACTTTTAGGAGTTACTTAAAAATTGATACCAATGAAGATATTTCCACAGAGAAAGGCAATCACAGATTCATTAAAAAAATCTTATGGTTCACCAAATAGAAAGGGATGAGGATTGGATACATTACCATATTGGGGTTAACAGAGATATACAAACCATGTGAAACATATAATCACCAAAGACGTACGGAAGACCAGGAGAAGACTACTCAACATTGTGGCATAACCTACATGGGAAAAGGATGCGTGGAAGAATAGAAACATGTATGTGTGTGAAAGAAGCACATCTTGCACACCTAGAACAAACAAACCATTGTAATCAAATGTGCTGGGATAAAGAATAACAAGTAAATTACAAATATGAACAAGAAGTTATGAGACATAAACTTAAAGGGCTTTGTCCTGGCACATTCCATTCTAATTTACAACCTACAACACCACTTCCATTAAGCCTCTGTTTCCCTAGTTACGAAATTTGGAAAAGGAGAAATGCTGCCACCTTGTGGCCGTTTCCTGCAAGAGCAGCTTTAAACTCAGAGCTAATGCTCACTTAACATACACAAGGACTCAGGGCTGTAAAGGACACCTGTCCTAAAAAAATGTGCTGAAGGAGGGAATGGACAAAAAAATTCAAAACAGGCAAATGTTTCAAGAAGAGAGTATGAAGAGTTAAGTTTTACTCACGGTGTTTTAAAAAAAAGGAAAATGGATAAAAGCTCAACCTCAGGGAGTGTTAGACCCATGCAATCTATTCTATAAAAAGTTTCAACTTACACCAGTCGACTGACCATCAGCAAAAAGTCTACAAACAATAAATGCTGAAGGGGTTTTAGAGAACTGTGTCCCCTCTACCTGCTGGTGAGACGTAAAGGGGTAACAGCCAATAATGAGAACAGAAAGGAGCTGTGTTTAAAAGTAAAAATGGAGGTACCATTCAATCCAGCAGGCGCACCATTGGACCTCTCACCTGAGAAGACAAGAATCGAGAAGACTCAGGCCGCAAAAGCTGCAGTGCAGCCTTATTCACAATAGCCAAGACAGTGAAGCAATGAAAATGTCCAACAACAGGTGAATGGATAAAGAAGAAGTGGTCCATGTACACAATGGAATATTAGCCATGGAAAACAATGAACCATTGCTCTCTGAGGCACCACACATGAGTCTGGAGATAATCACGAAACATGAGGTAACTCGGAAACCAAAGACCTGTATTCTATGATATCACTTATAGGCGTTATCTAATAACTGACACAAATGAATATATTTCCACAGAGAAAGACACTCACAGACTTAGAAAACAAACTATGCTCATCTAAAAGGAAAGGTGGGGAGAAAGGATAAATTAAGATTAGTGTTGCTATATCTATACAAACACATATTATATACATTTCTCAAAAAGACCGACCATGTAGCAAGGGAGGTCTGCGGAAACCTCTGTAACATTTTACATGGGAAGAGGATCTGTACTTGAATAGACATATATAATGTACAAATGAACCAGATTGTGTACACCTAGGACAAACAATATTCTAAGCTTTACCCCAATTAAAAAAATTTTTTAAATCCAAGAAGAAATAATGAGACATAAACGTATGGGGGTTTCTCCATGCACATTCCAATTTAATTTACAACCTAGGAACACGACTGCCAGAAAGGCTCTGCTGCCCTAGTACCCAGATTTGGGAATGGAGAAATGCTGCCTGCTTGAGGCCACTTCCCACAACAGCAGCTTTAAACCCATTGCTAAAGGTCACTAAATATTCACCAAACTTGCAGTTCGGGAAATGACACCTGCTCTCTAAAAAAATTCTGGGGTGGAAAATCGACCAAAAATTTCAAAATAGGGCAACCTTCCAAGAAGACAATTTCAAGAGATATATTGTACTCCCAACTGTTTCCTTTTTTTTTAACAGAAAAGAAAACGGTGGAGAAAAATGATGAGTTTTACGAATTTTCAAAGACATGCAAACCCACATTACAAAAACCTATCAGCTCACAGCAGCCAGTATGGCCATTAGCATAAATGCGGCAAACAATAAATGCTGAAGCGATTGTGGAGAAATGCGTACCCTCGAGTCTAACGGGGACGTGGTAAGTGCCAGTAATGAAAACACAAAGAAGGTGCTTTGAAAAGGAAAACACGGTGCTACCAGTCAGTCAATCACACCCACTGCTGGGCCTATCACCTGTGAAAATGAGAATCAAAAAGTCACAGGCTGGCAATCCTGCACTCCAACAATATTTACCATAGCCAACGCTTGGAAGCAATGAAAATGTCCATCAACCGAGGAATGCACAAAGTAGAAGTGGTCCACGTACACGGTGGAAAATTACTCCAATAAAAACTAAAAATTAAATTTAAAAATCCAACAAAAGTCAGGAGACATCAGCTTGTGTGGGTTTGTCCGGGCACACTCCACTCTAATTTATAACCGAGAAACACCACAGGCCGCAAGGGCTTCTCCCTAGTTACCAGGGTGGGGAACATAGAAAGGCTGCCACCCTCTGGCAGTTACCTGCAAAAGCAGCATTAAAGCCTGTGCTCATGGTCATTTCATAGGAACAAGTACTGCAGAACTGTAAATGAAACCTGCCCTCAAAATGTCTTGAGGGAGGTAATGGCCAAAACATTTCAAAATGTGACACATACTTTAAGAAAACAATTTGAAGAACTAAGGGGTAATCACAGCTTGAAAAATAAAAAGGACATGCCTTAAAGCTCAATTTCAACGGATTATGAGGCACGTGCGAATTCAACCACAAAAAGGTATCAGCTCACAATTGTCAGAATAACCATCAACAAGAAATCTACAAACAAAAATGCTGAAGGTGTTGTGGAGAAATGCGTACCCTCAACTTCAAGGGGGACGGAAGTTGGAAAGGGCCACAAATGAGAGCAGAATGGAGGTGCCTTAAAAAGGTAAACATTGAGCTACCATATGATCCAGCGGAACCACTCCTCGACATATAATCTAAGAAGAGAGAATTGGAAAGACACAGGCAGGCAAATCTGCATGGCACAGTATTACAATAGCCAAGATATGGAAGTAACCAAAAAGTCCACCAACAGATGGGTGGACAAAGAAGAACTCCTCCATGTACAGATGGAATATTCGCTAGTGAAAAAAATGAAACAATGCCATTTGCAGCACCATACATGAGTCTAGACGTAATCACGCCACCTGTAGTCAGTGAGAAAGCAAAAGACACATATCCTATCATATCACTTTTAGGAGTTACTTAAAAATTGATACCAATGAAGATATTTCCACAGAGAAAGGCAATCACAGATTCATTAAAAAAATCTTATGGTTCACCAAATAGAAAGGGATGAGGATTGGATACATTACCATATTGGGGTTAACAGAGATATACAAACCATGTGAAACATATAATCACCAAAGACGTACGGAAGACCAGGAGAAGACTACTCAACATTGTGGCATAACCTACATGGGAAAAGGATGCGTGGAAGAATAGAAACATGTATGTGTGTGAAAGAAGCACATCTTGCACACCTAGAACAAACAAACCATTGTAATCAAATGTGCTGGGATAAAGAATAACAAGTAAATTACAAATATGAACAAGAAGTTATGAGACATAAACTTAAAGGGCTTTGTCCTGGCACATTCCATTCTAATTTACAACCTAGAACACCACTTCCATTAAGCCTCTGTTTCCCTAGTTACGAAATTTGGAAAAGGAGAAATGCTGCCACCTTGTGGCCGTTTCCTGCAAGAGCAGCTTTAAACTCAGAGCTAATGCTCACTTAACATACACAAGGACTCAGGGCTGTAAAGGACACCTGTCCTAAAAAAATGTGCTGAAGGAGGGAATGGACAAAAAAATTCAAAACAGGCAAATGTTTCAAGAAGAGAGTATGAAGAGTTAAGTTTTACTCACGGTGTTTTAAAAAAAAGGAAAATGGATAAAAGCTCAACCTCAGGGAGTGTTAGACCCATGCAATCTATTCTATAAAAAGTTTCAACTTACACCAGTCGACTGACCATCAGCAAAAAGTCTACAAACAATAAATGCTGAAGGGGTTTTAGAGAACTGTGTCCCCTCTACCTGCTGGTGAGACGTAAAGGGGTAACAGCCAATAATGAGAACAGAAAGGAGCTGTGTTTAAAAGTAAAAATGGAGGTACCATTCAATCCAGCAGGCGCACCATTGGACCTCTCACCTGAGAAGACAAGAATCGAGAAGACTCAGGCCGCAAAAGCTGCAGTGCAGCCTTATTCACAATAGCCAAGACAGTGAAGCAATGAAAATGTCCAACAACAGGTGAATGGATAAAGAAGAAGTGGTCCATGTACACAATGGAATATTAGCCATGGAAAACAATGAACCATTGCTCTCTGAGGCACCACAAATGAGTCTGGAGATAATCACGAAACATGAGGTAACTCGGAAACCAAAGACCTGTATTCTATGATATCACTTATAGGCGTTATCTAATAACTGACACAAATGAATATATTTCCACAGAGAAAGACACTCACAGACTTAGAAAACAAACTATGCTCATCTAAAAGGAAAGGTGGGGAGAAAGGATAAATTAAGATTAGTGTTGCTATATCTATACAAACACATATTATATACATTTCTCAAAAAGACCGACCATGTAGCAAGGGAGGTCTGCGGAAACCTCTGTAACATTTTACATGGGAAGAGGATCTGTACTTGAATAGACATATATAATGTACAAATGAACCAGATTGTGTACACCTAGGACAAACAATATTCTAAGCTTTACCCCAATTAAAAAATTTTTTTAAATCCAAGAAGAAATAATGAGACATAAACGTATGGGGGTTTCTCCATGCACATTCCAATTTAATTTACAACCTAGGAACACGACTGCCAGAAAGGCTCTGCTGCCCTAGTACCCAGATTTGGGAATGGAGAAATGCTGCCTGCTTGAGGCCACTTCCCACAACAGCAGCTTTAAACCCATTGCTAAAGGTCACTAAATATTCACCAAACTTGCAGTTCGGGAAATGACACCTGCTCTCTAAAAAAATTCTGGGGTGGAAAATCGACCAAAAATTTCAAAATAGGGCAACCTTCCAAGAAGACAATTTCAAGAGATATATTGTACTCCCAACTGTTTCCTTTTTTTTTAACAGAAAAGAAAACGGTGGAGAAAAATGATGAGTTTTACGAATTTTCAAAGACATGCAAACCCACATTACAAAAACCTATCAGCTCACAGCAGCCAGTATGGCCATTAGCATAAATGCGGCAAACAATAAATGCTGAAGCGATTGTGGAGAAATGCGTACCCTCGATTCTAACGGGGACGTGGTAAGTGCCAGTAATGAAAACACAAAGAAGGTGCTTTGAAAAGGAAAACACGGTGCTACCAGTCAGTCAATCACACCCACTGCTGGGCCTATCACCTGTGAAAATGAGAATCAAAAAGTCACAGGCTGGCAATCCTGCACTCCAACAATATTTACCATAGCCAACGCTTGGAAGCAATGAAAATGTCCATCAACCGAGGAATGCACAAAGTAGAAGTGGTCCACGTACACGGTGGAAAATTACTCCAATAAAAACTAAAAATTAAATTTAAAAATCCAACAAAAGTCAGGAGACATCAGCTTGTGTGGGTTTGTCCGGGCACACTCCACTCTAATTTATAACCGAGAAACACCACAGGCCGCAAGGGCTTCTCCCTAGTTACCAGGGTGGGGAACATAGAAAGGCTGCCACCCTCTGGCAGTTACCTGCAAAAGCAGCATTAAAGCCTGTGCTCATGGTCATTTCATAGGAACAAGTACTGCAGAACTGTAAATGAAACCTGCCCTCAAAATGTCTTGAGGGAGGTAATGGCCAAAACATTTCAAAATGTGACACATACTTTAAGAAAACAATTTGAAGAACTAAGGGGTAATCACAGCTTGAAAAATAAAAAGGACATGCCTTAAAGCTCAATTTCAACGGATTATGAGGCACGTGCGAATTCAACCACAAAAAGGTATCAGCTCACAATTGTCAGAATAACCATCAACAAGAAATCTACAAACAAAAATGCTGAAGGTGTTGTGGAGAAATGCGTACCCTCAACTTCAAGGGGGACGGAAGTTGGAAAGGGCCACAAATGAGAGCAGAATGGAGGTGCCTTAAAAAGGTAAACATTGAGCTACCATATGATCCAGCGGAACCACTCCTCGACATATAATCTAAGAAGAGAGAATTGGAAAGACACAGGCAGGCAAATCTGCATGGCACAGTATTACAATAGCCAAGATATGGAAGTAACCAAAAAGTCCACCAACAGATGGGTGGACAAAGAAGAACTCCTCCATGTACAGATGGAATATTCGCTAGTGAAAAAAATGAAACAATGCCATTTGCAGCACCATACATGAGTCTAGACGTAATCACGCCACCTGTAGTCAGTGAGAAAGCAAAAGACACATATCCTATCATATCACTTTTAGGAGTTACTTAAAAATTGATACCAATGAAGATATTTCCACAGAGAAAGGCAATCACAGATTCATTAAAAAAATCTTATGGTTCACCAAATAGAAAGGGATGAGGATTGGATACATTACCATATTGGGGTTAACAGAGATATACAAACCATGTGAAACATATAATCACCAAAGACGTACGGAAGACCAGGAGAAGACTACTCAACATTGTGGCATAACCTACATGGGAAAAGGATGCGTGGAAGAATAGAAACATGTATGTGTGTGAAAGAAGCACATCTTGCACACCTAGAACAAACAAACCATTGTAATCAAATGTGCTGGGATAAAGAATAACAAGTAAATTACAAATATGAACAAGAAGTTATGAGACATAAACTTAAAGGGCTTTGTCCTGGCACATTCCATTCTAATTTACAACCTAGAACACCACTTCCATTAAGCCTCTGTTTCCCTAGTTACGAAATTTGGAAAAGGAGAAATGCTGCCACCTTGTGGCCGTTTCCTGCAAGAGCAGCTTTAAACTCAGAGCTAATGCTCACTTAACATACACAAGGACTCAGGGCTGTAAAGGACACCTGTCCTAAAAAAATGTGCTGAAGGAGGGAATGGACAAAAAAATTCAAAACAGGCAAATGTTTCAAGAAGAGAGTATGAAGAGTTAAGTTTTACTCACGGTGTTTTAAAAAAAAGGAAAATGGATAAAAGCTCAACCTCAGGGAGTGTTAGACCCATGCAATCTATTCTATAAAAAGTTTCAACTTACACCAGTCGACTGACCATCAGCAAAAAGTCTACAAACAATAAATGCTGAAGGGGTTTTAGAGAACTGTGTCCCCTCTACCTGCTGGTGAGACGTAAAGGGGTAACAGCCAATAATGAGAACAGAAAGGAGCTGTGTTTAAAAGTAAAAATGGAGGTACCATTCAATCCAGCAGGCGCACCATTGGACCTCTCACCTGAGAAGACAAGAATCGAGAAGACTCAGGCCGCAAAAGCTGCAGTGCAGCCTTATTCACAATAGCCAAGACAGTGAAGCAATGAAAATGTCCAACAACAGGTGAATGGATAAAGAAGAAGTGGTCCATGTACACAATGGAATATTAGCCATGGAAAACAATGAACCATTGCTCTCTGAGGCACCACACATGAGTCTGGAGATAATCACGAAACATGAGGTAACTCGGAAACCAAAGACCTGTATTCTATGATATCACTTATAGGCGTTATCTAATAACTGACACAAATGAATATATTTCCACAGAGAAAGACACTCACAGACTTAGAAAACAAACTATGCTCATCTAAAAGGAAAGGTGGGGAGAAAGGATAAATTAAGATTAGTGTTGCTATATCTATACAAACACATATTATATACATTTCTCAAAAAGACCGACCATGTAGCAAGGGAGGTCTGCGGAAACCTCTGTAACATTTTACATGGGAAGAGGATCTGTACTTGAATAGACATATATACTGTACAAATGAACCAGATTGTGTACACCTAGGACAAACAATATTCTAAGCTTTACCCCAATTAAAAAAATTTTTTAAATCCAAGAAGAAATAATGAGACATAAACGTATGGGGGTTTCTCCATGCACATTCCAATTTAATTTACAACCTAGGAACACGACTGCCAGAAAGGCTCTGCTGCCCTAGTACCCAGATTTGGGAATGGAGAAATGCTGCCTGCTTGAGGCCACTTCCCACAACAGCAGCTTTAAACCCATTGCTAAAGGTCACTAAATATTCACCAAACTTGCAGTTCGGGAAATGACACCTGCTCTCTAAAAAAATTCTGGGGTGGAAAATCGACCAAAAATTTCAAAATAGGGCAACCTTCCAAGAAGACAATTTCAAGAGATATATTGTACTCCCAACTGTTTCCTTTTTTTTTAACAGAAAAGAAAACGGTGGAGAAAAATGATGAGTTTTACGAATTTTCAAAGACATGCAAACCCACATTACAAAAACCTATCAGCTCACAGCAGCCAGTATGGCCATTAGCATAAATGCGGCAAACAATAAATGCTGAAGCGATTGTGGAGAAATGCGTACCCTCGAGTCTAACGGGGACGTGGTAAGTGCCAGTAATGAAAACACAAAGAAGGTGCTTTGAAAAGGAAAACACGGTGCTACCAGTCAGTCAATCACACCCACTGCTGGGCCTATCACCTGTGAAAATGAGAATCAAAAAGTCACAGGCTGGCAATCCTGCACTCCAACAATATTTACCATAGCCAACGCTTGGAAGCAATGAAAATGTCCATCAACCGAGGAATGCACAAAGTAGAAGTGGTCCACGTACACGGTGGAAAATTACTCCAATAAAAACTAAAAATTAAATTTAAAAATCCAACAAAAGTCAGGAGACATCAGCTTGTGTGGGTTTGTCCGGGCACACTCCACTCTAATTTATAACCGAGAAACACCACAGGCCGCAAGGGCTTCTCCCTAGTTACCAGGGTGGGGAACATAGAAAGGCTGCCACCCTCTGGCAGTTACCTGCAAAAGCAGCATTAAAGCCTGTGCTCATGGTCATTTCATAGGAACAAGTACTGCAGAACTGTAAATGAAACCTGCCCTCAAAATGTCTTGAGGGAGGTAATGGCCAAAACATTTCAAAATGTGACACATACTTTAAGAAAACAATTTGAAGAACTAAGGGGTAATCACAGCTTGAAAAATAAAAAGGACATGCCTTAAAGCTCAATTTCAACGGATTATGAGGCACGTGCGAATTCAACCACAAAAAGGTATCAGCTCACAATTGTCAGAATAACCATCAACAAGAAATCTACAAACAAAAATGCTGAAGGTGTTGTGGAGAAATGCGTACCCTCAACTTCAAGGGGGACGGAAGTTGGAAAGGGCCACAAATGAGAGCAGAATGGAGGTGCCTTAAAAAGGTAAACATTGAGCTACCATATGATCCAGCGGAACCACTCCTCGACATATAATCTAAGAAGAGAGAATTGGAAAGACACAGGCAGGCAAATCTGCATGGCACAGTATTACAATAGCCAAGATATGGAAGTAACCAAAAAGTCCACCAACAGATGGGTGGACAAAGAAGAACTCCTCCATGTACAGATGGAATATTCGCTAGTGAAAAAAATGAAACAATGCCATTTGCAGCACCATACATGAGTCTAGACGTAATCACGCCACCTGTAGTCAGTGAGAAAGCAAAAGACACATATCCTATCATATCACTTTTAGGAGTTACTTAAAAATTGATACCAATGAAGATATTTCCACAGAGAAAGGCAATCACAGATTCATTAAAAAAATCTTATGGTTCACCAAATAGAAAGGGATGAGGATTGGATACATTACCATATTGGGGTTAACAGAGATATACAAACCATGTGAAACATATAATCACCAAAGACGTACGGAAGACCAGGAGAAGACTACTCAACATTGTGGCATAACCTACATGGGAAAAGGATGCGTGGAAGAATAGAAACATGTATGTGTGTGAAAGAAGCACATCTTGCACACCTAGAACAAACAAACCATTGTAATCAAATGTGCTGGGATAAAGAATAACAAGTAAATTACAAATATGAACAAGAAGTTATGAGACATAAACTTAAAGGGCTTTGTCCTGGCACATTCCATTCTAATTTACAACCTAGAACACCACTTCCATTAAGCCTCTGTTTCCCTAGTTACGAAATTTGGAAAAGGAGAAATGCTGCCACCTTGTGGCCGTTTCCTGCAAGAGCAGCTTTAAACTCAGAGCTAATGCTCACTTAACATACACAAGGACTCAGGGCTGTAAAGGACACCTGTCCTAAAAAAATGTGCTGAAGGAGGGAATGGACAAAAAAATTCAAAACAGGCAAATGTTTCAAGAAGAGAGTATGAAGAGTTAAGTTTTACTCACGGTGTTTTAAAAAAAAGGAAAATGGATAAAAGCTCAACCTCAGGGAGTGTTAGACCCATGCAATCTATTCTATAAAAAGTTTCAACTTACACCAGTCGACTGACCATCAGCAAAAAGTCTACAAACAATAAATGCTGAAGGGGTTTTAGAGAACTGTGTCCCCTCTACCTGCTGGTGAGACGTAAAGGGGTAACAGCCAATAATGAGAACAGAAAGGAGCTGTGTTTAAAAGTAAAAATGGAGGTACCATTCAATCCAGCAGGCGCACCATTGGACCTCTCACCTGAGAAGACAAGAATCGAGAAGACTCAGGCCGCAAAAGCTGCAGTGCAGCCTTATTCACAATAGCCAAGACAGTGAAGCAATGAAAATGTCCAACAACAGGTGAATGGATAAAGAAGAAGTGGTCCATGTACACAATGGAATATTAGCCATGGAAAACAATGAACCATTGCTCTCTGAGGCACCACACATGAGTCTGGAGATAATCACGAAACATGAGGTAACTCGGAAACCAAAGACCTGTATTCTATGATATCACTTATAGGCGTTATCTAATAACTGACACAAATGAATATATTTCCACAGAGAAAGACACTCACAGACTTAGAAAACAAACTATGCTCATCTAAAAGGAAAGGTGGGGAGAAAGGATAAATTAAGATTAGTGTTGCTATATCTATACAAACACATATTATATACATTTCTCAAAAAGACCGACCATGTAGCAAGGGAGGTCTGCGGAAACCTCTGTAACATTTTACATGGGAAGAGGATCTGTACTTGAATAGACATATATACTGTACAAATGAACCAGATTGTGTACACCTAGGACAAACAATATTCTAAGCTTTACCCCAATTAAAAAAATTTTTTAAATCCAAGAAGAAATAATGAGACATAAACGTATGGGGGTTTCTCCATGCACATTCCAATTTAATTTACAACCTAGGAACACGACTGCCAGAAAGGCTCTGCTGCCCTAGTACCCAGATTTGGGAATGGAGAAATGCTGCCTGCTTGAGGCCACTTCCCACAACAGCAGCTTTAAACCCATTGCTAAAGGTCACTAAATATTCACCAAACTTGCAGTTCGGGAAATGACACCTGCTCTCTAAAAAAATTCTGGGGTGGAAAATCGACCAAAAATTTCAAAATAGGGCAACCTTCCAAGAAGACAATTTCAAGAGATATATTGTACTCCCAACTGTTTCCTTTTTTTTTAACAGAAAAGAAAACGGTGGAGAAAAATGATGAGTTTTACGAATTTTCAAAGACATGCAAACCCACATTACAAAAACCTATCAGCTCACAGCAGCCAGTATGGCCATTAGCATAAATGCGGCAAACAATAAATGCTGAAGCGATTGTGGAGAAATGCGTACCCTCGAGTCTAACGGGGACGTGGTAAGTGCCAGTAATGAAAACACAAAGAAGGTGCTTTGAAAAGGAAAACACGGTGCTACCAGTCAGTCAATCACACCCACTGCTGGGCCTATCACCTGTGAAAATGAGAATCAAAAAGTCACAGGCTGGCAATCCTGCACTCCAACAATATTTACCATAGCCAACGCTTGGAAGCAATGAAAATGTCCATCAACCGAGGAATGCACAAAGTAGAAGTGGTCCACGTACACGGTGGAAAATTACTCCAATAAAAACTAAAAATTAAATTTAAAAATCCAACAAAAGTCAGGAGACATCAGCTTGTGTGGGTTTGTCCGGGCACACTCCACTCTAATTTATAACCGAGAAACACCACAGGCCGCAAGGGCTTCTCCCTAGTTACCAGGGTGGGGAACATAGAAAGGCTGCCACCCTCTGGCAGTTACCTGCAAAAGCAGCATTAAAGCCTGTGCTCATGGTCATTTCATAGGAACAAGTACTGCAGAACTGTAAATGAAACCTGCCCTCAAAATGTCTTGAGGGAGGTAATGGCCAAAACATTTCAAAATGTGACACATACTTTAAGAAAACAATTTGAAGAACTAAGGGGTAATCACAGCTTGAAAAATAAAAAGGACATGCCTTAAAGCTCAATTTCAACGGATTATGAGGCACGTGCGAATTCAACCACAAAAAGGTATCAGCTCACAATTGTCAGAATAACCATCAACAAGAAATCTACAAACAAAAATGCTGAAGGTGTTGTGGAGAAATGCGTACCCTCAACTTCAAGGGGGACGGAAGTTGGAAAGGGCCACAAATGAGAGCAGAATGGAGGTGCCTTAAAAAGGTAAACATTGAGCTACCATATGATCCAGCGGAACCACTCCTCGACATATAATCTAAGAAGAGAGAATTGGAAAGACACAGGCAGGCAAATCTGCATGGCACAGTATTACAATAGCCAAGATATGGAAGTAACCAAAAAGTCCACCAACAGATGGGTGGACAAAGAAGAACTCCTCCATGTACAGATGGAATATTCGCTAGTGAAAAAAATGAAACAATGCCATTTGCAGCACCATACATGAGTCTAGACGTAATCACGCCACCTGTAGTCAGTGAGAAAGCAAAAGACACATATCCTATCATATCACTTTTAGGAGTTACTTAAAAATTGATACCAATGAAGATATTTCCACAGAGAAAGGCAATCACAGATTCATTAAAAAAATCTTATGGTTCACCAAATAGAAAGGGATGAGGATTGGATACATTACCATATTGGGGTTAACAGAGATATACAAACCATGTGAAACATATAATCACCAAAGACGTACGGAAGACCAGGAGAAGACTACTCAACATTGTGGCATAACCTACATGGGAAAAGGATGCGTGGAAGAATAGAAACATGTATGTGTGTGAAAGAAGCACATCTTGCACACCTAGAACAAACAAACCATTGTAATCAAATGTGCTGGGATAAAGAATAACAAGTAAATTACAAATATGAACAAGAAGTTATGAGACATAAACTTAAAGGGCTTTTTCCTGGCACATTCCATTCTAATTTACAACCTAGAACACCACTTCCATTAAGCCTCTGTTTCCCTAGTTACGAAATTTGGAAAAGGAGAAATGCTGCCACCTTGTGGCCGTTTCCTGCAAGAGCAGCTTTAAACTCAGAGCTAATGCTCACTTAACATACACAAGGACTCAGGGCTGTAAAGGACACCTGTCCTAAAAAAATGTGCTGAAGGAGGGAATGGACAAAAAAATTCAAAACAGGCAAATGTTTCAAGAAGAGAGTATGAAGAGTTAAGTTTTACTCACGGTGTTTTAAAAAAAAGGAAAATGGATAAAAGCTCAACCTCAGGGAGTGTTAGACCCATGCAATCTATTCTATAAAAAGTTTCAACTTACACCAGTCGACTGACCATCAGCAAAAAGTCTACAAACAATAAATGCTGAAGGGGTTTTAGAGAACTGTGTCCCCTCTACCTGCTGGTGAGACGTAAAGGGGTAACAGCCAATAATGAGAACAGAAAGGAGCTGTGTTTAAAAGTAAAAATGGAGGTACCATTCAATCCAGCAGGCGCACCATTGGACCTCTCACCTGAGAAGACAAGAATCGAGAAGACTCAGGCCGCAAAAGCTGCAGTGCAGCCTTATTCACAATAGCCAAGACAGTGAAGCAATGAAAATGTCCAACAACAGGTGAATGGATAAAGAAGAAGTGGTCCATGTACACAATGGAATATTAGCCATGGAAAACAATGAACCATTGCTCTCTGAGGCACCACAAATGAGTCTGGAGATAATCACGAAACATGAGGTAACTCGGAAACCAAAGACCTGTATTCTATGATATCACTTATAGGCGTTATCTAATAACTGACACAAATGAATATATTTCCACAGAGAAAGACACTCACAGACTTAGAAAACAAACTATGCTCATCTAAAAGGAAAGGTGGGGAGAAAGGATAAATTAAGATTAGTGTTGCTATATCTATACAAACACATATTATATACATTTCTCAAAAAGACCGACCATGTAGCAAGGGAGGTCTGCGGAAACCTCTGTAACATTTTACATGGGAAGAGGATCTGTACTTGAATAGACATATATAATGTACAAATGAACCAGATTGTGTACACCTAGGACAAACAATATTCTAAGCTTTACCCCAATTAAAAAAAAATTTTAAATCCAAGAAGAAATAATGAGACATAAACGTATGGGGGTTTCTCCATGCACATTCCAATTTAATTTACAACCTAGGAACACGACTGCCAGAAAGGCTCTGCTGCCCTAGTACCCAGATTTGGGAATGGAGAAATGCTGCCTGCTTGAGGCCACTTCCCACAACAGCAGCTTTAAACCCATTGCTAAAGGTCACTAAATATTCACCAAACTTGCAGTTCGGGAAATGACACCTGCTCTCTAAAAAAATTCTGGGGTGGAAAATCGACCAAAAATTTCAAAATAGGGCAACCTTCCAAGAAGACAATTTCAAGAGATATATTGTACTCCCAACTGTTTCCTTTTTTTTTAACAGAAAAGAAAACGGTGGAGAAAAATGATGAGTTTTACGAATTTTCAAAGACATGCAAACCCACATTACAAAAACCTATCAGCTCACAGCAGCCAGTATGGCCATTAGCATAAATGCGGCAAACAATAAATGCTGAAGCGATTGTGGAGAAATGCGTACCCTCGATTCTAACGGGGACGTGGTAAGTGCCAGTAATGAAAACACAAAGAAGGTGCTTTGAAAAGGAAAACACGGTGCTACCAGTCAGTCAATCACACCCACTGCTGGGCCTATCACCTGTGAAAATGAGAATCAAAAAGTCACAGGCTAGCAATCCTGCACTCCAACAATATTTACCATAGCCAACGCTTGGAAGCAATGAAAATGTCCATCAACCGAGGAATGCACAAAGTAGAAGTGGTCCACGTACACGGTGGAAAATTACTCCAATAAAAAATAAAAATTAAATTTAAAAATCCAACAAAAGTCAGGAGACATCAGCTTGTGTGGGTTTGTCCGGGCACACTCCACTCTAATTTATAACCGAGAAACACCAGAGGCCGCAAGGGCTTCTCCCTAGTTACCAGGGTGGGGAACATAGAAAGGCTGCCACCCTCTGGCAGTTACCTGCAAAAGCAGCATTAAAGCCTGTGCTCATGGTCATTTCATAGGAACAAGTACTGCAGAACTGTAAATGAAACCTGCCCTCAAAATGTCTTGAGGGAGGTAATGGCCAAAACATTTCAAAATGTGACACATACTTTAAGAAAACAATTTGAAGAACTAAGGGGTAAACACAGCTTGAAAAATAAAAAGGACATGCCTTAAAGCTCAATTTCAACGGAATATGAGGCACGTGCGAATTCAACCACAAAAAGGTATCAGCTCACAATTGTCAGAATAACCATCAACAAGAAATCTACAAACAAAAATGCTGAAGGTGTTGTGGAGAAATGCGTACCCTCAACTTCAAGGGGGACGGAAGTTGGAAAGGGCCACAAATGAGAGCAGAATGGAGGTGCCTTAAAAAGGTAAACATTGAGCTACCATATGATCCAGCGGAACCACTCCTCGACATATAATCTAAGAAGAGAGAATTGGAAAGACACAGGCAGGCAAATCTGCATGGCACAGTATTACAATAGCCAAGATATGGAAGTAACCAAAAAGTCCACCAACAGATGGGTGGACAAAGAAGAACTCCTCCATGTACAGATGGAATATTCGCTAGTGAAAAAAATGAAACAATGCCATTTGCAGCACCATACATGAGTCTAGACGTAATCACGCCACCTGTAGTCAGTGAGAAAGCAAAAGACACATATCCTATCATATCACTTTTAGGAGTTACTTAAAAATTGATACCAATGAAGATATTTCCACAGAGAAAGGCAATCACAGATTCATTAAAAAAATCTTATGGTTCACCAAATAGAAAGGGATGAGGATTGGATACATTACCATATTGGGGTTAACAGAGATATACAAACCATGTGAAACATATAATCACCAAAGACGTACGGAAGACCAGGAGAAGACTACTCAACATTGTGGCATAACCTACATGGGAAAAGGATGCGTGGAAGAATAGAAACATGTATGTGTGTGAAAGAAGCACATCTTGCACACCTAGAACAAACAAACCATTGTAATCAAATGTGCTGGGATAAAGAATAACAAGTAAATTACAAATATGAACAAGAAGTTATGAGACATAAACTTAAAGGGCTTTTTCCTGGCACATTCCATTCTAATTTACAACCTAGAACACCACTTCCATTAAGCCTCTGTTTCCCTAGTTACGAAATTTGGAAAAGGAGAAATGCTGCCACCTTGTGGCCGTTTCCTGCAAGAGCAGCTTTAAACTCAGAGCTAATGCTCACTTAACATACACAAGGACTCAGGGCTGTAAAGGACACCTGTCCTAAAAAAAATGTGCTGAAGGAGGGAATGGACAAAAAAATTCAAAACAGGCAAATGTTTCAAGAAGAGAGTATGAAGAGTTAAGTTTTACTCACGGTGTTTTAAAAAAAAGGAAAATGGATAAAAGCTCAACCTCAGGGAGTGTTAGACCCATGCAATCTATTCTATAAAAAGTTTCAACTTACACCAGTCGACTGACCATCAGCAAAAAGTCTACAAACAATAAATGCTGAAGGGGTTTTAGAGAACTGTGTCCCCTCTACCTGCTGGTGAGACGTAAAGGGGTAACAGCCAATAATGAGAACAGAAAGGAGCTGTGTTTAAAAGTAAAAATGGAGGTACCATTCAATCCAGCAGGCGCACCATTGGACCTCTCACCTGAGAAGACAAGAATCGAGAAGACTCAGGCCGCAAAAGCTGCAGTGCAGCCTTATTCACAATAGCCAAGACAGTGAAGCAATGAAAATGTCCAACAACAGGTGAATGGATAAAGAAGAAGTGGTCCATGTACACAATGGAATATTAGCCATGGAAAACAATGAACCATTGCTCTCTGAGGCACCACAAATGAGTCTGGAGATAATCACGAAACATGAGGTAACTCGGAAACCAAAGACCTGTATTCTATGATATCACTTATAGGCGTTATCTAATAACTGACACAAATGAATATATTTCCACAGAGAAAGACACTCACAGACTTAGAAAACAAACTATGCTCATCTAAAAGGAAAGGTGGGGAGAAAGGATAAATTAAGATTAGTGTTGCTATATCTATACAAACACATATTATATACATTTCTCAAAAAGACCGACCATGTAGCAAGGGAGGTCTGCGGAAACCTCTGTAACATTTTACATGGGAAGAGGATCTGTACTTGAATAGACATATATAATGTACAAATGAACCAGATTGTGTACACCTAGGACAAACAATATTCTAAGCTTTACCCCAATTAAAAAATTTTTTTAAATCCAAGAAGAAATAATGAGACATAAACGTATGGGGGTTTCTCCATGCACATTCCAATTTAATTTACAACCTAGGAACACGACTGCCAGAAAGGCTCTGCTGCCCTAGTACCCAGATTTGGGAATGGAGAAATGCTGCCTGCTTGAGGCCACTTCCCACAACAGCAGCTTTAAACCCATTGCTAAAGGTCACTAAATATTCACCAAACTTGCAGTTCGGGTAATGACACCTGCTCTCTAAAAAAATTCTGGGGTGGAAAATCGACCAAAAATTTCAAAATAGGGCAACCTTCCAAGAAGACAATTTCAAGAGATATATTGTACTCCCAACTGTTTCCTTTTTTTTTAACAGAAAAGAAAACGGTGGAGAAAAATGATGAGTTTTACGAATTTTCAAAGACATGCAAACCCACATTACAAACACCTATCAGCTCACAGCAGCCAGTATGGCCATTAGCATAAATGCGGCAAACAATAAATGCTGAAGCGATTGTGGAGAAATGCGTACACTCGATTCTAACGGGGACGTGGTAAGTGCCAGTAATGAAAACACAAAGAAGGTGCTTTGAAAAGGAAAACACGGTGCTACCAGTCAGTCAATCACACCCACTGCTGGGCCTATCACCTGTGAAAATGAGAATCAAAAAGTCACAGGCTGGCAATCCTGCACTCCAACAATATTTACCATAGCCAACGCTTGGAAGCAATGAAAATGTCCATCAACCGAGGAATGCACAAAGTAGAAGTGGTCCACGTACACGGTGGAAAATTACTCCAATAAAAAATAAAAATTAAATTTAAAAATCCAACAAAAGTCAGGAGACATCAGCTTGTGTGGGTTTGTCCGGGCACACTCCACTCTAATTTATAACCGAGAAACACCACAGGCCGCAAGGGCTTCTCCCTAGTTACCAGGGTGGGGAACATAGAAAGGCTGCCACCCTCTGGCAGTTACCTGCAAAAGCAGCATTAAAGCCTGTGCTCATGGTCATTTCATAGGAACAAGTACTGCAGAACTGTAAATGAAACCTGCCCTCAAAATGTCTTGAGGGAGGTAATGGCCAAAACATTTCAAAATGTGACACATACTTTAAGAAAACAATTTGAAGAACTAAGGGGTAATCACAGCTTGAAAAATAAAAAGGACATGCCTTAAAGCTCAATTTCAACGGATTATGAGGCACGTGCGAATTCAACCACAAAAAGGTATCAGCTCACAATTGTCAGAATAACCATCAACAAGAAATCTACAAACAAAAATGCTGAAGGTGTTGTGGAGAAATGCGTACCCTCAACTTCAAGGGGGACGGAAGTTGGAAAGGGCCACAAATGAGAGCAGAATGGAGGTGCCTTAAAAAGGTAAACATTGAGCTACCATATGATCCAGCGGAACCACTCCTCGACATATAATCTAAGAAGAGAGAATTGGAAAGACACAGGCAGGCAAATCTGCATGGCACAGTATTACAATAGCCAAGATATGGAAGTAACCAAAAAGTCCACCAACAGATGGGTGGACAAAGAAGAACTCCTCCATGTACAGACGGAATATTCGCTAGTGAAAAAAATGAAACAATGCCATTTGCAGCACCATACATGAGTCTAGACGTAATCACGCCACCTGTAGTCAGTGAGAAAGCAAAAGACACATATCCTATCATATCACTTTTAGGAGTTACTTAAAAATTGATACCAATGAAGATATTTCCACAGAGAAAGGCAATCACAGATTCATTAAAAAAATCTTATGGTTCACCAAATAGAAAGGGATGAGGATTGGATACATTACCATATTGGGGTTAACAGAGATATACAAACCATGTGAAACATATAATCACCAAAGACGTACGGAAGACCAGGAGAAGACTACTCAACATTGTGGCATAACCTACATGGGAAAAGGATGCGTGGAAGAATAGAAACATGTATGTGTGTGAAAGAAGCACATCTTGCACACCTAGAACAAACAAACCATTGTAATCAAATGTGCTGGGATAAAGAATAAAAAGTAAATTACAAATATGAACAAGAAGTTATGAGACATAAACTTAAAGGGCTTTGTCCTGGCACATTCCATTCTAATTTACAACCTAGAACACCACTTCCATTAAGCCTCTGTTTCCCTAGTTACGAAATTTGGAAAAGGAGAAATGCTGCCACCTTGTGGCCGTTTCCTGCAAGAGCAGCTTTAAACTCAGAGCTAATGCTCACTTAACATACACAAGGACTCAGGGCTGTAAAGGACACCTGTCCTAAAAAAATGTGCTGAAGGAGGGAATGGACAAAAAAATTCAAAACAGGCAAATGTTTCAAGAAGAGAGTATGAAGAGTTAAGTTTTACTCACGGTGTTTTAAAAAAAAGGAAAATGGATAAAAGCTCAACCTCAGGGAGTGTTAGACCCATGCAATCTATTCTATAAAAAGTTTCAACTTACACCAGTCGACTGACCATCAGCAAAAAGTCTACAAACAATAAATGCTGAAGGGGTTTTAGAGAACTGTGTCCCCTCTACCTGCTGGTGAGACGTAAAGGGGTAACAGCCAATAATGAGAACAGAAAGGAGCTGTGTTTAAAAGTAAAAATGGAGGTACCATTCAATCCAGCAGGCGCACCATTGGACCTCTCACCTGAGAAGACAAGAATCGAGAAGACTCAGGCCGCAAAAGCTGCAGTGCAGCCTTATTCACAATAGCCAAGACAGTGAAGCAATGAAAATGTCCAACAACAGGTGAATGGATAAAGAAGAAGTGGTCCATGTACACAATGGAATATTAGCCATGGAAAACAATGAACCATTGCTCTCTGAGGCACCACACATGAGTCTGGAGATAATCACGAAACATGAGGTAACTCGGAAACCAAAGACCTGTATTCTATGATATCACTTATAGGCGTTATCTAATAACTGACACAAATGAATATATTTCCACAGAGAAAGACACTCACAGACTTAGAAAACAAACTATGCTCATCTAAAAGGAAAGGTGGGGAGAAAGGATAAATTAAGATTAGTGTTGCTATATCTATACAAACACATATTATATACATTTCTCAAAAAGACCGACCATGTAGCAAGGGAGGTCTGCGGAAACCTCTGTAACATTTTACATGGGAAGAGGATCTGTACTTGAATAGACATATATACTGTACAAATGAACCAGATTGTGTACACCTAGGACAAACAATATTCTAAGCTTTACCCCAATTAAAAAAATTTTTTAAATCCAGGAAGAAATAATGAGACATAAACGTATGGGGGTTTCTCCATGCACATTCCAATTTAATTTACAACCTAGGAACACGACTGCCAGAAAGGCTCTGCTGCCCTAGTACCCAGATTTGGGAATGGAGAAATGCTGCCTGCTTGAGGCCACTTCCCACAACAGCAGCTTTAAACCCATTGCTAAAGGTCACTAAATATTCACCAAACTTGCAGTTCGGGAAATGACACCTGCTCTCTAAAAAAATTCTGGGGTGGAAAATCGACCAAAAATTTCAAAATAGGGCAACCTTCCAAGAAGACAATTTCAAGAGATATATTGTACTCCCAACTGTTTCCTTTTTTTTTAACAGAAAAGAAAACGGTGGAGAAAAATGATGAGTTTTACGAATTTTCAAAGACATGCAAACCCACATTACAAACACCTATCAGCTCACAGCAGCCAGTATGGCCATTAGCATAAATGCGGCAAACAATAAATGCTGAAGCGATTGTGGAGAAATGCGTACCCTCGATTCTAACGGGGACGTGGTAAGTGCCAGTAATGAAAACACAAAGAAGGTGCTTTGAAAAGGAAAACACGGTGCTACCAGTCAGTCAATCACACCCACTGCTGGGCCTATCACCTGTGAAAATGAGAATCAAAAAGTCACAGGCTGGCAATCCTGCACTCCAACAATATTTACCATAGCCAACGCTTGGAAGCAATGAAAATGTCCATCAACCGAGGAATGCACAAAGTAGAAGTGGTCCACGTACACGGTGGAAAATTACTCCAATAAAAAATAAAAATTAAATTTAAAAATCCAACAAAAGTCAGGAGACATCAGCTTGTGTGGGTTTGTCCGGGCACACTCCACTCTAATTTATAACCGAGAAACACCACAGGCCGCAAGGGCTTCTCCCTAGTTACCAGGGTGGGGAACATAGAAAGGCTGCCACCCTCTGGCAGTTACCTGCAAAAGCAGCATTAAAGCCTGTGCTCATGGTCATTTCATAGGAACAAGTACTGCAGAACTGTAAATGAAACCTGCCCTCAAAATGTCTTGAGGGAGGTAATGGCCAAAACATTTCAAAATGTGACACATACTTTAAGAAAACAATTTGAAGAACTAAGGGGTAATCACAGCTTGAAAAATAAAAAGGACATGCCTTAAAGCTCAATTTCAACGGATTATGAGGCACGTGCGAATTCAACCACAAAAAGGTATCAGCTCACAATTGTCAGAATAACCATCAACAAGAAATCTACAAACAAAAATGCTGAAGGTGTTGTGGAGAAATGCGTACCCTCAACTTCAAGGGGGACGGAAGTTGGAAAGGGCCACAAATGAGAGCAGAATGGAGGTGCCTTAAAAAGGTAAACATTGAGCTACCATATGATCCAGCGGAACCACTCCTCGACATATAATCTAAGAAGAGAGAATTGGAAAGACACAGGCAGGCAAATCTGCATGGCACAGTATTACAATAGCCAAGATATGGAAGTAACCAAAAAGTCCACCAACAGATGGGTGGACAAAGAAGAACTCCTCCATGTACAGATGGAATATTCGCTAGTGAAAAAAATGAAACAATGCCATTTGCAGCACCATACATGAGTCTAGACGTAATCACGCCACCTGTAGTCAGTGAGAAAGCAAAAGACACATATCCTATCATATCACTTTTAGGAGTTACTTAAAAATTGATACCAATGAAGATATTTCCACAGAGAAAGGCAATCACAGATTCATTAAAAAAATCTTATGGTTCACCAAATAGAAAGGGATGAGGATTGGATACATTACCATATTGGGGTTAACAGAGATATACAAACCATGTGAAACATATAATCACCAAAGACGTACGGAAGACCAGGAGAAGACTACTCAACATTGTGGCATAACCTACATGGGAAAAGGATGCGTGGAAGAATAGAAACATGTATGTGTGTGAAAGAAGCACATCTTGCACACCTAGAACAAACAAACCATTGTAATCAAATGTGCTGGGATAAAGAATAAAAAGTAAATTACAAATATGAACAAGAAGTTATGAGACATAAACTTAAAGGGCTTTGTCCTGGCACATTCCATTCTAATTTACAACCTAGAACACCACTTCCATTAAGCCTCTGTTTCCCTAGTTACGAAATTTGGAAAAGGAGAAATGCTGCCACCTTGTGGCCGTTTCCTGCAAGAGCAGCTTTAAACTCAGAGCTAATGCTCACTTAACATACACAAGGACTCAGGGCTGTAAAGGACACCTGTCCTAAAAAAATGTGCTGAAGGAGGGAATGGACAAAAAAATTCAAAACAGGCAAATGTTTCAAGAAGAGAGTATGAAGAGTTAAGTTTTACTCACGGTGTTTTAAAAAAAAGGAAAATGGATAAAAGCTCAACCTCAGGGAGTGTTAGACCCATGCAATCTATTCTATAAAAAGTTTCAACTTACACCAGTCGACTGACCATCAGCAAAAAGTCTACAAACAATAAATGCTGAAGGGGTTTTAGAGAACTGTGTCCCCTCTACCTGCTGGTGAGACGTAAAGGGGTAACAGCCAATAATGAGAACAGAAAGGAGCTGTGTTTAAAAGTAAAAATGGAGGTACCATTCAATCCAGCAGGCGCACCATTGGACCTCTCACCTGAGAAGACAAGAATCGAGAAGACTCAGGCCGCAAAAGCTGCAGTGCAGCCTTATTCACAATAGCCAAGACAGTGAAGCAATGAAAATGTCCAACAACAGGTGAATGGATAAAGAAGAAGTGGTCCATGTACACAATGGAATATTAGCCATGGAAAACAATGAACCATTGCTCTCTGAGGCACCACACATGAGTCTGGAGATAATCACGAAACATGAGGTAACTCGGAAACCAAAGACCTGTATTCTATGATATCACTTATAGGCGTTATCTAATAACTGACACAAATGAATATATTTCCACAGAGAAAGACACTCACAGACTTAGAAAACAAACTATGCTCATCTAAAAGGAAAGGTGGGGAGAAAGGATAAATTAAGATTAGTGTTGCTATATCTATACAAACACATATTATATACATTTCTCAAAAAGACCGACCATGTAGCAAGGGAGGTCTGCGGAAACCTCTGTAACATTTTACATGGGAAGAGGATCTGTACTTGAATAGACATATATACTGTACAAATGAACCAGATTGTGTACACCTAGGACAAACAATATTCTAAGCTTTACCCCAATTAAAAAAATTTTTTAAATCCAGGAAGAAATAATGAGACATAAACGTATGGGGGTTTCTCCATGCACATTCCAATTTAATTTACAACATAGGAACACGACTGCCAGAAAGGCTCTGCTGCCCTAGTACCCAGATTTGGGAATGGAGAAATGCTGCCTGCTTGAGGCCACTTCCCACAACAGCAGCTTTAAACCCATTGCTAAAGGTCACTAAATATTCACCAAACTTGCAGTTCGGGAAATGACACCTGCTCTCTAAAAAAATTCTGGGGTGGAAAATCGACCAAAAATTTCAAAATAGGGCAACCTTCCAAGAAGACAATTTCAAGAGATATATTGTACTCCCAACTGTTTCCTTTTTTTTTAACAGAAAAGAAAACGGTGGAGAAAAATGATGAGTTTTACGAATTTTCAAAGACATGCAAACCCACATTACAAACACCTATCAGCTCACAGCAGCCAGTATGGCCATTAGCATAAATGCGGCAAACAATAAATGCTGAAGCGATTGTGGAGAAATGCGTACCCTCGATTCTAACGGGGACGTGGTAAGTGCCAGTAATGAAAACACAAAGAAGGTGCTTTGAAAAGGAAAACACGGTGCTACCAGTCAGTCAATCACACCCACTGCTGGGCCTATCACCTGTGAAAATGAGAATCAAAAAGTCACAGGCTGGCAATCCTGCACTCCAACAATATTTACCATAGCCAACGCTTGGAAGCAATGAAAATGTCCATCAACCGAGGAATGCACAAAGTAGAAGTGGTCCACGTACACGGTGGAAAATTACTCCAATAAAAAATAAAAATTAAATTTAAAAATCCAACAAAAGTCAGGAGACATCAGCTTGTGTGGGTTTGTCCGGGCACACTCCACTCTAATTTATAACCGAGAAACACCACAGGCCGCAAGGGCTTCTCCCTAGTTACCAGGGTGGGGAACATAGAAAGGCTGCCACCCTCTGGCAGTTACCTGCAAAAGCAGCATTAAAGCCTGTGCTCATGGTCATTTCATAGGAACAAGTACTGCAGAACTGTAAATGAAACCTGCCCTCAAAATGTCTTGAGGGAGGTAATGGCCAAAACATTTCAAAATGTGACACATACTTTAAGAAAACAATTTGAAGAACTAAGGGGTAATCACAGCTTGAAAAATAAAAAGGACATGCCTTAAAGCTCAATTTCAACGGATTATGAGGCACGTGCGAATTCAACCACAAAAAGGTATCAGCTCACAATTGTCAGAATAACCATCAACAAGAAATCTACAAACAAAAATGCTGAAGGTGTTGTGGAGAAATGCGTACCCTCAACTTCAAGGGGGACGGAAGTTGGAAAGGGCCACAAATGAGAGCAGAATGGAGGTGCCTTAAAAAGGTAAACATTGAGCTACCATATGATCCAGCGGAACCACTCCTCGACATATAATCTAAGAAGAGAGAATTGGAAAGACACAGGCAGGCAAATCTGCATGGCACAGTATTACAATAGCCAAGATATGGAAGTAACCAAAAAGTCCACCAACAGATGGGTGGACAAAGAAGAACTCCTCCATGTACAGATGGAATATTCGCTAGTGAAAAAAATGAAACAATGCCATTTGCAGCACCATACATGAGTCTAGACGTAATCACGCCACCTGTAGTCAGTGAGAAAGCAAAAGACACATATCCTATCATATCACTTTTAGGAGTTACTTAAAAATTGATACCAATGAAGATATTTCCACAGAGAAAGGCAATCACAGATTCATTAAAAAAATCTTATGGTTCACCAAATAGAAAGGGATGAGGATTGGATACATTACCATATTGGGGTTAACAGAGATATACAAACCATGTGAAACATATAATCACCAAAGACGTACGGAAGACCAGGAGAAGACTACTCAACATTGTGGCATAACCTACATGGGAAAAGGATGCGTGGAAGAATAGAAACATGTATGTGTGTGAAAGAAGCACATCTTGCACACCTAGAACAAACACACCATTGTAATCAAATGTGCTGGGATAAAGAATAACAAGTAAATTACAAATATGAACAAGAAGTTATGAGACATAAACTTAAAGGGCTTTTTCCTGGCACATTCCATTCTAATTTACAACCTAGAACACCACTTCCATTAAGCCTCTGTTTCCCTAGTTACGAAATTTGGAAAAGGAGAAATGCTGCCACCTTGTGGCCGTTTCCTGCAAGAGCAGCTTTAAACTCAGAGCTAATGCTCACTTAACATACACAAGGACTCAGGGCTGTAAAGGACACCTGTCCTAAAAAAATGTGCTGAAGGAGGGAATGGACAAAAAAATTCAAAACAGGCAAATGTTTCAAGAAGAGAGTATGAAGAGTTAAGTTTTACTCACGGTGTTTTAAAAAAAAGGAAAATGGATAAAAGCTCAACCTCAGGGAGTGTTAGACCCATGCAATCTATTCTATAAAAAGTTTCAACTTACACCAGTCGACTGACCATCAGCAAAAAGTCTACAAACAATAAATGCTGAAGGGGTTTTAGAGAACTGTGTCCCCTCTACCTGCTGGTGAGACGTAAAGGGGTAACAGCCAATAATGAGAACAGAAAGGAGCTGTGTTTAAAAGTAAAAATGGAGGTACCATTCAATCCAGCAGGCGCACCATTGGACCTCTCACCTGAGAAGACAAGAATCGAGAAGACTCAGGCCGCAAAAGCTGCAGTGCAGCCTTATTCACAATAGCCAAGACAGTGAAGCAATGAAAATGTCCAACAACAGGTGAATGGATAAAGAAGAAGTGGTCCATGTACACAATGGAATATTAGCCATGGAAAACAATGAACCATTGCTCTCTGAGGCACCACACATGAGTCTGGAGATAATCACGAAACATGAGGTAACTCGGAAACCAAAGACCTGTATTCTATGATATCACTTATAGGCGTTATCTAATAACTGACACAAATGAATATATTTCCACAGAGAAAGACACTCACAGACTTAGAAAACAAACTATGCTCATCTAAAAGGAAAGGTGGGGAGAAAGGATAAATTAAGATTAGTGTTGCTATATCTATACAAACACATATTATATACATTTCTCAAAAAGACCGACCATGTAGCAAGGGAGGTCTGCGGAAACCTCTGTAACATTTTACATGGGAAGAGGATCTGTACTTGAATAGACATATATACTGTACAAATGAACCAGATTGTGTACACCTAGGACAAACAATATTCTAAGCTTTACCCCAATTAAAAAAATTTTTTAAATCCAGGAAGAAATAATGAGACATAAACGTATGGGGGTTTCTCCATGCACATTCCAATTTAATTTACAACCTAGGAACACGACTGCCAGAAAGGCTCTGCTGCCCTAGTACCCAGATTTGGGAATGGAGAAATGCTGCCTGCTTGAGGCCACTTCCCACAACAGCAGCTTTAAACCCATTGCTAAAGGTCACTAAATATTCACCAAACTTGCAGTTCGGGAAATGACACCTGCTCTCTAAAAAAATTCTGGGGTGGAAAATCGACCAAAAATTTCAAAATAGGGCAACCTTCCAAGAAGACAATTTCAAGAGATATATTGTACTCCCAACTGTTTCCTTTTTTTTTAACAGAAAAGAAAACGGTGGAGAAAAATGATGAGTTTTACGAATTTTCAAAGACATGCAAACCCACATTACAAACACCTATCAGCTCACAGCAGCCAGTATGGCCATTAGCATAAATGCGGCAAACAATAAATGCTGAAGCGATTGTGGAGAAATGCGTACCCTCGATTCTAACGGGGACGTGGTAAGTGCCAGTAATGAAAACACAAAGAAGGTGCTTTGAAAAGGAAAACACGGTGCTACCAGTCAGTCAATCACACCCACTGCTGGGCCTATCACCTGTGAAAATGAGAATCAAAAAGTCACAGGCTGGCAATCCTGCACTCCAACAATATTTACCATAGCCAACGCTTGGAAGCAATGAAAATGTCCATCAACCGAGGAATGCACAAAGTAGAAGTGGTCCACGTACACGGTGGAAAATTACTCCAATAAAAAATAAAAATTAAATTTAAAAATCCAACAAAAGTCAGGAGACATCAGCTTGTGTGGGTTTGTCCGGGCACACTCCACTCTAATTTATAACCGAGAAACACCACAGGCCGCAAGGGCTTCTCCCTAGTTACCAGGGTGGGGAACATAGAAAGGCTGCCACCCTCTGGCAGTTACCTGCAAAAGCAGCATTAAAGCCTGTGCTCATGGTCATTTCATAGGAACAAGTACTGCAGAACTGTAAATGAAACCTGCCCTCAAAATGTCTTGAGGGAGGTAATGGCCAAAACATTTCAAAATGTGACACATACTTTAAGAAAACAATTTGAAGAACTAAGGGGTAATCACAGCTTGAAAAATAAAAAGGACATGCCTTAAAGCTCAATTTCAACGGATTATGAGGCACGTGCGAATTCAACCACAAAAAGGTATCAGCTCACAATTGTCAGAATAACCATCAACAAGAAATCTACAAACAAAAATGCTGAAGGTGTTGTGGAGAAATGCGTACCCTCAACTTCAAGGGGGACGGAAGTTGGAAAGGGCCACAAATGAGAGCAGAATGGAGGTGCCTTAAAAAGGTAAACATTGAGCTACCATATGATCCAGCGGAACCACTCCTCGACATATAATCTAAGAAGAGAGAATTGGAAAGACACAGGCAGGCAAATCTGCATGGCACAGTATTACAATAGCCAAGATATGGAAGTAACCAAAAAGTCCACCAACAGATGGGTGGACAAAGAAGAACTCCTCCATGTACAGATGGAATATTCGCTAGTGAAAAAAATGAAACAATGCCATTTGCAGCACCATACATGAGTCTAGACGTAATCACGCCACCTGTAGTCAGTGAGAAAGCAAAAGACACATATCCTATCATATCACTTTTAGGAGATACTTAAAAATTGATACCAATGAAGATATTTCCACAGAGAAAGGCAATCACAGATTCATTAAAAAAATCTTATGGTTCACCAAATAGAAAGGGATGAGGATTGGATACATTACCATATTGGGGTTAACAGAGATATACAAACCATGTGAAACATATAATCACCAAAGACGTACGGAAGACCAGGAGAAGACTACTCAACATTGTGGCATAACCTACATGGGAAAAGGATGCGTGGAAGAATAGAAACATGTATGTGTGTGAAAGAAGCACATCTTGCACACCTAGAACAAACACACCATTGTAATCAAATGTGCTGGGATAAAGAATAACAAGTAAATTACAAATATGAACAAGAAGTTATGAGACATAAACTTAAAGGGCTTTGTCCTGGCACATTCCATTCTAATTTACAACCTAGAACACCACTTCCATTAAGCCTCTGTTTCCCTAGTTACGAAATTTGGAAAAGGAGAAATGCTGCCACCTTGTGGCCGTTTCCTGCAAGAGCAGCTTTAAACTCAGAGCTAATGCTCACTTAACATACACAAGGACTCAGGGCTGTAAAGGACACCTGTCCTAAAAAAATGTGCTGAAGGAGGGAATGGACAAAAAAATTCAAAACAGGCAAATGTTTCAAGAAGAGAGTATGAAGAGTTAAGTTTTACTCACGGTGTTTTAAAAAAAAGGAAAATGGATAAAAGCTCAACCTCAGGGAGTGTTAGACCCATGCAATCTATTCTATAAAAAGTTTCAACTTACACCAGTCGACTGACCATCAGCAAAAAGTCTACAAACAATAAATGCTGAAGGGGTTTTAGAGAACTGTGTCCCCTCTACCTGCTGGTGAGACGTAAAGGGGTAACAGCCAATAATGAGAACAGAAAGGAGCTGTGTTTAAAAGTAAAAATGGAGGTACCATTCAATCCAGCAGGCGCACCATTGGACCTCTCACCTGAGAAGACAAGAATCGAGAAGACTCAGGCCGCAAAAGCTGCAGTGCAGCCTTATTCACAATAGCCAAGACAGTGAAGCAATGAAAATGTCCAACAACAGGTGAATGGATAAAGAAGAAGTGGTCCATGTACACAATGGAATATTAGCCATGGAAAACAATGAACCATTGCTCTCTGAGGCACCACACATGAGTCTGGAGATAATCACGAAACATGAGGTAACTCGGAAACCAAAGACCTGTATTCTATGATATCACTTATAGGCGTTATCTAATAACTGACACAAATGAATATATTTCCACAGAGAAAGACACTCACAGACTTAGAAAACAAACTATGCTCATCTAAAAGGAAAGGTGGGGAGAAAGGATAAATTAAGATTAGTGTTGCTATATCTATACAAACACATATTATATACATTTCTCAAAAAGACCGACCATGTAGCAAGGGAGGTCTGCGGAAACCTCTGTAACATTTTACATGGGAAGAGGATCTGTACTTGAATAGACATATATACTGTACAAATGAACCAGATTGTGTACACCTAGGACAAACAATATTCTAAGCTTTACCCCAATTAAAAAAATTTTTTAAATCCAGGAAGAAATAATGAGACATAAACGTATGGGGGTTTCTCCATGCACATTCCAATTTAATTTACAACCTAGGAACACGACTGCCAGAAAGGCTCTGCTGCCCTAGTACCCAGATTTGGGAATGGAGAAATGCTGCCTGCTTGAGGCCACTTCCCACAACAGCAGCTTTAAACCCATTGCTAAAGGTCACTAAATATTCACCAAACTTGCAGTTCGGGAAATGACACCTGCTCTCTAAAAAAATTCTGGGGTGGAAAATCGACCAAAAATTTCAAAATAGGGCAACCTTCCAAGAAGACAATTTCAAGAGATATATTGTACTCCCAACTGTTTCCTTTTTTTTTAACAGAAAAGAAAACGGTGGAGAAAAATGATGAGTTTTACGAATTTTCAAAGACATGCAAACCCACATTACAAACACCTATCAGCTCACAGCAGCCAGTATGGCCATTAGCATAAATGCGGCAAACAATAAATGCTGAAGCGATTGTGGAGAAATGCGTACCCTCGATTCTAACGGGGACGTGGTAAGTGCCAGTAATGAAAACACAAAGAAGGTGCTTTGAAAAGGAAAACACGGTGCTACCAGTCAGTCAATCACACCCACTGCTGGGCCTATCACCTGTGAAAATGAGAATCAAAAAGTCACAGGCTGGCAATCCTGCACTCCAACAATATTTACCATAGCCAACGCTTGGAAGCAATGAAAATGTCCATCAACCGAGGAATGCACAAAGTAGAAGTGGTCCACGTACACGGTGGAAAATTACTCCAATAAAAAATAAAAATTAAATTTAAAAATCCAACAAAAGTCAGGAGACATCAGCTTGTGTGGGTTTGTCCGGGCACACTCCACTCTAATTTATAACCGAGAAACACCACAGGCCGCAAGGGCTTCTCCCTAGTTACCAGGGTGGGGAACATAGAAAGGCTGCCACCCTCTGGCAGTTACCTGCAAAAGCAGCATTAAAGCCTGTGCTCATGGTCATTTCATAGGAACAAGTACTGCAGAACTGTAAATGAAACCTGCCCTCAAAATGTCTTGAGGGAGGTAATGGCCAAAACATTTCAAAATGTGACACATACTTTAAGAAAACAATTTGAAGAACTAAGGGGTAATCACAGCTTGAAAAATAAAAAGGACATGCCTTAAAGCTCAATTTCAACGGATTATGAGGCACGTGCGAATTCAACCACAAAAAGGTATCAGCTCACAATTGTCAGAATAACCATCAACAAGAAATCTACAAACAAAAATGCTGAAGGTGTTGTGGAGAAATGCGTACCCTCAACTTCAAGGGGGACGGAAGTTGGAAAGGGCCACAAATGAGAGCAGAATGGAGGTGCCTTAAAAAGGTAAACATTGAGCTACCATATGATCCAGCGGAACCACTCCTCGACATATAATCTAAGAAGAGAGAATTGGAAAGACACAGGCAGGCAAATCTGCATGGCACAGTATTACAATAGCCAAGATATGGAAGTAACCAAAAAGTCCACCAACAGATGGGTGGACAAAGAAGAACTCCTCCATGTACAGATGGAATATTCGCTAGTGAAAAAAATGAAACAATGCCATTTGCAGCACCATACATGAGTCTAGACGTAATCACGCCACCTGTAGTCAGTGAGAAAGCAAAAGACACATATCCTATCATATCACTTTTAGGAGATACTTAAAAATTGATACCAATGAAGATATTTCCACAGAGAAAGGCAATCACAGATTCATTAAAAAAATCTTATGGTTCACCAAATAGAAAGGGATGAGGATTGGATACATTACCATATTGGGGTTAACAGAGATATACAAACCATGTGAAACATATAATCACCAAAGACGTACGGAAGACCAGGAGAAGACTACTCAACATTGTGGCATAACCTACATGGGAAAAGGATGCGTGGAAGAATAGAAACATGTATGTGTGTGAAAGAAGCACATCTTGCACACCTAGAACAAACACACCATTGTAATCAAATGTGCTGGGATAAAGAATAACAAGTAAATTACAAATATGAACAAGAAGTTATGAGACATAAACTTAAAGGGCTTTGTCCTGGCACATTCCATTCTAATTTACAACCTAGAACACCACTTCCATTAAGCCTCTGTTTCCCTAGTTACGAAATTTGGAAAAGGAGAAATGCTGCCACCTTGTGGCCGTTTCCTGCAAGAGCAGCTTTAAACTCAGAGCTAATGCTCACTTAACATACACAAGGACTCAGGGCTGTAAAGGACACCTGTCCTAAAAAAATGTGCTGAAGGAGGGAATGGACAAAAAAATTCAAAACAGGCAAATGTTTCAAGAAGAGAGTATGAAGAGTTAAGTTTTACTCACGGTGTTTTAAAAAAAAGGAAAATGGATAAAAGCTCAACCTCAGGGAGTGTTAGACCCATGCAATCTATTCTATAAAAAGTTTCAACTTACACCAGTCGACTGACCATCAGCAAAAAGTCTACAAACAATAAATGCTGAAGGGGTTTTAGAGAACTGTGTCCCCTCTACCTGCTGGTGAGACGTAAAGGGGTAACAGCCAATAATGAGAACAGAAAGGAGCTGTGTTTAAAAGTAAAAATGGAGGTACCATTCAATCCAGCAGGCGCACCATTGGACCTCTCACCTGAGAAGACAAGAATCGAGAAGACTCAGGCCGCAAAAGCTGCAGTGCAGCCTTATTCACAATAGCCAAGACAGTGAAGCAATGAAAATGTCCAACAACAGGTGAATGGATAAAGAAGAAGTGGTCCATGTACACAATGGAATATTAGCCATGGAAAACAATGAACCATTGCTCTCTGAGGCACCACACATGAGTCTGGAGATAATCACGAAACATGAGGTAACTCGGAAACCAAAGACCTGTATTCTATGATATCACTTATAGGCGTTATCTAATAACTGACACAAATGAATATATTTCCACAGAGAAAGACACTCACAGACTTAGAAAACAAACTATGCTCATCTAAAAGGAAAGGTGGGGAGAAAGGATAAATTAAGATTAGTGTTGCTATATCTATACAAACACATATTATATACATTTCTCAAAAAGACCGACCATGTAGCAAGGGAGGTCTGCGGAAACCTCTGTAACATTTTACATGGGAAGAGGATCTGTACTTGAATAGACATATATACTGTACAAATGAACCAGATTGTGTACACCTAGGACAAACAATATTCTAAGCTTTACCCCAATTAAAAAAATTTTTTAAATCCAAGAAGAAATAATGAGACATAAACGTATGGGGGTTTCTCCATGCACATTCCAATTTAATTTACAACCTAGGAACACGACTGCCAGAAAGGCTCTGCTGCCCTAGTACCCAGATTTGGGAATGGAGAAATGCTGCCTGCTTGAGGCCACTTCCCACAACAGCAGCTTTAAACCCATTGCTAAAGGTCACTAAATATTCACCAAACTTGCAGTTCGGGTAATGACACCTGCTCTCTAAAAAAATTCTGGGGTGGAAAATCGACCAAAAATTTCAAAATAGGGCAACCTTCCAAGAAGACAATTTCAAGAGATATATTGTACTCCCAACTGTTTCCTTTTTTTTTAACAGAAAAGAAAACGGTGGAGAAAAATGATGAGTTTTACGAATTTTCAAAGACATGCAAACCCACATTACAAACACCTATCAGCTCACAGCAGCCAGTATGGCCATTAGCATAAATGCGGCAAACAATAAATGCTGAAGCGATTGTGGAGAAATGCGTACCCTCGATTCTAACGGGGACGTGGTAAGTGCCAGTAATGAAAACACAAAGAAGGTGCTTTGAAAAGGAAAACACGGTGCTACCAGTCAGTCAATCACACCCACTGCTGGGCCTATCACCTGTGAAAATGAGAATCAAAAAGTCACAGGCTGGCAATCCTGCACTCCAACAATATTTACCATAGCCAACGCTTGGAAGCAATGAAAATGTCCATCAACCGAGGAATGCACAAAGTAGAAGTGGTCCACGTACACGGTGGAAAATTACTCCAATAAAAAATAAAAATTAAATTTAAAAATCCAACAAAAGTCAGGAGACATCAGCTTGTGTGGGTTTGTCCGGGCACACTCCACTCTAATTTATAACCGAGAAACACCACAGGCCGCAAGGGCTTCTCCCTAGTTACCAGGGTGGGGAACATAGAAAGGCTGCCACCCTCTGGCAGTTACCTGCAAAAGCAGCATTAAAGCCTGTGCTCATGGTCATTTCATAGGAACAAGTACTGCAGAACTGTAAATGAAACCTGCCCTCAAAATGTCTTGAGGGAGGTAATGGCCAAAACATTTCAAAATGTGACACATACTTTAAGAAAACAATTTGAAGAACTAAGGGGTAATCACAGCTTGAAAAATAAAAAGGACATGCCTTAAAGCTCAATTTCAACGGATTATGAGGCACGTGCGAATTCAACCACAAAAAGGTATCAGCTCACAATTGTCAGAATAACCATCAACAAGAAATCTACAAACAAAAATGCTGAAGGTGTTGTGGAGAAATGCGTACCCTCAACTTCAAGGGGGACGGAAGTTGGAAAGGGCCACAAATGAGAGCAGAATGGAGGTGCCTTAAAAAGGTAAACATTGAGCTACCATATGATCCAGCGGAACCACTCCTCGACATATAATCTAAGAAGAGAGAATTGGAAAGACACAGGCAGGCAAATCTGCATGGCACAGTATTACAATAGCCAAGATATGGAAGTAACCAAAAAGTCCACCAACAGATGGGTGGACAAAGAAGAACTCCTCCATGTACAGATGGAATATTCGCTAGTGAAAAAAATGAAACAATGCCATTTGCAGCACCATACATGAGTCTAGACGTAATCACGCCACCTGTAGTCAGTGAGAAAGCAAAAGACACATATCCTATCATATCACTTTTAGGAGTTACTTAAAAATTGATACCAATGAAGATATTTCCACAGAGAAAGGCAATCACAGATTCATTAAAAAAATCTTATGGTTCACCAAATAGAAAGGGATGAGGATTGGATACATTACCATATTGGGGTTAACAGAGATATACAAACCATGTGAAACATATAATCACCAAAGACGTACGGAAGACCAGGAGAAGACTACTCAACATTGTGGCATAACCTACATGGGAAAAGGATGCGTGGAAGAATAGAAACATGTATGTGTGTGAAAGAAGCACATCTTGCACACCTAGAACAAACACACCATTGTAATCAAATGTGCTGGGATAAAGAATAACAAGTAAATTACAAATATGAACAAGAAGTTATGAGACATAAACTTAAAGGGCTTTGTCCTGGCACATTCCATTCTAATTTACAACCTAGAACACCACTTCCATTAAGCCTCTGTTTCCCTAGTTACGAAATTTGGAAAAGGAGAAATGCTGCCACCTTGTGGCCGTTTCCTGCAAGAGCAGCTTTAAACTCAGAGCTAATGCTCACTTAACATACACAAGGACTCAGGGCTGTAAAGGACACCTGTCCTAAAAAAATGTGCTGAAGGAGGGAATGGACAAAAAAATTCAAAACAGGCAAATGTTTCAAGAAGAGAGTATGAAGAGTTAAGTTTTACTCACGGTGTTTTAAAAAAAAGGAAAATGGATAAAAGCTCAACCTCAGGGAGTGTTAGACCCATGCAATCTATTCTATAAAAAGTTTCAACTTACACCAGTCGACTGACCATCAGCAAAAAGTCTACAAACAATAAATGCTGAAGGGGTTTTAGAGAACTGTGTCCCCTCTACCTGCTGGTGAGACGTAAAGGGGTAACAGCCAATAATGAGAACAGAAAGGAGCTGTGTTTAAAAGTAAAAATGGAGGTACCATTCAATCCAGCAGGCGCACCATTGGACCTCTCACCTGAGAAGACAAGAATCGAGAAGACTCAGGCCGCAAAAGCTGCAGTGCAGCCTTATTCACAATAGCCAAGACAGTGAAGCAATGAAAATGTCCAACAACAGGTGAATGGATAAAGAAGAAGTGGTCCATGTACACAATGGAATATTAGCCATGGAAAACAATGAACCATTGCTCTCTGAGGCACCACACATGAGTCTGGAGATAATCACGAAACATGAGGTAACTCGGAAACCAAAGACCTGTATTCTATGATATCACTTATAGGCGTTATCTAATAACTGACACAAATGAATATATTTCCACAGAGAAAGACACTCACAGACTTAGAAAACAAACTATGCTCATCTAAAAGGAAAGGTGGGGAGAAAGGATAAATTAAGATTAGTGTTGCTATATCTATACAAACACATATTATATACATTTCTCAAAAAGACCGACCATGTAGCAAGGGAGGTCTGCGGAAACCTCTGTAACATTTTACATGGGAAGAGGATCTGTACTTGAATAGACATATATACTGTACAAATGAACCAGATTGTGTACACCTAGGACAAACAATATTCTAAGCTTTACCCCAATTAAAAAAATTTTTTAAATCCAAGAAGAAATAATGAGACATAAACGTATGGGGGTTTCTCCATGCACATTCCAATTTAATTTACAACCTAGGAACACGACTGCCAGAAAGGCTCTGCTGCCCTAGTACCCAGATTTGGGAATGGAGAAATGCTGCCTGCTTGAGGCCACTTCCCACAACAGCAGCTTTAAACCCATTGCTAAAGGTCACTAAATATTCACCAAACTTGCAGTTCGGGTAATGACACCTGCTCTCTAAAAAAATTCTGGGGTGGAAAATCGACCAAAAATTTCAAAATAGGGCAACCTTCCAAGAAGACAATTTCAAGAGATATATTGTACTCCCAACTGTTTCCTTTTTTTTTAACAGAAAAGAAAACGGTGGAGAAAAATGATGAGTTTTACGAATTTTCAAAGACATGCAAACCCACATTACAAACACCTATCAGCTCACAGCAGCCAGTATGGCCATTAGCATAAATGCGGCAAACAATAAATGCTGAAGCGATTGTGGAGAAATGCGTACCCTCGATTCTAACGGGGACGTGGTAAGTGCCAGTAATGAAAACACAAAGAAGGTGCTTTGAAAAGGAAAACACGGTGCTACCAGTCAGTCAATCACACCCACTGCTGGGCCTATCACCTGTGAAAATGAGAATCAAAAAGTCACAGGCTGGCAATCCTGCACTCCAACAATATTTACCATAGCCAACGCTTGGAAGCAATGAAAATGTCCATCAACTGAGGAATGCACAAAGTAGAAGTGGTCCACGTACACGGTGGAAAATTACTCCAATAAAAAATAAAAATTAAATTTAAAAATCCAACAAAAGTCAGGAGACATCAGCTTGTGTGGGTTTGTCCGGGCACACTCCACTCTAATTTATAACCGAGAAACACCACAGGCCGCAAGGGCTTCTCCCTAGTTACCAGGGTGGGGAACATAGAAAGGCTGCCACCCTCTGGCAGTTACCTGCAAAAGCAGCATTAAAGCCTGTGCTCATGGTCATTTCATAGGAACAAGTACTGCAGAACTGTAAATGAAACCTGCCCTCAAAATGTCTTGAGGGAGGTAATGGCCAAAACATTTCAAAATGTGACACATACTTTAAGAAAACAATTTGAAGAACTAAGGGGTAATCACAGCTTGAAAAATAAAAAGGACATGCCTTAAAGCTCAATTTCAACGGATTATGAGGCACGTGCGAATTCAACCACAAAAAGGTATCAGCTCACAATTGTCAGAATAACCATCAACAAGAAATCTACAAACAAAAATGCTGAAGGTGTTGTGGAGAAATGCGTACCCTCAACTTCAAGGGGGACGGAAGTTGGAAAGGGCCACAAATGAGAGCAGAATGGAGGTGCCTTAAAAAGGTAAACATTGAGCTACCATATGATCCAGCGGAACCACTCCTCGACATATAATCTAAGAAGAGAGAATTGGAAAGACACAGGCAGGCAAATCTGCATGGCACAGTATTACAATAGCCAAGATATGGAAGTAACCAAAAAGTCCACCAACAGATGGGTGGACAAAGAAGAACTCCTCCATGTACAGATGGAATATTCGCTAGTGAAAAAAATGAAACAATGCCATTTGCAGCACCATACATGAGTCTAGACGTAATCACGCCACCTGTAGTCAGTGAGAAAGCAAAAGACACATATCCTATCATATCACTTTTAGGAGTTACTTAAAAATTGATACCAATGAAGATATTTCCACAGAGAAAGGCAATCACAGATTCATTAAAAAAATCTTATGGTTCACCAAATAGAAAGGGATGAGGATTGGATACATTACCATATTGGGGTTAACAGAGATATACAAACCATGTGAAACATATAATCACCAAAGACGTACGGAAGACCAGGAGAAGACTACTCAACATTGTGGCATAACCTACATGGGAAAAGGATGCGTGGAAGAATAGAAACATGTATGTGTGTGAAAGAAGCACATCTTGCACACCTAGAACAAACAAACCATTGTAATCAAATGTGCTGGGATAAAGAATAAAAAGTAAATTACAAATATGAACAAGAAGTTATGAGACATAAACTTAAAGGGCTTTGTCCTGGCACATTCCATTCTAATTTACAACCTAGAACACCACTTCCATTAAGCCTCTGTTTCCCTAGTTACGAAATTTGGAAAAGGAGAAATGCTGCCACCTTGTGGCCGTTTCCTGCAAGAGCAGCTTTAAACTCAGAGCTAATGCTCACTTAACATACACAAGGACTCAGGGCTGTAAAGGACACCTGTCCTAAAAAAATGTGCTGAAGGAGGGAATGGACAAAAAAATTCAAAACAGGCAAATGTTTCAAGAAGAGAGTATGAAGAGTTAAGTTTTACTCACGGTGTTTTAAAAAAAAGGAAAATGGATAAAAGCTCAACCTCAGGGAGTGTTAGACCCATGCAATCTATTCTATAAAAAGTTTCAACTTACACCAGTCGACTGACCATCAGCAAAAAGTCTACAAACAATAAATGCTGAAGGGGTTTTAGAGAACTGTGTCCCCTCTACCTGCTGGTGAGACGTAAAGGGGTAACAGCCAATAATGAGAACAGAAAGGAGCTGTGTTTAAAAGTAAAAATGGAGGTACCATTCAATCCAGCAGGCGCACCATTGGACCTCTCACCTGAGAAGACAAGAATCGAGAAGACTCAGGCCGCAAAAGCTGCAGTGCAGCCTTATTCACAATAGCCAAGACAGTGAAGCAATGAAAATGTCCAACAACAGGTGAATGGATAAAGAAGAAGTGGTCCATGTACACAATGGAATATTAGCCATGGAAAACAATGAACCATTGCTCTCTGAGGCACCACACATGAGTCTGGAGATAATCACGAAACATGAGGTAACTCGGAAACCAAAGACCTGTATTCTATGATATCACTTATAGGCGTTATCTAATAACTGACACAAATGAATATATTTCCACAGAGAAAGACACTCACAGACTTAGAAAACAAACTATGCTCATCTAAAAGGAAAGGTGGGGAGAAAGGATAAATTAAGATTAGTGTTGCTATATCTATACAAACACATATTATATACATTTCTCAAAAAGACCGACCATGTAGCAAGGGAGGTCTGCGGAAACCTCTGTAACATTTTACATGGGAAGAGGATCTGTACTTGAATAGACATATATACTGTACAAATGAACCAGATTGTGTACACCTAGGACAAACAATATTCTAAGCTTTACCCCAATTAAAAAAATTTTTTAAATCCAAGAAGAAATAATGAGACATAAACGTATGGGGGTTTCTCCATGCACATTCCAATTTAATTTACAACCTAGGAACACGACTGCCAGAAAGGCTCTGTTGCCCTAGTACCCAGATTTGGGAATGGAGAAATGCTGCCTGCTTGAGGCCACTTCCCACAACAGCAGCTTTAAACCCATTGCTAAAGGTCACTAAATATTCACCAAACTTGCAGTTCGGGAAATGACACCTGCTCTCTAAAAAAATTCTGGGGTGGAAAATCGACCAAAAATTTCAAAATAGGGCAACCTTCCAAGAAGACAATTTCAAGAGATATATTGTACTCCCAACTGTTTCCTTTTTTTTTAACAGAAAAGAAAACGGTGGAGAAAAATGATGAGTTTTACGAATTTTCAAAGACATGCAAACCCACATTACAAAAACCTATCAGCTCACAGCAGCCAGTATGGCCATTAGCATAAATGCGGCAAACAATAAATGCTGAAGCGATTGTGGAGAAATGCGTACCCTCGATTCTAACGGGGACGTGGTAAGTGCCAGTAATGAAAACACAAAGAAGGTGTTTTGAAAAGGAAAACACGGTGCTACCAGTCAGTCAATCACACCCACTGCTGGGCCTATCACCTGTGAAAATGAGAATCAAAAAGTCACAGGCTGGCAATCCTGCACTCCAACAATATTTACCATAGCCAACGCTTGGAAGCAATGAAAATGTCCATCAACCGAGGAATGCACAAAGTAGAAGTGGTCCACGTACACGGTGGAAAATTACTCCAATAAAAAATAAAAATTAAATTTAAAAATCCAACAAAAGTCAGGAGACATCAGCTTGTGTGGGTTTGTCCGGGCACACTCCACTCTAATTTATAACCGAGAAACACCACAGGCCGCAAGGGCTTCTCCCTAGTTACCAGGGTGGGGAACATAGAAAGGCTGCCACCCTCTGGCAGTTACCTGCAAAAGCAGCATTAAAGCCTGTGCTCATGGTCATTTCATAGGAACAAGTACTGCAGAACTGTAAATGAAACCTGCCCTCAAAATGTCTTGAGGGAGGTAATGGCCAAAACATTTCAAAATGTGACACATACTTTAAGAAAACAATTTGAAGAACTAAGGGGTAATCACAGCTTGAAAAATAAAAAGGACATGCCTTAAAGCTCAATTTCAACGGATTATGAGGCACGTGCGAATTCAACCACAAAAAGGTATCAGCTCACAATTGTCAGAATAACCATCAACAAGAAATCTACAAACAAAAATGCTGAAGGTGTTGTGGAGAAATGCGTACCCTCAACTTCAAGGGGGACGGAAGTTGGAAAGGGCCACAAATGAGAGCAGAATGGAGGTGCCTTAAAAAGGTAAACATTGAGCTACCATATGATCCAGCGGAACCACTCCTCGACATATAATCTAAGAAGAGAGAATTGGAAAGACACAGGCAGGCAAATCTGCATGGCACAGTATTACAATAGCCAAGATATGGAAGTAACCAAAAAGTCCACCAACAGATGGGTGGACAAAGAAGAACTCCTCCATGTACAGATGGAATATTCGCTAGTGAAAAAAATGAAACAATGCCATTTGCAGCACCATACATGAGTCTAGACGTAATCACGCCACCTGTAGTCAGTGAGAAAGCAAAAGACACATATCCTATCATATCACTTTTAGGAGTTACTTAAAAATTGATACCAATGAAGATATTTCCACAGAGAAAGGCAATCACAGATTCATTAAAAAAATCTTATGGTTCACCAAATAGAAAGGGATGAGGATTGGATACATTACCATATTGGGGTTAACAGAGATATACAAACCATGTGAAACATATAATCACCAAAGACGTACGGAAGACCAGGAGAAGACTACTCAACATTGTGGCATAACCTACATGGGAAAAGGATGCGTGGAAGAATAGAAACATGTATGTGTGTGAAAGAAGCACATCTTGCACACCTAGAACAAACAAACCATTGTAATCAAATGTGCTGGGATAAAGAATAAAAAGTAAATTACAAATATGAACAAGAAGTTATGAGACATAAACTTAAAGGGCTTTGTCCTGGCACATTCCATTCTAATTTACAACCTAGAACACCACTTCCATTAAGCCTCTGTTTCCCTAGTTACGAAATTTGGAAAAGGAGAAATGCTGCCACCTTGTGGCCGTTTCCTGCAAGAGCAGCTTTAAACTCAGAGCTAATGCTCACTTAACATACACAAGGACTCAGGGCTGTAAAGGACACCTGTCCTAAAAAAATGTGCTGAAGGAGGGAATGGACAAAAAAATTCAAAACAGGCAAATGTTTCAAGAAGAGAGTATGAAGAGTTAAGTTTTACTCACGGTGTTTTAAAAAAAAGGAAAATGGATAAAAGCTCAACCTCAGGGAGTGTTAGACCCATGCAATCTATTCTATAAAAAGTTTCAACTTACACCAGTCGACTGACCATCAGCAAAAAGTCTACAAACAATAAATGCTGAAGGGGTTTTAGAGAACTGTGTCCCCTCTACCTGCTGGTGAGACGTAAAGGGGTAACAGCCAATAATGAGAACAGAAAGGAGCTGTGTTTAAAAGTAAAAATGGAGGTACCATTCAATCCAGCAGGCGCACCATTGGACCTCTCACCTGAGAAGACAAGAATCGAGAAGACTCAGGCCGCAAAAGCTGCAGTGCAGCCTTATTCACAATAGCCAAGACAGTGAAGCAATGAAAATGTCCAACAACAGGTGAATGGATAAAGAAGAAGTGGTCCATGTACACAATGGAATATTAGCCATGGAAAACAATGAACCATTGCTCTCTGAGGCACCACACATGAGTCTGGAGATAATCACGAAACATGAGGTAACTCGGAAACCAAAGACCTGTATTCTATGATATCACTTATAGGCGTTATCTAATAACTGACACAAATGAATATATTTCCACAGAGAAAGACACTCACAGACTTAGAAAACAAACTATGCTCATCTAAAAGGAAAGGTGGGGAGAAAGGAAAAATTAAGATTAGTGTTGCTATATCTATACAAACACATATTATATACATTTCTCAAAAAGACCGACCATGTAGCAAGGGAGGTCTGCGGAAACCTCTGTAACATTTTACATGGGAAGAGGATCTGTACTTGAATAGACATATATACTGTACAAATGAACCAGATTGTGTACACCTAGGACAAACAATATTCTAAGCTTTACCCCAATTAAAAAAATTTTTTAAATCCAAGAAGAAATAATGAGACATAAACGTATGGGGGTTTCTCCATGCACATTCCAATTTAATTTACAACCTAGGAACACGACTGCCAGAAAGGCTCTCTTGCCCTAGTACCCAGATTTGGGAATGGAGAAATGCTGCCTGCTTGAGGCCACTTCCCACAACAGCAGCTTTAAACCCATTGCTAAAGGTCACTAAATATTCACCAAACTTGCAGTTCGGGAAATGACACCTGCTCTCTAAAAAAATTCTGGGGTGGAAAATCGACCAAAAATTTCAAAATAGGGCAACCTTCCAAGAAGACAATTTCAAGAGATATATTGTACTCCCAACTGTTTCCTTTTTTTTTAACAGAAAAGAAAACGGTGGAGAAAAATGATGAGTTTTACGAATTTTCAAAGACATGCAAACCCACATTACAAACACCTATCAGCTCACAGCAGCCAGTATGGCCATTAGCATAAATGCGGCAAACAATAAATGCTGAAGCGATTGTGGAGAAATGCGTACCCTCGATTCTAACGGGGACGTGGTAAGTGCCAGTAATGAAAACACAAAGAAGGTGCTTTGAAAAGGAAAACACGGTGCTACCAGTCAGTCAATCACACCCACTGCTGGGCCTATCACCTGTGAAAATGAGAATCAAAAAGTCACAGGCTGGCAATCCTGCACTCCAACAATATTTACCATAGCCAACGCTTGGAAGCAATGAAAATGTCCATCAACCGAGGAATGCACAAAGTAGAAGTGGTCCACGTACACGGTGGAAAATTACTCCAATAAAAAATAAAAATTAAATTTAAAAATCCAACAAAAGTCAGGAGACATCAGCTTGTGTGGGTTTGTCCGGGCACACTCCACTCTAATTTATAACCGAGAAACACCACAGGCCGCAAGGGCTTCTCCCTAGTTACCAGGGTGGGGAACATAGAAAGGCTGCCACCCTCTGGCAGTTACCTGCAAAAGCAGCATTAAAGCCTGTGCTCATGGTCATTTCATAGGAACAAGTACTGCAGAACTGTAAATGAAACCTGCCCTCAAAATGTCTTGAGGGAGGTAATGGCCAAAACATTTCAAAATGTGACACATACTTTAAGAAAACAATTTGAAGAACTAAGGGGTAATCACAGCTTGAAAAATAAAAAGGACATGCCTTAAAGCTCAATTTCAACGGATTATGAGGCACGTGCGAATTCAACCACAAAAAGGTATCAGCTCACAATTGTCAGAATAACCATCAACAAGAAATCTACAAACAAAAATGCTGAAGGTGTTGTGGAGAAATGCGTACCCTCAACTTCAAGGGGGACGGAAGTTGGAAAGGGCCACAAATGAGAGCAGAATGGAGGTGCCTTAAAAAGGTAAACATTGAGCTACCATATGATCCAGCGGAACCACTCCTCGACATATAATCTAAGAAGAGAGAATTGGAAAGACACAGGCAGGCAAATCTGCATGGCACAGTATTACAATAGCCAAGATATGGAAGTAACCAAAAAGTCCACCAACAGATGGGTGGACAAAGAAGAACTCCTCCATGTACAGATGGAATATTCGCTAGTGAAAAAAATGAAACAATGCCATTTGCAGCACCATACATGAGTCTAGACGTAATCACGCCACCTGTAGTCAGTGAGAAAGCAAAAGACACATATCCTATCATATCACTTTTAGGAGTTACTTAAAAATTGATACCAATGAAGATATTTCCACAGAGAAAGGCAATCACAGATTCATTAAAAAAATCTTATGGTTCACCAAATAGAAAGGGATGAGGATTGGATACATTACCATATTGGGGTTAACAGAGATATACAAACCATGTGAAACATATAATCACCAAAGACGTACGGAAGACCAGGAGAAGACTACTCAACATTGTGGCATAACCTACATGGGAAAAGGATGCGTGGAAGAATAGAAACATGTATGTGTGTGAAAGAAGCACATCTTGCACACCTAGAACAAACAAACCATTGTAATCAAATGTGCTGGGATAAAGAATAAAAAGTAAATTACAAATATGAACAAGAAGTTATGAGACATAAACTTAAAGGGCTTTGTCCTGGCACATTCCATTCTAATTTACAACCTAGAACACCACTTCCATTAAGCCTCTGTTTCCCTAGTTACGAAATTTGGAAAAGGAGAAATGCTGCCACCTTGTGGCCGTTTCCTGCAAGAGCAGCTTTAAACTCAGAGCTAATGCTCACTTAACATACACAAGGACTCAGGGCTGTAAAGGACACCTGTCCTAAAAAAATGTGCTGAAGGAGGGAATGGACAAAAAAATTCAAAACAGGCAAATGTTTCAAGAAGAGAGTATGAAGAGTTAAGTTTTACTCACGGGGTTTTAAAAAAAAGGAAAATGGATAAAAGCTCAACCTCAGGGAGTGTTAGACCCATGCAATCTATTCTATAAAAAGTTTCAACTTACACCAGTCGACTGACCATCAGCAAAAAGTCTACAAACAATAAATGCTGAAGGGGTTTTAGAGAACTGTGTCCCCTCTACCTGCTGGTGAGACGTAAAGGGGTAACAGCCAATAATGAGAACAGAAAGGAGCTGTGTTTAAAAGTAAAAATGGAGGTACCATTCAATCCAGTAGGCGCACCATTGGACCTCTCACCTGAGAAGACAAGAATCGAGAAGACTCAGGCCGCAAAAGCTGCAGTGCAGCCTTATTCACAATAGCCAAGACAGTGAAGCAATGAAAATGTCCAACAACAGGTGAATGGATAAAGAAGAAGTGGTCCATGTACACAATGGAATATTAGCCATGGAAAACAATGAACCATTGCTCTCTGAGGCACCACACATGAGTCTGGAGATAATCACGAAACATGAGGTAACTCGGAAACCAAAGACCTGTATTCTATGATATCACTTATAGGCGTTATCTAATAACTGACACAAATGAATATATTTCCACAGAGAAAGACACTCACAGACTTAGAAAACAAACTATGCTCATCTAAAAGGAAAGGTGGGGAGAAAGGAAAAATTAAGATTAGTGTTGCTATATCTATACAAACACATATTATATACATTTCTCAAAAAGACCGACCATGTAGCAAGGGAGGTCTGCGGAAACCTCTGTAACATTTTACATGGGAAGAGGATCTGTACTTGAATAGACATATATACTGTACAAATGAACCAGATTGTGTACACCTAGGACAAACAATATTCTAAGCTTTACCCCAATTAAAAAAATTTTTTAAATCCAAGAAGAAATAATGAGACATAAACGTATGGGGGTTTCTCCATGCACATTCCAATTTAATTTACAACCTAGGAACACGACTGCCAGAAAGGCTCTGCTGCCCTAGTACCCAGATTTGGGAATGGAGAAATGCTGCCTGCTTGAGGCCACTTCCCACAACAGCAGCTTTAAACCCATTGCTAAAGGTCACTAAATATTCACCAAACTTGCAGTTCGGGAAATGACACCTGCTCTCTAAAAAAATTCTGGGGTGGAAAATCGACCAAAAATTTCAAAATAGGGCAACCTTCCAAGAAGACAATTTCAAGAGATATATTGTACTCCCAACTGTTTCCTTTTTTTTTAACAGAAAAGAAAACGGTGGAGAAAAATGATGAGTTTTACGAATTTTCAAAGACATGCAAACCCACATTACAAAAACCTATCAGCTCACAGCAGCCAGTATGGCCATTAGCATAAATGCGGCAAACAATAAATGCTGAAGCGATTGTGGAGAAATGCGTACCCTCGATTCTAACGGGGACGTGGTAAGTGCCAGTAATGAAAACACAAAGAAGGTGCTTTGAAAAGGAAAACACGGTGCTACCAGTCAGTCAATCACACCCACTGCTGGGCCTATCACCTGTGAAAATGAGAATCAAAAAGTCACAGGCTGGCAATCCTGCACTCCAACAATATTTACCATAGCCAACGCTTGGAAGCAATGAAAATGTCCATCAACCGAGGAATGCACAAAGTAGAAGTGGTCCACGTACACGGTGGAAAATTACTCCAATAAAAAATAAAAATTAAATTTAAAAATCCAACAAAAGTCAGGAGACATCAGCTTGTGTGGGTTTGTCCGGGCACACTCCACTCTAATTTATAACCGAGAAACACCACAGGCCGCAAGGGCTTCTCCCTAGTTACCAGGGTGGGGAACATAGAAAGGCTGCCACCCTCTGGCAGTTACCTGCAAAAGCAGCATTAAAGCCTGTGCTCATGGTCATTTCATAGGAACAAGTACTGCAGAACTGTAAATGAAACCTGCCCTCAAAATGTCTTGAGGGAGGTAATGGCCAAAACATTTCAAAATGTGACACATACTTTAAGAAAACAATTTGAAGAACTAAGGGGTAATCACAGCTTGAAAAATAAAAAGGACATGCCTTAAAGCTCAATTTCAACGGATTATGAGGCACGTGCGAATTCAACCACAAAAAGGTATCAGCTCACAATTGTCAGAATAACCATCAACAAGAAATCTACAAACAAAAATGCTGAAGGTGTTGTGGAGAAATGCGTACCCTCAACTTCAAGGGGGACGGAAGTTGGAAAGGGCCACAAATGAGAGCAGAATGGAGGTGCCTTAAAAAGGTAAACATTGAGCTACCATATGATCCAGCGGAACCACTCCTCGACATATAATCTAAGAAGAGAGAATTGGAAAGACACAGGCAGGCAAATCTGCATGGCACAGTATTACAATAGCCAAGATATGGAAGTAACCAAAAAGTCCACCAACAGATGGGTGGACAAAGAAGAACTCCTCCATGTACAGACGGAATATTCGCTAGTGAAAAAAATGAAACAATGCCATTTGCAGCACCATACATGAGTCTAGACGTAATCACGCCACCTGTAGTCAGTGAGAAAGCAAAAGACACATATCCTATCATATCACTTTTAGGAGTTACTTAAAAATTGATACCAATGAAGATATTTCCACAGAGAAAGGCAATCACAGATTCATTAAAAAAATCTTATGGTTCACCAAATAGAAAGGGATGAGGATTGGATACATTACCATATTGGGGTTAACAGAGATATACAAACCATGTGAAACATATAATCACCAAAGACGTACGGAAGACCAGGAGAAGACTACTCAACATTGTGGCATAACCTACATGGGAAAAGGATGCGTGGAAGAATAGAAACATGTATGTGTGTGAAAGAAGCACATCTTGCACACCTAGAACAAACAAACCATTGTAATCAAATGTGCTGGGATAAAGAATAACAAGTAAATTACAAATATGAACAAGAAGTTATGAGACATAAACTTAAAGGGCTTTTTCCTGGCACATTCCATTCTAATTTACAACCTAGAACACCACTTCCATTAAGCCTCTGTTTCCCTAGTTACGAAATTTGGAAAAGGAGAAATGCTGCCACCTTGTGGCCGTTTCCTGCAAGAGCAGCTTTAAACTCAGAGCTAATGCTCACTTAACATACACAAGGACTCAGGGCTGTAAAGGACACCTGTCCTAAAAAAATGTGCTGAAGGAGGGAATGGACAAAAAAATTCAAAACAGGCAAATGTTTCAAGAAGAGAGTATGAAGAGTTAAGTTTTACTCACGGGGTTTTAAAAAAAAAGGAAAATGGATAAAAGCTCAACCTCAGGGAGTGTTAGACCCATGCAATCTATTCTATAAAAAGTTTCAACTTACACCAGTCGACTGACCATCAGCAAAAAGTCTACAAACAATAAATGCTGAAGGGGTTTTAGAGAACTGTGTCCCCTCTACCTGCTGGTGAGACGTAAAGGGGTAACAGCCAATAATGAGAACAGAAAGGAGCTGTGTTTAAAAGTAAAAATGGAGGTACCATTCAATCCAGCAGGCGCACCATTGGACCTCTCACCTGAGAAGACAAGAATCGAGAAGACTCAGGCCGCAAAAGCTGCAGTGCAGCCTTATTCACAATAGCCAAGACAGTGAAGCAATGAAAATGTCCAACAACAGGTGAATGGATAAAGAAGAAGTGGTCCATGTACACAATGGAATATTAGCCATGGAAAACAATGAACCATTGCTCTCTGAGGCACCACACATGAGTCTGGAGATAATCACGAAACATGAGGTAACTCGGAAACCAAAGACCTGTATTCTATGATATCACTTATAGGCGTTATCTAATAACTGACACAAATGAATATATTTCCACAGAGAAAGACACTCACAGACTTAGAAAACAAACTATGCTCATCTAAAAGGAAAGGTGGGGAGAAAGGATAAATTAAGATTAGTGTTGCTATATCTATACAAAGACATATTATATACATTTCTCAAAAAGACCGACCATGTAGCAAGGGAGGTCTGCGGAAACCTCTGTAACATTTTACATGGGAAGAGGATCTGTACTTGAATAGACATATATAATGTACAAATGAACCAGATTGTGTACACCTAGGACAAACAATATTCTAAGCTTTACCCCAATTAAAAAAATTTTTTAAATCCAAGAAGAAATAATGAGACATAAACGTATGGGGGTTTCTCCATGCACATTCCAATTTAATTTACAACCTAGGAACACGACTGCCAGAAAGGCTCTGCTGCCCTAGTACCCAGATTTGGGAATGGAGAAATGCTGCCTGCTTGAGGCCACTTCCCACAACAGCAGCTTTAAACCCATTGCTAAAGGTCACTAAATATTCACCAAACTTGCAGTTCGGGAAATGACACCTGCTCTCTAAAAAAATTCTGGGGTGGAAAATCGACCAAAAATTTCAAAATAGGGCAACCTTCCAAGAAGACAATTTCAAGAGATATATTGTACTCCCAACTGTTTCCTTTTTTTTTAACAGAAAAGAAAACGGTGGAGAAAAATGATGAGTTTTACGAATTTTCAAAGACATGCAAACCCACATTACAAAAACCTATCAGCTCACAGCAGCCAGTATGGCCATTAGCATAAATGCGGCAAACAATAAATGCTGAAGCGATTGTGGAGAAATGCGTACCCTCGATTCTAACGGGGACGTGGTAAGTGCCAGTAATGAAAACACAAAGAAGGTGCTTTGAAAAGGAAAACACGGTGCTACCAGTCAGTCAATCACACCCACTGCTGGGCCTATCACCTGTGAAAATGAGAATCAAAAAGTCACAGGCTGGCAATCCTGCACTCCAACAATATTTACCATAGCCAACGCTTGGAAGCAATGAAAATGTCCATCAACCGAGGAATGCACAAAGTAGAAGTGGTCCACGTACACGGTGGAAAATTACTCCAATAAAAAATAAAAATTAAATTTAAAAATCCAACAAAAGTCAGGAGACATCAGCTTGTGTGGGTTTGTCCGGGCACACTCCACTCTAATTTATAACCGAGAAACACCACAGGCCGCAAGGGCTTCTCCCTAGTTACCAGGGTGGGGAACATAGAAAGGCTGCCACCCTCTGGCAGTTACCTGCAAAAGCAGCATTAAAGCCTGTGCTCATGGTCATTTCATAGGAACAAGTACTGCAGAACTGTAAATGAAACCTGCCCTCAAAATGTCTTGAGGGAGGTAATGGCCAAAACATTTCAAAATGTGACACATACTTTAAGAAAACAATTTGAAGAACTAAGGGGTAATCACAGCTTGAAAAATAAAAAGGACATGCCTTAAAGCTCAATTTCAACGGATTATGAGGCACGTGCGAATTCAACCACAAAAAGGTATCAGCTCACAATTGTCAGAATAACCATCAACAAGAAATCTACAAACAAAAATGCTGAAGGTGTTGTGGAGAAATGCGTACCCTCAACTTCAAGGGGGACGGAAGTTGGAAAGGGCCACAAATGAGAGCAGAATGGAGGTGCCTTAAAAAGGTAAACATTGAGCTACCATATGATCCAGCGGAACCACTCCTCGACATATAATCTAAGAAGAGAGAATTGGAAAGACACAGGCAGGCAAATCTGCATGGCACAGTATTACAATAGCCAAGATATGGAAGTAACCAAAAAGTCCACCAAAAGATGGGTGGACAAAGAAGAACTCCTCCATGTACAGACGGAATATTCGCTAGTGAAAAAAATGAAACAATGCCATTTGCAGCACCATACATGAGTCTAGACGTAATCACGCCACCTGTAGTCAGTGAGAAAGCAAAAGACACATATCCTATCATATCACTTTTAGGAGTTACTTAAAAATTGATACCAATGAAGATATTTCCACAGAGAAAGGCAATCACAGATTCATTAAAAAAATCTTATGGTTCACCAAATAGAAAGGGATGAGGATTGGATACATTACCATATTGGGGTTAACAGAGATATACAAACCATGTGAAACATATAATCACCAAAGACGTACGGAAGACCAGGAGAAGACTACTCAACATTGTGGCATAACCTACATGGGAAAAGGATGCGTGGAAGAATAGAAACATGTATGTGTGTGAAAGAAGCACATCTTGCACACCTAGAACAAACAAACCATTGTAATCAAATGTGCTGGGATAAAGAATAAAAAGTAAATTACAAATATGAACAAGAAGTTATGAGACATAAACTTAAAGGGCTTTGTCCTGGCACATTCCATTCTAATTTACAACCTAGAACACCACTTCCATTAAGCCTCTGTTTCCCTAGTTACGAAATTTGGAAAAGGAGAAATGCTGCCACCTTGTGGCCGTTTCCTGCAAGAGCAGCTTTAAACTCAGAGCTAATGCTCACTTAACATACACAAGGACTCAGGGCTGTAAAGGACACCTGTCCTAAAAAAATGTGCTGAAGGAGGGAATGGACAAAAAAATTCAAAACAGGCAAATGTTTCAAGAAGAGAGTATGAAGAGTTAAGTTTTACTCACGGTGTTTTAAAAAAAAGGAAAATGGATAAAAGCTCAACCTCAGGGAGTGTTAGACCCATGCAATCTATTCTATAAAAAGTTTCAACTTACACCAGTCGACTGACCATCAGCAAAAAGTCTACAAACAATAAATGCTGAAGGGGTTTTAGAGAACTGTGTCCCCTCTACCTGCTGGTGAGACGTAAAGGGGTAACAGCCAATAATGAGAACAGAAAGGAGCTGTGTTTAAAAGTAAAAATGGAGGTACCATTCAATCCAGCAGGCGCACCATTGGACCTCTCACCTGAGAAGACAAGAATCGAGAAGACTCAGGCCGCAAAAGCTGCAGTGCAGCCTTATTCACAATAGCCAAGACAGTGAAGCAATGAAAATGTCCAACAACAGGTGAATGGATAAAGAAGAAGTGGTCCATGTACACAATGGAATATTAGCCATGGAAAACAATGAACCATTGCTCTCTGAGGCACCACACATGAGTCTGGAGATAATCACGAAACATGAGGTAACTCGGAAACCAAAGACCTGTATTCTATGATATCACTTATAGGCGTTATCTAATAACTGACACAAATGAATATATTTCCACAGAGAAAGACACTCACAGACTTAGAAAACAAACTATGCTCATCTAAAAGGAAAGGTGGGGAGAAAGGATAAATTAAGATTAGTGTTGCTATATCTATACAAACACATATTATATACATTTCTCAAAAAGACCGACCATGTAGCAAGGGAGGTCTGCGGAAACCTCTGTAACATTTTACATGGGAAGAGGATCTGTACTTGAATAGACATATATACTGTACAAATGAACCAGATTGTGTACACCTAGGACAAACAATATTCTAAGCTTTACCCCAATTAAAAAAAATTTTTTAAATCCAAGAAGAAATAATGAGACATAAACGTATGGGGGTTTCTCCATGCACATTCCAATTTAATTTACAACCTAGGAACACGACTGCCAGAAAGGCTCTGCTGCCCTAGTACCCAGATTTGGGAATGGAGAAATGCTGCCTGCTTGAGGCCACTTCCCACAACAGCAGCTTTAAACCCATTGCTAAAGGTCACTAAATATTCACCAAACTTGCAGTTCGGGAAATGACACCTGCTCTCTAAAAAAATTCTGGGGTGGAAAATCGACCAAAAATTTCAAAATAGGGCAACCTTCCAAGAAGACAATTTCAAGAGATATATTGTACTCCCAACTGTTTCCTTTTTTTAACAGAAAAGAAAACGGTGGAGAAAAATGATGAGTTTTACGAATATACAAAGACATGCAAACCCACATTACAAAAACCTATCAGCTCACAGCAGCCAGTATGGCCATTAGCATAAATGCGGCAAACAATAAATGCTGAAGCGATTGTGGAGAAATGCGTACCCTCGATTCTAACGGGGACGTGGTAAGTGCCAGTAATGAAAACACAAAGAAGGTGCTTTGAAAAGGAAAACACGGTGCTACCAGTCAGTCAATCACACCCACTGCTGGGCCTATCACCTGTGAAAATGGGAATCAAAAAGTCACAGGCTGGCAATCCTGCACTCCAACAATATTTACCATAGCCAACGCTTGGAAGCAATGAAAATGTCCATCAACCGAGGAATGCACAAAGTAGAAGTGGTCCACGTACACGGTGGAAAATTACTCCAATAAAAAATAAAAATTAAATTTAAAAATCCAACAAAAGTCAGGAGACATCAGCTTGTGTGGGTTTGTCCGGGCACACTCCACTCTAATTTATAACCGAGAAACACCACAGGCCGCAAGGGCTTCTCCCTAGTTACCAGGGTGGGGAACATAGAAAGGCTGCCACCCTCTGGCAGTTACCTGCAAAAGCAGCATTAAAGCCTGTGCTCATGGTCATTTCATAGGAACAAGTACTGCAGAACTGTAAATGAAACCTGCCCTCAAAATGTCTTGAGGGAGGTAATGGCCAAAACATTTCAAAATGTGACACATACTTTAAGAAAACAATTTGAAGAACTAAGGGGTAATCACAGCTTGAAAAATAAAAAGGACATGCCTTAAAGCTCAATTTCAACGGATTATGAGGCACGTGCGAATTCAACCACAAAAAGGTATCAGCTCACAATTGTCAGAATAACCATCAACAAGAAATCTACAAACAAAAATGCTGAAGGTGTTGTGGAGAAATGCGTACCCTCAACTTCAAGGGGGACGGAAGTTGGAAAGGGCCACAAATGAGAGCAGAATGGAGGTGCCTTAAAAAGGTAAACATTGAGCTACCATATGATCCAGCGGAACCACTCCTCGACATATAATCTAAGAAGAGAGAATTGGAAAGACACAGGCAGGCAAATCTGCATGGCACAGTATTACAATAGCCAAGATATGGAAGTAACCAAAAAGTCCACCAACAGATGGGTGGACAAAGAAGAACTCCTCCATGTACAGATGGAATATTCGCTAGTGAAAAAAATGAAACAATGCCATTTGCAGCACCATACATGAGTCTAGACGTAATCACGCCACCTGTAGTAAGTGAGAAAGCAAAAGACACATATCCTATCATATCACTTTTAGGAGTTACTTAAAAATTGATACCAATGAAGATATTTCCACAGAGAAAGGCAATCACAGATTCATTAAAAAAATCTTATGGTTCACCAAATAGAAAGGGATGAGGATTGGATACATTACCATATTGGGGTTAACAGAGATATACAAACCATGTGAAACATATAATCACCAAAGACGTACGGAAGACCAGGAGAAGACTACTCAACATTGTGGCATAACCTACATGGGAAAAGGATGCGTGGAAGAATAGAAACATGTATGTGTGTGAAAGAAGCACATCTTGCACACCTAGAACAAACAAACCATTGCAATCAAATGTGCTGGGATAAAGAATAACAAGTAAATTACAAATATGAACAAGAAGTTATGAGACATAAACTTAAAGGGCTTTTTCCTGGCACATTCCATTCTAATTTACAACCTAGAACACCACTTCCATTAAGCCTCTGTTTCCCTAGTTACGAAATTTGGAAAAGGAGAAATGCTGCCACCTTGTGGCCGTTTCCTGCAAGAGCAGCTTTAAACTCAGAGCTAATGCTCACTTAACATACACAAGGACTCAGGGCTGTAAAGGACACCTGTCCTAAAAAAATGTGCTGAAGGAGGGAATGGACAAAAAAATTCAAAACAGGCAAATGTTTCAAGAAGAGAGTATGAAGAGTTAAGTTTTACTCACGGTGTTTTAAAAAAAAGGAAAATGGATAAAAGCTCAACCTCAGGGAGTGTTAGACCCATGCAATCTATTCTATAAAAAGTTTCAACTTACACCAGTCGACTGACCATCAGCAAAAAGTCTACAAACAATAAATGCTGAAGGGGTTTTAGAGAACTGTGTCCCCTCTACCTGCTGGTGAGACGTAAAGGGGTAACAGCCAATAATGAGAACAGAAAGGAGCTGTGTTTAAAAGTAAAAATGGAGGTACCATTCAATCCAGCAGGCGCACCATTGGACCTCTCACCTGAGAAGACAAGAATCGAGAAGACTCAGGCCGCAAAAGCTGCAGTGCAGCCTTATTCACAATAGCCAAGACAGTGAAGCAATGAAAATGTCCAACAACAGGTGAATGGATAAAGAAGAAGTGGTCCATGTACACAATGGAATATTAGCCATGGAAAACAATGAACCATTGCTCTCTGAGGCACCACACATGAGTCTGGAGATAATCACGAAACATGAGGTAACTCGGAAACCAAAGACCTGTATTCTATGATATCACTTATAGGCGTTATCTAATAACTGACACAAATGAATATATTTCCACAGAGAAAGACACTCACAGACTTAGAAAACAAACTATGCTCATCTAAATGGAAAGGTGGGGAGAAAGGATAAATTAAGATTAGTGTTGCTCTATCTATACAAAGACATATTATATACATTTCTCAAAAAGACCGACCATGTAGCAAGGGAGGTCTGCGGAAACCTCTGTAACATTTTACATGGGAAGAGGATCTGTACTTGAATAGACATATATACTGTACAAATGAACCAGATTGTGTACACCTAGGACAAACAATATTCTAAGCTTTACCCCAATTAAAAAAATTTTTTAAATCCAAGAAGAAATAATGAGACATAAACGTATGGGGGTTTCTCCATGCACATTCCAATTTAATTTACAACCTAGGAACACGACTGCCAGAAAGGCTCTGCTGCCCTAGTACCCAGATTTGGGAATGGAGAAATGCTGCCTGCTTGAGGCCACTTCCCACAACAGCAGCTTTAAACCCATTGCTAAAGGTCACTAAATATTCACCAAACTTGCAGTTCGGGAAATGACACCTGCTCTCTAAAAAAATTCTGGGGTGGAAAATCGACCAAAAATTTCAAAATAGGGCAACCTTCCAAGAAGACAATTTCAAGAGATATATTGTACTCCCAACTGTTTCCTTTTTTTTTAACAGAAAAGAAAACGGTGGAGAAAAATGATGAGTTTTACGAATTTTCAAAGACATGCAAACCCACATTACAAAAACCTATCAGCTCACAGCAGCCAGTATGGCCATTAGCATAAATGCGGCAAACAATAAATGCTGAAGCGATTGTGGAGAAATGCGTACCCTCGATTCTAACGGGGACGTGGTAAGTGCCAGTAATGAAAACACAAAGAAGGTGCTTTGAAAAGGAAAACACGGTGCTACCAGTCAGTCAATCACACCCACTGCTGGGCCTATCACCTGTGAAAATGAGAATCAAAAAGTCACAGGCTGGCAATCCTGCACTCCAACAATATTTACCATAGCCAACGCTTGGAAGCAATGAAAATGTCCATCAACCGAGGAATGCACAAAGTAGAAGTGGTCCACGTACACGGTGGAAAATTACTCCAATAAAAAATAAAAATTAAATTTAAAAATCCAACAAAAGTCAGGAGACATCAGCTTGTGTGGGTTTGTCCGGGCACACTCCACTCTAATTTATAACCGAGAAACACCACAGGCCGCAAGGGCTTCTCCCTAGTTACCAGGGTGGGGAACATAGAAAGGCTGCCACCCTCTGGCAGTTACCTGCAAAAGCAGCATTAAAGCCTGTGCTCATGGTCATTTCATAGGAACAAGTACTGCAGAACTGTAAATGAAACCTGCCCTCAAAATGTCTTGAGGGAGGTAATGGCCAAAACATTTCAAAATGTGACACATACTTTAAGAAAACAATTTGAAGAACTAAGGGGTAATCACAGCTTGAAAAATAAAAAGGACATGCCTTAAAGCTCAATTTCAACGGATTATGAGGCACGTGCGAATTCAACCACAAAAAGGTATCAGCTCACAATTGTCAGAATAACCATCAACAAGAAATCTACAAACAAAAATGCTGAAGGTGTTGTGGAGAAATGCGTACCCTCAACTTCAAGGGGGACGGAAGTTGGAAAGGGCCACAAATGAGAGCAGAATGGAGGTGCCTTAAAAAGGTAAACATTGAGCTACCATATGATCCAGCGGAACCACTCCTCGACATATAATCTAAGAAGAGAGAATTGGAAAGACACAGGCAGGCAAATCTGCATGGCACAGTATTACAATAGCCAAGATATGGAAGTAACCAAAAAGTCCACCAACAGATGGGTGGACAAAGAAGAACTCCTCCATGTACAGACGGAATATTCGCTAGTGAAAAAAATGAAACAATGCCATTTGCAGCACCATACATGAGTCTAGACGTAATCACGCCACCTGTAGTCAGTGAGAAAGCAAAAGACACATATCCTATCATATCACTTTTAGGAGTTACTTAAAAATTGATACCAATGAAGATATTTCCACAGAGAAAGGCAATCACAGATTCATTAAAAAAATCTTATGGTTCACCAAATAGAAAGGGATGAGGATTGGATACATTACCATATTGGGGTTAACAGAGATATACAAACCATGTGAAACATATAATCACCAAAGACGTACGGAAGACCAGGAGAAGACTACTCAACATTGTGGCATAACCTACATGGGAAAAGGATGCGTGGAAGAATAGAAACATGTATGTGTGTGAAAGAAGCACATCTTGCACACCTAGAACAAACAAACCATTGTAATCAAATGTGCTGGGATAAAGAATAACAAGTAAATTACAAATATGAACAAGAAGTTATGAGACATAAACTTAAAGGGCTTTGTCCTGGCACATTCCATTCTAATTTACAACCTAGAACACCACTTCCATTAAGCCTCTGTTTCCCTAGTTACGAAATTTGGAAAAGGAGAAATGCTGCCACCTTGTGGCCGTTTCCTGCAAGAGCAGCTTTAAACTCAGAGCTAATGCTCACTTAACATACACAAGGACTCAGGGCTGTAAAGGACACCTGTCCTAAAAAAATGTGCTGAAGGAGGGAATGGACAAAAAAATTCAAAACAGGCAAATGTTTCAAGAAGAGAGTATGAAGAGTTAAGTTTTACTCACGGTGTTTTAAAAAAAAGGAAAATGGATAAAAGCTCAACCTCAGGGAGTGTTAGACCCATGCAATCTATTCTATAAAAAGTTTCAACTTACACCAGTCGACTGACCATCAGCAAAAAGTCTACAAACAATAAATGCTGAAGGGGTTTTAGAGAACTGTGTCCCCTCTACCTGCTGGTGAGACGTAAAGGGGTAACAGCCAATAATGAGAACAGAAAGGAGCTGTGTTTAAAAGTAAAAATGGAGGTACCATTCAATCCAGCAGGCGCACCATTGGACCTCTCACCTGAGAAGACAAGAATCGAGAAGACTCAGGCCGCAAAAGCTGCAGTGCAGCCTTATTCACAATAGCCAAGACAGTGAAGCAATGAAAATGTCCAACAACAGGTGAATGGATAAAGAAGAAGTGGTCCATGTACACAATGGAATATTAGCCATGGAAAACAATGAACCATTGCTCTCTGAGGCACCACACATGAGTCTGGAGATAATCACGAAACATGAGGTAACTCGGAAACCAAAGACCTGTATTCTATGATATCACTTATAGGCGTTATCTAATAACTGACACAAATGAATATATTTCCACAGAGAAAGACACTCACAGACTTAGAAAACAAACTATGCTCATCTAAATGGAAAGGTGGGGAGAAAGGATAAATTAAGATTAGTGTTGCTCTATCTATACAAAGACATATTATATACATTTCTCAAAAAGACCGACCATGTAGCAAGGGAGGTCTGCGGAAACCTCTGTAACATTTTACATGGGAAGAGGATCTGTACTTGAATAGACATATATACTGTACAAATGAACCAGATTGTGTACACCTAGGACAAACAATATTCTAAGCTTTACCCCAATTAAAAAAATTTTTTAAATCCAAGAAGAAATAATGAGACATAAACGTATGGGGGTTTCTCCATGCACATTCCAATTTAATTTACAACCTAGGAACACGACTGCCAGAAAGGCTCTGCTGCCCTAGTACCCAGATTTGGGAATGGAGAAATGCTGCCTGCTTGAGGCCACTTCCCACAACAGCAGCTTTAAACCCATTGCTAAAGGTCACTAAATATTCACCAAACTTGCAGTTCGGGAAATGACACCTGCTCTCTAAAAAAATTCTGGGGTGGAAAATCGACCAAAAATTTCAAAATAGGGCAACCTTCCAAGAAGACAATTTCAAGAGATATATTGTACTCCCAACTGTTTCCTTTTTTTTTAACAGAAAAGAAAACGGTGGAGAAAAATGATGAGTTTTACGAATTTTCAAAGACATGCAAACCCACATTACAAAAACCTATCAGCTCACAGCAGCCAGTATGGCCATTAGCATAAATGCGGCAAACAATAAATGCTGAAGCGATTGTGGAGAAATGCGTACCCTCGATTCTAACGGGGACGTGGTAAGTGCCAGTAATGAAAACACAAAGAAGGTGCTTTGAAAAGGAAAACACGGTGCTACCAGTCAGTCAATCACACCCACTGCTGGGCCTATCACCTGTGAAAATGAGAATCAAAAAGTCACAGGCTGGCAATCCTGCACTCCAACAATATTTACCATAGCCAACGCTTGGAAGCAATGAAAATGTCCATCAACCGAGGAATGCACAAAGTAGAAGTGGTCCACGTACACGGTGGAAAATTACTCCAATAAAAAATAAAAATTAAATTTAAAAATCCAACAAAAGTCAGGAGACATCAGCTTGTGTGGGTTTGTCCGGGCACACTCCACTCTAATTTATAACCGAGAAACACCACAGGCCGCAAGGGCTTCTCCCTAGTTACCAGGGTGGGGAACATAGAAAGGCTGCCACCCTCTGGCAGTTACCTGCAAAAGCAGCATTAAAGCCTGTGCTCATGGTCATTTCATAGGAACAAGTACTGCAGAACTGTAAATGAAACCTGCCCTCAAAATGTCTTGAGGGAGGTAATGGCCAAAACATTTCAAAATGTGACACATACTTTAAGAAAACAATTTGAAGAACTAAGGGGTAATCACAGCTTGAAAAATAAAAAGGACATGCCTTAAAGCTCAATTTCAACGGATTATGAGGCACGTGCGAATTCAACCACAAAAAGGTATCAGCTCACAATTGTCAGAATAACCATCAACAAGAAATCTACAAACAAAAATGCTGAAGGTGTTGTGGAGAAATGCGTACCCTCAACTTCAAGGGGGACGGAAGTTGGAAAGGGCCACAAATGAGAGCAGAATGGAGGTGCCTTAAAAAGGTAAACATTGAGCTACCATATGATCCAGCGGAACCACTCCTCGACATATAATCTAAGAAGAGAGAATTGGAAAGACACAGGCAGGCAAATCTGCATGGCACAGTATTACAATAGCCAAGATATGGAAGTAACCAAAAAGTCCACCAACAGATGGGTGGACAAAGAAGAACTCCTCCATGTACAGACGGAATATTCGCTAGTGAAAAAAATGAAACAATGCCATTTGCAGCACCATACATGAGTCTAGACGTAATCACGCCACCTGTAGTCAGTGAGAAAGCAAAAGACACATATCCTATCATATCACTTTTAGGAGTTACTTAAAAATTGATACCAATGAAGATATTTCCACAGAGAAAGGCAATCACAGATTCATTAAAAAAATCTTATGGTTCACCAAATAGAAAGGGATGAGGATTGGATACATTACCATATTGGGGTTAACAGAGATATACAAACCATGTGAAACATATAATCACCAAAGACGTACGGAAGACCAGGAGAAGACTACTCAACATTGTGGCATAACCTACATGGGAAAAGGATGCGTGGAAGAATAGAAACATGTATGTGTGTGAAAGAAGCACATCTTGCACACCTAGAACAAACAAACCATTGTAATCAAATGTGCTGGGATAAAGAATAACAAGTAAATTACAAATATGAACAAGAAGTTATGAGACATAAACTTAAAGGGCTTTGTCCTGGCACATTCCATTCTAATTTACAACCTAGAACACCACTTCCATTAAGCCTCTGTTTCCCTAGTTACGAAATTTGGAAAAGGAGAAATGCTGCCACCTTGTGGCCGTTTCCTGCAAGAGCAGCTTTAAACTCAGAGCTAATGCTCACTTAACATACACAAGGACTCAGGGCTGTAAAGGACACCTGTCCTAAAAAAATGTGCTGAAGGAGGGAATGGACAAAAAAATTCAAAACAGGCAAATGTTTCAAGAAGAGAGTATGAAGAGTTAAGTTTTACTCACGGTGTTTTAAAAAAAAGGAAAATGGATAAAAGCTCAACCTCAGGGAGTGTTAGACCCATGCAATCTATTCTATAAAAAGTTTCAACTTACACCAGTCGACTGACCATCAGCAAAAAGTCTACAAACAATAAATGCTGAAGGGGTTTTAGAGAACTGTGTCCCCTCTACCTGCTGGTGAGACGTAAAGGGGTAACAGCCAATAATGAGAACAGAAAGGAGCTGTGTTTAAAAGTAAAAATGGAGGTACCATTCAATCCAGCAGGCGCACCATTGGACCTCTCACCTGAGAAGACAAGAATCGAGAAGACTCAGGCCGCAAAAGCTGCAGTGCAGCCTTATTCACAATAGCCAAGACAGTGAAGCAATGAAAATGTCCAACAACAGGTGAATGGATAAAGAAGAAGTGGTCCATGTACACAATGGAATATTAGCCATGGAAAACAATGAACCATTGCTCTCTGAGGCACCACACATGAGTCTGGAGATAATCACGAAACATGAGGTAACTCGGAAACCAAAGACCTGTATTCTATGATATCACTTATAGGCGTTATCTAATAACTGACACAAATGAATATATTTCCACAGAGAAAGACACTCACAGACTTAGAAAACAAACTATGCTCATCTAAAAGGAAAGGTGGGGAGAAAGGATAAATTAAGATTAGTGTTGCTCTATCTATACAAAGACATATTATATACATTTCTCAAAAAGACCGACCATGTAGCAAGGGAGGTCTGCGGAAACCTCTGTAACATTTTACATGGGAAGAGGATCTGTACTTGAATAGACATATATACTGTACAAATGAACCAGATTGTGTACACCTAGGACAAACAATATTCTAAGCTTTACCCCAATTAAAAAAATTTTTTAAATCCAAGAAGAAATAATGAGACATAAACGTATGGGGGTTTCTCCATGCACATTCCAATTTAATTTACAACCTAGGAACACGACTGCCAGAAAGGCTCTGCTGCCCTAGTACCCAGATTTGGGAATGGAGAAATGCTGCCTGCTTGAGGCCACTTCCCACAACAGCAGCTTTAAACCCATTGCTAAAGGTCACTAAATATTCACCAAACTTGCAGTTCGGGAAATGACACCTGCTCTCTAAAAAAATTCTGGGGTGGAAAATCGACCAAAAATTTCAAAATAGGGCAACCTTCCAAGAAGACAATTTCAAGAGATATATTGTACTCCCAACTGTTTCCTTTTTTTTTAACAGAAAAGAAAACGGTGGAGAAAAATGATGAGTTTTACGAATTTTCAAAGACATGCAAACCCACATTACAAAAACCTATCAGCTCACAGCAGCCAGTATGGCCATTAGCATAAATGCGGCAAACAATAAATGCTGAAGCGATTGTGGAGAAATGCGTACCCTCGATTCTAACGGGGACGTGGTAAGTGCCAGTAATGAAAACACAAAGAAGGTGCTTTGAAAAGGAAAACACGGTGCTACCAGTCAGTCAATCACACCCACTGCTGGGCCTATCACCTGTGAAAATGAGAATCAAAAAGTCACAGGCTGGCAATCCTGCACTCCAACAATATTTACCATAGCCAACGCTTGGAAGCAATGAAAATGTCCATCAACCGAGGAATGCACAAAGTAGAAGTGGTCCACGTACACGGTTGAAAATTACTCCAATAAAAAATAAAAATTAAATTTAAAAATCCAACAAAAGTCAGGAGACATCAGCTTGTGTGGGTTTGTCCGGGCACACTCCACTCTAATTTATAACCGAGAAACACCACAGGCCGCAAGGGCTTCTCCCTAGTTACCAGGGTGGGGAACATAGAAAGGCTGCCACCCTCTGGCAGTTACCTGCAAAAGCAGCATTAAAGCCTGTGCTCATGGTCATTTCATAGGAACAAGTACTGCAGAACTGTAAATGAAACCTGCCCTCAAAATGTCTTGAGGGAGGTAATGGCCAAAACATTTCAAAATGTGACACATACTTTAAGAAAACAATTTGAAGAACTAAGGGGTAATCACAGCTTGAAAAATAAAAAGGACATGCCTTAAAGCTCAATTTCAACGGATTATGAGGCACGTGCGAATTCAACCACAAAAAGGTATCAGCTCACAATTGTCAGAATAACCATCAACAAGAAATCTACAAACAAAAATGCTGAAGGTGTTGTGGAGAAATGCGTACCCTCAACTTCAAGGGGGACGGAAGTTGGAAAGGGCCACAAATGAGAGCAGAATGGAGGTGCCTTAAAAAGGTAAACATTGAGCTACCATATGATCCAGCGGAACCACTCCTCGACATATAATCTAAGAAGAGAGAATTGGAAAGACACAGGCAGGCAAATCTGCATGGCACAGTATTACAATAGCCAAGATATGGAAGTAACCAAAAAGTCCACCAACAGATGGGTGGACAAAGAAGAACTCCTCCATGTACAGACGGAATATTCGCTAGTGAAAAAAATGAAACAATGCCATTTGCAGCACCATACATGAGTCTAGACGTAATCACGCCACCTGTAGTCAGTGAGAAAGCAAAAGACACATATCCTATCATATCACTTTTAGGAGTTACTTAAAAATTGATACCAATGAAGATATTTCCACAGAGAAAGGCAATCACAGATTCATTAAAAAAATCTTATGGTTCACCAAATAGAAAGGGATGAGGATTGGATACATTACCATATTGGGGTTAACAGAGATATACAAACCATGTGAAACATATAATCACCAAAGACGTACGGAAGACCAGGAGAAGACTACTCAACATTGTGGCATAACCTACATGGGAAAAGGATGCGTGGAAGAATAGAAACATGTATGTGTGTGAAAGAAGCACATCTTGCACACCTAGAACAAACAAACCATTGTAATCAAATGTGCTGGGATAAAGAATAAAAAGTAAATTACAAATATGAACAAGAAGTTATGAGACATAAACTTAAAGGGCTTTGTCCTGGCACATTCCATTCTAATTTACAACCTAGAACACCACTTCCATTAAGCCTCTGTTTCCCTAGTTACGAAATTTGGAAAAGGAGAAATGCTGCCACCTTGTGGCCGTTTCCTGCAAGAGCAGCTTTAAACTCAGAGCTAATGCTCACTTAACATACACAAGGACTCAGGGCTGTAAAGGACACCTGTCCTAAAAAAATGTGCTGAAGGAGGGAATGGACAAAAAAATTCAAAACAGGCAAATGTTTCAAGAAGAGAGTATGAAGAGTTAAGTTTTACTCACGGTGTTTTAAAAAAAAGGAAAATGGATAAAAGCTCAACCTCAGGGAGTGTTAGACCCATGCAATCTATTCTATAAAAAGTTTCAACTTACACCAGTCGACTGACCATCAGCAAAAAGTCTACAAACAATAAATGCTGAAGGGGTTTTAGAGAACTGTGTCCCCTCTACCTGCTGGTGAGACGTAAAGGGGTAACAGCCAATAATGAGAACAGAAAGGAGCTGTGTTTAAAAGTAAAAATGGAGGTACCATTCAATCCAGCAGGCGCACCATTGGACCTCTCACCTGAGAAGACAAGAATCGAGAAGACTCAGGCCGCAAAAGCTGCAGTGCAGCCTTATTCACAATAGCCAAGACAGTGAAGCAATGAAAATGTCCAACAACAGGTGAATGGATAAAGAAGAAGTGGTCCATGTACACAATGGAATATTAGCCATGGAAAACAATGAACCATTGCTCTCTGAGGCACCACACATGAGTCTGGAGATAATCACGAAACATGAGGTAACTCGGAAACCAAAGACCTGTATTCTATGATATCACTTATAGGCGTTATCTAATAACTGACACAAATGAATATATTTCCACAGAGAAAGACACTCACAGACTTAGAAAACAAACTATGCTCATCTAAAAGGAAAGGTGGGGAGAAAGGATAAATTAAGATTAGTGTTGCTATATCTATACAAAGACATATTATATACATTTCTCAAAAAGACCGACCATGTAGCAAGGGAGGTCTGCGGAAACCTCTGTAACATTTTACATGGGAAGAGGATCTGTACTTGAATAGACATATATACTGTACAAATGAACCAGATTGTGTACACCTAGGACAAACAATATTCTAAGCTTTACCCCAATTAAAAAAATTTTTTAAATCCAAGAAGAAATAATGAGACATAAACGTATGGGGGTTTCTCCATGCACATTCCAATTTAATTTACAACCTAGGAACACGACTGCCAGAAAGGCTCTGCTGCCCTAGTACCCAGATTTGGGAATGGAGAAATGCTGCCTGCTTGAGGCCACTTCCCACAACAGCAGCTTTAAACCCATTGCTAAAGGTCACTAAATATTCACCAAACTTGCAGTTCGGGAAATGACACCTGCTCTCTAAAAAAATTCTGGGGTGGAAAATCGACCAAAAATTTCAAAATAGGGCAACCTTCCAAGAAGACAATTTCAAGAGATATATTGTACTCCCAACTGTTTCCTTTTTTTTTAACAGAAAAGAAAACGGTGGAGAAAAATGATGAGTTTTACGAATTTTCAAAGACATGCAAACCCACATTACAAAAACCTATCAGCTCACAGCAGCCAGTATGGCCATTAGCATAAATGCGGCAAACAATAAATGCTGAAGCGATTGTGGAGAAATGCGTACCCTCGATTCTAACGGGGACGTGGTAAGTGCCAGTAATGAAAACACAAAGAAGGTGCTTTGAAAAGGAAAACACGGTGCTACCAGTCAGTCAATCACACCCACTGCTGGGCCTATCACCTGTGAAAATGAGAATCAAAAAGTCACAGGCTGGCAATCCTGCACTCCAACAATATTTACCATAGCCAACGCTTGGAAGCAATGAAAATGTCCATCAACCGAGGAATGCACAAAGTAGAAGTGGTCCACGTACACGGTGGAAAATTACTCCAATAAAAAATAAAAATTAAATTTAAAAATCCAACAAAAGTCAGGAGACATCAGCTTGTGTGGGTTTGTCCGGGCACACTCCACTCTAATTTATAACCGAGAAACACCACAGGCCGCAAGGGCTTCTCCCTAGTTACCAGGGTGGGGAACATAGAAAGGCTGCCACCCTCTGGCAGTTACCTGCAAAAGCAGCATTAAAGCCTGTGCTCATGGTCATTTCATAGGAACAAGTACTGCAGAACTGTAAATGAAACCTGCCCTCAAAATGTCTTGAGGGAGGTAATGGCCAAAACATTTCAAAATGTGACACATACTTTAAGAAAACAATTTGAAGAACTAAGGGGTAATCACAGCTTGAAAAATAAAAAGGACATGCCTTAAAGCTCAATTTCAACGGATTATGAGGCACGTGCGAATTCAACCACAAAAAGGTATCAGCTCACAATTGTCAGAATAACCATCAACAAGAAATCTACAAACAAAAATGCTGAAGGTGTTGTGGAGAAATGCGTACCCTCAACTTCAAGGGGGACGGAAGTTGGAAAGGGCCACAAATGAGAGCAGAATGGAGGTGCCTTAAAAAGGTAAACATTGAGCTACCATATGATCCAGCGGAACCACTCCTCGACATATAATCTAAGAAGAGAGAATTGGAAAGACACAGGCAGGCAAATCTGCATGGCACAGTATTACAATAGCCAAGATATGGAAGTAACCAAAAAGTCCACCAACAGATGGGTGGACAAAGAAGAACTCCTCCATGTACAGACGGAATATTCGCTAGTGAAAAAAATGAAACAATGCCATTTGCAGCACCATACATGAGTCTAGACGTAATCACGCCACCTGTAGTAAGTGAGAAAGCAAAAGACACATATCCTATCATATCACTTTTAGGAGTTACTTAAAAATTGATACCAATGAAGATATTTCCACAGAGAAAGGCAATCACAGATTCATTAAAAAAATCTTATGGTTCACCAAATAGAAAGGGATGAGGATTGGATACATTACCATATTGGGGTTAACGGAGATATACAAACCATGTGAAACATATAATCACCAAAGACGTACGGAAGACCAGGAGAAGACTACTCAACATTGTGGCATAACCTACATGGGAAAAGGATGCGTGGAAGAATAGAAACATGTATGTGTGTGAAAGAAGCACATCTTGCACACCTAGAACAAACAAACCATTGTAATCAAATGTGCTGGGATAAAGAATAACAAGTAAATTACAAATATGAACAAGAAGTTATGAGACATAAACTTAAAGGGCTTTGTCCTGGCACATTCCATTCTAATTTACAACCTAGAACACCACTTCCATTAAGCCTCTGTTTCCCTAGTTACGAAATTTGGAAAAGGAGAAATGCTGCCACCTTGTGGCCGTTTCCTGCAAGAGCAGCTTTAAACTCAGAGCTAATGCTCACTTAACATACACAAGGACTCAGGGCTGTAAAGGACACCTGTCCTAAAAAAATGTGCTGAAGGAGGGAATGGACAAAAAAATTCAAAACAGGCAAATGTTTCAAGAAGAGAGTATGAAGAGTTAAGTTTTACTCACGGTGTTTTAAAAAAAAGGAAAATGGATAAAAGCTCAACCTCAGGGAGTGTTAGACCCATGCAATCTATTCTATAAAAAGTTTCAACTTACACCAGTCGACTGACCATCAGCAAAAAGTCTACAAACAATAAATGCTGAAGGGGTTTTAGAGAACTGTGTCCCCTCTACCTGCTGGTGAGACGTAAAGGGGTAACAGCCAATAATGAGAACAGAAAGGAGCTGTGTTTAAAAGTAAAAATGGAGGTACCATTCAATCCAGCAGGCGCACCATTGGACCTCTCACCTGAGAAGACAAGAATCGAGAAGACTCAGGCCGCAAAAGCTGCAGTGCAGCCTTATTCACAATAGCCAAGACAGTGAAGCAATGAAAATGTCCAACAACAGGTGAATGGATAAAGAAGAAGTGGTCCATGTACACAATGGAATATTAGCCATGGAAAACAATGAACCATTGCTCTCTGAGGCACCACACATGAGTCTGGAGATAATCACGAAACATGAGGTAACTCGGAAACCAAAGACCTGTATTCTATGATATCACTTATAGGCGTTATCTAATAACTGACACAAATGAATATATTTCCACAGAGAAAGACACTCACAGACTTAGAAAACAAACTATGCTCATCTAAAAGGAAAGGTGGGGAGAAAGGATAAATTAAGATTAGTGTTGCTATATCTATACAAAGACATATTATATACATTTCTCAAAAAGACCGACCATGTAGCAAGGGAGGTCTGCGGAAACCTCTGTAACATTTTACATGGGAAGAGGATCTGTACTTGAATAGACATATATACTGTACAAATGAACCAGATTGTGTACACCTAGGACAAACAATATTCTAAGCTTTACCCCAATTAAAAAAATTTTTTAAATCCAAGAAGAAATAATGAGACATAAACGTATGGGGGTTTCTCCATGCACATTCCAATTTAATTTACAACCTAGGAACACGACTGCCAGAAAGGCTCTGCTGCCCTAGTACCCAGATTTGGGAATGGAGAAATGCTGCCTGCTTGAGGCCACTTCCCACAACAGCAGCTTTAAACCCATTGCTAAAGGTCACTAAATATTCACCAAACTTGCAGTTCGGGAAATGACACCTGCTCTCTAAAAAAATTCTGGGGTGGAAAATCGACCAAAAATTTCAAAATAGGGCAACCTTCCAAGAAGACAATTTCAAGAGATATATTGTACTCCCAACTGTTTCCTTTTTTTTTAACAGAAAAGAAAACGGTGGAGAAAAATGATGAGTTTTACGAATTTTCAAAGACATGCAAACCCACATTACAAAAACCTATCAGCTCACAGCAGCCAGTATGGCCATTAGCATAAATGCGGCAAACAATAAATGCTGAAGCGATTGTGGAGAAATGCGTACCCTCGATTCTAACGGGGACGTGGTAAGTGCCAGTAATGAAAACACAAAGAAGGTGCTTTGAAAAGGAAAACACGGTGCTACCAGTCAGTCAATCACACCCACTGCTGGGCCTATCACCTGTGAAAATGGGAATCAAAAAGTCACAGGCTGGCAATCCTGCACTCCAACAATATTTACCATAGCCAACGCTTGGAAGCAATGAAAATGTCCATCAACCGAGGAATGCACAAAGTAGAAGTGGTCCACGTACACGGTGGAAAATTACTCCAATAAAAAATAAAAATTAAATTTAAAAATCCAACAAAAGTCAGGAGACATCAGCTTGTGTGGGTTTGTCCGGGCACACTCCACTCTAATTTATAACCGAGAAACACCACAGGCCGCAAGGGCTTCTCCCTAGTTACCAGGGTGGGGAACATAGAAAGGCTGCCACCCTCTGGCAGTTACCTGCAAAAGCAGCATTAAAGCCTGTGCTCATGGTCATTTCATAGGAACAAGTACTGCAGAACTGTAAATGAAACCTGCCCTCAAAATGTCTTGAGGGAGGTAATGGCCAAAACATTTCAAAATGTGACACATACTTTAAGAAAACAATTTGAAGAACTAAGGGGTAATCACAGCTTGAAAAATAAAAAGGACATGCCTTAAAGCTCAATTTCAACGGATTATGAGGCACGTGCGAATTCAACCACAAAAAGGTATCAGCTCACAATTGTCAGAATAACCATCAACAAGAAATCTACAAACAAAAATGCTGAAGGTGTTGTGGAGAAATGCGTACCCTCAACTTCAAGGGGGACGGAAGTTGGAAAGGGCCACAAATGAGAGCAGAATGGAGGTGCCGTAAAAAGGTAAACATTGAGCTACCATATGATCCAGCAGAAGCACTCCTCGACATATAATCTAAGAAGAGAGAATTGGAAAGACACAGGCAGGCAAATCTGCATGGCACAGTATTACAATAGCCAAGATATGGAAGTAACCAAAAAGTCCACCAACAGATGGGTGGACAAAGAAGAACTCCTCCATGTACAGATGGAATATTCGCTAGTGAAAAAAATGAAACAATGCCATTTGCAGCACCATACATGAGTCTAGACGTAATCACGCCACCTGTAGTCAGTGAGAAAGCAAAAGACACATATCCTATCATATCACTTTTAGGAGTTACTTAAAAATTGATACCAATGAAGATATTTCCACAGAGAAAGGCAATCACAGATTCATTAAAAAAATCTTATGGTTCACCAAATAGAAAGGGATGAGGATTGGATACATTACCATATTGGGGTTAACAGAGATATACAAACCATGTGAAACATATAATCACCAAAGACGTACGGAAGACCAGGAGAAGACTACTCAACATTGTGGCATAACCTACATGGGAAAAGGATGCGTGGAAGAATAGAAACATGTATGTGTGTGAAAGAAGCACATCTTGCACACCTAGAACAAACAAACCATTGTAATCAAATGTGCTGGGATAAAGAATAACAAGTAAATTACAAATATGAACAAGAAGTTATGAGACATAAACTTAAAGGGCTTTTTCCTGGCACATTCCATTCTAATTTACAACCTAGAACACCACTTCCATTAAGCCTCTGTTTCCCTAGTTACGAAATTTGGAAAAGGAGAAATGCTGCCACCTTGTGGCCGTTTCCTGCAAGAGCAGCTTTAAACTCAGAGCTAATGCTCACTTAACATACACAAGGACTCAGGGCTGTAAAGGACACCTGTCCTAAAAAAATGTGCTGAAGGAGGGAATGGACAAAAAAATTCAAAACAGGCAAATGTTTCAAGAAGAGAGTATGAAGAGTTAAGTTTTACTCACGGTGTTTTAAAAAAAAGGAAAATGGATAAAAGCTCAACCTCAGGGAGTGTTAGACCCATGCAATCTATTCTATAAAAAGTTTCAACTTACACCAGTCGACTGACCATCAGCAAAAAGTCTACAAACAATAAATGCTGAAGGGGTTTTAGAGAACTGTGTCCCCTCTACCTGCTGGTGAGACGTAAAGGGGTAACAGCCAATAATGAGAACAGAAAGGAGCTGTGTTTAAAAGTAAAAATGGAGGTACCATTCAATCCAGCAGGCGCACCATTGGACCTCTCACCTGAGAAGACAAGAATCGAGAAGACTCAGGCCGCAAAAGCTGCAGTGCAGCCTTATTCACAATAGCCAAGACAGTGAAGCAATGAAAATGTCCAACAACAGGTGAATGGATAAAGAAGAAGTGGTCCATGTACACAATGGAATATTAGCCATGGAAAACAATGAACCATTGCTCTCTGAGGCACCACACATGAGTCTGGAGATAATCACGAAACATGAGGTAACTCGGAAACCAAAGACCTGTATTCTATGATATCACTTATAGGCGTTATCTAATAACTGACACAAATGAATATATTTCCACAGAGAAAGACACTCACAGACTTAGAAAACAAACTATGCTCATCTAAAAGGAAAGGTGGGGAGAAAGGATAAATTAAGATTAGTGTTGCTATATCTATACAAACACATATTATATACATTTCTCAAAAAGACCGACCATGTAGCAAGGGAGGTCTGCGGAAACCTCTGTAACATTTTACATGGGAAGAGGATCTGTACTTGAATAGACATATATAATGTACAAATGAACCAGATTGTGTACACCTAGGACAAACAATATTCTAAGCTTTACCCCAATTAAAAAAAAATTTTTAAATCCAAGAAGAAATAATGAGACATAAACGTATGGGGGTTTCTCCATGCACATTCCAATTTAATTTACAACCTAGGAACACGACTGCCAGAAAGGCTCTGCTGCCCTAGTACCCAGATTTGGGAATGGAGAAATGCTGCCTGCTTGAGGCCACTTCCCACAACAGCAGCTTTAAACCCATTGCTAAAGGTCACTAAATATTCACCAAACTTGCAGTTCGGGAAATGACACCTGCTCTCTAAAAAAATTCTGGGGTGGAAAATCGACCAAAAATTTCAAAATAGGGCAACCTTCCAAGAAGACAATTTCAAGAGATATATTGTACTCCCAACTGTTTCCTTTTTTTTTAACAGAAAAGAAAACGGTGGAGAAAAATGATGAGTTTTACGAATTTTCAAAGACATGCAAACCCACATTACAAAAACCTATCAGCTCACAGCAGCCAGTATGGCCATTAGCATAAATGCGGCAAACAATAAATGCTGAAGCGATTGTGGAGAAATGCGTACCCTCGATTCTAACGGGGACGTGGTAAGTGCCAGTAATGAAAACACAAAGAAGGTTCTTTGAAAAGGAAAACACGGTGCTACCAGTCAGTCAATCACACCCACTGCTGGGCCTATCACCTGTGAAAATGGGAATCAAAAAGTCACAGGCTGGCAATCCTGCACTCCAACAATATTTACCATAGCCAACGCTTGGAAGCAATGAAAATGTCCATCAACCGAGGAATGCACAAAGTAGAAGTGGTCCACGTACACGGTGGAAAATTACTCCAATAAAAAATAAAAATTAAATTTAAAAATCCAACAAAAGTCAGGAGACATCAGCTTGTGTGGGTTTGTCCGGGCACACTCCACTCTAATTTATAACCGAGAAACACCACAGGCCGCAAGGGCTTCTCCCTAGTTACCAGGGTGGGGAACATAGAAAGGCTGCCACCCTCTGGCAGTTACCTGCAAAAGCAGCATTAAAGCCTGTGCTCATGGTCATTTCATAGGAACAAGTACTGCAGAACTGTAAATGAAACCTGCCCTCAAAATGTCTTGAGGGAGGTAATGGCCAAAACATTTCAAAATGTGACACATACTTTAAGAAAACAATTTGAAGAACTAAGGGGTAATCACAGCTTGAAAAATAAAAAGGACATGCCTTAAAGCTCAATTTCAACGGATTATGAGGCACGTGCGAATTCAACCACAAAAAGGTATCAGCTCACAATTGTCAGAATAACCATCAACAAGAAATCTACAAACAAAAATGCTGAAGGTGTTGTGGAGAAATGCGTACCCTCAACTTCAAGGGGGACGGAAGTTGGAAAGGGCCACAAATGAGAGCAGAATGGAGGTGCCTTAAAAAGGTAAACATTGAGCTACCATATGATCCAGCGGAACCACTCCTCGACATATAATCTAAGAAGAGAGAATTGGAAAGACACAGGCAGGCAAATCTGCATGGCACAGTATTACAATAGCCAAGATATGGAAGTAACCAAAAAGTCCACCAACAGATGGGTGGACAAAGAAGAACTCCTCCATGTACAGATGGAATATTCGCTAGTGAAAAAAATGAAACAATGCCATTTGCAGCACCATACATGAGTCTAGACGTAATCACGCCACCTGTAGTCAGTGAGAAAGCAAAAGACACATATCCTATCATATCACTTTTAGGAGTTACTTAAAAATTGATACCAATGAAGATATTTCCACAGAGAAAGGCAATCACAGATTCATTAAAAAAATCTTATGGTTCACCAAATAGAAAGGGATGAGGATTGGATACATTACCATATTGGGGTTAACAGAGATATACAAACCATGTGAAACATATAATCACCAAAGACGTACGGAAGACCAGGAGAAGACTACTCAACATTGTGGCATAACCTACATGGGAAAAGGATGCGTGGAAGAATAGAAACATGTATGTGTGTGAAAGAAGCACATCTTGCACACCTAGAACAAACAAACCATTGTAATCAAATGTGCTGGGATAAAGAATAACAAGTAAATTACAAATATGAACAAGAAGTTATGAGACATAAACTTAAAGGGCTTTTTCCTGGCACATTCCATTCTAATTTACAACCTAGAACACCACTTCCATTAAGCCTCTGTTTCCCTAGTTACGAAATTTGGAAAAGGAGAAATGCTGCCACCTTGTGGCCGTTTCCTGCAAGAGCAGCTTTAAACTCAGAGCTAATGCTCACTTAACATACACAAGGACTCAGGGCTGTAAAGGACACCTGTCCTAAAAAAATGTGCTGAAGGAGGGAATGGACAAAAAAATTCAAAACAGGCAAATGTTTCAAGAAGAGAGTATGAAGAGTTAAGTTTTACTCACGGTGTTTTAAAAAAAAGGAAAATGGATAAAAGCTCAACCTCAGGGAGTGTTAGACCCATGCAATCTATTCTATAAAAAGTTTCAACTTACACCAGTCGACTGACCATCAGCAAAAAGTCTACAAACAATAAATGCTGAAGGGGTTTTAGAGAACTGTGTCCCCTCTACCTGCTGGTGAGACGTAAAGGGGTAACAGCCAATAATGAGAACAGAAAGGAGCTGTGTTTAAAAGTAAAAATGGAGGTACCATTCAATCCAGCAGGCGCACCATTGGACCTCTCACCTGAGAAGACAAGAATCGAGAAGACTCAGGCCGCAAAAGCTGCAGTGCAGCCTTATTCACAATAGCCAAGACAGTGAAGCAATGAAAATGTCCAACAACAGGTGAATGGATAAAGAAGAAGTGGTCCATGTACACAATGGAATATTAGCCATGGAAAACAATGAACCATTGCTCTCTGAGGCACCACACATGAGTCTGGAGATAATCACGAAACATGAGGTAACTCGGAAACCAAAGACCTGTATTCTATGATATCACTTATAGGCGTTATCTAATAACTGACACAAATGAATATATTTCCACAGAGAAAGACACTCACAGACTTAGAAAACAAACTATGCTCATCTAAAAGGAAAGGTGGGGAGAAAGGATAAATTAAGATTAGTGTTGCTATATCTATACAAACACATATTATATACATTTCTCAAAAAGACCGACCATGTAGCAAGGGAGGTCTGCGGAAACCTCTGTAACATTTTACATGGGAAGAGGATCTGTACTTGAATAGACATATATAATGTACAAATGAACCAGATTGTGTACACCTAGGACAAACAATATTCTAAGCTTTACCCCAATTAAAAAAAATTTTTTAAATCCAAGAAGAAATAATGAGACATAAACGTATGGGGGTTTCTCCATGCACATTCCAATTTAATTTACAACCTAGGAACACGACTGCCAGAAAGGCTCTGCTGCCCTAGTACCCAGATTTGGGAATGGAGAAATGCTGCCTGCTTGAGGCCACTTCCCACAACAGCAGCTTTAAACCCATTGCTAAAGGTCACTAAATATTCACCAAACTTGCAGTTCGGGAAATGACACCTGCTCTCTAAAAAAATTCTGGGGTGGAAAATTGACCAAAAATTTCAAAATAGGGCAACCTTCCAAGAAGACAATTTCAAGAGATATATTGTACTCCCAACTGTTTCCTTTTTTTTTAACAGAAAAGAAAACGGTGGAGAAAAATGATGAGTTTTACGAATTTTCAAAGACATGCAAACCCACATTACAAAAACCTATCAGCTCACAGCAGCCAGTATGGCCATTAGCATAAATGCGGCAAACAATAAATGCTGAAGCGATTGTGGAGAAATGCGTACCCTCGATTCTAACGGGGACGTGGTAAGTGCCAGTAATGAAAACACAAAGAAGGTGCTTTGAAAAGGAAAACACGGTGCTACCAGTCAGTCAATCACACCCACTGCTGGGCCTATCACCTGTGAAAATGGGAATCAAAAAGTCACAGGCTGGCAATCCTGCACTCCAACAATATTTACCATAGCCAACGCTTGGAAGCAATGAAAATGTCCATCAACCGAGGAATGCACAAAGTAGAAGTGGTCCACGTACACGGTGGAAAATTACTCCAATAAAAAATAAAAATTAAATTTAAAAATCCAACAAAAGTCAGGAGACATCAGCTTGTGTGGGTTTGTCCGGGCACACTCCACTCTAATTTATAACCGAGAAACACCACAGGCCGCAAGGGCTTCTCCCTAGTTACCAGGGTGGGGAACATAGAAAGGCTGCCACCCTCTGGCAGTTACCTGCAAAAGCAGCATTAAAGCCTGTGCTCATGGTCATTTCATAGGAACAAGTACTGCAGAACTGTAAATGAAACCTGCCCTCAAAATGTCTTGAGGGAGGTAATGGCCAAAACATTTCAAAATGTGACACATACTTTAAGAAAACAATTTGAAGAACTAAGGGGTAATCACAGCTTGAAAAATAAAAAGGACATGCCTTAAAGCTCAATTTCAACGGATTATGAGGCACGTGCGAATTCAACCACAAAAAGGTATCAGCTCACAATTGTCAGAATAACCATCAACAAGAAATCTACAAACAAAAATGCTGAAGGTGTTGTGGAGAAATGCGTACCCTCAACTTCAAGGGGGACGGAAGTTGGAAAGGGCCACAAATGAGAGCAGAATGGAGGTGCCTTAAAAAGGTAAACATTGAGCTACCATATGATCCAGCGGAACCACTCCTCGACATATAATCTAAGAAGAGAGAATTGGAAAGACACAGGCAGGCAAATCTGCATGGCACAGTATTACAATAGCCAAGATATGGAAGTAACCAAAAAGTCCACCAACAGATGGGTGGACAAAGAAGAACTCCTCCATGTACAGATGGAATATTCGCTAGTGAAAAAAATGAAACAATGCCATTTGCAGCACCATACATGAGTCTAGACGTAATCACGCCACCTGTAGTCAGTGAGAAAGCAAAAGACACATATCCTATCATATCACTTTTAGGAGTTACTTAAAAATTGATACCAATGAAGATATTTCCACAGAGAAAGGCAATCACAGATTCATTAAAAAAATCTTATGGTTCACCAAATAGAAAGGGATGAGGATTGGATACATTACCATATTGGGGTTAACAGAGATATACAAACCATGTGAAACATATAATCACCAAAGACGTACGGAAGACCAGGAGAAGACTACTCAACATTGTGGCATAACCTACATGGGAAAAGGATGCGTGGAAGAATAGAAACATGTATGTGTGTGAAAGAAGCACATCTTGCACACCTAGAACAAACAAACCATTGTAATCAAATGTGCTGGGATAAAGAATAACAAGTAAATTACAAATATGAACAAGAAGTTATGAGACATAAACTTAAAGGGCTTTTTCCTGGCACATTCCATTCTAATTTACAACCTAGAACACCACTTCCATTAAGCCTCTGTTTCCCTAGTTACGAAATTTGGAAAAGGAGAAATGCTGCCACCTTGTGGCCGTTTCCTGCAAGAGCAGCTTTAAACTCAGAGCTAATGCTCACTTAACATACACAAGGACTCAGGGCTGTAAAGGACACCTGTCCTAAAAAAATGTGCTGAAGGAGGGAATGGACAAAAAAATTCAAAACAGGCAAATGTTTCAAGAAGAGAGTATGAAGAGTTAAGTTTTACTCACGGTGTTTTAAAAAAAAGGAAAATGGATAAAAGCTCAACCTCAGGGAGTGTTAGACCCATGCAATCTATTCTATAAAAAGTTTCAACTTACACCAGTCGACTGACCATCAGCAAAAAGTCTACAAACAATAAATGCTGAAGGGGTTTTAGAGAACTGTGTCCCCTCTACCTGCTGGTGAGACGTAAAGGGGTAACAGCCAATAATGAGAACAGAAAGGAGCTGTGTTTAAAAGTAAAAATGGAGGTACCATTCAATCCAGCAGGCGCACCATTGGACCTCTCACCTGAGAAGACAAGAATCGAGAAGACTCAGGCCGCAAAAGCTGCAGTGCAGCCTTATTCACAATAGCCAAGACAGTGAAGCAATGAAAATGTCCAACAACAGGTGAATGGATAAAGAAGAAGTGGTCCATGTACACAATGGAATATTAGCCATGGAAAACAATGAACCATTGCTCTCTGAGGCACCACACATGAGTCTGGAGATAATCACGAAACATGAGGTAACTCGGAAACCAAAGACCTGTATTCTATGATATCACTTATAGGCGTTATCTAATAACTGACACAAATGAATATATTTCCACAGAGAAAGACACTCACAGACTTAGAAAACAAACTATGCTCATCTAAAAGGAAAGGTGGGGAGAAAGGATAAATTAAGATTAGTGTTGCTATATCTATACAAACACATATTATATACATTTCTCAAAAAGACCGACCATGTAGCAAGGGAGGTCTGCGGAAACCTCTGTAACATTTTACATGGGAAGAGGATCTGTACTTGAATAGACATATATAATGTACAAATGAACCAGATTGTGTACACCTAGGACAAACAATATTCTAAGCTTTACCCCAATTAAAAAAAATTTTTTAAATCCAAGAAGAAATAATGAGACATAAACGTATGGGGGTTTCTCCATGCACATTCCAATTTAATTTACAACCTAGGAACACGACTGCCAGAAAGGCTCTGCTGCCCTAGTACCCAGATTTGGGAATGGAGAAATGCTGCCTGCTTGAGGCCACTTCCCACAACAGCAGCTTTAAACCCATTGCTAAAGGTCACTAAATATTCACCAAACTTGCAGTTCGGGAAATGACACCTGCTCTCTAAAAAAATTCTGGGGTGGAAAATCGACCAAAAATTTCAAAATAGGGCAACCTTCCAAGAAGACAATTTCAAGAGATATATTGTACTCCCAACTGTTTCCTTTTTTTTTAACAGAAAAGAAAACGGTGGAGAAAAATGATGAGTTTTACGAATTTTCAAAGACATGCAAACCCACATTACAAAAACCTATCAGCTCACAGCAGCCAGTATGGCCATTAGCATAAATGCGGCAAACAATAAATGCTGAAGCGATTGTGGAGAAATGCGTACCCTCAATTCTAACGGGGACGTGGTAAGTGCCAGTAATGAAAACACAAAGAAGGTGCTTTGAAAAGGAAAACACGGTGCTACCAGTCAGTCAATCACACCCACTGCTGGGCCTATCACCTGTGAAAATGGGAATCAAAAAGTCACAGGCTGGCAATCCTGCACTCCAACAATATTTACCATAGCCAACGCTTGGAAGCAATGAAAATGTCCATCAACCGAGGAATGCACAAAGTAGAAGTGGTCCACGTACACGGTGGAAAATTACTCCAATAAAAAATAAAAATTAAATTTAAAAATCCAACAAAAGTCAGGAGACATCAGCTTGTGTGGGTTTGTCCGGGCACACTCCACTCTAATTTATAACCGAGAAACACCACAGGCCGCAAGGGCTTCTCCCTAGTTACCAGGGTGGGGAACATAGAAAGGCTGCCACCCTCTGGCAGTTACCTGCAAAAGCAGCATTAAAGCCTGTGCTCATGGTCATTTCATAGGAACAAGTACTGCAGAACTGTAAATGAAACCTGCCCTCAAAATGTCTTGAGGGAGGTAATGGCCAAAACATTTCAAAATGTGACACATACTTTAAGAAAACAATTTGAAGAACTAAGGGGTAATCACAGCTTGAAAAATAAAAAGGACATGCCTTAAAGCTCAATTTCAACGGATTATGAGGCACGTGCGAATTCAACCACAAAAAGGTATCAGCTCACAATTGTCAGAATAACCATCAACAAGAAATCTACAAACAAAAATGCTGAAGGTGTTGTGGAGAAATGCGTACCCTCAACTTCAAGGGGGACGGAAGTTGGAAAGGGCCACAAATGAGAGCAGAATGGAGGTGCCTTAAAAAGGTAAACATTGAGCTACCATATGATCCAGCGGAACCACTCCTCGACATATAATCTAAGAAGAGAGAATTGGAAAGACACAGGCAGGCAAATCTGCATGGCACAGTATTACAATAGCCAAGATATGGAAGTAACCAAAAAGTCCACCAACAGATGGGTGGACAAAGAAGAACTCCTCCATGTACAGACGGAATATTCGCTAGTGAAAAAAATGAAACAATGCCATTTGCAGCACCATACATGAGTCTAGACGTAATCACGCCACCTGTAGTCAGTGAGAAAGCAAAAGACACATATCCTATCATATCACTTTTAGGAGTTACTTAAAAATTGATACCAATGAAGATATTTCCACAGAGAAAGGCAATCACAGATTCATTAAAAAAATCTTATGGTTCACCAAATAGAAAGGGATGAGGATTGGATACATTACCATATTGGGGTTAACAGAGATATACAAACCATGTGAAACATATAATCACCAAAGACGTACGGAAGACCAGGAGAAGACTACTCAACATTGTGGCATAACCTACATGGGAAAAGGATGCGTGGAAGAATAGAAACATGTATGTGTGTGAAAGAAGCACATCTTGCACACCTAGAACAAACAAACCATTGTAATCAAATGTGCTGGGATAAAGAATAACAAGTAAATTACAAATATGAACAAGAAGTTATGAGACATAAACTTAAAGGGCTTTTTCCTGGCACATTCCATTCTAATTTACAACCTAGAACACCACTTCCATTAAGCCTCTGTTTCCCTAGTTACGAAATTTGGAAAAGGAGAAATGCTGCCACCTTGTGGCCGTTTCCTGCAAGAGCAGCTTTAAACTCAGAGCTAATGCTCACTTAACATACACAAGGACTCAGGGCTGTAAAGGACACCTGTCCTAAAAAAATGTGCTGAAGGAGGGAATGGACAAAAAAATTCAAAACAGGCAAATGTTTCAAGAAGAGAGTATGAAGAGTTAAGTTTTACTCACGGTGTTTTAAAAAAAAGGAAAATGGATAAAAGCTCAACCTCAGGGAGTGTTAGACCCATGCAATCTATTCTATAAAAAGTTTCAACTTACACCAGTCGACTGACCATCAGCAAAAAGTCTACAAACAATAAATGCTGAAGGGGTTTTAGAGAACTGTGTCCCCTCTACCTGCTGGTGAGACGTAAAGGGGTAACAGCCAATAATGAGAACAGAAAGGAGCTGTGTTTAAAAGTAAAAATGGAGGTACCATTCAATCCAGCAGGCGCACCATTGGACCTCTCACCTGAGAAGACAAGAATCGAGAAGACTCAGGCCGCAAAAGCTGCAGTGCAGCCTTATTCACAATAGCCAAGACAGTGAAGCAATGAAAATGTCCAACAACAGGTGAATGGATAAAGAAGAAGTGGTCCATGTACACAATGGAATATTAGCCATGGAAAACAATGAACCATTGCTCTCTGAGGCACCACAAATGAGTCTGGAGATAATCACGAAACATGAGGTAACTCGGAAACCAAAGACCTGTATTCTATGATATCACTTATAGGCGTTATCTAATAACTGACACAAATGAATATATTTCCACAGAGAAAGACACTCACAGACTTAGAAAACAAACTATGCTCATCTAAAAGGAAAGGTGGGGAGAAAGGATAAATTAAGATTAGTGTTGCTATATCTATACAAACACATATTATATACATTTCTCAAAAAGACCGACCATGTAGCAAGGGAGGTCTGCGGAAACCTCTGTAACATTTTACATGGGAAGAGGATCTGTACTTGAATAGACATATATAATGTACAAATGAACCAGATTGTGTACACCTAGGACAAACAATATTCTAAGCTTTACCCCAATTAAAAAATTTTTTTAAATCCAAGAAGAAATAATGAGACATAAACGTATGGGGGTTTCTCCATGCACATTTCAATTTAATTTACAACCTAGGAACACGACTTGCAGAAAGGCTCTGCTGCCCTACTACCCAGATTTGGGAATGGAGAAATGCTGCCTGCTTGAGGCCACTTCCCACAACAGCAGCTTTAAACCCATTGCTAAAGGTCACTAAATATTCACCAAACTTTAGTTCGGGAAATGACACCTGCTCTCTAAAAAAATTATGGGGTGGAAAATCGACCAAAAATTTCAAAATAGGGCAACCTTCCAAGAAGACAATTTCAAGAGATATATTGTACTCCCAACTGTTTCCTTTTTTTTAACAGAAAAGAAAACGGTGGAGAAAAATGATGAGTTTTACGAATTTTCAAAGACATGCAAACCCAAATTACAAAACCCTATCAGCTCACAGCAGCCAGTATGGCCATTAGCATAAATGCGGCAAACAATAAATGCTGAAGCGATTGTGGAGAAATGCGTACCCTCGATTCTAAGGGGGACGTGGTAAGTGCCAGTAATGAAAACACAAAGATGGTGCTTTGAAAAGGAAAACACGGTGCTACCAGTCAGTCAATCACACCCACTTCTGGGCCTATCACCTGTGAAAATGAGAATCAAAAAGTCACAGGCTGGCAATCCTGCACTCCAACAATATTTACCATAGCCAACGCTTGGGAGCAATGAAAATGTCCATCAACCGAGGAATGCACAAAGTAGAAGTGGTCCACGTACACGGTGCAAAATTACTCCAATAAAAACTAAAAATTAAATTTAAAAATCCAACAAAAGTAAGGAGACATCAGCTTGTGTGGGTTTGTCCGGGCACACTCCACTCTAATTTATAACCGAGAAACACCACAGGCCGCAATGGCTTCTCCCTAGTTACCAGGGTGGGGAACATAGAAAGGCTGCCACCCTCTGGCAGTTACCTGCAAAAGCAGCATTAAAGCCTGTGCTAATGGTCATTTCATAGGAACAAGTACCGCAGAACTGTTAATGAAACCTGCCCTCAAAATGTCTTGAGGGAGGTAATGGCCAAAACATTTCAAAATGTGACGCATACTTTAAGAGAACAATTTGAAGAACTAAGGGGTAATCACAGCTTGAAAAATAAAAAGGACATGCCTTAAAGCTCAATTTCAACGGATTATGAGGCACGTGCGAATTCAACCACAAAAAGGTATCAGCTCACAATTGTCAGAATAACCATCAACAAGAAATCTACAAACAAAAATGCTGAAGGTGTTGTGGAGAAATGTGTACCCTCAACTTCAAGGGGGACGTAAGTTGGAAAGGGCCACAAATGAGAGCAGAATGGAGGTGCCTTAAAAAGGTAAACATTGAGCTACCATATGATCCAGCAGAAGCACTCCTCGACATATAATCTAAGAAGAGAGAATTGGAAAGACACAGGCAGGCAAATCTGCATGGCACAGTATTACAATAGCCAAGATATGGAAGTAACCAAAAAGTCCACCAACAGATGGGTGGACAAAGAAGAACTCCTCCATGTACAGATGGAATATTCGCTAGTGAAAAAAATGAAACAATGCCATTTGCAGCACCATACATGAGTCTAGACGTAATCACGCCACCTGTAGTAAGTGAGAAAGGAAAGACACATATCCTATCATATCACTTTTAGGAGTTACTTAAAAATTGATACCAATGAAGATATTTCCACAGAGAAAGGCAATCACAGATTCATTAAAAAAATCTTATGGTTCACCAAATAGAAAGGGATGAGGATTGGATACATTACCATACTGGGGTTAACAGAGATATACATACCATGTGAAATATATAATCACCAAAGACGTACGGAAGACCAGGAGAAGACTACTCAACATTGTGTCATAACCTACATGGGAAAAGGATGCGAGGAAGAATAGATATACGTATATGTGTGAAAGAACCACATCTTGCACACCTAGAACAAACAAACCATTGTAATCAAATTTGCTGGGATAAAAAATAAAAGTAAATTACAAATATGAACAAGAAGTAATCAGAGATAAACTTAAAGGGCTATTTCCTGGCACATTCCATTCTAATATACAACCTAGAACACCACTTCCATTAAGGCTCTGTTTCCCTAGTAACCAAATTTGGTAAAGGAGAAACGCTGCCACCTTGTGGCCATCTCCTGCAAGAGCAGCTTTAAACTCACAGCTAATGGTCACTTAACATTCACAAGGACTCAGGGCTGTAAAGGACACTTGCCCTAAAAATTTGTGCTGAAGTAGGGAATGGACAAAAAAATTCAAAACAGGCAAAAGTTTCAAGAAGAGAGTATGAAGAGTTAAGTTTTACTCACGGTGTTTTAAAAAAAAGGAAAATGGATAAAAGCTCAACCTCAGGGAGTGTTAGACCCATGCAATCTATTCTATAAAAAGTTTCAACTTACACCAGTCGACTGACCATCAGCAAAAAGTCTACAAACAATAAATGCTGAAGGGGTTTTAGAGAACTCTGTCCCCTCTACCTGCTGGTGAGACGTAAAGGGGTAACAGCCAATAATGAGAACAGAAAGGAGCTGTGTTTAAAAGTAAAAATGGAGGTACCATTCAATCCAGCAGGCGCACCATTGGACCTCTCACCTGAGAAGACAAGAATCGAGAAGACTCAGGCCGCAAAAGCTGCAGTGCAGCCTTATTCACAATAGCCAAGACAGTGAAGCAATGAAAATGTCCAACAACAGGTGAATGGATAAAGAAGAAGTGGTCCATGTACACAATGGAATATTAGCCATGGAAAACAATGAACCATTGCTCTCTGAGGCACCACACATGAGTCTGGAGATAATCACGAAACATGAGGTAACTCGGAAACCAAAGACCTGTATTCTATGATATCACTTATAGGCGTTATCTAATAACTGACACAAATGAATATATTTCCACAGAGAAAGACACTCACAGACTTAGAAAACAAACTATGCTCATCTAAAAGGAAAGGTGGGGAGAAAGGATAAATTAAGATTAGTGTTGCTATATCTATACAAAGACATATTATATACATTTCTCAAAAAGACCGACCATGTAGCAAGGGAGGTCTGCGGAAACCTCTGTAACATTTTACATGGGAAGAGGATCTGTACTTGAATAGACATATATACTGTACAAATGAACCAGATTGTGTACACCTAGGACAAACAATATTCTAAGCTTTACCCCAATTAAAAAAATTTTTTAAATCCAAGAAGAAATAATGAGACATAAACGTATGGGGGTTTCTCCATGCACATTCCAATTTAATTTACAACCTAGGAACACGACTGCCAGAAAGGCTCTGCTGCCCTAGTACCCAGATTTGGGAATGGAGAAATGCTGCCTGCTTGAGGCCACTTCCCACAACAGCAGCTTTAAACCCATTGCTAAAGGTCACTAAATATTCACCAAACTTGCAGTTCGGGAAATGACACCTGCTCTCTAAAAAAATTCTGGGGTGGAAAATCGACCAAAAATTTCAAAATAGGGCAACCTTCCAAGAAGACAATTTCAAGAGATATATTGTACTCCCAACTGTTTCCTTTTTTTTTAACAGAAAAGAAAACGGTGGAGAAAAATGATGAGTTTTACGAATTTTCAAAGACATGCAAACCCACATTACAAAAACCTATCAGCTCACAGCAGCCAGTATGGCCATTAGCATAAATGCGGCAAACAATAAATGCTGAAGCGATTGTGGAGAAATGCGTACCCTCGATTCTAACGGGGACGTGGTAAGTGCCAGTAATGAAAACACAAAGAAGGTGCTTTGAAAAGGAAAACACGGTGCTACCAGTCAGTCAATCACACCCACTGCTGGGCCTATCACCTGTGAAAATGGGAATCAAAAAGTCACAGGCTGGCAATCCTGCACTCCAACAATATTTACCATAGCCAACGCTTGGAAGCAATGAAAATGTCCATCAACCGAGGAATGCACAAAGTAGAAGTGGTCCACGTACACGGTGGAAAATTACTCCAATAAAAAATAAAAATTAAATTTAAAAATCCAACAAAAGTCAGGAGACATCAGCTTGTGTGGGTTTGTCCGGGCACACTCCACTCTAATTTATAACCGAGAAACACCACAGGCCGCAAGGGCTTCTCCCTAGTTACCAGGGTGGGGAACATAGAAAGGCTGCCACCCTCTGGCAGTTACCTGCAAAAGCAGCATTAAAGCCTGTGCTCATGGTCATTTCATAGGAACAAGTACTGCAGAACTGTAAATGAAACCTGCCCTCAAAATGTCTTGAGGGAGGTAATGGCCAAAACATTTCAAAATGTGACACATACTTTAAGAAAACAATTTGAAGAACTAAGGGGTAATCACAGCTTGAAAAATAAAAAGGACATGCCTTAAAGCTCAATTTCAACGGATTATGAGGCACGTGCGAATTCAACCACAAAAAGGTATCAGCTCACAATTGTCAGAATAACCATCAACAAGAAATCTACAAACAAAAATGCTGAAGGTGTTGTGGAGAAATGCGTACCCTCAACTTCAAGGGGGACGGAAGTTGGAAAGGGCCACAAATGAGAGCAGAATGGAGGTGCCTTAAAAAGGTAAACATTGAGCTACCATATGATCCAGCGGAACCACTCCTCGACATATAATCTAAGAAGAGAGAATTGGAAAGACACAGGCAGGCAAATCTGCATGGCACAGTATTACAATAGCCAAGATATGGAAGTAACCAAAAAGTCCACCAACAGATGGGTGGACAAAGAAGAACTCCTCCATGTACAGACGGAATATTCGCTAGTGAAAAAAATGAAACAATGCCATTTGCAGCACCATACATGAGTCTAGACGTAATCACGCCACCTGTAGTAAGTGAGAAAGCAAAAGACACATATCCTATCATATCACTTTTAGGAGTTACTTAAAAATTGATACCAATGAAGATATTTCCACAGAGAAAGGCAATCACAGATTCATTAAAAAAATCTTATGGTTCACCAAATAGAAAGGGATGAGGATTGGATACATTACCATATTGGGGTTAACAGAGATATACAAACCATGTGAAACATATAATCACCAAAGACGTACGGAAGACCAGGAGAAGACTACTCAACATTGTGGCATAACCTACATGGGAAAAGGATGCGTGGAAGAATAGAAACATGTATGTGTGTGAAAGAAGCACATCTTGCACACCTAGAACAAACAAACCATTGTAATCAAATGTGCTGGGATAAAGAATAACAAGTAAATTACAAATATGAACAAGAAGTTATGAGACATAAACTTAAAGGGCTTTTTCCTGGCACATTCCATTCTAATTTACAACCTAGAACACCACTTCCATTAAGCCTCTGTTTCCCTAGTTACGAAATTTGGAAAAGGAGAAATGCTGCCACCTTGTGGCCGTTTCCTGCAAGAGCAGCTTTAAACTCAGAGCTAATGCTCACTTAACATACACAAGGACTCAGGGCTGTAAAGGACACCTGTCCTAAAAAAATGTGCTGAAGGAGGGAATGGACAAAAAAATTCAAAACAGGCAAATGTTTCAAGAAGAGAGTATGAAGAGTTAAGTTTTACTCACGGTGTTTTAAAAAAAAGGAAAATGGATAAAAGCTCAACCTCAGGGAGTGTTAGACCCATGCAATCTATTCTATAAAAAGTTTCAACTTACACCAGTCGACTGACCATCAGCAAAAAGTCTACAAACAATAAATGCTGAAGGGGTTTTAGAGAACTGTGTCCCCTCTACCTGCTGGTGAGACGTAAAGGGGTAACAGCCAATAATGAGAACAGAAAGGAGCTGTGTTTAAAAGTAAAAATGGAGGTACCATTCAATCCAGCAGGCGCACCATTGGACCTCTCACCTGAGAAGACAAGAATCGAGAAGACTCAGGCCGCAAAAGCTGCAGCGCAGCCTTATTCACAATAGCCAAGACAGTGAAGCAATGAAAATGTCCAACAACAGGTGAATGGATAAAGAAGAAGTGGTCCATGTACACAATGGAATATTAGCCATGGAAAACAATGAACCATTGCTCTCTGAGGCACCACACATGAGTCTGGAGATAATCACGAAACATGAGGTAACTCGGAAACCAAAGACCTGTATTCTATGATATCACTTATAGGCGTTATCTAATAACTGACACAAATGAATATATTTCCACAGAGAAAGACACTCACAGACTTAGAAAACAAACTATGCTCATCTAAAAGGAAAGGTGGGGAGAAAGGATAAATTAAGATTAGTGTTGCTATATCTATACAAACACATATTATATACATTTCTCAAAAAGACCGACCATGTAGCAAGGGAGGTCTGCGGAAACCTCTGTAACATTTTACATGGGAAGAGGATCTGTACTTGAATAGACATATATAATGTACAAATGAACCAGATTGTGTATACCTAGGACAAACAATATTCTAAGCTTTACCCCAATTAAAAAAAATTTTTTAAATCCAAGAAGAAATAATGAGACATAAACGTATGGGGGTTTCTCCATGCACATTCCAATTTAATTTACAACCTAGGAACACGACTGCCAGAAAGGCTCTGCTGCCCTAGTACCCAGATTTGGGAATGGAGAAATGCTGCCTGCTTGAGGCCACTTCCCACAACAGCAGCTTTAAACCCATTGCTAAAGGTCACTAAATATTCACCAAACTTGCAGTTCGGGAAATGACACCTGCTCTCTAAAAAAATTCTGGGGTGGAAAATCGACCAAAAATTTCAAAATAGGGCAACCTTCCAAGAAGACAATTTCAAGAGATATATTGTACTCCCAACTGTTTCCTTTTTTTTTAACAGAAAAGAAAACGGTGGAGAAAAATGATGAGTTTTACGAATTTTCAAAGACATGCAAACCCACATTACAAAAACCTATCAGCTCACAGCAGCCAGTATGGCCATTAGCATAAATGCGGCAAACAATAAATGCTGAAGCGATTGTGGAGAAATGCGTACCCTCGATTCTAACGGGGACGTGGTAAGTGCCAGTAATGAAAACACAAAGAAGGTGCTTTGAAAAGGAAAACACGGTGCTACCAGTCAGTCAATCACACCCACTGCTGGGCCTATCACCTGTGAAAATGGGAATCAAAAAGTCACAGGCTGGGAATCCTGCACTCCAACAATATTTACCATAGCCAACGCTTGGAAGCAATGAAAATGTCCATCAACCGAGGAATGCACAAAGTAGAAGTGGTCCACGTACACGGTGGAAAATTACTCCAATAAAAAATAAAAATTAAATTTAAAAATCCAACAAAAGTCAGGAGACATCAGCTTGTGTGGGTTTGTCCGGGCACACTCCACTCTAATTTATAACCGAGAAACACCACAGGCCGCAAGGGCTTCTCCCTAGTTACCAGGGTGGGGAACATAGAAAGGCTGCCACCCTCTGGCAGTTACCTGCAAAAGCAGCATTAAAGCCTGTGCTCATGGTCATTTCATAGGAACAAGTACTGCAGAACTGTAAATGAAACCTGCCCTCAAAATGTCTTGAGGGAGGTAATGGCCAAAACATTTCAAAATGTGACACATACTTTAAGAAAACAATTTGAAGAACTAAGGGGTAATCACAGCTTGAAAAATAAAAAGGACATGCCTTAAAGCTCAATTTCAACGGATTATGAGGCACGTGCGAATTCAACCACAAAAAGGTATCAGCTCACAATTGTCAGAATAACCATCAACAAGAAATCTACAAACAAAAATGCTGAAGGTGTTGTGGAGAAATGCGTACCCTCAACTTCAAGGGGGACGGAAGTTGGAAAGGGCCACAAATGAGAGCAGAATGGAGGTGCCTTAAAAAGGTAAACATTGAGCTACCATATGATCCAGCGGAACCACTCCTCGACATATAATCTAAGAAGAGAGAATTGGAAAGACACAGGCAGGCAAATCTGCATGGCACAGTATTACAATAGCCAAGATATGGAAGTAACCAAAAAGTCCACCAACAGATGGGTGGACAAAGAAGAACTCCTCCATGTACAGACGGAATATTCGCTAGTGAAAAAAATGAAACAATGCCATTTGCAGCACCATACATGAGTCTAGACGTAATCACGCCACCTGTAGTCAGTGAGAAAGCAAAAGACACATATCCTATCATATCACTTTTAGGAGTTACTTAAAAATTGATACCAATGAAGATATTTCCACAGAGAAAGGCAATCACAGATTCATTAAAAAAATCTTATGGTTCACCAAATAGAAAGGGATGAGGATTGGATACATTACCATATTGGGGTTAACAGAGATATACAAACCATGTGAAACATATAATCACCAAAGACGTACGGAAGACCAGGAGAAGACTACTCAACATTGTGGCATAACCTACATGGGAAAAGGATGCGTGGAAGAATAGAAACATGTATGTGTGTGAAAGAAGCACATCTTGCACACCTAGAACAAACAAACCATTGTAATCAAATGTGCTGGGATAAAGAATAAAAAGTAAATTACAAATATGAACAAGAAGTTATGAGACATAAACTTAAAGGGCTTTTTCCTGGCACATTCCATTCTAATTTACAACCTAGAACACCACTTCCATTAAGCCTCTGTTTCCCTAGTTACGAAATTTGGAAAAGGAGAAATGCTGCCACCTTGTGGCCGTTTCCTGCAAGAGCAGCTTTAAACTCAGAGCTAATGCTCACTTAACATACACAAGGACTCAGGGCTGTAAAGGACACCTGTCCTAAAAAAATGTGCTGAAGGAGGGAATGGACAAAAAAATTCAAAACAGGCAAATGTTTCAAGAAGAGAGTATGAAGAGTTAAGTTTTACTCACGGTGTTTTAAAAAAAAGGAAAATGGATAAAAGCTCAACCTCAGGGAGTGTTAGACCCATGCAATCTATTCTATAAAAAGTTTCAACTTACACCAGTCGACTGACCATCAGCAAAAAGTCTACAAACAATAAATGCTGAAGGGGTTTTAGAGAACTGTGTCCCCTCTACCTGCTGGTGAGACGTAAAGGGGTAACAGCCAATAATGAGAACAGAAAGGAGCTGTGTTTAAAAGTAAAAATGGAGGTACCATTCAATCCAGCAGGCGCACCATTGGACCTCTCACCTGAGAAGACAAGAATCGAGAAGACTCAGGCCGCAAAAGCTGCAGCGCAGCCTTATTCACAATAGCCAAGACAGTGAAGCAATGAAAATGTCCAACAACAGGTGAATGGATAAAGAAGAAGTGGTCCATGTACACAATGGAATATTAGCCATGGAAAACAATGAACCATTGCTCTCTGAGGCACCACACATGAGTCTGGAGATAATCACGAAACATGAGGTAACTCGGAAACCAAAGACCTGTATTCTATGATATCACTTATAGGCGTTATCTAATAACTGACACAAATGAATATATTTCCACAGAGAAAGACACTCACAGACTTAGAAAACAAACTATGCTCATCTAAAAGGAAAGGTGGGGAGAAAGGATAAATTAAGATTAGTGTTGCTATATCTATACAAACACATATTATATACATTTCTCAAAAAGACCGACCATGTAGCAAGGGAGGTCTGCGGAAACCTCTGTAACATTTTACATGGGAAGAGGATCTGTACTTGAATAGACATATATAATGTACAAATGAACCAGATTGTGTATACCTAGGACAAACAATATTCTAAGCTTTACCCCAATTAAAAAAAATTTTTTAAATCCAAGAAGAAATAATGAGACATAAACGTATGGGGGTTTCTCCATGCACATTCCAATTTAATTTACAACCTAGGAACACGACTGCCAGAAAGGCTCTGCTGCCCTAGTACCCAGATTTGGGAATGGAGAAATGCTGCCTGCTTGAGGCCACTTCCCACAACAGCAGCTTTAAACCCATTGCTAAAGGTCACTAAATATTCACCAAACTTGCAGTTCGGGAAATGACACCTGCTCTCTAAAAAAATTCTGGGGTGGAAAATCGACCAAAAATTTCAAAATAGGGCAACCTTCCAAGAAGACAATTTCAAGAGATATATTGTACTCCCAACTGTTTCCTTTTTTTAACAGAAAAGAAAACGGTGGAGAAAAATGATGAGTTTTACGAATATTCAAAGACATGCAAACCCACATTACAAAAACCTATCAGCTCACAGCAGCCAGTATGGCCATTAGCATAAATGCGGCAAACAATAAATGCTGAAGCGATTGTGGAGAAATGCGTACCCTCGATTCTAACGGGGACGTGGTAAGTGCCAGTAATGAAAACACAAAGAAGGTGCTTTGAAAAGGAAAACACGGTGCTACCAGTCATTCAATCACACCCACTGCTGGGCCTATCACCTGTGAAAATGGGAATCAAAAAGTCACAGGCTGGGAATCCTGCACTCCAACAATATTTACCATAGCCAACGCTTGGAAGCAATGAAAATGTCCATCAACCGAGGAATGCACAAAGTAGAAGTGGTCCACGTACACGGTGGAAAATTACTCCAATAAAAAATAAAAATTAAATTTAAAAATCCAACAAAAGTCAGGAGACATCAGCTTGTGTGGGTTTGTCCGGGCACACTCCACTCTAATTTATAACCGAGAAACACCACAGGCCGCAAGGGCTTCTCCCTAGTTACCAGGGTGGGGAACATAGAAAGGCTGCCACCCTCTGGCAGTTACCTGCAAAAGCAGCATTAAAGCCTGTGCTCATGGTCATTTCATAGGAACAAGTACTGCAGAACTGTAAATGAAACCTGCCCTCAAAATGTCTTGAGGGAGGTAATGGCCAAAACATTTCAAAATGTGACACATACTTTAAGAAAACAATTTGAAGAACTAAGGGGTAATCACAGCTTGAAAAATAAAAAGGACATGCCTTAAAGCTCAATTTCAACGGATTATGAGGCACGTGCGAATTCAACCACAAAAAGGTATCAGCTCACAATTGTCAGAATAACCATCAACAAGAAATCTACAAACAAAAATGCTGAAGGTGTTGTGGAGAAATGCGTACCCTCAACTTCAAGGGGGACGGAAGTTGGAAAGGGCCACAAATGAGAGCAGAATGGAGGTGCCTTAAAAAGGTAAACATTGAGCTACCATATGATCCAGCGGAACCACTCCTCGACATATAATCTAAGAAGAGAGAATTGGAAAGACACAGGCAGGCAAATCTGCATGGCACAGTATTACAATAGCCAAGATATGGAAGTAACCAAAAAGTCCACCAACAGATGGGTGGACAAAGAAGAACTCCTCCATGTACAGACGGAATATTCGCTAGTGAAAAAAATGAAACAATGCCATTTGCAGCACCATACATGAGTCTAGACGTAATCACGCCACCTGTAGTCAGTGAGAAAGCAAAAGACACATATCCTATCATATCACTTTTAGGAGTTACTTAAAAATTGATACCAATGAAGATATTTCCACAGAGAAAGGCAATCACAGATTCATTAAAAAAATCTTATGGTTCACCAAATAGAAAGGGATGAGGATTGGATACATTACCATATTGGGGTTAACAGAGATATACAAACCATGTGAAATATATAATCACCAAAGACGTACGGAAGACCAGGAGAAGACTACTCAACATTGTGGCATAACCTACATGGGAAAAGGATGCGTGGAAGAATAGAAACATGTATGTGTGTGAAAGAAGCACATCTTGCACACCTAGAACAAACAAACCATTGTAATCAAATGTGCTGGGATAAAGAATAAAAAGTAAATTACAAATATGAACAAGAAGTTATGAGACATAAACTTAAAGGGCTTTTTCCTGGCACATTCCATTCTAATTTACAACCTAGAACACCACTTCCATTAAGCCTCTGTTTCCCTAGTTACGAAATTTGGAAAAGGAGAAATGCTGCCACCTTGTGGCCGTTTCCTGCAAGAGCAGCTTTAAACTCAGAGCTAATGCTCACTTAACATACACAAGGACTCAGGGCTGTAAAGGACACCTGTCCTAAAAAAATGTGCTGAAGGAGGGAATGGACAAAAAAATTCAAAACAGGCAAATGTTTCAAGAAGAGAGTATGAAGAGTTAAGTTTTACTCACGGGGTTTTAAAAAAAAGGAAAATGGATAAAAGCTCAACCTCAGGGAGTGTTAGACCCATGCAATCTATTCTATAAAAAGTTTCAACTTACACCAGTCGACTGACCATCAGCAAAAAGTCTACAAACAATAAATGCTGAAGGGGTTTTAGAGAACTGTGTCCCCTCTACCTGCTGGTGAGACGTAAAGGGGTAACAGCCAATAATGAGAACAGAAAGGAGCTGTGTTTAAAAGTAAAAATGGAGGTACCATTCAATCCAGCAGGCGCACCATTGGACCTCTCACCTGAGAAGACAAGAATCGAGAAGACTCAGGCCGCAAAAGCTGCAGTGCAGCCTTATTCACAATAGCCAAGACAGTGAAGCAATGAAAATGTCCAACAACAGGTGAATGGATAAAGAAGAAGTGGTCCATGTACACAATGGAATATTAGCCATGGAAAACAATGAACCATTGCTCTCTGAGGCACCACACATGAGTCTGGAGATAATCACGAAACATGAGGTAACTCGGAAACCAAAGACCTGTATTCTATGATATCACTTATAGGCGTTATCTAATAACTGACACAAATGAATATATTTCCACAGAGAAAGACACTCACAGACTTAGAAAACAAACTATGCTCATCTAAAAGGAAAGGTGGGGAGAAAGGATAAATTAAGATTAGTGTTGCTATATCTATACAAAGACATATTATATACATTTCTCAAAAAGACCGACCATGTAGCAAGGGAGGTCTGCGGAAACCTCTGTAACATTTTACATGGGAAGAGGATCTGTACTTGAATAGACATATATACTGTACAAATGAACCAGATTGTGTACACCTAGGACAAACAATATTCTAAGCTTTACCCCAATTAAAAAAATTTTTTAAATCCAAGAAGAAATAATGAGACATAAACGTATGGGGGTTTCTCCATGCACATTCCAATTTAATTTACAACCTAGGAACACGACTGCCAGAAAGGCTCTGCTGCCCTAGTACCCAGATTTGGGAATGGAGAAATGCTGCCTGCTTGAGGCCACTTCCCACAACAGCAGCTTTAAACCCATTGCTAAAGGTCACTAAATATTCACCAAACTTGCAGTTCGGGAAATGACACCTGCTCTCTAAAAAAATTCTGGGGTGGAAAATCGACCAAAAATTTCAAAATAGGGCAACCTTCCAAGAAGACAATTTCAAGAGATATATTGTACTCCCAACTGTTTCCTTTTTTTTTAACAGAAAACAAAACGGTGGAGAAAAATGATGAGTTTTACGAATTTTCAAAGACATGCAAACCCACATTACAAAAACCTATCAGCTCACAGCAGCCAGTATGGCCATTAGCATAAATGCGGCAAACAATAAATGCTGAAGCGATTGTGGAGAAATGCGTACCCTCGATTCTAACGGGGACGTGGTAAGTGCCAGTAATGAAAACACAAAGAAGGTGCTTTGAAAAGGAAAACACGGTGCTACCAGTCAGTCAATCACACCCACTGCTGGGCCTATCACCTGTGAAAATGAGAATCAAAAAGTCACAGGCTGGCAATCCTGCACTCCAACAATATTTACCATAGCCAACGCTTGGAAGCAATGAAAATGTCCATCAACCGAGGAATGCACAAAGTAGAAGTGGTCCACGTACACGGTGGAAAATTACTCCAATAAAAAATAAAAATTAAATTTAAAAATCCAACAAAAGTCAGGAGACATCAGCTTGTGTGGGTTTGTCCGGGCACACTCCACTCTAATTTATAACCGAGAAACACCACAGGCCGCAAGGGCTTCTCCCTAGTTACCAGGGTGGGGAACATAGAAAGGCTGCCACCCTCTGGCAGTTACCTGCAAAAGCAGCATTAAAGCCTGTGCTCATGGTCATTTCATAGGAACAAGTACTGCAGAACTGTAAATGAAACCTGCCCTCAAAATGTCTTGAGGGAGGTAATGGCCAAAACATTTCAAAATGTGACACATACTTTAAGAAAACAATTTGAAGAACTAAGGGGTAATCACAGCTTGAAAAATAAAAAGGACATGCCTTAAAGCTCAATTTCAACGGATTATGAGGCACGTGCGAATTCAACCACAAAAAGGTATCAGCTCACAATTGTCAGAATAACCATCAACAAGAAATCTACAAACAAAAATGCTGAAGGTGTTGTGGAGAAATGCGTACCCTCAACTTCAAGGGGGACGGAAGTTGGAAAGGGCCACAAATGAGAGCAGAATGGAGGTGCCTTAAAAAGGTAAACATTGAGCTACCATATGATCCAGCGGAACCACTCCTCGACATATAATCTAAGAAGAGAGAATTGGAAAGACACAGGCAGGCAAATCTGCATGGCACAGTATTACAATAGCCAAGATATGGAAGTAACCAAAAAGTCCACCAACAGATGGGTGGACAAAGAAGAACTCCTCCATGTACAGACGGAATATTCGCTAGTGAAAAAAATGAAACAATGCCATTTGCAGCACCATACATGAGTCTAGACGTAATCACGCCACCTGTAGTAAGTGAGAAAGCAAAAGACACATATCCTATCATATCACTTTTAGGAGTTACTTAAAAATTGATACCAATGAAGATATTTCCACAGAGAAAGGCAATCACAGATTCATTAAAAAAATCTTATGGTTCACCAAATAGAAAGGGATGAGGATTGGATACATTACCATATTGGGGTTAACAGAGATATACAAACCATGTGAAATATATAATCACCAAAGACGTACGGAAGACCAGGAGAAGACTACTCAACATTGTGGCATAACCTACATGGGAAAAGGATGCGTGGAAGAATAGAAACATGTATGTGTGTGAAAGAAGCACATCTTGCACACCTAGAACAAACAAACCATTGTAATCAAATGTGCTGGGATAAAGAATAAAAAGTAAATTACAAATATGAACAAGAAGTTATGAGACATAAACTTAAAGGGCTTTTTCCTGGCACATTCCATTCTAATTTACAACCTAGAACACCACTTCCATTAAGCCTCTGTTTCCCTAGTTACGAAATTTGGAAAAGGAGAAATGCTGCCACCTTGTGGCCGTTTCCTGCAAGAGCAGCTTTAAACTCAGAGCTAATGCTCACTTAACATACACAAGGACTCAGGGCTGTAAAGGACACCTGTCCTAAAAAAATGTGCTGAAGGAGGGAATGGACAAAAAAATTCAAAACAGGCAAATGTTTCAAGAAGAGAGTATGAAGAGTTAAGTTTTACTCACGGTGTTTTAAAAAAAAGGAAAATGGATAAAAGCTCAACCTCAGGGAGTGTTAGACCCATGCAATCTATTCTATAAAAAGTTTCAACTTACACCAGTCGACTGACCATCAGCAAAAAGTCTACAAACAATAAATGCTGAAGGGGTTTTAGAGAACTGTGTCCCCTCTACCTGCTGGTGAGACGTAAAGGGGTAACAGCCAATAATGAGAACAGAAAGGAGCTGTGTTTAAAAGTAAAAATGGAGGTACCATTCAATCCAGCAGGCGCACCATTGGACCTCTCACCTGAGAAGACAAGAATCGAGAAGACTCAGGCCGCAAAAGCTGCAGTGCAGCCTTATTCACAATAGCCAAGACAGTGAAGCAATGAAAATGTCCAACAACAGGTGAATGGATAAAGAAGAAGTGGTCCATGTACACAATGGAATATTAGCCATGGAAAACAATGAACCATTGCTCTCTGAGGCACCACACATGAGTCTGGAGATAATCACGAAACATGAGGTAACTCGGAAACCAAAGACCTGTATTCTATGATATCACTTATAGGCGTTATCTAATAACTGACACAAATGAATATATTTCCACAGAGAAAGACACTCACAGACTTAGAAAACAAACTATGCTCATCTAAAAGGAAAGGTGGGGAGAAAGGATAAATTAAGATTAGTGTTGCTATATCTATACAAAGACATATTATATACATTTCTCAAAAAGACCGACCATGTAGCAAGGGAGGTCTGCGGAAACCTCTGTAACATTTTACATGGGAAGAGGATCTGTACTTGAATAGACATATATACTGTACAAATGAACCAGATTGTGTACACCTAGGACAAACAATATTCTAAGCTTTACCCCAATTAAAAAAATTTTTTAAATCCAAGAAGAAATAATGAGACATAAACGTATGGGGGTTTCTCCATGCACATTCCAATTTAATTTACAACCTAGGAACACGACTGCCAGAAAGGCTCTGCTGCCCTAGTACCCAGATTTGGGAATGGAGAAATGCTGCCTGCTTGAGGCCACTTCCCACAACAGCAGCTTTAAACCCATTGCTAAAGGTCACTAAATATTCACCAAACTTGCAGTTCGGGAAATGACACCTGCTCTCTAAAAAAATTCTGGGGTGGAAAATCGACCAAAAATTTCAAAATAGGGCAACCTTCCAAGAAGACAATTTCAAGAGATATATTGTACTCCCAACTGTTTCCTTTTTTTTTAACAGAAAAGAAAACGGTGGAGAAAAATGATGAGTTTTACGAATTTTCAAAGACATGCAAACCCACATTACAAAAACCTATCAGCTCACAGCAGCCAGTATGGCCATTAGCATAAATGCGGCAAACAATAAATGCTGAAGCGATTGTGGAGAAATGCGTACCCTCGATTCTAACGGGGACGTGGTAAGTGCCAGTAATGAAAACACAAAGAAGGTGCTTTGAAAAGGAAAACACGGTGCTACCAGTCAGTCAATCACACCCACTGCTGGGCCTATCACCTGTGAAAATGAGAATCAAAAAGTCACAGGCTGGCAATCCTGCACTCCAACAATATTTACCATAGCCAACGCTTGGAAGCAATGAAAATGTCCATCAACCGAGGAATGCACAAAGTAGAAGTGGTCCACGTACACGGTGGAAAATTACTCCAATAAAAAATAAAAATTAAATTTAAAAATCCAACAAAAGTCAGGAGACATCAGCTTGTGTGGGTTTGTCTGGGCACACTCCACTCTAATTTATAACCGAGAAACACCACAGGCCGCAAGGGCTTCTCCCTAGTTACCAGGGTGGGGAACATAGAAAGGCTGCCACCCTCTGGCAGTTACCTGCAAAAGCAGCATTAAAGCCTGTGCTCATGGTCATTTCATAGGAACAAGTACTGCAGAACTGTAAATGAAACCTGCCCTCAAAATGTCTTGAGGGAGGTAATGGCCAAAACATTTCAAAATGTGACACATACTTTAAGAAAACAATTTGAAGAACTAAGGGGTAATCACAGCTTGAAAAATAAAAAGGACATGCCTTAAAGCTCAATTTCAACGGATTATGAGGCACGTGCGAATTCAACCACAAAAAGGTATCAGCTCACAATTGTCAGAATAACCATCAACAAGAAATCTACAAACAAAAATGCTGAAGGTGTTGTGGAGAAATGCGTACCCTCAACTTCAAGGGGGACGGAAGTTGGAAAGGGCCACAAATGAGAGCAGAATGGAGGTGCCTTAAAAAGGTAAACATTGAGCTACCATATGATCCAGCGGAACCACTCCTCGACATATAATCTAAGAAGAGAGAATTGGAAAGACACAGGCAGGCAAATCTGCATGGCACAGTATTACAATAGCCAAGATATGGAAGTAACCAAAAAGTCCACCAACAGATGGGTGGACAAAGAAGAACTCCTCCATGTACAGACGGAATATTCGCTAGTGAAAAAAATGAAACAATGCCATTTGCAGCACCATACATGAGTCTAGACGTAATCACGCCACCTGTAGTCAGTGAGAAAGCAAAAGACACATATCCTATCATATCACTTTTAGGAGTTACTTAAAAATTGATACCAATGAAGATATTTCCACAGAGAAAGGCAATCACAGATTCATTAAAAAAATCTTATGGTTCACCAAATAGAAAGGGATGAGGATTGGATACATTACCATATTGGGGTTAACAGAGATATACAAACCATGTGAAACATATAATCACCAAAGACGTACGGAAGACCAGGAGAAGACTACTCAACATTGTGGCATAACCTACATGGGAAAAGGATGCGTGGAAGAATAGAAACATGTATGTGTGTGAAAGAAGCACATCTTGCACACCTAGAACAAACAAACCATTGTAATCAAATGTGCTGGGATAAAGAATAACAAGTAAATTACAAATATGAACAAGAAGTTATGAGACATAAACTTAAAGGGCTTTTTCCTGGCACATTCCATTCTAATTTACAACCTAGAACACCACTTCCATTAAGCCTCTGTTTCCCTAGTTACGAAATTTGGAAAAGGAGAAATGCTGCCACCTTGTGGCCGTTTCCTGCAAGAGCAGCTTTAAACTCAGAGCTAATGCTCACTTAACATACACAAGGACTCAGGGCTGTAAAGGACACCTGTCCTAAAAAAATGTGCTGAAGGAGGGAATGGACAAAAAAATTCAAAACAGGCAAATGTTTCAAGAAGAGAGTATGAAGAGTTAAGTTTTACTCACGGTGTTTTAAAAAAAAGGAAAATGGATAAAAGCTCAACCTCAGGGAGTGTTAGACCCATGCAATCTATTCTATAAAAAGTTTCAACTTACACCAGTCGACTGACCATCAGCAAAAAGTCTACAAACAATACATGCTGAAGGGGTTTTAGAGAACTGTGTACCCTCTACCTGCTGGTGAGCCGTAAAGGGGTAACAGCCAATAATGATAACAGAAAGGAGCTGTGTTTAAAAGTAAAAATGGAGGTACCATTCAAGCCAGCAGGCGCACCATTGGACCTCTCACCTGAGAAGACAAGAATCGAGAAGACTCAGGCCGCAAAAGCTGCAGTGCAGCCTTATTCACAATAGCCAAGACAGTGAAGCAATGAAAATGCCCAACAACAGGTGAATGGATAAAGAAGAAGTGGTCCATGTACACAATGGAATATTAGCCATGGAAAACAATGAACCATTGCTCTCTGAGGCACCACAAATGAGTCTGGAGATAATCACGAAACATGAGGTAAGTCGGAGAGCAAAAGACCTATATTCTATGATATCACTTATAGGCGTTATCTAATAACTGACACAAATGAACATATTTCCACAGAGAAAGACACTCACAGACTTAGAAAACAAACTGTGCTCATCTAAAAGGAAAGGTGGGGGGAAGGGATAAATTAAGATTAGTGTTACTATATGTATACAAACACATATTATAAACATATCTCAAAAAGACCGACCATATAGCAAGTGAGGTCTGCGGAACCCTCAGTAACATTTTACATGGGAAGAGGATCTGTACTTGAATAGACATATATAATGTACAAATGAACCAGATTGTGTACACCTAGGACAAACAATATTCTAAGCTTTACCCCAATTAAAACACTTTTAAAATACAAGAACAAATAATGACACATAAACTTATGGGGATTTCTCCATGCACATTACAATGTAATTTACAACCTAGCAACACGACTTCCAGAAAGGCTCTGCTGCCCTAGTACCCAGACTTGGGAATGGAGAAATGCTGCCTGCTTGAGGCCACTTCCCACAACAGCAGCTTTAAACCCATTGCTAAATGTCACTAAATATTCACCAATGTTGCAGTTCGGGAAATGACACCTACTCTCTAAAAAAACTCTGGGGTGGAAAATCGACCAAAAAATTGAAAAGACGGCAACCTTCCAAGAAGAGAATTTCAAGAGTTATATTGTACTCCCAATTGTTTCCTTTTTTTAACAGAAAAGAAAACGGTGGAGAAAAATGGTGAGTTTTACGAATTTTCAAAGACATGCAAACCCAAATTACAAAACCCTATCAGCTCACAGCAGCCAGTAGGGCCATTAGCATAAATGCTGCAAACAATAAATGCTAAATCGATTGTGGAGGAATGCGTACCCTCGATTCTAAGGGGGACGTGGTAAGAGGCACTAAAGAAAACACAAAGAAGGTGCTTTGAAAAGGGAAACACGGTGCTACCAGTCAATCAATCACACCCACTGCTGGGCCTATCACCTGAGAAAATGAGAATTAAAAAGTCACAGGCTGGCAATCCAGCACTCCAACAACATTTACCATAGCCAACACCTGGAAGCAATGAAAATGTCCATCAACCGAGGAATGCACAAAGTAGAAGTGCTCCACGTACCCAGTGGGAAATTACTCTAATAAAAAATAAAAATTACATTTAAAAAACCAACAAAATTCAGGAGACATCAGCTTGTGTGGGTTTGTCCGGGCACACTCCACTCTAATTTATAACCGAGAAACACCACAAGCCGCAAGGGCTTTTCCCTAGGTACCAGGGTGGGGAACATAGAAAGGCTGCCACCCTCTGGCAGTTACCTGCAAAAGCAGCTTTAAAGCCTGTGCTCATGGTCATTTCATAGGAACAAGTACTGCAGGATTGTAAATGAAACCTGCCCTCAAAATGTCTTGAGGGAGGTAATGGCCAAAACATTTCAAAATGTGACGCATACTTTAAGAGAACAATTTGAAGAACTAAGGGGTAATCACAGCTTGAAAAATAAAAAGGACATGCCTTAAAGCTCAATTTCAACGGATTATGAGGCACGTGCGAATTCAACCACAAAGAGGTATCAGCTCACAATTGTCAGAATAACCATCAGCAAGGAAACTACAAACAATAAATGCTGAAGGTGTTGTGGAGAAATGCATACCTTCAAATACAAGTGGGACGTAAGTTGGAGAGGGCCACGAATGAGAGCAGAATGGAGGTGCCTTAAAAAGGTAAACATTGAGCTACCGTATGATCCAGCAGGCCCACTCCTCGACCTATATTCTAAGAAGAGAGAATTGGAAAGACACAGGCAGGCAAATCTGCATGGCACAGTATTACAATAGCCAAGATATGGAAGTAACCAAAAAGTCCACCAACAGATGGGTGGACAAAGAAGAACTCCTCCATGTACAGATGGAATATTCGCTAGTGAAAAAAATGAAACAATGGCATTTGCAGCACCATGGATGAGTCTAGACGTAATCACGCCACCTGTAGTAAGTGAGAAAGCAACAGACACATATGCTATCAATTCACTTTTAGGAGTTACTTAAAAATTGATGCCAATGAAGATATTTCCACAGAGAAAGACAATCACAGATTCATGAAAAAACTTATGGTTCACCAAATAGAAAGGGATGAGGATTGGATACATTACCATATTGGGGTTAACAGAGATATACATACCATGTGAAATATATAATCACCAAAGACGTACGGAAGACCAGGAGAAGACTACTCAACATTGTGTCATAACCTACATGGGAAAAGGATGCGAGGAAGAATAGATACACGTATATGTGTGAAAGAACCACATCTTGCACACCTAGAACAAACAAACCATTGTAATCAAATTTGCTGTGATAAAAAATAAAAAGTAAATTACAATTATGAACAAGAAGTAATGAGACATAAACATAAAGTGCTTTTTCCCTGGCACATTCCATTCGAATTTACAACCTAGAACACCACTTCCATTAAGGCTCTGTTTCCCCAGTTACCAAATTTGGTAAAGGAGAAATGCTGCCACCTTGTGGCCGTTTCCTGCAAGAGCAGCTTTAAACTCACAGCTAATGGTCACTTAACATTCACAAGGACTCAGGGCTGTAAAGGACACCTGCCCTAAAAAATTGTGCTGAAGTAGGGAATGGACAAAAAAATTCAAAAACAGGCAAATGTTTCAAGATGAGAGTATGAAGAGTTAAGTTTTACTCACGCTCTTTTAAAAAAAAAAGGAAAATGGATAAAAGCTCAACCTCAGGGAGTGTTAGACCCATGCAATCTAATCTACAAAAAGTTTCAACTTAGACCAGTCGACTGACCATCAGCAAAATGTCTACAAACAATAAATGCTGACGGGGTTTTTCAGAACTGTGATCCCTCTACCTGCTGGTGAGACGTAAAGGGGTAACAGCCAATAATGAGAACAGAAAGGAGCTGTGTTTAAAAGTAAAAATGGAGGTACCATTCAATCCGGCAGGCACACCATTGGACCTCTCACCTGAGAAGACAAGAATCGAGAAGACACAGGCCGCAAATGTTGCAGTGCAGCCTTATTCAAAATAGCCAAGACAGTGAAGCAATCAAAATGTCCAAGAACAGGTGAATGGATAAAGAAGAAGTGGTCCATGTACACAATGGGATATTAGCCATAGAAAACAATGAACCATTGCTCTTTGAGGCACCTCAAATGAGTCTGGAGATAATCACGAAACATGAGGTAACTCGGAAACCAAAGACCTGCATTCTATGATATCACTTATAGGCATTATCTAATAACTGACACAAATGAATATATTTCCACAGAGAAAGACACTCACAGACTTAGAAAAAAACTATGCCCATCTAAAAGGAAAGGTGGGGAGAATGGATAAATTAAGGTTAGTGTTGCTATATCTATACAAAGACATATTATATACATATCTCAAAAAGACCGACCATGTAGCAAGGGAGGTCTGTGGAACCCTCTGTAACATTTTACATGGGAAGAGGATCTGTACTTGAATAGACATATATAATGTACAAATGAACCAGATTGTGTACACCTAGGACAAACAATATTCTAAGCTTTACCCCATTAAAAAATGTTTTTAAATCCAAGAAGAAATAATGAGACATAAACGTATGTGGGTTTCTCCATGCACATTCCAATTTAATTTACAACCTAGGAACACAACTGCCAGAAAGGCTCTGCTGCCCTACTACCCAGATTTGGGAATGGAGAAATGCTGCCTGCTTGAGGCCACTTCCCACAACAGCAGCTTTAAACCCATTGCTAAAGGTCACTAAATATTCACCAGACTTGCAGTTCGGGAAATGACACCTGCTCTCTAAAAAAATTCTGGGGTGGAAAATCGACCAAAAATTTCAAAATAGGGCAACCTTCCAAGAAGACAATTTCAAGAGATATATTGTACTCCCAACTGTTTCCTTTTTTTTTAACAGAAAAGAAAACGGTGGAGAAAAATGATGAGTTTTACGAATTTTCAAAGACATGCAAACCCACATTACAAAAACCTATCAGCTCACAGCAGCCAGTATGGCCATTAGCATAAATGCGGCAAACAATAAATGCTGAAGCGATTGTGGAGAAATGCGTACCCTCGATTCTAACGGGGACGTGGTAAGTGCCAGTAATGAAAACACAAAGAAGGTGCTTTGAAAAGGAAAACACGGTGCTACCAGTCAGTCAATCACACCCACTGCTGGGCCTATCACCTGTGAAAATGAGAATCAAAAAGTCACAGGCTGGCAATCCTGCACTCCAACAATATTTACCATAGCCAACGCTTGGAAGCAATGAAAATGTCCATCAACCGAGGAATGCACAAAGTAGAAGTGGTCCACGTACACGGTGGAAAATTACTCCAATAAAAAATAAAAATTAAATTTAAAAATCCAACAAAAGTCAGGAGACATCAGCTTGTGTGGGTTTGTCCGGGCACACTCCACTCTAATTTATAACCGAGAAACACCACAGGCCGCAAGGGCTTCTCCCTAGTTACCAGGGTGGGGAACATAGAAAGGCTGCCACCCTCTGGCAGTTACCTGCAAAAGCAGCATTAAAACCTGTGCTCATGGTCATTTCATAGGAACAAGTACTGCAGAACTGTAAATGAAACCTGCCCTCAAAATGTCTTGAGGGAGGTAATGGCCAAAACATTTCAAAATGTGACACATACTTTAAGAAAACAATTTGAAGAACTAAGGGGTAATCACAGCTTGAAAAATAAAAAGGACATGCCTTAAAGCTCAATTTCAACGGATTATGAGGCACATGCGAATTCAACCACAAAAAGGTATCAGCTCACAATTGTCAGAATAACCATCAACAAGAAATCTACAAACAAAAATGCTGAAGGTGTTGTGGAGAAATGCGTACCCTCAACTTCAAGGGGGACGGAAGTTGGAAAGGGCCACAAATGAGAGCAGAATGGAGGTGCCTTAAAAAGGTAAACATTGAGCTACCATATGATCCAGCGGAACCACTCCTCGACATATAATCTAAGAAGAGAGAATTGGAAAGACACAGGCAGGCAAATCTGCATGGCACAGTATTACAATAGCCAAGATATGGAAGTAACCAAAAAGTCCACCAACAGATGGGTGGACAAAGAAGAACTCCTCCATGTACAGATGGAATATTCGCTAGTGAAAAAAATGAAACAATGCCATTTGCAGCACCATACATGAGTCTAGACGTAATCACGCCACCTGTAGTAAGTGAGAAAGCAAAAGACACATATCCTATCATATCACTTTTAGGAGTTACTTAAAAATTGATACCAATGAAGATATTTCCACAGAGAAAGGCAATCACAGATTCATTAAAAAAATCTTATGGTTCACCAAATAGAAAGGGATGAGGATTGGATACATTACCATATTGGGGTTAACAGAGATATACAAACCATGTGAAACATATAATCACCAAAGACGTACGGAAGACCAGGAGAAGACTACTCAACATTGTGGCATAACCTACATGGGAAAAGGATGCGTGGAAGAATAGAAACATGTATGTGTGTGAAAGAAGCACATCTTGCACACCTAGAACAAACAAACCATTGTAATCAAATGTGCTGGGATAAAGAATAACAAGTAAATTACAAATATGAACAAGATGTTATGAGACATAAACTTAAAGGGCTTTTTCCTGGCACATTCCATTCTAATTTACAACCTAGAACACCACTTCCATTAAGCCTCTGTTTCCCTAGTTACGAAATTTGGAAAAGGAGAAATGCTGCCACCTTGTGGCCGTTTCCTGCAAGAGCAGCTTTAAACTCAGAGCTAATGCTCACTTAACATACACAAGGACTCAGGGCTGTAAAGGACACCTGTCCTAAAAAAAATGTGCTGAAGGAGGGAATGGACAAAAAAATTCAAAACAGGCAAATGTTTCAAGAAGAGAGTATGAAGAGTTAAGTTTTACTCACGGTGTTTTAAAAAAAAGGAAAATGGATAAAAGCTCAACCTCAGGGAGTGTTAGACCCATGCAATCTATTCTATAAAAAGTTTCAACTTACACCAGTCGACTGACCATCAGCAAAAAGTCTACAAACAATAAATGCTGAAGGGGTTTTAGAGAACTGTGTCCCCTCTACCTGCTGGTGAGACGTAAAGGGGTAACAGCCAATAATGAGAACAGAAAGGAGCTGTGTTTAAAAGTAAAAATGGAGGTACCATTCAATCCAGCAGGCGCACCATTGGACCTCTCACCTGAGAAGACAAGAATCGAGAAGACTCAGGCCGCAAAAGCTGCAGTGCAGCCTTATTCACAATAGCCAAGACAGTGAAGCAATGAAAATGTCCAACAACAGGTGAATGGATAAAGAAGAAGTGGTCCATGTACACAATGGAATATTAGCCATGGAAAACAATGAACCATTGCTCTCTGAGGCACCACACATGAGTCTGGAGATAATCACGAAACATGAGGTAACTCGGAAACCAAAGACCTGTATTCTATGATATCACTTATAGGCGTTATCTAATAACTGACACAAATGAATATATTTCCACAGAGAAAGACACTCACAGACTTAGAAAACAAACTATGCTCATCTAAAAGGAAAGGTGGGGAGAAAGGATAAATTAAGATTAGTGTTGCTATATCTATACAAACACATATTATATACATTTCTCAAAAAGACCGACCATGTAGCAAGGGAGGTCTGCGGAAACCTCTGTAACATTTTACATGGGAAGAGGATCTGTACTTGAATAGACATATATAATGTACAAATGAACCAGATTGTGTATACCTAGGACAAACAATATTCTAAGCTTTACCCCAATTAAAAAAAATTTTTTAAATCCAAGAAGAAATAATGAGACATAAACGTATGGGGGTTTCTCCATGCACATTCCAATTTAATTTACAACCTAGGAACACGACTGCCAGAAAGGCTCTGCTGCCCTAGTACCCAGATTTGGGAATGGAGAAATGCTGCCTGCTTGAGGCCACTTCCCACAACAGCAGCTTTAAACCCATTGCTAAAGGTCACTAAATATTCACCAAACTTGCAGTTCGGGAAATGACACCTGCTCTCTAAAAAAATTCTGGGGTGGAAAATCGACCAAAAATTTCAAAATAGGGCAACCTTCCAAGAAGACAATTTCAAGAGATATATTGTACTCCCAACTGTTTCCTTTTTTTAACAGAAAAGAAAACGGTGGAGAAAAATGATGAGTTTTACGAATATTCAAAGACATGCAAACCCACATTACAAAAACCTATCAGCTCACAGCAGCCAGTATGGCCATTAGCATAAATGCGGCAAACAATAAATGCTGAAGCGATTGTGGAGAAATGCGTACCCTCGATTCTAACGGGGACGTGGTAAGTGCCAGTAATGAAAACACAAAGAAGGTGCTTTGAAAAGGAAAACACGGTGCTACCAGTCAGTCAATCACACCCACTGCTGGGCCTATCACCTGTGAAAATGGGAATCAAAAAGTCACAGGCTGGGAATCCTGCACTCCAACAATATTTACCATAGCCAACGCTTGGAAGCAATGAAAATGTCCATCAACCGAGGAATGCACAAAGTAGAAGTGGTCCACGTACACGGTGGAAAATTACTCCAATAAAAACTAAAAATTAAATTTAAAAATCCAACAAAAGTCAGGAGACATCAGCTTGTGTGGGTTTGTCCGGGCACACTCCACTCTAATTTATAACCGAGAAACACCACAGGCCGCAAAGGCTTCTCCCTAGTTACCAGGGTGGGGAACATAGAAAGGCTGCCACCCTCTGGCAGTTACCTGCAAAAGCAGCATTAAAGCCTGTGCTCATGGTCATTTCATAGGAACAAGTACTGCAGAACTGTAAATGAAACCTGCCCTCAAAATGTCTTGAGGGAGGTAATGGCCAAAACATTTCAAAATGTGACACATACTTTAAGAAAACAATTTGAAGAACTAAGGGGTAATCACAGCTTGAAAAATAAAAAGGACATGCCTTAAAGCTCAATTTCAACGGATTATGAGGCACGTGCGAATTCAACCACAAAAAGGTATCAGCTCACAATTGTCAGAATAACCATCAACAAGAAATCTACAAACAAAAATGCTGAAGGTGTTGTGGAGAAATGCGTACCCTCAACTTCAAGGGGGACGGAAGTTGGAAAGGGCCACAAATGAGAGCAGAATGGAGGTGCCTTAAAAAGGTAAACATTGAGCTACCATATGATCCAGCGGAACCACTCCTCGACATATAATCTAAGAAGAGAGAATTGGAAAGACACAGGCAGGCAAATCTGCATGGCACAGTATTACAATAGCCAGCATATGGAAGTAACCAAAAAGTCTACCAACAGATGGGTGGACAAAGAAGAACTCCTCCATGTACAGATGGAATATTCGCTAGTGAAAAAAATGAAACAATGCCATTTGCAGCACCATGGATGAGTCTAGATGTAATCACGCCACCTGTAGTAAGTGAGAAAGCAAGAGACACATATGCTTTCAATTCACTTTTAGGAGTTACTTAAAAATTGATGCCAATGTAGATATTTCCACAGAGAAAGGCAATCACAGATTCATGAAAAAAACTTATGGTTCACCAAATAGAAAGGGATGAGGATTGGATACATTACCATATTGGGGTTAACAGAGATATACATACCATGTGAAATATATAATCACCAAAGACGTACGGAAGACCAGGAGAAGACTACTCAACATTGTGTCATAACCTACATGGGAAAAGGATGCGAGGAAGAATAGATACACGTATATGTGTGAAAGAACCACATCTTGCACACCTAGAACAAACAAACCATTGTAATCAAATTTGCTGTGATAAAAAATAAAAAGTAAATTACAATTATGAACAAGAAGTAATGAGACATAAACATAAAGTGCCTTTTCCCTGGCACATTCCATTCGAATTTACAACCTAGAACACCACTTCCATTAAGGGTCTGTTTCCCCAGTTACCAAATTTGGTAAAGGAGAAATGCTGCCACCTTGTGGCCGTTTCCTGCAAGAGCAGATTTAAACTCACAGCTAATGGTCACTTAACATTCACAAGGACTCAGGGCTGTAAAGGACACCTGCCCTAAAAAATTGTGCTGAAGTAGGGAATGGACAAAAAAATTCAAAACAGGCAAATGTTTCAAGATGAGAGTATGAAGAGTTAAGTTTTCCTCACGCTCTTTTAAAAAAAAAAGGAAAATGGATAAAAGCTCAACCTCAGGGAGTGTTAGACCCATGCAATCTAATCTACAAAATGTTTCAACTTAGACCAGTCGACTGACCATCAGCAAAATGTCTACAAACAATAAATGCTGACGGGGTTTTTAAGAACTGTGTCCCCTCTACCTGCTGGTGAGACGTAAAGGGGTAACAGCCAATAATGAGAAGAGAAAGGAGCTGTGTTTAAAAGTTAAAATGGAGGTACCATTCAATCCAGCAGGCACACCATTGGACCTCTCACCTGAGAAGACAAGAATCGAGAAGACACAGGCCGCAAAAGCTGCAGTGCAGCCTTATTCACAATAGCCAAGACAGTGAAGCAATCAAAATGTCCAAGAACAGGTGAATGGATAAAGAAGAAGTGGTCCATGTACACAATGGGATATTAGCCATGGAAAACAATGAACAATTGCTCTTTGAGGCACCACAAATGAGTCTGGAGATAATCACGAAATATGAGGTAACTCGGAAACCAAAGACCTGTATTCTATGATATCACTTATAGGCGTTATCTAATAACTGACACAAATGAATATATTTCCACAGAGAAAGACACTCACAGACTTAGAAAACAAACTATGCTCATCTAAAAGGAAAGGTGGGGAGAAAGGATAAATTAAGATTAGTGTTGCTATATCTATACAAACACATATTATATACATTTCTCAAAAAGACCGACCATGTAGCAAGGGAGGTCTGCGGAAACCTCTGTAACATTTTACATGGGAAGAGGATCTGTACTTGAATAGACATATATAATGTACAAATGAACCAGATTGTGTACACCTAGGACAAACAATATTCTAAGCTTCACCCCAATTAAAAAAATTTTTTAAATCCAAGAAGAAATAATGAGACATAAACGTATGGGGGTTTCTCCATGCACATTCCAATTTAATTTACAACCTAGGAACACGACTGCCAGAAAGGCTCTGCTGCCCTAGTACCCAGATTTGGGAATGGAGAAATGCTGCCTGCTTGAGGCCACTTCCCACAACAGCAGCTTTAAACCCATTGCTAAAGGTCACTAAATATTCACCAGACTTGCAGTTCGGGAAATGACACCTGCTCTCTAAAAAAATTCTGGGGTGGAAAATCGACCAAAAATTTCAAAATAGGGCAACCTTCCAAGAAGACAATTTCAAGAGATATATTGTACTCCCAACTGTTTCCTTTTTTTTTAACAGAAAAGAAAACGGTGGAGAAAAATGATGAGTTTTACGAATTTTCAAAGACATGCAAACCCACATTACAAAAACCTATCAGCTCACAGCAGCCAGTATGGCCATTAGCATAAATGCGGCAAACAATAAATGCTGAAGCGATTGTGGAGAAATGCGTACCCTCGATTCTAACGGGGACGAGGTAAGTGCCAGTAATGAAAACACAAAGAAGGTGCTTTGAAAAGGAAAACACGGTGCTACCAGTCAGTCAATCTCACCCACTGCTGGGCCTATCACCTGTGAAAATGAGTATCAAAAAGTCACAGGCTGGCAATCCTGCACTCCAACAATATTTACCATAGCCAACGCTTGGAAGCAATGAAAATGTCCATCAACCGAGGAATGCACAAAGTAGAAGTGGTCCACGTACACGGTGGAAAATTACTCCAATAAAAAATAAAAATTAAATTTAAAAATCCAACAAAAGTCAGGAGACATCAGCTTGTGTGGGTTTGTCCGGGCACACTCCACTCTAATTTATAACCGAGAAACACCACAGGCCGCAAGGGCTTCTCCCTAGTTACCAGGGTGGGGAACATAGAAAGGCTGCCACCCTCTGGCAGTTATCTGCAAAAGCAGCATTAAAGCCTGTGCTAATGGTCATTTCATAGGAACAAGTACTGCAGAACTGTAAATGAAACCTGCCCTCAAAATGTCTTGAGGGAGGTAATGGCCAAAACATTTCAAAATGTGACGCATACTTTAAGAGAACAATTTGAAGAACTAAGGGGTAATCACAGCTTGAAAAATAAAAAGGACATGCCTTAAAGCTCAATTTCAACGGATTATGAGGCACGTGCGAATTCAACCACAAAGAGGTATCAGCTCACAATTGTCAGAATAACCATCAGCAAGGAAACTACAAACAATAAATGCTGAAGGTGTTGTGGAGAAATGCATACCTTCAAATACAAGTGGGACGTAAGTTGGAGAGGGCCACGAATGAGAGCAGAATGGAGGTGCCTTAAAAAGGTAAACATTGAGCTACCGTATGATCCAGCAGGCCCACTCCTCGACCTATATTCTAAGAAGAGAGAATTGGAAAGACACAGGCAGGCAAATCTGCATGGCACAGTATTACAATAGCCAAGATATGGAAGTAACCAAAAAGTCCACCAACAGATGGGTGGATACAGAAGAACTCCTCCATGTACAGATGGAATATTCGCTAGTGAAAAAAATGAAACAATGGCATTTGCAGCACCATGGATGAGTCTAGACGTAATCACGCCACCTGTAGTAAGTGAGAAAGCAACAGACACATATGCTATCAATTCACTTTTAGGAGTTACTTAAAAATTGATGCCAATGAAGATATTTCCACAGAGAAAGACAATCACAGATTCATGAAAAAACTTATGGTTCACCAAATAGAAAGGGATGAGGATTGGATACATTACCATATTGGGGTTAACAGAGATATACATACCATGTGAAATATATAATCACCAAAGACGTACGGAAGACCAGGAGAAGACTACTCAACATTGTGTCATAACCTACATGGGAAAAGGATGCGAGGAAGAATAGATACACGTATATGTGTGAAAGAACCACATCTTGCACACCTAGAACAAACAAACCATTGTAATCAAATTTGCTGTGATAAAAAATAAAAAGTAAATTACAATTATGAACAAGAAGTAATGAGACATAAACATAAAGTGCTTTTTCCCTGGCACATTCCATTCGAATTTACAACCTAGAACACCACTTCCATTAAGGCTCTGTTTCCCCAGTTACCAAATTTGGTAAAGGAGAAATGCTGCCACCTTGTGGCCGTTTCCTGCAAGAGCAGCTTTAAACTCACAGCTAATGGTCACTTAACATTCACAAGGACTCAGGGCTGTAAAGGACACCTGCCCTAAAAAATTGTGCTGAAGTAGGGAATGGACAAAAAAATTCAAAAACAGGCAAATGTTTCAAGATGAGAGTATGAAGAGTTAAGTTTTACTCACGCTCTTTTTAAAAAAAAAGGAAAATGGATAAAAGCTCAACCTCAGGGAGTGTTAGACCCATGCAATCTAATCTACAAAAAGTTTCAACTTAGACCAGTCGACTGACCATCAGCAAAATGTCTACAAACAATAAATGCTGACGGGGTTTTTCAGAACTGTGATCCCTCTACCTGCTGGTGAGACGTAAAGGGGTAACAGCCAATAATGAGAACAGAAAGGAGCTGTGTTTAAAAGTAAAAATGGAGGTACCATTCAATCCGGCAGGCACACCATTGGACCTCTCACCTGAGAAGACAAGAATCGAGAAGACACAGGCCGCAAATGTTGCAGTGCAGCCTTATTCAAAATAGCCAAGACAGTGAAGCAATCAAAATGTCCAAGAACAGGTGAATGGATAAAGAAGAAGTGGTCCATGTACACAATGGGATATTAGCCATAGAAAACAATGAACCATTGCTCTTTGAGGCACCTCAAATGAGTCTGGAGATAATCACGAAACATGAGGTAACTCGGAAACCAAAGACCTGCATTCTATGATATCACTTATAGGCATTATCTAATAACTGACACAAATGAATATATTTCCACAGAGAAAGACACTCACAGACTTAGAAAAAAACTATGCCCATCTAAAAGGAAAGGTGGGGAGAATGGATAAATTAAGGTTAGTGTTGCTATATCTATACAAACACATATTATATACATATCTCAAAAAGACCGACCATGTAGCAAGGGAGGTCTGTGGAACCCTCTGTAACATTTTACATGGGAAGAGGATCTGTACTTGAATAGACATATATAATGTACAAATGAACCAGATTTTGTACACCTAGGACAAACAATATTCTAAGCTTTACCCCATTAAAAAATGTTTTTAAATCCAAGAAGAAATAATGAGACATAAACGTATGTGGGTTTCTCCATGCACATTCCAATTTAATTTACAACCTAGGAACACAACTGCCAGAAAGGCTCTGCTGCCCTACTACCCAGATTTGGGAATGGAGAAATGCTGCCTGCTTGAGGCCACTTCCCACAACAGCAGCTTTAAACCCATTGCTAAAGGTCACTAAATATTCACCAGACTTGCAGTTCGGGAAATGACACCTGCTCTCTAAAAAAATTCTGGGGTGGAAAATCGACCAAAAATTTCAAAATAGGGCAACCTTCCAAGAAGACAATTTCAAGAGATATATTGTACTCCCAACTGTTTCCTTTTTTTTTAACAGAAAAGAAAACGGTGGAGAAAAATGATGAGTTTTACGAATTTTCAAAGACATGCAAACCCACATTACAAAAACCTATCAGCTCACAGCAGCCAGTATGGCCATTAGCATAAATGCGGCAAACAATAAATGCTGAAGCGATTGTGGAGAAATGCGTACCCTCGATTCTAACGGGGACGTGGTAAGTGCCAGTAATGAAAACACAAAGAAGGTGCTTTGAAAAGGAAAACACGGTGCTACCAGTCAGTCAATCACACCCACTGCTGGGCCTATCACCTGTGAAAATGAGAATCAAAAAGTCACAGGCTGGCAATCCTGCACTCCAACAATATTTACCATAGCCAACGCTTGGAAGCAATGAAAATGTCCATCAACCGAGGAATGCACAAAGTAGAAGTGGTCCACGTACACGGTGGAAAATTACTCCAATAAAAAATAAAAATTAAATTTAAAAATCCAACAAAAGTCAGGAGACATCAGCTTGTGTGGGTTTGTCCGGGCACACTCCACTCTAATTTATAACCGAGAAACACCACAGGCCGCAAGGGCTTCTCCCTAGTTACCAGGGTGGGGAACATAGAAAGGCTGCCACCCTCTGGCAGTTACCTGCAAAAGCAGCATTAAAACCTGTGCTCATGGTCATTTCATAGGAACAAGTACTGCAGAACTGTAAATGAAACCTGCCCTCAAAATGTCTTGAGGGAGGTAATGGCCAAAACATTTCAAAATGTGACACATACTTTAAGAAAACAATTTGAAGAACTAAGGGGTAATCACAGCTTGAAAAATAAAAAGGACATGCCTTAAAGCTCAATTTCAACGGATTATGAGGCACGTGCGAATTCAACCACAAAAAGGTATCAGCTCACAATTGTCAGAATAACCATCAACAAGAAATCTACAAACAAAAATGCTGAAGGTGTTGTGGAGAAATGCGTACCCTCAACTTCAAGGGGGACGGAAGTTGGAAAGGGCCACAAATGAGAGCAGAATGGAGGTGCCTTAAAAAGGTAAACATTGAGCTACCATATGATCCAGCGGAACCACTCCTCGACATATAATCTAAGAAGAGAGAATTGGAAAGACACAGGCAGGCAAATCTGCATGGCACAGTATTACAATAGCCAAGATATGGAAGTAACCAAAAAGTCCACCAACAGATGGGTGGACAAAGAAGAACTCCTCCATGTACAGATGGAATATTCGCTAGTGAAAAAAATGAAACAATGCCATTTGCAGCACCATACATGAGTCTAGACGTAATCACGCCACCTGTAGTAAGTGAGAAAGCAAAAGACACATATCCTATCATATCACTTTTAGGAGTTACTTAAAAATTGATACCAATGAAGATATTTCCACAGAGAAAGGCAATCACAGATTCATTAAAAAAATCTTATGGTTCACCAAATAGAAAGGGATGAGGATTGGATACATTACCATATTGGGGTTAACAGAGATATACAAACCATGTGAAACATATAATCACCAAAGACGTACGGAAGACCAGGAGAAGACTACTCAACATTGTGGCATAACCTACATGGGAAAAGGATGCGTGGAAGAATAGAAACATGTATGTGTGTGAAAGAAGCACATCTTGCACACCTAGAACAAACAAACCATTGTAATCAAATGTGCTGGGATAAAGAATAACAAGTAAATTACAAATATGAACAAGAAGTTATGAGACATAAACTTAAAGGGCTTTTTCCTGGCACATTCCATTCTAATTTACAACCTAGAACACCACTTCCATTAAGCCTCTGTTTCCCTAGTTACGAAATTTGGAAAAGGAGAAATGCTGCCACCTTGTGGCCGTTTCCTGCAAGAGCAGCTTTAAACTCAGAGCTAATGCTCACTTAACATACACAAGGACTCAGGGCTGTAAAGGACACCTGTCCTAAAAAAATGTGCTGAAGGAGGGAATGGACAAAAAAATTCAAAACAGGCAAATGTTTCAAGAAGAGAGTATGAAGAGTTAAGTTTTACTCACGGTGTTTTAAAAAAAAGGAAAATGGATAAAAGCTCAACCTCAGGGAGTGTTAGACCCATGCAATCTATTCTATAAAAAGTTTCAACTTACACCAGTCGACTGACCATCAGCAAAAAGTCTACAAACAATAAATGCTGAAGGGGTTTTAGAGAACTGTGTCCCCTCTACCTGCTGGTGAGACGTAAAGGGGTAACAGCCAATAATGAGAACAGAAAGGAGCTGTGTTTAAAAGTAAAAATGGAGGTACCATTCAATCCAGCAGGCGCACCATTGGACCTCTCACCTGAGAAGACAAGAATCGAGAAGACTCAGGCCGCAAAAGCTGCAGTGCAGCCTTATTCACAATAGCCAAGACAGTGAAGCAATGAAAATGTCCAACAACAGGTGAATGGATAAAGAAGAAGTGGTCCATGTACACAATGGAATATTAGCCATGGAAAACAATGAACCATTGCTCTCTGAGGCACCACACATGAGTCTGGAGATAATCACGAAACATGAGGTAACTCGGAAACCAAAGACCTGTATTCTATGATATCACTTATAGGCGTTATCTAATAACTGACACAAATGAATATATTTCCACAGAGAAAGACACTCACAGACTTAGAAAACAAACTATGCTCATCTAAAAGGAAAGGTGGGGAGAAAGGATAAATTAAGATTAGTGTTGCTATATCTATACAAACACATATTATATACATTTCTCAAAAAGACCGACCATGTAGCAAGGGAGGTCTGCGGAAACCTCTGTAACATTTTACATGGGAAGAGGATCTGTACTTGAATAGACATATATAATGTACAAATGAACCAGATTGTGTATACCTAGGACAAACAATATTCTAAGCTTTACCCCAATTAAAAAAAATTTTTTAAATCCAAGAAGAAATAATGAGACATAAACGTATGGGGGTTTCTCCATGCACATTCCAATTTAATTTACAACCTAGGAACACGACTGCCAGAAAGGCTCTGCTGCCCTAGTACCCAGATTTGGGAATGGAGAAATGCTGCCTGCTTGAGGCCACTTCCCACAACAGCAGCTTTAAACCCATTGCTAAAGGTCACTAAATATTCACCAGACTTGCAGTTCGGGAAATGACACCTGCTCTCTAAAAAAATTCTGGGGTGGAAAATCGACCAAAAATTTCAAAATAGGGCAACCTTCCAAGAAGACAATTTCAAGAGATATATTGTACTCCCAACTGTTTCCTTTTTTTAACAGAAAAGAAAACGGTGGAGAAAAATGATGAGTTTTACGAATATTCAAAGACATGCAAACCCACATTACAAAAACCTATCAGCTCACAGCAGCCAGTATGGCCATTAGCATAAATGCGGCAAACAATAAATGCTGAAGCGATTGTGGAGAAATGCGTACCCTCGATTCTAACGGGGACGTGGTAAGTGCCAGTAATGAAAACACAAAGAAGGTGCTTTGAAAAGGAAAACACGGTGCTACCAGTCAGTCAATCACACCCACTGCTGGGCCTATCACCTGTGAAAATGGGAATCAAAAAGTCACAGGCTGGGAATCCTGCACTCCAACAATATTTACCATAGCCAACGCTTGGAAGCAATGAAAATGTCCATCAACCGAGGAATGCACAAAGTAGAAGTGGTCCACGTACACGGTGGAAAATTACTCCAATAAAAACTAAAAATTAAATTTAAAAATCCAACAAAAGTCAGGAGACATCAGCTTGTGTGGGTTTGTCCGGGCACACTCCACTCTAATTTATAACCGAGAAACACCACAGGCCGCAAGGGCTTCTCCCTAGTTACCAGGGTGGGGAACATAGAAAGGCTGCCACCCTCTGGCAGTTACCTGCAAAAGCAGCATTAAAGCCTGTGCTCATGGTCATTTCATAGGAACAAGTACTGCAGAACTGTAAATGAAACCTGCCCTCAAAATGTCTTGAGGGAGGTAATGGCCAAAACATTTCAAAATGTGACACATACTTTAAGAAAACAATTTGAAGAACTAAGGGGTAATCACAGCTTGAAAAATAAAAAGGACATGCCTTAAAGCTCAATTTCAACGGATTATGAGGCACGTGCGAATTCAACCACAAAAAGGTATCAGCTCACAATTGTCAGAATAACCATCAACAAGAAATCTACAAACAAAAATGCTGAAGGTGTTGTGGAGAAATGCGTACCCTCAACTTCAAGGGGGACGGAAGTTGGAAAGGGCCACAAATGAGAGCAGAATGGAGGTGCCTTAAAAAGGTAAACATTGAGCTACCATATGATCCAGCGGAACCACTCCTCGACATATAATCTAAGAAGAGAGAATTGGAAAGACACAGGCAGGCAAATCTGCATGGCACAGTATTACAATAGCCAAGATATGGAAGTAACCAAAAAGTCCACCAACAGATGGGTGGACAAAGAAGAACTCCTCCATGTACAGACGGAATATTCGCTAGTGAAAAAAATGAAACAATGCCATTTGCAGCACCATACATGAGTCTAGACGTAATCACGCCACCTGTAGTCAGTGAGAAAGCAAAAGACACATATCCTATCATATCACTTTTAGGAGTTACTTAAAAATTGATACCAATGAAGATATTTCCACAGAGAAAGGCAATCACAGATTCATTAAAAAAATCTTATGGTTCACCAAATAGAAAGGGATGAGGATTGGATACATTACCATATTGGGGTTAACAGAGATATACAAACCATGTGAAACATATAATCACCAAAGACGTACGGAAGACCAGGAGAAGACTACTCAACATTGTGGCATAACCTACATGGGAAAAGGATGCGTGGAAGAATAGAAACATGTATGTGTGTGAAAGAAGCACATCTTGCACACCTAGAACAAACAAACCATTGTAATCAAATGTGCTGGGATAAAGAATAACAAGTAAATTACAAATATGAACAAGAAGTTATGAGACATAAACTTAAAGGGCTTTTTCCTGGCACATTCCATTCTAATTTACAACCTAGAACACCACTTCCATTAAGCCTCTGTTTCCCTAGTTACGAAATTTGGAAAAGGAGAAATGCTGCCACCTTGTGGCCGTTTCCTGCAAGAGCAGCTTTAAACTCAGAGCTAATGCTCACTTAACATACACAAGGACTCAGGGCTGTAAAGGACACCTGTCCTAAAAAAATGTGCTGAAGGAGGGAATGGACAAAAAAATTCAAAACAGGCAAATGTTTCAAGAAGAGAGTATGAAGAGTTAAGTTTTACTCACGGTGTTTTAAAAAAAAGGAAAATGGATAAAAGCTCAACCTCAGGGAGTGTTAGACCCATGCAATCTATTCTATAAAAAGTTTCAACTTACACCAGTCGACTGACCATCAGCAAAAAGTCTACAAATAATACATGCTGAAGGGGTTTTAGAGAATTGTGTACCCTCTACCTGCTGGTGAGCCGTAAAGGGGTAACAGCCAATAATGATAACAGAAAGGAGCTGTGTTTAAAAGTAAAAATGGAGGTACCATTCAAGCCAGCAGGCGCACCATTGGACCTCTCACCTGAGAAGACAAGAATCGAGAAGACTCAGGCCGCAAAAGCTGCAGTGCAGCCTTATTCACAATAGCCAAGACAGTGAAGCAATGAAAATGCCCAACAACAGGTGAATGGATAAAGAAGAAGTGGTCCATGTACACAATGGAATATTAGCCATGGAAAACAATGAACCATTGCTCTCTGAGGCACCACAAATGAGTCTGGAGATAATCACGAAACATGAGGTAAGTCGGAGAGCAAAAGACCTATATTCTATGATATCACTTATAGGCGTTATCTAATAACTGACACAAATGAACATATTTCCACAGAGAAAGACACTCACAGACTTAGAAAACAAACTGTGCTCATCTAAAAGGAAAGGTGGGGGGAAGGGATAAATTAAGATTAGTGTTACAATATGTATACAAACACATATTATAAACATATCTCAAAAAGACCGACCATATAGCAAGTGAGGTCTGCGGAACCCTCAGTAACATTTTACATGGGAAGAGGATCTGTACTTGAATAGACATATATAATGTACAAATGAACCAGATTGTGTACACCTAGGACAAACAATATTCTAAGCTTTACCCCAATTAAAACACTTTTAAAATACAAGAACAAATAATGACACATAAACTTATGGGGATTTCTCCATGCACATTACAATGTAATTTACAACCTAGCAACACGACTTCCAGAAAGGCTCTGCTGCCCTAGTACCCAGACTTGGGAATGGAGAAATGCTGCCTGCTTGAGGCCACTTCCCACAACAGCAGCTTTAAACCCATTGCTAAATGTCACTAAATATTCACCAATGTTGCAGTTCGGGAAATGACACCTACTCTCTAAAAAAACTCTGGGGTGGAAAATCGACCAAAAAATTCAAAAGACGGCAACCTTCCAAGAAGAGAATTTCAAGAGTTATATTGTACTCCCAATTGTTTCCTTTTTTTAACAGAAAAGAAAACGGTGGAGAAAAATGGTGAGTTTTACGAATTTTCAAAGACATGCAAACCCAAATTACAAAACCCTATCAGCTCACAGCAGCCAGTAGGGCCATTAGCATAAATGCTGCAAACAATAAATGCTAAATCGATTGTGGAGGAATGCGTACCCTCGATTCTAAGGGGGACGTGGTAAGAGGCACTAAAGAAAACACAAAGAAGGTGCTTTGAAAAGGGAAACACGGTGCTACCAGTCAATCAATCACACCCACTGCTGGGCCTATCACCTGAGAAAATGAGAATTAAAAAGTCACAGGCTGGCAATCCAGCACTCCAACAACATTTACCATAGCCAACACCTGGAAGCAATGAAAATGTCCATCAACCGAGGAATGCACAAAGTAGAAGTGCTCCACGTACCCAGTGGGAAATTACTCTAATAAAAAATAAAAATTACATTTAAAAAACCAACAAAATTCAGGAGACATCAGCTTGTGTGGGTTTGTCCGGGCACACTCCACTCTAATTTATAACCGAGAAACACCACAAGCCGCAAGGGCTTTTCCCTAGGTACCAGGGTGGGGAACATAGAAAGGCTGCCACCCTCTGGCAGTTACCTGCAAAAGCAGCTTTAAAGCCTGTGCTCATGGTCATTTCATAGGAACAAGTACTGCAGGATTGTAAATGAAACCTGCCCTCAAAATGTCTTGAGGGAGGTAATGGCCAAAACATTTCAAAATGTGACACATATTTTAAGAGATCACTTTGAAGAACTAAGGAGTAATCACAGCTTGAAAAATAAAAAGGACATGCCTTAAAGCTCAATTTCACCGGATTATGAGGCACATGCAAATTCAACCACAAAGAGGTATCAGCTCACACTTGTCAGAATAACCATCAGCAAGGAAACTACAAATAATAAATGCTGAAGGTGTTGTGGAGAAATGCATACCCTCAAATTCAAGTGGGAAGTAAGTTGGAGAGGGCTACGAATGACAGCAGAATGGAGGTGCCTTAAAAAGGTAAACATTGAGCTACCATATGATCCAGCAGGCCCACTCCTCGACCTATAATCTAAGAAGAGAGAATTGGAAAGACACAGGCAGGCAAATCTGCATGGCACAGTATTACAATAGCCAGCATATGGAAGTAACCAAAAAGTCTACCAACAGATGGGTGGACAAAGAAGAACTCCTCCATGTACAGATGGAATATTCGCTAGTGAAAAAAATGAAACAATGCCATTTGCAGCACCATGGATGAGTCTAGATGTAATCACGCCACCTGTAGTAAGTGAGAAAGCAAGAGACACATATGCTTTCAATTCACTTTTAGGAGTTACTTAAAAATTGATGCCAATGTAGATATTTCCACAGAGAAAGGCAATCACAGATTCATGAAAAAAACTTATGGTTCACCATATAGAAAGGGATGAGGATTGGATACATTATCATATTGAGGTTAACAGAGATATACAAACCATGTGAAATATATAACCACCAAAGACGTACGGAAGACCAGGAGAAGACTACTCAACATTGTGTCATAACCCTACATGGGAAAAGGATTCGAGGAAGAATAGATACATGTATATGTGTGAAAGAACCACATCTTGCACACCTAGAGCAATCAAACCATTGTAATCAAATTTGCTGGGATAAAAAATAAAAGTAAATTACAAATATGAACAAGAAGTAATCAGACATAAACTTAAAGGGCTTTTTCCTGGCACATTCCATTCTAATATACAACCTAGAACACCACTTCCATTAAGGCTCTGTTTCCGTAGTAACCAAATTTGGTAAAGGAGAAACGCTGCCACCTTGTGGCTGTCTCCTGCAAGAGCAGCTTTAAACTCACAGCTAATGCTCACTTAACATTCACAAGGACTCAGGGCTCTAAAGGACACCTGCCCTAAAAAAATGTGCTGAAGGTGGGAATGGACAAAAAAATTCAAAACAGGCAAATGTTTCAAGAAGAGATTATGAAGAGTTATGTTTTACTCACACTCTTTTTAAAAAAAAGGAAAATGGATAAAAGCTCAACCTCAGGGAGTGTTAGACGCATGCAATCTAATCTACAAAAAGTTTCAACTTACACCAGTCGACTGATCATCAGCAAAAAGTCAACAAACAATAAATCCTGAAGGGGTTTTAGAGAACTGTGTACCCTCTACCTGCTGGTGAGACGGAAAGGGGTAACAGCCAATAATGAGAACAGAAAGGAGCTGTGTTTAAAAGTAAAAATGGAGGTACCATTCAATCCGGCAGGCGCACCATTGGACCTTTCACCTGAGAAGACAAGAATCGAGAAGACACAGGCCGCAAAAGCTGCAGTGCAGCCTTATTCACAATAGCCAAGACAGTGAAGCAATCAAAATGTCCAAGAACAGGTGAATGGATAAAGAAGAAGTGGTCCATGTACACAATGGGATATTAGCCATGGAAAACAATGAACCATTGCTCTTTGAGGCACCACAAATGAGTCTGGAGATAATCACGAAACATGAGGTAACTCGGAAACCAAAGACCTGTATTCTATGATATCACTTATAGGCGTTATCTAATAACTGATACAAATGAATATATTTCCACAGAGAAAGACACTCACAGACTTAGAAAACAAACTATGCTCATCTAAAAGGAAAGGTGGGGAGAATGGATAAATTAAGATTAGTGTTGCTATATCTATACAAACACATATTATATACATATCTCAAAAAGACCGACCATGTAGCAAGGGAGGTCTGTGGATCCCTCTGTAACATTTTACATGGGAAGAGGATCTGTACTTGAATAGAAATATATAATGTACAAATGAACCAGATTGTGTACACCTAGGACAAACAATATTCTAAGCTTTACCCCAATTAAAAAAAATTTTTAAATCCAAGAAGAAATAAAGAGACATAAAAGTATGGGGGTTTCTCCATGCACATTTCAATTTAATTTACAACCTAGGAACACGATTTCCAGAAAGGCTCTGCTGCCCTAGTACCCAGACTTGGGAATGGAGAAATGCTGCCTGCTTGAGGCCACTTCCCACAACAGCAGCTTTAAACCCATTGCTAAATGTCACTAAATATTCACCAATGTTGCAGTTCGGGAAATGACACCTACTCTCTAAAAAAACTCTGGGGTGGAAAATCGACCAAAAAATTCAAAAGACGGCAACCTTCCAAGAAGAGAATTTCAAGAGTTATATTGTACTCCCAATTGTTTCCTTTTTTTAACAGAAAAGAAAACGGTGGAGAAAAATGGTGAGTTTTACGAATTTTCAAAGACATGCAAACCCAAATTACAAAACCCTATCAGCTCACAGCAGCCAGTAGGGCCATTAGCATAAATGCTGCAAACAATAAATGCTAAATCGATTGTGGAGGAATGCGTACCCTCGATTCTAAGGGGGACGTGGTAAGAGGCACTAAAGAAAACACAAAGAAGGTGCTTTGAAAAGGGAAACACGGTGCTACCAGTCAATCAATCACACCCACTGCTGGGCCTATCACCTGAGAAAATGAGAATTAAAAAGTCACAGGCTGGCAATCCAGCACTCCAACAACATTTACCATAGCCAACACCTGGAAGCAATGAAAATGTCCATCAACCGAGGAATGCACAAAGTAGAAGTGCTCCACGTACCCAGTGGGAAATTACTCTAATAAAAAATAAAAATTACATTTAAAAAACCAACAAAATTCAGGAGACATCAGCTTGTGTGGGTTTGTCCGGGCACACTCCACTCTAATTTATAACCGAGAAACACCACAAGCCGCAAGGGCTTTTCCCTAGGTACCAGGGTGGGGAACATAGAAAGGCTGCCACCCTCTGGCAGTTACCTGCAAAAGCAGCTTTAAAGCCTGTGCTCATGGTCATTTCATAGGAACAAGTACTGCAGGATTGTAAATGAAACCTGCCCTCAAAATGTCTTGAGGGAGGTAATGGCCAAAACATTTCAAAATGTGACACATATTTTAAGAGATCACTTTGAAGAACTAAGGAGTAATCACAGCTTGAAAAATAAAAAGGACATGCCTTAAAGCTCAATTTCACCGGATTATGAGGCACATGCAAATTCAACCACAAAGAGGTATCAGCTCACACTTGTCAGAATAACCATCAGCAAGGAAACTACAAATAATAAATGCTGAAGGTGTTGTGGAGAAATGCATACCCTCAAATTCAAGTGGGAAGTAAGTTGGAGAGGGCTACGAATGACAGCAGAATGGAGGTGCCTTAAAAAGGTAAACATTGAGCTACCATATGATCCAGCAGGCCCACTCCTCGACCTATAATCTAAGAAGAGAGAATTGGAAAGACACAGGCAGGCAAATCTGCATGGCACAGTATTACAATAGCCAGCATATGGAAGTAACCAAAAAGTCTACCAACAGATGGGTGGACAAAGAAGAACTCCTCCATGTACAGATGGAATATTCGCTAGTGAAAAAAATGAAACAATGCCATTTGCAGCACCATGGATGAGTCTAGATGTAATCACGCCACCTGTAGTAAGTGAGAAAGCAAGAGACACATATGCTTTCAATTCACTTTTAGGAGTTACTTAAAAATTGATGCCAATGTAGATATTTCCACAGAGAAAGGCAATCACAGATTCATGAAAAAAACTTATGGTTCACCATATAGAAAGGGATGAGGATTGGATACATTATCATATTGAGGTTAACAGAGATATACAAACCATGTGAAATATATAACCACCAAAGACGTACGGAAGACCAGGAGAAGACTACTCAACATTGTGTCATAACCCTACATGGGAAAAGGATTCGAGGAAGAATAGATACATGTATATGTGTGAAAGAACCACATCTTGCACACCTAGAGCAATCAAACCATTGTAATCAAATTTGCTGGGATAAAAAATAAAAGTAAATTACAAATATGAACAAGAAGTAATCAGACATAAACTTAAAGGGCTTTTTCCTGGCACATTCCATTCTAATATACAACCTAGAACACCACTTCCATTAAGGCTCTGTTTCCGTAGTAACCAAATTTGGTAAAGGAGAAACGCTGCCACCTTGTGGCTGTCTCCTGCAAGAGCAGCTTTAAACTCACAGCTAATGCTCACTTAACATTCACAAGGACTCAGGGCTCTAAAGGACACCTGCCCTAAAAAAATGTGCTGAAGGTGGGAATGGACAAAAAAATTCAAAACAGGCAAATGTTTCAAGAAGAGATTATGAAGAGTTATGTTTTACTCACACTCTTTTTAAAAAAAAGGAAAATGGATAAAAGCTCAACCTCAGGGAGTGTTAGACGCATGCAATCTAATCTACAAAAAGTTTCAACTTACACCAGTCGACTGATCATCAGCAAAAAGTCAACAAACAATAAATCCTGAAGGGGTTTTAGAGAACTGTGTACCCTCTACCTGCTGGTGAGACGGAAAGGGGTAACAGCCAATAATGAGAACAGAAAGGAGCTGTGTTTAAAAGTAAAAATGGAGGTACCATTCAATCCGGCAGGCGCACCATTGGACCTTTCACCTGAGAAGACAAGAATCGAGAAGACACAGGCCGCAAAAGCTGCAGTGCAGCCTTATTCACAATAGCCAAGACAGTGAAGCAATCAAAATGTCCAAGAACAGGTGAATGGATAAAGAAGAAGTGGTCCATGTACACAATGGGATATTAGCCATGGAAAACAATGAACCATTGCTCTTTGAGGCACCACTCAAATGAGTCTGGAGATAATCACGAAACATGAGGTAACTCGGAAACCAAAGACCTGTATTCTATGATATCACTTATAGGCGTTATCTAATAACTGATACAAATGAATATATTTCCACAGAGAAAGACACTCACAGACTTAGAAAACAAACTATGCTCATCTAAAAGGAAAGGTGGGGAGAATGGATAAATTAAGATTAGTGTTGCTATATCTATACAAACACATATTATATACATATCTCAAAAAGACCGACCATGTAGCAAGGGAGGTCTGTGGATCCCTCTGTAACATTTACATGGGAAGAGGATCTGTACTTGAATAGAAATATATAATGTACAAATGAACCAGATTGTGTACACCTAGGACAAACATATTCTAAGCTTTACCCCAATTAAAAAAAATTTTTAAATCCAAGAAGAAATAAAGAGACATAAAAGTATGGGGGTTTCTCCATGCACATTTCAATTTAATTTACAACCTAGGAACACGATTTCCAGAAAGGCTCTGCTGCCCTAGTACCCAGACTTGGGAATGGAGAAATGCTGCCTGCTTGAGGCCACTTCCCACAACAGCAGCTTTAAACCCATTGCTAAATGTCACTAAATATTCACCAATGTTGCAGTTCGGGAAATGACACCTACTCTCTAAAAAAACTCTGGGGTGGAAAATCGACCAAAAAATTCAAAAGACGGCAACCTTCCAAGAAGAGAATTTCAAGAGTTATATTGTACTCCCAATTGTTTCCTTTTTTTAACAGAAAAGAAAACGGTGGAGAAAAATGGTGAGTTTTACGAATTTTCAAAGACATGCAAACCCAAATTACAAAACCCTATCAGCTCACAGCAGCCAGTAGGGCCATTAGCATAAATGCTGCAAACAATAAATGCTAAATCGATTGTGGAGGAATGCGTACCCTCGATTCTAAGGGGGACGTGGTAAGAGGCACTAAAGAAAACACAAAGAAGGTGCTTTGAAAAGGGAAACACGGTGCTACCAGTCAATCAATCACACCCACTGCTGGGCCTATCACCTGAGAAAATGAGAATTAAAAAGTCACAGGCTGGCAATCCAGCACTCCAACAACATTTACCATAGCCAACACCTGGAAGCAATGAAAATGTCCATCAACCGAGGAATGCACAAAGTAGAAGTGCTCCACGTACCCAGTGGGAAATTACTCTAATAAAAAATAAAAATTACATTTAAAAAACCAACAAAATTCAGGAGACATCAGCTTGTGTGGGTTTGTCCGGGCACACTCCACTCTAATTTATAACCGAGAAACACCACAAGCCGCAAGGGCTTTTCCCTAGGTACCAGGGTGGGGAACATAGAAAGGCTGCCACCCTCTGGCAGTTACCTGCAAAAGCAGCTTTAAAGCCTGTGCTCATGGTCATTTCATAGGAACAAGTACTGCAGGATTGTAAATGAAACCTGCCCTCAAAATGTCTTGAGGGAGGTAATGGCCAAAACATTTCAAAATGTGACACATATTTTAAGAGATCACTTTGAAGAACTAAGGAGTAATCACAGCTTGAAAAATAAAAAGGACATGCCTTAAAGCTCAATTTCACCGGATTATGAGGCACATGCAAATTCAACCACAAAGAGGTATCAGCTCACACTTGTCAGAATAACCATCAGCAAGGAAACTACAAATAATAAATGCTGAAGGTGTTGTGGAGAAATGCATACCCTCAAATTCAAGTGGGAAGTAAGTTGGAGAGGGCTACGAATGACAGCAGAATGGAGGTGCCTTAAAAAGGTAAACATTGAGCTACCATATGATCCAGCAGGCCCACTCCTCGACCTATAATCTAAGAAGAGAGAATTGGAAAGACACAGGCAGGCAAATCTGCATGGCACAGTATTACAATAGCCAGCATATGGAAGTAACCAAAAAGTCTACCAACAGATGGGTGGACAAAGAAGAACTCCTCCATGTACAGATGGAATATTCGCTAGTGAAAAAAATGAAACAATGCCATTTGCAGCACCATGGATGAGTCTAGATGTAATCACGCCACCTGTAGTAAGTGAGAAAGCAAGAGACACATATGCTTTCAATTCACTTTTAGGAGTTACTTAAAAATTGATGCCAATGTAGATATTTCCACAGAGAAAGGCAATCACAGATTCATGAAAAAAACTTATGGTTCACCATATAGAAAGGGATGAGGATTGGATACATTATCATATTGAGGTTAACAGAGATATACAAACCATGTGAAATATATAACCACCAAAGACGTACGGAAGACCAGGAGAAGACTACTCAACATTGTGTGTCATAACCCTACATGGGAAAAGGATTCGAGGAAGAATAGATACATGTATATGTGTGAAAGAACCACATCTTGCACACCTAGAGCAATCAAACCATTGTAATCAAATTTGCTGGGATAAAAAATAAAAGTAAATTACAAATATGAACAAGAAGTAATCAGACATAAACTTAAAGGGCTTTTTCCTGGCACATTCCATTCTAATATACAACCTAGAACACCACTTTCCATTAAGGCTCTGTTTCCGTAGTAACAAATTTGGTAAAGGAGAACGCTGCACCTTGTGGCTGTCTCCTGCAAGAGCAGCTTTAAACTCACAGCTAATGCTCACTTAACATTCACAAGGACTCAGGGCTCTAAAGGACACCTGCCCTAAAAAAATGTGCTGAAGGTGGGAATGGACAAAAAAATTCAAAACAGGCAAATGTTTCAAGAAGAGATTATGAAGAGTTATGTTTTACTCACACTCTTTTTAAAAAAAAGGAAAATGGATAAAAGCTCAACCTCAGGGAGTGTTAGACGCATGCAATCTAATCTACAAAAAGTTTCAACTTACACCAGTCGACTGATCATCAGCAAAAAGTCAACAAACAATAAATCCTGAAGGGGTTTTAGAGAACTGTGTACCCTCTACCTGCTGGTGAGACGGAAAGGGGTAACAGCCAATAATGAGAACAGAAAGGAGCTGTGTTTAAAAGTAAAAATGGAGGTACCATTCAATCCGGCAGGCGCACCATTGGACCTTTCACCTGAGAAGACAAGAATCGAGAAGACACAGGCCGCAAAAGCTGCAGTGCAGCCTTATTCACAATAGCCAAGACAGTGAAGCAATCAAAATGTCCAAGAACAGGTGAATGGATAAAGAAGAAGTGGTCCATGTACACAATGGGATATTAGCCATGGAAAACAATGAACCATTGCTCTTTGAGGCACCACAAATGAGTCTGGAGATAATCACGAAACATGAGGTAACTCGGAAACCAAAGACCTGTATTCTATGATATCACTTATAGGCGTTATCTAATAACTGATACAAATGAATATATTTCCACAGAGAAAGACACTCACAGACTTAGAAAACAAACTATGCTCATCTAAAAGGAAAGGTGGGGAGAATGGATAAATTAAGATTAGTGTTGCTATATCTATACAAACACATATTATATACATATCTCAAAAAGACCGACCATGTAGCAAGGGAGGTCTGTGGATCCCTCTGTAACATTTTACATGGGAAGAGGATCTGTACTTGAATAGAAATATATAATGTACAAATGAACCAGATTGTGTACACCTAGGACAAACAATATTCTAAGCTTTACCCCAATTAAAAAAAATTTTTAAATCCAAGAAGAAATAAAGAGACATAAAAGTATGGGGGTTTCTCCATGCACATTTCAATTTAATTTACAACCTAGGAACACGATTTCCAGAAAGGCTCTGCTGCCCTAGTACCCAGACTTGGGAATGGAGAAATGCTGCCTGCTTGAGGCCACTTCCCACAACAGCAGCTTTAAACCCATTGCTAAATGTCACTAAATATTCACCAATGTTGCAGTTCGGGAAATGACACCTACTCTCTAAAAAAACTCTGGGGTGGAAAATCGACCAAAAAATTCAAAAGACGGCAACCTTCCAAGAAGAGAATTTCAAGAGTTATATTGTACTCCCAATTGTTTCCTTTTTTTTAACAGAAAAGAAAACGGTGGAGAAAAATGGTGAGTTTTACGAATTTTCAAAGACATGCAAACCCAAATTACAAAACCCTATCAGCTCACAGCAGCCAGTAGGGCCATTAGCATAAATGCTGCAAACAATAAATGCTAAATCGATTGTGGAGGAATGCGTACCCTCGATTCTAAGGGGGACGTGGTAAGAGGCACTAAAGAAAACACAAAGAAGGTGCTTTGAAAAGGGAAACACGGTGCTACCAGTCAATCAATCACACCCACTGCTGGGCCTATCACCTGAGAAAATGAGAATTAAAAAGTCACAGGCTGGCAATCCAGCACTCCAACAACATTTACCATAGCCAACACCTGGAAGCAATGAAAATGTCCATCAACCGAGGAATGCACAAAGTAGAAGTGCTCCACGTACCCAGTGGGAAATTACTCTAATAAAAAATAAAAATTACATTTAAAAAACCAACAAAATTCAGGAGACATCAGCTTGTGTGGGTTTGTCCGGGCACACTCCACTCTAATTTATAACCGAGAAACACCACAAGCCGCAAGGGCTTTTCCCTAGGTACCAGGGTGGGGAACATAGAAAGGCTGCCACCCTCTGGCAGTTACCTGCAAAAGCAGCTTTAAAGCCTGTGCTCATGGTCATTTCATAGGAACAAGTACTGCAGGATTGTAAATGAAACCTGCCCTCAAAATGTCTTGAGGGAGGTAATGGCCAAAACATTTCAAAATGTGACACATATTTTAAGAGATCACTTTGAAGAACTAAGGAGTAATCACAGCTTGAAAAATAAAAAGGACATGCCTTAAAGCTCAATTTCACCGGATTATGAGGCACATGCAAATTCAACCACAAAGAGGTATCAGCTCACACTTGTCAGAATAACCATCAGCAAGGAAACTACAAATAATAAATGCTGAAGGTGTTGTGGAGAAATGCATACCCTCAAATTCAAGTGGGAAGTAAGTTGGAGAGGGCTACGAATGACAGCAGAATGGAGGTGCCTTAAAAAGGTAAACATTGAGCTACCATATGATCCAGCAGGCCCACTCCTCGACCTATAATCTAAGAAGAGAGAATTGGAAAGACACAGGCAGGCAAATCTGCATGGCACAGTATTACAATAGCCAGCATATGGAAGTAACCAAAAAGTCTACCAACAGATGGGTGGACAAAGAAGAACTCCTCCATGTACAGATGGAATATTCGCTAGTGAAAAAAATGAAACAATGCCATTTGCAGCACCATGGATGAGTCTAGATGTAATCACGCCACCTGTAGTAAGTGAGAAAGCAAGAGACACATATGCTTTCAATTCACTTTTAGGAGTTACTTAAAAATTGATGCCAATGTAGATATTTCCACAGAGAAAGGCAATCACAGATTCATGAAAAAAACTTATGGTTCACCATATAGAAAGGGATGAGGATTGGATACATTATCATATTGAGGTTAACAGAGATATACAAACCATGTGAAATATATAACCACCAAAGACGTACGGAAGACCAGGAGAAGACTACTCAACATTGTGTCATAACCCTACATGGGAAAAGGATTCGAGGAAGAATAGATACATGTATATGTGTGAAAGAACCACATCTTGCACACCTAGAGCAATCAAACCATTGTAATCAAATTTGCTGGGATAAAAAATAAAAGTAAATTACAAATATGAACAAGAAGTAATCAGACATAAACTTAAAGGGCTTTTTCCTGGCACATTCCATTCTAATATACAACCTAGAACACCACTTCCATTAAGGCTCTGTTTCCGTAGTAACCAAATTTGGTAAAGGAGAAACGCTGCCACCTTGTGGCTGTCTCCTGCAAGAGCAGCTTTAAACTCACAGCTAATGCTCACTTAACATTCACAAGGACTCAGGGCTCTAAAGGACACCTGCCCTAAAAAAATGTGCTGAAGGTGGGAATGGACAAAAAAATTCAAAACAGGCAAATGTTTCAAGAAGAGATTATGAAGAGTTATGTTTTACTCACACTCTTTTTAAAAAAAAGGAAAATGGATAAAAGCTCAACCTCAGGGAGTGTTAGACGCATGCAATCTAATCTACAAAAAGTTTCAACTTACACCAGTCGACTGATCATCAGCAAAAAGTCAACAAACAATAAATCCTGAAGGGGTTTTAGAGAACTGTGTACCCTCTACCTGCTGGTGAGACGGAAAGGGGTAACAGCCAATAATGAGAACAGAAAGGAGCTGTGTTTAAAAGTAAAAATGGAGGTACCATTCAATCCGGCAGGCGCACCATTGGACCTTTCACCTGAGAAGACAAGAATCGAGAAGACACAGGCCGCAAAAGCTGCAGTGCAGCCTTATTCACAATAGCCAAGACAGTGAAGCAATCAAAATGTCCAAGAACAGGTGAATGGATAAAGAAGAAGTGGTCCATGTACACAATGGGATATTAGCCATGGAAAACAATGAACCATTGCTCTTTGAGGCACCACAAATGAGTCTGGAGATAATCACGAAACATGAGGTAACTCGGAAACCAAAGACCTGTATTCTATGATATCACTTATAGGCGTTATCTAATAACTGATACAAATGAATATATTTCCACAGAGAAAGACACTCACAGACTTAGAAAACAAACTATGCTCATCTAAAAGGAAAGGTGGGGAGAATGGATAAATTAAGATTAGTGTTGCTATATCTATACAAACACATATTATATACATATCTCAAAAAGACCGACCATGTAGCAAGGGAGGTCTGTGGATCCCTCTGTAACATTTTACATGGGAAGAGGATCTGTACTTGAATAGAAATATATAATGTACAAATGAACCAGATTGTGTACACCTAGGACAAACAATATTCTAAGCTTTACCCCAATTAAAAAAAAATTTTTAAATCCAAGAAGAAATAAAGAGACATAAAAGTATGGGGGTTTCTCCATGCACATTTCAATTTAATTTACAACCTAGGAACACGATTTCCAGAAAGGCTCTGCTGCCCTAGTACCCAGACTTGGGAATGGAGAAATGCTGCCTGCTTGAGGCCACTTCCCACAACAGCAGCTTTAAACCCATTGCTAAATGTCACTAAATATTCACCAATGTTGCAGTTCGGGAAATGACACCTACTCTCTAAAAAAACTCTGGGGTGGAAAATCGACCAAAAAATTCAAAAGACGGCAACCTTCCAAGAAGAGAATTTCAAGAGTTATATTGTACTCCCAATTGTTTCCTTTTTTTAACAGAAAAGAAAACGGTGGAGAAAAATGGTGAGTTTTACGAATTTTCAAAGACATGCAAACCCAAATTACAAAACCCTATCAGCTCACAGCAGCCAGTAGGGCCATTAGCATAAATGCTGCAAACAATAAATGCTAAATCGATTGTGGAGGAATGCGTACCCTCGATTCTAAGGGGGACGTGGTAAGAGGCACTAAAGAAAACACAAAGAAGGTGCTTTGAAAAGGGAAACACGGTGCTACCAGTCAATCAATCACACCCACTGCTGGGCCTATCACCTGAGAAAATGAGAATTAAAAAGTCACAGGCTGGCAATCCAGCACTCCAACAACATTTACCATAGCCAACACCTGGAAGCAATGAAAATGTCCATCAACCGAGGAATGCACAAAGTAGAAGTGCTCCACGTACCCAGTGGGAAATTACTCTAATAAAAAATAAAAATTACATTTAAAAAACCAACAAAATTCAGGAGACATCAGCTTGTGTGGGTTTGTCCGGGCACACTCCACTCTAATTTATAACCGAGAAACACCACAAGCCGCAAGGGCTTTTCCCTAGGTACCAGGGTGGGGAACATAGAAAGGCTGCCACCCTCTGGCAGTTACCTGCAAAAGCAGCTTTAAAGCCTGTGCTCATGGTCATTTCATAGGAACAAGTACTGCAGGATTGTAAATGAAACCTGCCCTCAAAATGTCTTGAGGGAGGTAATGGCCAAAACATTTCAAAATGTGACACATATTTTAAGAGATCACTTTGAAGAACTAAGGAGTAATCACAGCTTGAAAAATAAAAAGGACATGCCTTAAAGCTCAATTTCACCGGATTATGAGGCACATGCAAATTCAACCACAAAGAGGTATCAGCTCACACTTGTCAGAATAACCATCAGCAAGGAAACTACAAATAATAAATGCTGAAGGTGTTGTGGAGAAATGCATACCCTCAAATTCAAGTGGGAAGTAAGTTGGAGAGGGCTACGAATGACAGCAGAATGGAGGTGCCTTAAAAAGGTAAACATTGAGCTACCATATGATCCAGCAGGCCCACTCCTCGACCTATAATCTAAGAAGAGAGAATTGGAAAGACACAGGCAGGCAAATCTGCATGGCACAGTATTACAATAGCCAGCATATGGAAGTAACCAAAAAGTCTACCAACAGATGGGTGGACAAAGAAGAACTCCTCCATGTACAGATGGAATATTCGCTAGTGAAAAAAATGAAACAATGCCATTTGCAGCACCATGGATGAGTCTAGATGTAATCACGCCACCTGTAGTAAGTGAGAAAGCAAGAGACACATATGCTTTCAATTCACTTTTAGGAGTTACTTAAAAATTGATGCCAATGTAGATATTTCCACAGAGAAAGGCAATCACAGATTCATGAAAAAAACTTATGGTTCACCATATAGAAAGGGATGAGGATTGGATACATTATCATATTGAGGTTAACAGAGATATACAAACCATGTGAAATATATAACCACCAAAGACGTACGGAAGACCAGGAGAAGACTACTCAACATTGTGTCATAACCCTACATGGGAAAAGGATTCGAGGAAGAATAGATACATGTATATGTGTGAAAGAACCACATCTTGCACACCTAGAGCAATCAAACCATTGTAATCAAATTTGCTGGGATAAAAAATAAAAGTAAATTACAAATATGAACAAGAAGTAATCAGACATAAACTTAAAGGGCTTTTTCCTGGCACATTCCATTCTAATATACAACCTAGAACACCACTTCCATTAAGGCTCTGTTTCCGTAGTAACCAAATTTGGTAAAGGAGAAACGCTGCCACCTTGTGGCTGTCTCCTGCAAGAGCAGCTTTAAACTCACAGCTAATGCTCACTTAACATTCACAAGGACTCAGGGCTCTAAAGGACACCTGCCCTAAAAAAATGTGCTGAAGGTGGGAATGGACAAAAAAATTCAAAACAGGCAAATGTTTCAAGAAGAGATTATGAAGAGTTATGTTTTACTCACACTCTTTTTAAAAAAAAGGAAAATGGATAAAAGCTCAACCTCAGGGAGTGTTAGACGCATGCAATCTAATCTACAAAAAGTTTCAACTTACACCAGTCGACTGATCATCAGCAAAAAGTCAACAAACAATAAATCCTGAAGGGGTTTTAGAGAACTGTGTACCCTCTACCTGCTGGTGAGACGGAAAGGGGTAACAGCCAATAATGAGAACAGAAAGGAGCTGTGTTTAAAAGTAAAAATGGAGGTACCATTCAATCCGGCAGGCGCACCATTGGACCTTTCACCTGAGAAGACAAGAATCGAGAAGACACAGGCCGCAAAAGCTGCAGTGCAGCCTTATTCACAATAGCCAAGACAGTGAAGCAATCAAAATGTCCAAGAACAGGTGAATGGATAAAGAAGAAGTGGTCCATGTACACAATGGGATATTAGCCATGGAAAACAATGAACCATTGCTCTTTGAGGCACCACAAATGAGTCTGGAGATAATCACGAAACATGAGGTAACTCGGAAACCAAAGACCTGTATTCTATGATATCACTTATAGGCGTTATCTAATAACTGATACAAATGAATATATTTCCACAGAGAAAGACACTCACAGACTTAGAAAACAAACTATGCTCATCTAAAAGGAAAGGTGGGGAGAATGGATAAATTAAGATTAGTGTTGCTATATCTATACAAACACATATTATATACATATCTCAAAAAGACCGACCATGTAGCAAGGGAGGTCTGTGGATCCCTCTGTAACATTTTACATGGGAAGAGGATCTGTACTTGAATAGAAATATATAATGTACAAATGAACCAGATTGTGTACACCTAGGACAAACAATATTCTAAGCTTTACCCCAATTAAAAAAAATTTTTAAATCCAAGAAGAAATAAAGAGACATAAAAGTATGGGGGTTTCTCCATGCACATTTCAATTTAATTTACAACCTAGGAACACGATTTCCAGAAAGGCTCTGCTGCCCTAGTACCCAGACTTGGGAATGGAGAAATGCTGCCTGCTTGAGGCCACTTCCCACAACAGCAGCTTTAAACCCATTGCTAAATGTCACTAAATATTCACCAATGTTGCAGTTCGGGAAATGACACCTACTCTCTAAAAAAACTCTGGGGTGGAAAATCGACCAAAAAATTCAAAAGACGGCAACCTTCCAAGAAGAGAATTTCAAGAGTTATATTGTACTCCCAATTGTTTCCTTTTTTTTAACAGAAAAGAAAACGGTGGAGAAAAATGGTGAGTTTTACGAATTTTCAAAGACATGCAAACCCAAATTACAAAACCCTATCAGCTCACAGCAGCCAGTAGGGCCATTAGCATAAATGCTGCAAACAATAAATGCTAAATCGATTGTGGAGGAATGCGTACCCTCGATTCTAAGGGGGACGTGGTAAGAGGCACTAAAGAAAACACAAAGAAGGTGCTTTGAAAAGGGAAACACGGTGCTACCAGTCAATCAATCACACCCACTGCTGGGCCTATCACCTGAGAAAATGAGAATTAAAAAGTCACAGGCTGGCAATCCAGCACTCCAACAACATTTACCATAGCCAACACCTGGAAGCAATGAAAATGTCCATCAACCGAGGAATGCACAAAGTAGAAGTGCTCCACGTACCCAGTGGGAAATTACTCTAATAAAAAATAAAAATTACATTTAAAAAACCAACAAAATTCAGGAGACATCAGCTTGTGTGGGTTTGTCCGGGCACACTCCACTCTAATTTATAACCGAGAAACACCACAAGCCGCAAGGGCTTTTCCCTAGGTACCAGGGTGGGGAACATAGAAAGGCTGCCACCCTCTGGCAGTTACCTGCAAAAGCAGCTTTAAAGCCTGTGCTCATGGTCATTTCATAGGAACAAGTACTGCAGGATTGTAAATGAAACCTGCCCTCAAAATGTCTTGAGGGAGGTAATGGCCAAAACATTTCAAAATGTGACACATATTTTAAGAGATCACTTTGAAGAACTAAGGAGTAATCACAGCTTGAAAAATAAAAAGGACATGCCTTAAAGCTCAATTTCACCGGATTATGAGGCACATGCAAATTCAACCACAAAGAGGTATCAGCTCACACTTGTCAGAATAACCATCAGCAAGGAAACTACAAATAATAAATGCTGAAGGTGTTGTGGAGAAATGCATACCCTCAAATTCAAGTGGGAAGTAAGTTGGAGAGGGCTACGAATGACAGCAGAATGGAGGTGCCTTAAAAAGGTAAACATTGAGCTACCATATGATCCAGCAGGCCCACTCCTCGACCTATAATCTAAGAAGAGAGAATTGGAAAGACACAGGCAGGCAAATCTGCATGGCACAGTATTACAATAGCCAGCATATGGAAGTAACCAAAAAGTCTACCAACAGATGGGTGGACAAAGAAGAACTCCTCCATGTACAGATGGAATATTCGCTAGTGAAAAAAATGAAACAATGCCATTTGCAGCACCATGGATGAGTCTAGATGTAATCACGCCACCTGTAGTAAGTGAGAAAGCAAGAGACACATATGCTTTCAATTCACTTTTAGGAGTTACTTAAAAATTGATGCCAATGTAGATATTTCCACAGAGAAAGGCAATCACAGATTCATGAAAAAAACTTATGGTTCACCATATAGAAAGGGATGAGGATTGGATACATTATCATATTGAGGTTAACAGAGATATACAAACCATGTGAAATATATAACCACCAAAGACGTACGGAAGACCAGGAGAAGACTACTCAACATTGTGTCATAACCCTACATGGGAAAAGGATTCGAGGAAGAATAGATACATGTATATGTGTGAAAGAACCACATCTTGCACACCTAGAGCAATCAAACCATTGTAATCAAATTTGCTGGGATAAAAAATAAAAGTAAATTACAAATATGAACAAGAAGTAATCAGACATAAACTTAAAGGGCTTTTTCCTGGCACATTCCATTCTAATATACAACCTAGAACACCACTTCCATTAAGGCTCTGTTTCCGTAGTAACCAAATTTGGTAAAGGAGAAACGCTGCCACCTTGTGGCTGTCTCCTGCAAGAGCAGCTTTAAACTCACAGCTAATGCTCACTTAACATTCACAAGGACTCAGGGCTCTAAAGGACACCTGCCCTAAAAAAATGTGCTGAAGGTGGGAATGGACAAAAAAATTCAAAACAGGCAAATGTTTCAAGAAGAGATTATGAAGAGTTATGTTTTACTCACACTCTTTTTAAAAAAAAGGAAAATGGATAAAAGCTCAACCTCAGGGAGTGTTAGACGCATGCAATCTAATCTACAAAAAGTTTCAACTTACACCAGTCGACTGATCATCAGCAAAAAGTCAACAAACAATAAATCCTGAAGGGGTTTTAGAGAACTGTGTACCCTCTACCTGCTGGTGAGACGGAAAGGGGTAACAGCCAATAATGAGAACAGAAAGGAGCTGTGTTTAAAAGTAAAAATGGAGGTACCATTCAATCCGGCAGGCGCACCATTGGACCTTTCACCTGAGAAGACAAGAATCGAGAAGACACAGGCCGCAAAAGCTGCAGTGCAGCCTTATTCACAATAGCCAAGACAGTGAAGCAATCAAAATGTCCAAGAACAGGTGAATGGATAAAGAAGAAGTGGTCCATGTACACAATGGGATATTAGCCATGGAAAACAATGAACCATTGCTCTTTGAGGCACCACAAATGAGTCTGGAGATAATCACGAAACATGAGGTAACTCGGAAACCAAAGACCTGTATTCTATGATATCACTTATAGGCGTTATCTAATAACTGATACAAATGAATATATTTCCACAGAGAAAGACACTCACAGACTTAGAAAACAAACTATGCTCATCTAAAAGGAAAGGTGGGGAGAATGGATAAATTAAGATTAGTGTTGCTATATCTATACAAACACATATTATATACATATCTCAAAAAGACCGACCATGTAGCAAGGGAGGTCTGTGGATCCCTCTGTAACATTTTACATGGGAAGAGGATCTGTACTTGAATAGAAATATATAATGTACAAATGAACCAGATTGTGTACACCTAGGACAAACAATATTCTAAGCTTTACCCCAATTAAAAAAAATTTTTAAATCCAAGAAGAAATAAAGAGACATAAAAGTATGGGGGTTTCTCCATGCACATTTCAATTTAATTTACAACCTAGGAACACGATTTCCAGAAAGGCTCTGCTGCCCTAGTACCCAGACTTGGGAATGGAGAAATGCTGCCTGCTTGAGGCCACTTCCCACAACAGCAGCTTTAAACCCATTGCTAAATGTCACTAAATATTCACCAATGTTGCAGTTCGGGAAATGACACCTACTCTCTAAAAAAACTCTGGGGTGGAAAATCGACCAAAAAATTCAAAAGACGGCAACCTTCCAAGAAGAGAATTTCAAGAGTTATATTGTACTCCCAATTGTTTCCTTTTTTTAACAGAAAAGAAAACGGTGGAGAAAAATGGTGAGTTTTACGAATTTTCAAAGACATGCAAACCCAAATTACAAAACCCTATCAGCTCACAGCAGCCAGTAGGGCCATTAGCATAAATGCTGCAAACAATAAATGCTAAATCGATTGTGGAGGAATGCGTACCCTCGATTCTAAGGGGGACGTGGTAAGAGGCACTAAAGAAAACACAAAGAAGGTGCTTTGAAAAGGGAAACACGGTGCTACCAGTCAATCAATCACACCCACTGCTGGGCCTATCACCTGAGAAAATGAGAATTAAAAAGTCACAGGCTGGCAATCCAGCACTCCAACAACATTTACCATAGCCAACACCTGGAAGCAATGAAAATGTCCATCAACCGAGGAATGCACAAAGTAGAAGTGCTCCACGTACCCAGTGGGAAATTACTCTAATAAAAAATAAAAATTACATTTAAAAAACCAACAAAATTCAGGAGACATCAGCTTGTGTGGGTTTGTCCGGGCACACTCCACTCTAATTTATAACCGAGAAACACCACAAGCCGCAAGGGCTTTTCCCTAGGTACCAGGGTGGGGAACATAGAAAGGCTGCCACCCTCTTGCAGTTACCTGCAAAAGCAGCTTTAAAGCCTGTGCTCATGGTCATTTCATAGGAACAAGTACTGCAGGATTGTAAATGAAACCTGCCCTCAAAATGTCTTGAGGGAGGTAATGGCCAAAACATTTCAAAATGTGACACATATTTTAAGAGATCACTTTGAAGAACTAAGGAGTAATCACAGCTTGAAAAATAAAAAGGACATGCCTTAAAGCTCAATTTCACCGGATTATGAGGCACATGCAAATTCAACCACAAAGAGGTATCAGCTCACACTTGTCAGAATAACCATCAGCAAGGAAACTACAAATAATAAATGCTGAAGGTGTTGTGGAGAAATGCATACCCTCAAATTCAAGTGGGAAGTAAGTTGGAGAGGGCTACGAATGACAGCAGAATGGAGGTGCCTTAAAAAGGTAAACATTGAGCTACCATATGATCCAGCAGGCCCACTCCTCGACCTATAATCTAAGAAGAGAGAATTGGAAAGACACAGGCAGGCAAATCTGCATGGCACAGTATTACAATAGCCAGCATATGGAAGTAACCAAAAAGTCTACCAACAGATGGGTGGACAAAGAAGAACTCCTCCATGTACAGATGGAATATTCGCTAGTGAAAAAAATGAAACAATGCCATTTGCAGCACCATGGATGAGTCTAGATGTAATCACGCCACCTGTAGTAAGTGAGAAAGCAAGAGACACATATGCTTTCAATTCACTTTTAGGAGTTACTTAAAAATTGATGCCAATGTAGATATTTCCACAGAGAAAGGCAATCACAGATTCATGAAAAAAACTTATGGTTCACCATATAGAAAGGGATGAGGATTGGATACATTATCATATTGAGGTTAACAGAGATATACAAACCATGTGAAATATATAACCACCAAAGACGTACGGAAGACCAGGAGAAGACTACTCAACATTGTGTCATAACCCTACATGGGAAAAGGATTCGAGGAAGAATAGATACATGTATATGTGTGAAAGAACCACATCTTGCACACCTAGAGCAATCAAACCATTGTAATCAAATTTGCTGGGATAAAAAATAAAAGTAAATTACAAATATGAACAAGAAGTAATCAGACATAAACTTAAAGGGCTTTTTCCTGGCACATTCCATTCTAATATACAACCTAGAACACCACTTCCATTAAGGCTCTGTTTCCGTAGTAACCAAATTTGGTAAAGGAGAAACGCTGCCACCTTGTGGCTGTCTCCTGCAAGAGCAGCTTTAAACTCACAGCTAATGCTCACTTAACATTCACAAGGACTCAGGGCTCTAAAGGACACCTGCCCTAAAAAAATGTGCTGAAGGTGGGAATGGACAAAAAAATTCAAAACAGGCAAATGTTTCAAGAAGAGATTATGAAGAGTTATGTTTTACTCACACTCTTTTTAAAAAAAAGGAAAATGGATAAAAGCTCAACCTCAGGGAGTGTTAGACGCATGCAATCTAATCTACAAAAAGTTTCAACTTACACCAGTCGACTGATCATCAGCAAAAAGTCAACAAACAATAAATCCTGAAGGGGTTTTAGAGAACTGTGTACCCTCTACCTGCTGGTGAGACGGAAAGGGGTAACAGCCAATAATGAGAACAGAAAGGAGCTGTGTTTAAAAGTAAAAATGGAGGTACCATTCAATCCGGCAGGCGCACCATTGGACCTTTCACCTGAGAAGACAAGAATCGAGAAGACACAGGCCGCAAAAGCTGCAGTGCAGCCTTATTCACAATAGCCAAGACAGTGAAGCAATCAAAATGTCCAAGAACAGGTGAATGGATAAAGAAGAAGTGGTCCATGTACACAATAGGATATTAGCCATGGAAAACAATGAACCATTGCTCTTTGAGGCACCACAAATGAGTCTGGAGATAATCACGAAACATGAGGTAACTCGGAAACCAAAGACCTGTATTCTATGATATCACTTATAGGCGTTATCTAATAACTGATACAAATGAATATATTTCCACAGAGAAAGACACTCACAGACTTAGAAAACAAACTATGCTCATCTAAAAGGAAAGGTGGGGAGAATGGATAAATTAAGATTAGTGTTGCTATATCTATACAAACACATATTATATACATATCTCAAAAAGACCGACCATGTAGCAAGGGAGGTCTGTGGATCCCTCTGTAACATTTTACATGGGAAGAGGATCTGTACTTGAATAGAAATATATAATGTACAAATGAACCAGATTGTGTACACCTAGGACAAACAATATTCTAAGCTTTACCCCAATTAAAAAAAATTTTTAAATCCAAGAAGAAATAAAGAGACATAAAAGTATGGGGGTTTCTCCATGCACATTTCAATTTAATTTACAACCTAGGAACACGATTTCCAGAAAGGCTCTGCTGCCCTAGTACCCAGACTTGGGAATGGAGAAATGCTGCCTGCTTGAGGCCACTTCCCACAACAGCAGCTTTAAACCCATTGCTAAATGTCACTAAATATTCACCAATGTTGCAGTTCGGGAAATGACACCTACTCTCTAAAAAAACTCTGGGGTGGAAAATCGACCAAAAAATTCAAAAGACGGCAACCTTCCAAGAAGAGAATTTCAAGAGTTATATTGTACTCCCAATTGTTTCCTTTTTTTAACAGAAAAGAAAACGGTGGAGAAAAATGGTGAGTTTTACGAATTTTCAAAGACATGCAAACCCAAATTACAAAACCCTATCAGCTCACAGCAGCCAGTAGGGCCATTAGCATAAATGCTGCAAACAATAAATGCTAAATCGATTGTGGAGGAATGCGTACCCTCGATTCTAAGGGGGACGTGGTAAGAGGCACTAAAGAAAACACAAAGAAGGTGCTTTGAAAAGGGAAACACGGTGCTACCAGTCAATCAATCACACCCACTGCTGGGCCTATCACCTGAGAAAATGAGAATTAAAAAGTCACAGGCTGGCAATCCAGCACTCCAACAACATTTACCATAGCCAACACCTGGAAGCAATGAAAATGTCCATCAACCGAGGAATGCACAAAGTAGAAGTGCTCCACGTACCCAGTGGGAAATTACTCTAATAAAAAATAAAAATTACATTTAAAAAACCAACAAAATTCAGGAGACATCAGCTTGTGTGGGTTTGTCCGGGCACACTCCACTCTAATTTATAACCGAGAAACACCACAAGCCGCAAGGGCTTTTCCCTAGGTACCAGGGTGGGGAACATAGAAAGGCTGCCACCCTCTGGCAGTTACCTGCAAAAGCAGCTTTAAAGCCTGTGCTCATGGTCATTTCATAGGAACAAGTACTGCAGGATTGTAAATGAAACCTGCCCTCAAAATGTCTTGAGGGAGGTAATGGCCAAAACATTTCAAAATGTGACACATATTTTAAGAGATCACTTTGAAGAACTAAGGAGTAATCACAGCTTGAAAAATAAAAAGGACATGCCTTAAAGCTCAATTTCACCGGATTATGAGGCACATGCAAATTCAACCACAAAGAGGTATCAGCTCACACTTGTCAGAATAACCATCAGCAAGGAAACTACAAATAATAAATGCTGAAGGTGTTGTGGAGAAATGCATACCCTCAAATTCAAGTGGGAAGTAAGTTGGAGAGGGCTACGAATGACAGCAGAATGGAGGTGCCTTAAAAAGGTAAACATTGAGCTACCATATGATCCAGCAGGCCCACTCCTCGACCTATAATCTAAGAAGAGAGAATTGGAAAGACACAGGCAGGCAAATCTGCATGGCACAGTATTACAATAGCCAGCATATGGAAGTAACCAAAAAGTCTACCAACAGATGGGTGGACAAAGAAGAACTCCTCCATGTACAGATGGAATATTCGCTAGTGAAAAAAATGAAACAATGCCATTTGCAGCACCATGGATGAGTCTAGATGTAATCACGCCACCTGTAGTAAGTGAGAAAGCAAGAGACACATATGCTTTCAATTCACTTTTAGGAGTTACTTAAAAATTGATGCCAATGTAGATATTTCCACAGAGAAAGGCAATCACAGATTCATGAAAAAAACTTATGGTTCACCATATAGAAAGGGATGAGGATTGGATACATTATCATATTGAGGTTAACAGAGATATACAAACCATGTGAAATATATAACCACCAAAGACGTACGGAAGACCAGGAGAAGACTACTCAACATTGTGTCATAACCCTACATGGGAAAAGGATTCGAGGAAGAATAGATACATGTATATGTGTGAAAGAACCACATCTTGCACACCTAGAGCAATCAAACCATTGTAATCAAATTTGCTGGGATAAAAAATAAAAGTAAATTACAAATATGAACAAGAAGTAATCAGACATAAACTTAAAGGGCTTTTTCCTGGCACATTCCATTCTAATATACAACCTAGAACACCACTTCCATTAAGGCTCTGTTTCCGTAGTAACCAAATTTGGTAAAGGAGAAACGCTGCCACCTTGTGGCTGTCTCCTGCAAGAGCAGCTTTAAACTCACAGCTAATGCTCACTTAACATTCACAAGGACTCAGGGCTCTAAAGGACACCTGCCCTAAAAAAATGTGCTGAAGGTGGGAATGGACAAAAAAATTCAAAACAGGCAAATGTTTCAAGAAGAGATTATGAAGAGTTATGTTTTACTCACACTCTTTTTAAAAAAAAGGAAAATGGATAAAAGCTCAACCTCAGGGAGTGTTAGACGCATGCAATCTAATCTACAAAAAGTTTCAACTTACACCAGTCGACTGATCATCAGCAAAAAGTCAACAAACAATAAATCCTGAAGGGGTTTTAGAGAACTGTGTACCCTCTACCTGCTGGTGAGACGGAAAGGGGTAACAGCCAATAATGAGAACAGAAAGGAGCTGTGTTTAAAAGTAAAAATGGAGGTACCATTCAATCCGGCAGGCGCACCATTGGACCTTTCACCTGAGAAGACAAGAATCGAGAAGACACAGGCCGCAAAAGCTGCAGTGCAGCCTTATTCACAATAGCCAAGACAGTGAAGCAATCAAAATGTCCAAGAACAGGTGAATGGATAAAGAAGAAGTGGTCCATGTACACAATGGGATATTAGCCATGGAAAACAATGAACCATTGCTCTTTGAGGCACCACAAATGAGTCTGGAGATAATCACGAAACATGAGGTAACTCGGAAACCAAAGACCTGTATTCTATGATATCACTTATAGGCGTTATCTAATAACTGATACAAATGAATATATTTCCACAGAGAAAGACACTCACAGACTTAGAAAACAAACTATGCTCATCTAAAAGGAAAGGTGGGGAGAATGGATAAATTAAGATTAGTGTTGCTATATCTATACAAACACATATTATATACATATCTCAAAAAGACCGACCATGTAGCAAGGGAGGTCTGTGGATCCCTCTGTAACATTTTACATGGGAAGAGGATCTGTACTTGAATAGAAATATATAATGTACAAATGAACCAGATTGTGTACACCTAGGACAAACAATATTCTAAGCTTTACCCCAATTAAAAAAAATTTTTAAATCCAAGAAGAAATAAAGAGACATAAAAGTATGGGGGTTTCTCCATGCACATTTCAATTTAATTTACAACCTAGGAACACGATTTCCAGAAAGGCTCTGCTGCCCTAGTACCCAGACTTGGGAATGGAGAAATGCTGCCTGCTTGAGGCCACTTCCCACAACAGCAGCTTTAAACCCATTGCTAAATGTCACTAAATATTCACCAATGTTGCAGTTCGGGAAATGACACCTACTCTCTAAAAAAACTCTGGGGTGGAAAATCGACCAAAAAATTCAAAAGACGGCAACCTTCCAAGAAGAGAATTTCAAGAGTTATATTGTACTCCCAATTGTTTCCTTTTTTTAACAGAAAAGAAAACGGTGGAGAAAAATGGTGAGTTTTACGAATTTTCAAAGACATGCAAACCCAAATTACAAAACCCTATCAGCTCACAGCAGCCAGTAGGGCCATTAGCATAAATGCTGCAAACAATAAATGCTAAATCGATTGTGGAGGAATGCGTACCCTCGATTCTAAGGGGGACGTGGTAAGAGGCACTAAAGAAAACACAAAGAAGGTGCTTTGAAAAGGGAAACACGGTGCTACCAGTCAATCAATCACACCCACTGCTGGGCCTATCACCTGAGAAAATGAGAATTAAAAAGTCACAGGCTGGCAATCCAGCACTCCAACAACATTTACCATAGCCAACACCTGGAAGCAATGAAAATGTCCATCAACCGAGGAATGCACAAAGTAGAAGTGCTCCACGTACCCAGTGGGAAATTACTCTAATAAAAAATAAAAATTACATTTAAAAAACCAACAAAATTCAGGAGACATCAGCTTGTGTGGGTTTGTCCGGGCACACTCCACTCTAATTTATAACCGAGAAACACCACAAGCCGCAAGGGCTTTTCCCTAGGTACCAGGGTGGGGAACATAGAAAGGCTGCCACCCTCTGGCAGTTACCTGCAAAAGCAGCTTTAAAGCCTGTGCTCATGGTCATTTCATAGGAACAAGTACTGCAGGATTGTAAATGAAACCTGCCCTCAAAATGTCTTGAGGGAGGTAATGGCCAAAACATTTCAAAATGTGACACATATTTTAAGAGATCACTTTGAAGAACTAAGGAGTAATCACAGCTTGAAAAATAAAAAGGACATGCCTTAAAGCTCAATTTCACCGGATTATGAGGCACATGCAAATTCAACCACAAAGAGGTATCAGCTCACACTTGTCAGAATAACCATCAGCAAGGAAACTACAAATAATAAATGCTGAAGGTGTTGTGGAGAAATGCATACCCTCAAATTCAAGTGGGAAGTAAGTTGGAGAGGGCTACGAATGACAGCAGAATGGAGGTGCCTTAAAAAGGTAAACATTGAGCTACCATATGATCCAGCAGGCCCACTCCTCGACCTATAATCTAAGAAGAGAGAATTGGAAAGACACAGGCAGGCAAATCTGCATGGCACAGTATTACAATAGCCAGCATATGGAAGTAACCAAAAAGTCTACCAACAGATGGGTGGACAAAGAAGAACTCCTCCATGTACAGATGGAATATTCGCTAGTGAAAAAAATGAAACAATGCCATTTGCAGCACCATGGATGAGTCTAGATGTAATCACGCCACCTGTAGTAAGTGAGAAAGCAAGAGACACATATGCTTTCAATTCACTTTTAGGAGTTACTTAAAAATTGATGCCAATGTAGATATTTCCACAGAGAAAGGCAATCACAGATTCATGAAAAAAACTTATGGTTCACCATATAGAAAGGGATGAGGATTGGATACATTATCATATTGAGGTTAACAGAGATATACAAACCATGTGAAATATATAACCACCAAAGACGTACGGAAGACCAGGAGAAGACTACTCAACATTGTGTCATAACCGGACATGGGAAAAGGATTCGAGGAAGAATAGATACATGTATATGTGTGAAAGAACCACATCTTGCACACCTAGAGCAATCAAACCATTGTAATCAAATTTGCTGGGATAAAAAATAAAAGTAAATTACAAATATGAACAAGAAGTAATCAGACATAAACTTAAAGGGCTTTTTCCTGGCACATTCCATTCTAATATACAACCTAGAACACCACTTCCATTAAGGCTCTGTTTCCGTAGTAACCAAATTTGGTAAAGGAGAAACGCTGCCACCTTGTGGCTGTCTCCTGCAAGAGCAGCTTTAAACTCACAGCTAATGCTCACTTAACATTCACAAGGACTCAGGGCTCTAAAGGACACCTGCCCTAAAAAAATGTGCTGAAGGTGGGAATGGACAAAAAAATTCAAAACAGGCAAATGTTTCAAGAAGAGATTATGAAGAGTTATGTTTTACTCACACTCTTTTTAAAAAAAAGGAAAATGGATAAAAGCTCAACCTCAGGGAGTGTTAGACGCATGCAATCTAATCTACAAAAAGTTTCAACTTACACCAGTCGACTGATCATCAGCAAAAAGTCAACAAACAATAAATCCTGAAGGGGTTTTAGAGAACTGTGTACCCTCTACCTGCTGGTGAGACGGAAAGGGGTAACAGCCAATAATGAGAACAGAAAGGAGCTGTGTTTAAAAGTAAAAATGGAGGTACCATTCAATCCGGCAGGCGCACCATTGGACCTTTCACCTGAGAAGACAAGAATCGAGAAGACACAGGCCGCAAAAGCTGCAGTGCAGCCTTATTCACAATAGCCAAGACAGTGAAGCAATCAAAATGTCCAAGAACAGGTGAATGGATAAAGAAGAAGTGGTCCATGTACACAATGGGATATTAGCCATGGAAAACAATGAACCATTGCTCTTTGAGGCACCACAAATGAGTCTGGAGATAATCACGAAACATGAGGTAACTCGGAAACCAAAGACCTGTATTCTATGATATCACTTATAGGCGTTATCTAATAACTGATACAAATGAATATATTTCCACAGAGAAAGACACTCACAGACTTAGAAAACAAACTATGCTCATCTAAAAGGAAAGGTGGGGAGAATGGATAAATTAAGATTAGTGTTGCTATATCTATACAAACACATATTATATACATATCTCAAAAAGACCGACCATGTAGCAAGGGAGGTCTGTGGATCCCTCTGTAACATTTTACATGGGAAGAGGATCTGTACTTGAATAGAAATATATAATGTACAAATGAACCAGATTGTGTACACCTAGGACAAACAATATTCTAAGCTTTACCCCAATTAAAAAAAAATTTTAAATCCAAGAAGAAATAAAGAGACATAAAAGTATGGGGGTTTCTCCATGCACATTTCAATTTAATTTACAACCTAGGAACACGATTTCCAGAAAGGCTCTGCTGCCCTAGTACCCAGACTTGGGAATGGAGAAATGCTGCCTGCTTGAGGCCACTTCCCACAACAGCAGCTTTAAACCCATTGCTAAATGTCACTAAATATTCACCAATGTTGCAGTTCGGGAAATGACACCTACTCTCTAAAAAAACTCTGGGGTGGAAAATCGACCAAAAAATTCAAAAGACGGCAACCTTCCAAGAAGAGAATTTCAAGAGTTATATTGTACTCCCAATTGTTTCCTTTTTTTAACAGAAAAGAAAACGGTGGAGAAAAATGGTGAGTTTTACGAATTTTCAAAGACATGCAAACCCAAATTACAAAACCCTATCAGCTCACAGCAGCCAGTAGGGCCATTAGCATAAATGCTGCAAACAATAAATGCTAAATCGATTGTGGAGGAATGCGTACCCTCGATTCTAAGGGGGACGTGGTAAGAGGCACTAAAGAAAACACAAAGAAGGTGCTTTGAAAAGGGAAACACGGTGCTACCAGTCAATCAATCACACCCACTGCTGGGCCTATCACCTGAGAAAATGAGAATTAAAAAGTCACAGGCTGGCAATCCAGCACTCCAACAACATTTACCATAGCCAACACCTGGAAGCAATGAAAATGTCCATCAACCGAGGAATGCACAAAGTAGAAGTGCTCCACGTACCCAGTGGGAAATTACTCTAATCAAAAATAAAAATTACATTTAAAAAACCAACAAAATTCAGGAGACATCAGCTTGTGTGGGTTTGTCCGGGCACACTCCACTCTAATTTATAACCGAGAAACACCACAAGCCGCAAGGGCTTTTCCCTAGGTACCAGGGTGGGGAACATAGAAAGGCTGCCACCCTCTGGCAGTTACCTGCAAAAGCAGCTTTAAAGCCTGTGCTCATGGTCATTTCATAGGAACAAGTACTGCAGGATTGTAAATGAAACCTGCCCTCAAAATGTCTTGAGGGAGGTAATGGCCAAAACATTTCAAAATGTGACACATATTTTAAGAGATCACTTTGAAGAACTAAGGAGTAATCACAGCTTGAAAAATAAAAAGGACATGCCTTAAAGCTCAATTTCACCGGATTATGAGGCACATGCAAATTCAACCACAAAGAGGTATCAGCTCACACTTGTCAGAATAACCATCAGCAAGGAAACTACAAATAATAAATGCTGAAGGTGTTGTGGAGAAATGCATACCCTCAAATTCAAGTGGGAAGTAAGTTGGAGAGGGCTACGAATGACAGCAGAATGGAGGTGCCTTAAAAAGGTAAACATTGAGCTACCATATGATCCAGCAGGCCCACTCCTCGACCTATAATCTAAGAAGAGAGAATTGGAAAGACACAGGCAGGCAAATCTGCATGGCACAGTATTACAATAGCCAGCATATGGAAGTAACCAAAAAGTCTACCAACAGATGGGTGGACAAAGAAGAACTCCTCCATGTACAGATGGAATATTCGCTAGTGAAAAAAATGAAACAATGCCATTTGCAGCACCATGGATGAGTCTAGATGTAATCACGCCACCTGTAGTAAGTGAGAAAGCAAGAGACACATATGCTTTCAATTCACTTTTAGGAGTTACTTAAAAATTGATGCCAATGTAGATATTTCCACAGAGAAAGGCAATCACAGATTCATGAAAAAAACTTATGGTTCACCATATAGAAAGGGATGAGGATTGGATACATTATCATATTGAGGTTAACAGAGATATACAAACCATGTGAAATATATAACCACCAAAGACGTACGGAAGACCAGGAGAAGACTACTCAACATTGTGTCATAACCCTACATGGGAAAAGGATTCGAGGAAGAATAGATACATGTATATGTGTGAAAGAACCACATCTTGCACACCTAGAGCAATCAAACCATTGTAATCAAATTTGCTGGGATAAAAAATAAAAGTAAATTACAAATATGAACAAGAAGTAATCAGACATAAACTTAAAGGGCTTTTTCCTGGCACATTCCATTCTAATATACAACCTAGAACACCACTTCCATTAAGGCTCTGTTTCCGTAGTAACCAAATTTGGTAAAGGAGAAACGCTGCCACCTTGTGGCTGTCTCCTGCAAGAGCAGCTTTAAACTCACAGCTAATGCTCACTTAACATTCACAAGGACTCAGGGCTCTAAAGGACACCTGCCCTAAAAAAATGTGCTGAAGGTGGGAATGGACAAAAAAATTCAAAACAGGCAAATGTTTCAAGAAGAGATTATGAAGAGTTATGTTTTACTCACACTCTTTTTAAAAAAAAGGAAAATGGATAAAAGCTCAACCTCAGGGAGTGTTAGACGCATGCAATCTAATCTACAAAAAGTTTCAACTTACACCAGTCGACTGATCATCAGCAAAAAGTCAACAAACAATAAATCCTGAAGGGGTTTTAGAGAACTGTGTACCCTCTACCTGCTGGTGAGACGGAAAGGGGTAACAGCCAATAATGAGAACAGAAAGGAGCTGTGTTTAAAAGTAAAAATGGAGGTACCATTCAATCCGGCAGGCGCACCATTGGACCTTTCACCTGAGAAGACAAGAATCGAGAAGACACAGGCCGCAAAAGCTGCAGTGCAGCCTTATTCACAATAGCCAAGACAGTGAAGCAATCAAAATGTCCAAGAACAGGTGAATGGATAAAGAAGAAGTGGTCCATGTACACAATGGGATATTAGCCATGGAAAACAATGAACCATTGCTCTTTGAGGCACCACAAATGAGTCTGGAGATAATCACGAAACATGAGGTAACTCGGAAACCAAAGACCTGTATTCTATGATATCACTTATAGGCGTTATCTAATAACTGATACAAATGAATATATTTCCACAGAGAAAGACACTCACAGACTTAGAAAACAAACTATGCTCATCTAAAAGGAAAGGTGGGGAGAATGGATAAATTAAGATTAGTGTTGCTATATCTATACAAACACATATTATATACATATCTCAAAAAGACCGACCATGTAGCAAGGGAGGTCTGTGGATCCCTCTGTAACATTTTACATGGGAAGAGGATCTGTACTTGAATAGAAATATATAATGTACAAATGAACCAGATTGTGTACACCTAGGACAAACAATATTCTAAGCTTTACCCCAATTAAAAAAAAATTTTAAATCCAAGAAGAAATAAAGAGACATAAAAGTATGGGGGTTTCTCCATGCACATTTCAATTTAATTTACAACCTAGGAACACGATTTCCAGAAAGGCTCTGCTGCCCTAGTACCCAGACTTGGGAATGGAGAAATGCTGCCTGCTTGAGGCCACTTCCCACAACAGCAGCTTTAAACCCATTGCTAAATGTCACTAAATATTCACCAATGTTGCAGTTCGGGAAATGACACCTACTCTCTAAAAAAACTCTGGGGTGGAAAATCGACCAAAAAATTCAAAAGACGGCAACCTTCCAAGAAGAGAATTTCAAGAGTTATATTGTACTCCCAATTGTTTCCCTTTTTTAACAGAAAAGAAAACGGTGGAGAAAAATGGTGAGTTTTACGAATTTTCAAAGACATGCAAACCCAAATTACAAAACCCTATCAGCTCACAGCAGCCAGTAGGGCCATTAGCATAAATGCTGCAAACAATAAATGCTAAATCGATTGTGGAGGAATGCGTACCCTCGATTCTAAGGGGGACGTGGTAAGAGGCACTAAAGAAAACACAAAGAAGGTGCTTTGAAAAGGGAAACACGGTGCTACCAGTCAATCAATCACACCCACTGCTGGGCCTATCACCTGAGAAAATGAGAATTAAAAAGTCACAGGCTGGCAATCCAGCACTCCAACAACATTTACCATAGCCAACACCTGGAAGCAATGAAAATGTCCATCAACCGAGGAATGCACAAAGTAGAAGTGCTCCACGTACCCAGTGGGAAATTACTCTAATAAAAAATAAAAATTACATTTAAAAAACCAACAAAATTCAGGAGACATCAGCTTGTGTGGGTTTGTCCGGGCACACTCCACTCTAATTTATAACCGAGAAACACCACAAGCCGCAAGGGCTTTTCCCTAGGTACCAGGGTGGGGAACATAGAAAGGCTGCCACCCTCTGGCAGTTACCTGCAAAAGCAGCTTTAAAGCCTGTGCTCATGGTCATTTCATAGGAACAAGTACTGCAGGATTGTAAATGAAACCTGCCCTCAAAATGTCTTGAGGGAGGTAATGGCCAAAACATTTCAAAATGTGACACATATTTTAAGAGATCACTTTGAAGAACTAAGGAGTAATCACAGCTTGAAAAATAAAAAGGACATGCCTTAAAGCTCAATTTCACCGGATTATGAGGCACATGCAAATTCAACCACAAAGAGGTATCAGCTCACACTTGTCAGAATAACCATCAGCAAGGAAACTACAAATAATAAATGCTGAAGGTGTTGTGGAGAAATGCATACCCTCAAATTCAAGTGGGAAGTAAGTTGGAGAGGGCTACGAATGACAGCAGAATGGAGGTGCCTTAAAAAGGTAAACATTGAGCTACCATATGATCCAGCAGGCCCACTCCTCGACCTATAATCTAAGAAGAGAGAATTGGAAAGACACAGGCAGGCAAATCTGCATGGCACAGTATTACAATAGCCAGCATATGGAAGTAACCAAAAAGTCTACCAACAGATGGGTGGACAAAGAAGAACTCCTCCATGTACAGATGGAATATTCGCTAGTGAAAAAAATGAAACAATGCCATTTGCAGCACCATGGATGAGTCTAGATGTAATCACGCCACCTGTAGTAAGTGAGAAAGCAAGAGACACATATGCTTTCAATTCACTTTTAGGAGTTACTTAAAAATTGATGCCAATGTAGATATTTCCACAGAGAAAGGCAATCACAGATTCATGAAAAAAACTTATGGTTCACCATATAGAAAGGGATGAGGATTGGATACATTATCATATTGAGGTTAACAGAGATATACAAACCATGTGAAATATATAACCACCAAAGACGTACGGAAGACCAGGAGAAGACTACTCAACATTGTGTCATAACCCTACATGGGAAAAGGATTCGAGGAAGAATAGATACATGTATATGTGTGAAAGAACCACATCTTGCACACCTAGAGCAATCAAACCATTGTAATCAAATTTGCTGGGATAAAAAATAAAAGTAAATTACAAATATGAACAAGAAGTAATCAGACATAAACTTAAAGGGCTTTTTCCTGGCACATTCCATTCTAATATACAACCTAGAACACCACTTCCATTAAGGCTCTGTTTCCGTAGTAACCAAATTTGGTAAAGGAGAAACGCTGCCACCTTGTGGCTGTCTCCTGCAAGAGCAGCTTTAAACTCACAGCTAATGCTCACTTAACATTCACAAGGACTCAGGGCTCTAAAGGACACCTGCCCTAAAAAAATGTGCTGAAGGTGGGAATGGACAAAAAAATTCAAAACAGGCAAATGTTTCAAGAAGAGATTATGAAGAGTTATGTTTTACTCACACTCTTTTTAAAAAAAAGGAAAATGGATAAAAGCTCAACCTCAGGGAGTGTTAGACGCATGCAATCTAATCTACAAAAAGTTTCAACTTACACCAGTCGACTGATCATCAGCAAAAAGTCAACAAACAATAAATCCTGAAGGGGTTTTAGAGAACTGTGTACCCTCTACCTGCTGGTGAGACGGAAAGGGGTAACAGCCAATAATGAGAACAGAAAGGAGCTGTGTTTAAAAGTAAAAATGGAGGTACCATTCAATCCGGCAGGCGCACCATTGGACCTTTCACCTGAGAAGACAAGAATCGAGAAGACACAGGCCGCAAAAGCTGCAGTGCAGCCTTATTCACAATAGCCAAGACAGTGAAGCAATCAAAATGTCCAAGAACAGGTGAATGGATAAAGAAGAAGTGGTCCATGTACACAATGGGATATTAGCCATGGAAAACAATGAACCATTGCTCTTTGAGGCACCACAAATGAGTCTGGAGATAATCACGAAACATGAGGTAACTCGGAAACCAAAGACCTGTATTCTATGATATCACTTATAGGCGTTATCTAATAACTGATACAAATGAATATATTTCCACAGAGAAAGACACTCACAGACTTAGAAAACAAACTATGCTCATCTAAAAGGAAAGGTGGGGAGAATGGATAAATTAAGATTAGTGTTGCTATATCTATACAAACACATATTATATACATATCTCAAAAAGACCGACCATGTAGCAAGGGAGGTCTGTGGATCCCTCTGTAACATTTTACATGGGAAGAGGATCTGTACTTGAATAGAAATATATAATGTACAAATGAACCAGATTGTGTACACCTAGGACAAACAATATTCTAAGCTTTACCCCAATTAAAAAAAATTTTTAAATCCAAGAAGAAATAAAGAGACATAAAAGTATGGGGGTTTCTCCATGCACATTTCAATTTAATTTACAACCTAGGAACACGATTTCCAGAAAGGCTCTGCTGCCCTAGTACCCAGACTTGGGAATGGAGAAATGCTGCCTGCTTGAGGCCACTTCCCACAACAGCAGCTTTAAACCCATTGCTAAATGTCACTAAATATTCACCAATGTTGCAGTTCGGGAAATGACACCTACTCTCTAAAAAAACTCTGGGGTGGAAAATCGACCAAAAAATTCAAAAGACGGCAACCTTCCAAGAAGAGAATTTCAAGAGTTATATTGTACTCCCAATTGTTTCCTTTTTTTAACAGAAAAGAAAACGGTGGAGAAAAATGGTGAGTTTTACGAATTTTCAAAGACATGCAAACCCAAATTACAAAACCCTATCAGCTCACAGCAGCCAGTAGGGCCATTAGCATAAATGCTGCAAACAATAAATGCTAAATCGATTGTGGAGGAATGCGTACCCTCGATTCTAAGGGGGACGCGGTAAGAGGCACTAAAGAAAACACAAAGAAGGTGCTTTGAAAAGGGAAACACGGTGCTACCAGTCAATCAATCACACCCACTGCTGGGCCTATCACCTGAGAAAATGAGAATTAAAAAGTCACAGGCTGGCAATCCAGCACTCCAACAACATTTACCATAGCCAACACCTGGAAGCAATGAAAATGTCCATCAACCGAGGAATGCACAAAGTAGAAGTGCTCCACGTACCCAGTGGGAAATTACTCTAATAAAAAATAAAAATTACATTTAAAAAACCAACAAAATTCAGGAGACATCAGCTTGTGTGGGTTTGTCCGGGCACACTCCACTCTAATTTATAACCGAGAAACACCACAAGCCGCAAGGGCTTTTCCCTAGGTACCAGGGTGGGGAACATAGAAAGGCTGCCACCCTCTGGCAGTTACCTGCAAAAGCAGCTTTAAAGCCTGTGCTCATGGTCATTTCATAGGAACAAGTACTGCAGGATTGTAAATGAAACCTGCCCTCAAAATGTCTTGAGGGAGGTAATGGCCAAAACATTTCAAAATGTGACACATATTTTAAGAGATCACTTTGAAGAACTAAGGAGTAATCACAGCTTGAAAAATAAAAAGGACATGCCTTAAAGCTCAATTTCACCGGATTATGAGGCACATGCAAATTCAACCACAAAGAGGTATCAGCTCACACTTGTCAGAATAACCATCAGCAAGGAAACTACAAATAATAAATGCTGAAGGTGTTGTGGAGAAATGCATACCCTCAAATTCAAGTGGGAAGTAAGTTGGAGAGGGCTACGAATGACAGCAGAATGGAGGTGCCTTAAAAAGGTAAACATTGAGCTACCATATGATCCAGCAGGCCCACTCCTCGACCTATAATCTAAGAAGAGAGAATTGGAAAGACACAGGCAGGCAAATCTGCATGGCACAGTATTACAATAGCCAGCATATGGAAGTAACCAAAAAGTCTACCAACAGATGGGTGGACAAAGAAGAACTCCTCCATGTACAGATGGAATATTCGCTAGTGAAAAAAATGAAACAATGCCATTTGCAGCACCATGGATGAGTCTAGATGTAATCACGCCACCTGTAGTAAGTGAGAAAGCAAGAGACACATATGCTTTCAATTCACTTTTAGGAGTTACTTAAAAATTGATGCCAATGTAGATATTTCCACAGAGAAAGGCAATCACAGATTCATGAAAAAAACTTATGGTTCACCATATAGAAAGGGATGAGGATTGGATACATTATCATATTGAGGTTAACAGAGATATACAAACCATGTGAAATATATAACCACCAAAGACGTACGGAAGACCAGGAGAAGACTACTCAACATTGTGTCATAACCCTACATGGGAAAAGGATTCGAGGAAGAATAGATACATGTATATGTGTGAAAGAACCACATCTTGCACACCTAGAGCAATCAAACCATTGTAATCAAATTTGCTGGGATAAAAAATAAAAGTAAATTACAAATATGAACAAGAAGTAATCAGACATAAACTTAAAGGGCTTTTTCCTGGCACATTCCATTCTAATATACAACCTAGAACACCACTTCCATTAAGGCTCTGTTTCCGTAGTAACCAAATTTGGTAAAGGAGAAACGCTGCCACCTTGTGGCTGTCTCCTGCAAGAGCAGCTTTAAACTCACAGCTAATGCTCACTTAACATTCACAAGGACTCAGGGCTCTAAAGGACACCTGCCCTAAAAAAATGTGCTGAAGGTGGGAATGGACAAAAAAATTCAAAACAGGCAAATGTTTCAAGAAGAGATTATGAAGAGTTATGTTTTACTCACACTCTTTTTAAAAAAAAGGAAAATGGATAAAAGCTCAACCTCAGGGAGTGTTAGACGCATGCAATCTAATCTACAAAAAGTTTCAACTTACACCAGTCGACTGATCATCAGCAAAAAGTCAACAAACAATAAATCCTGAAGGGGTTTTAGAGAACTGTGTACCCTCTACCTGCTGGTGAGACGGAAAGGGGTAACAGCCAATAATGAGAACAGAAAGGAGCTGTGTTTAAAAGTAAAAATGGAGGTACCATTCAATCCGGCAGGCGCACCATTGGACCTTTCACCTGAGAAGACAAGAATCGAGAAGACACAGGCCACAAAAGCTGCAGTGCAGCCTTATTCACAATAGCCAAGACAGTGAAGCAATCAAAATGTCCAAGAACAGGTGAATGGATAAAGAAGAAGTGGTCCATGTACACAATGGGATATTAGCCATGGAAAACAATGAACCATTGCTCTTTGAGGCACCACAAATGAGTCTGGAGATAATCACGAAACATGAGGTAACTCGGAAACCAAAGACCTGTATTCTATGATATCACTTATAGGCGTTATCTAATAACTGATACAAATGAATATATTTCCACAGAGAAAGACACTCACAGACTTAGAAAACAAACTATGCTCATCTAAAAGGAAAGGTGGGGAGAATGGATAAATTAAGATTAGTGTTGCTATATCTATACAAACACATATTATATACATATCTCAAAAAGACCGACCATGTAGCAAGGGAGGTCTGTGGATCCCTCTGTAACATTTTACATGGGAAGAGGATCTGTACTTGAATAGAAATATATAATGTACAAATGAACCAGATTGTGTACACCTAGGACAAACAATATTCTAAGCTTTACCCCAATTAAAAAAAATTTTTAAATCCAAGAAGAAATAAAGAGACATAAAAGTATGGGGGTTTCTCCATGCACATTTCAATTTAATTTACAACCTAGGAACACGACTTCCAGAAAGGCTCTGCTGCCCTAGTACCCAGACTTGGGAATGGAGAAATGCTGCCTGCTTGAGGCCACTTCCCACAACAGCAGCTTTAAACCCATTGCTAAATGTCACTAAATATTCACCAATGTTGCAGTTCGGGAAATGACACCTACTCTCTAAAAAAACTCTGGGGTGGAAAATCGACCAAAAAATTCAAAAGACGGCAACCTTCCAAGAAGAGAATTTCAAGAGTTATATTGTACTCCCAATTGTTTCCTTTTTTTAACAGAAAAGAAAACGGTGGAGAAAAATGGTGAGTTTTACGAATTTTCAAAGACATGCAAACCCAAATTACAAAACCCTATCAGCTCACAGCAGCCAGTAGGGCCATTAGCATAAATGCTGCAAACAATAAATGCTAAATCGATTGTGGAGGAATGCGTACCCTCGATTCTAAGGGGGACGCAGTAAGAGGCACTAAAGAAAACACAAAGAAGGTGCTTTGAAAAGGGAAACACGGTGCTACCAGTCAATCAATCACACCCACTGCTGGGCCTATCACCTGAGAAAATGAGAATTAAAAAGTCACAGGCTGGCAATCCAGCACTCCAACAACATTTACCATAGCCAACACCTGGAAGCAATGAAAATGTCCATCAACCGAGGAATGCACAAAGTAGAAGTGCTCCACGTACCCAGTGGGAAATTACTCTAATAAAAAATAAAAATTACATTTAAAAAACCAACAAAATTCAGGAGACATCAGCTTGTGTGGGTTTGTCCGGGCACACTCCACTCTAATTTATAACCGAGAAACACCACAAGCCGCAAGGGCTTTTCCCTAGGTACCAGGGTGGGGAACATAGAAAGGCTGCCACCCTCTGGCAGTTACCTGCAAAAGCAGCTTTAAAGCCTGTGCTCATGGTCATTTCATAGGAACAAGTACTGCAGGATTGTAAATGAAACCTGCCCTCAAAATGTCTTGAGGGAGGTAATGGCCAAAACATTTCAAAATGTGACACATATTTTAAGAGATCACTTTGAAGAACTAAGGAGTAATCACAGCTTGAAAAATAAAAAGGACATGCCTTAAAGCTCAATTTCACCGGATTATGAGGCACATGCAAATTCAACCACAAAGAGGTATCAGCTCACACTTGTCAGAATAACCATCAGCAAGGAAACTACAAATAATAAATGCTGAAGGTGTTGTGGAGAAATGCATACCCTCAAATTCAAGTGGGACGTAAGTTGGAAAGGGCTACGAATGACAGCAGAATGGAGGTGCCTTAAAAAGGTAAACATTGAGCTACCATATGATCCAGCAGGCCCACTCCTCGACCTATAATCTAAGAAGAGAGAATTGGAAAGACACAGGCAGGCAAATCTGCATGGCACAGTAATACAATAGCCAGCATATGGAAGTAACCAAAAAGTCTACCAACAGATGGGTGGACAAAGAAGAACTCCTCCATGTACAGATGGAATATTCGCTAGTGAAAAAAATGAAACAATGCCATTTGCAGCACCATGGATGAGTCTAGATGTAATCACGCCACCTGTAGTAAGTGAGAAAGCAAGAGACACATATGCTTTCAATTCACTTTTAGGAGTTACTTAAAAATTGATGCCAATGTAGATATTTCCACAGAGAAAGGCAATCACAGATTCATGAAAAAAACTTATGGTTCACCATATAGAAAGGGATGAGGATTGGATACATTATCATATTGAGGTTAACAGAGATATACAAACCATGTGAAATATATAACCACCAAAGACGTACGGAAGACCAGGAGAAGACTACTCAACATTGTGTCATAACCGGACATGGGAAAAGGATTCGAGGAAGAATAGATACATGTATATGTGTGAAAGAACCACATCTTGCACACCTAGAGCAATCAAACCATTGTAATCAAATTTGCTGGGATAAAAAATAAAAGTAAATTACAAATATGAACAAGAAGTAATCAGACATAAACTTAAAGGGCTTTTTCCTGGCACATTCCATTCTAATATACAACCTAGAACACCACTTCCTTTAAGCCTCTGTTTCCGTAGTAACCAAATTTGGTAAAGGAGAAACGCTACCACCTTGTGGCTGTCTCCTGCAAGAGCAGCTTTAAACTCACAGCTAATGCTCACTTAACATTCACAAGGACTCAGGGCTCTAAAGGACACCTGCCCTAAAAAAATGTGCTGAAGGTGGGAATGGACAAAAAAATTCAAAACAGGCAAATGTTTCAAGAAGAGATTATGAAGAGTTATGTTTTACTCACACTCTTTTTAAAAAAAAGGAAAATGGATAAAAGCTCAACCTCAGGGAGTGTTAGACGCATGCAATCTAATCTACAAAAAGTTTCAACTTACACCAGTCGACTGATCATCAGCAAAAAGTCAACAAACAATAAATCCTGAAGGGGTTTTAGAGAACTGTGTACCCTCTACCTGCTGGTGAGACGGAAAGGGGTAACAGCCAATAATGAGAACAGAAAGGAGCTGTGTTTAAAAGTAAAAATGGAGGTACCATTCAATCCGGCAGGCGCACCATTGGACCTTTCACCTGAGAAGACAAGAATCGAGAAGACACAGGCCGCAAAAGCTGCAGTGCAGCCTTATTCACAATAGCCAAGACAGTGAAGCAATCAAAATGTCCAAGAACAGGTGAATGGATAAAGAAGAAGTGGTCCATGTACACAATGGGATATTAGCCATGGAAAACAATGAACCATTGCTCTTTGAGGCACCACAAATGAGTCTGGAGATAATCACGAAACATGAGGTAACTCGGAAACCAAAGACCTGTATTCTATGATATCACTTATAGGCGTTATCTAATAACTGACACAAATGAATATATTTCTACAGAGAAAGACACTCACAGACTTAGAAAACAAACTATGCTCATCTAAAAGGAAAGGTGGGGAGAATGGATAAATTAAGATTAGTGTTGCTATATCTATACAAACACATATTATATACATATCTCAAAAAGACCGACCATGTAGCAAGGGAGGTCTGTGGATCCCTCTGTAACATTTTACATGGGAAGAGGATCTGTACTTGAATAGAAATATATAATGTACAAATGAACCAGATTGTGTACACCTAGGACAAACAATATTCTAAGCTTTACCCCAATTAAAAAAAAATTTTAAATCCAAGAAGAAATAAAGAGACATAAAAGTATGGGGGTTTCTCCATGCACATTCCAATTTAATTTACAACCTAGGAACACGACTGCCAGAAAGGCTCTGCTGCCCCACTACCCAGATTTGGGAATGGAGAAATGCTGCGTTCTTGAGGCCACTTCCCACAACAGCAGCTTTAAACCCATTGCTAAAGGTCACTAAATATTCACCAAACTTGCAGTTCGGGAAATGACACCTGTTCTCTAAAAAAATTCTGGGGTGGAAAATCGACCAAAAATTTCAAAATAGGGCAACCTTCCAAGAAGACAATTTCAAGAGATATATTGTACTCCCAACTGTTTCCTTTTTTTTAACAGAAAAGTAAACGGTGGAGAAAAATGATGAGTTTTATGAATTTTCAAAGACATGCAAACCCAAATTACAAAAACCTATCAGCTCACAGCAGCCAGTATGGCCATTAGCATAAATGCGGCAAACAATAAATGCTGAAGCGATTGTGGAGAAATGCGTACCCTCGATTCTAAGGGGGACGTGGTAAGTGACAGTAATGAAAACACAAAGAAGGTGCTTTGAAAAGGAAAACACGGTGCTACCAGTCAGTCAATCACACCCACTGCTGGGCCTATCACCTGTGAAAATGAGAATCAAACAGTCACAGGCTGGCAATCCTGCACTCCAACAATATTTACCATAGCCAACGCTTGGAAGCAATGAAAATGTCCATCAACCGAGGAATGCACAAAGTAGAAGTGGTCCACGTACACGGTGGAAAATTACTCCAATAAAAAATAAAAATTAAATTTAAAACTCCAACAAAAGTAAAGAGACATCAGCTTGTGTGGGTTTGTCCGGGCACACTCCACTCTAATTTATAACCGAGAAACACCACAGGCCGCAAGGGCTTCTCCCTAGTTACCAGGGTGGGGAACATAGAAAGGCTGCCATCCTCTGGCAGTTATCTGCAAAAGCAGCATTAAAGCCTGTGCTAATGGTCATTTCATAGGAACAAGTACTGCAGAACTGTAAATGAAACCTGCCCTCAAAATGTCTTGAGGGAGGTAATGGCCAAAACATTTCAAAATGTGACGCATACTTTAAGAGAACAATTTGAAGAACTAAGGGGTAATCACAGCTTGAAAAATAAAAAGGACATGCCTTAAAGCTCAATTTCAACGGATTATGAGGCACGTGCGAATTCAACCACAAAAAGGTATCAGCTCACAATTGTCAGAATAACCATCAACAAGAAATCTACAGACAAAAATGCTGAAGGTGTTGTGGAGAAATGCGTACCCTCAACTTCAAGGGGGACGTAAGTTGGAAAGGGCCACAAATGAGAGCAGAATGGAGGTGCCTTAAAAAGGTAAACATTGAGCTACCATATGATCCAGCAGGCTCACTCCTCGACCTATAATCTAAGAAGAGAGAATTGGAAAGACACAGGCAGGCAAATCTGCATGGCACAGTATTACAATAGCCAAGATATGGAAGTAACCATAAAGTCCACCAACAGATGGGTGGACAAAGAAGAACTCCTCCAGGTACAGATGGAATATTCGCTAGTGAAAAAAATGAAACAATGCCATTTGCAGCCCATACATGAGTCTAGACGTAAGCACGCCACCTGTAGTAAGTGAGAAAGCAAAAGACACATATCCTATCATATCACTTTTAGGAGTTACTTAAAAATTAATACCAGTGAAGATATTTCCACAGAGGAAGGCAATCAGAGATTCATTAAAAAAATCTTATGGTTCACCAGATAGAAAGGGATGAGGATTGGATACATTACCATATTGGGGTTAACAGAGATATACAAACCATGTGAAATATATAATCAACAAAGACGTACGGAAGACCAGGAGAAGACTACTCAACATTGTGTCATGACCTACATGGGAAAAGGATGCGTGGAAGAATAGATACATGTATATGTGTGAAAGAAGCACATCTTGCACACCTAGAAAAAACAAACCATTGTAATCAAATGTGCTGGGATAAAGAATAAAAAGTAAATTACAAATACGAACAAGAAGTAATCAGACATAAACTTAAAGGGCTTTTTCCTGACACATTCCATTCTAATTTACAACCTAGAACACCACTTCCATTAAGCCTCTGTTTCCCTAGTTACGAAATTTGGAAAAGGAGAAATGCTGCCACCTTGTGGCCGTTTCCTGCAAGAGCAGCTTTAAACTCACAGCTAATGCTCACTTAACATACACAAGGACTCAGGGCTGTAAAGGACACCTGCCCTAAAAGAAATGTGCTGAAGGAGGGAATGGACAAAAAAATTCAAAACAGGCAAATGTTTCAAGAAGAGAGTATGAAGAGTTAAGTTTTACTCACGGTGTTTAAAAAAAAAGGAAAATGGATAAAAGCTCAACCTCAGGGAGTGTTAGACCCATGCAATCTATTCTATAAAAAGTTTCAACTTACACCAGTCGACTGACCATCAGCAAAAAGTCTACAAACAATACATGCTGAAGGGGTTTTAGAGAACTGTGTACCCTCTACCTGCTGGTGAGCCGTAAAGGGGTAACAGCCAATAATGATAACAGAAAGGAGCTGTGTTTAAAAGTAAAAATGGAGGTACCATTCAAGCCAGCAGGCGCACCATTGGACCTCTCACCTGAGAAGACAAGAATCGAGAAGACTCAGGCCGCAAAAGCTGCAGTGCAGCCTTATTCACAATAGCCAAGACAGTGAAGCAATGAAAATGCCCAACAACAGGTGAATGGATAAAGAAGAAGTGGTCCATGTACACAATGGAATATTAGCCATGGAAAACAATGAACCATTGCTCTCTGAGGCACCACAAATGAGTCTGGAGATAATCACGAAACATGAGGTAAGTCGGAGAGCAAAAGACCTATATTCTATGATATCACTTATAGGCGTTATCTAATAACTGACACAAATGAACATATTTCCACAGAGAAAGACACTCACAGACTTAGAAAACAAACTGTGCTCATCTAAAAGGAAAGGTGGGGGGAAGGGATAAATTAAGATTAGTGTTACTATATGTATACAAACACATATTATAAACATATCTCAAAAAGACCGACCATATAGCAAGTGAGGTCTGCGGAACCCTCAGTAACATTTTACATGGGAAGAGGATCTGTACTTGAATAGACATATATAATGTACAAATGAACCAGATTGTGTACACCTAGGACAAACAATATTCTAAGCTTTACCCCAATTAAAACACTTTTAAAATACAAGAACAAATAATGACACATAAACTTATGGGGCTTTCTCCATGCACATTACAATGTAATTTACAACCTAGCAACACGACTTCCAGAAAGGCTCTGCTGCCCTACTACCCAGACTTGGGAATGGAGAAATGCTGCCTGCTTGAGGCCACTTCCCACAACAGCAGCTTTAAACCCATTGCTAAATGTCACTAAATATTCACCAATGTTGCAGTTCGGGAAATGACACCTACTCTCTAAAAAAACTCTGGGGTGGAAAATCGACCAAAAAATTCAAAAGACGGCAACCTTCCAAGAAGAGAATTTCAAGAGTTATATTGTACTCCCAATTGTTTCCTTTTTTTAACAGAAAAGAAAACGGTGGAGAAAAATGGTGAGTTTTACGAATTTTCAAAGACATGCAAACCCAAATTACAAAACCCTATCAGCTCACAGCAGCCAGTAGGGCCATTAGCATAAATGCTGCAAACAATAAATGCTAAATCGATTGTGGAGGAATGCGTACCCTCGATTCTAAGGGGGACGCGGTAAGAGGCACTAAAGAAAACACAAAGAAGGTGCTTTGAAAAGGGAAACACGGTGCTACCAGTCAATCAATCACACCCACTGCTGGGCCTATCACCTGAGAAAATGAGAATTAAAAAGTCACAGGCTGGCAATCCAGCACTCCAACAACATTTACCATAGCCAACACCTGGAAGCAATGAAAATGTCCATCAACCGAGGAATGCACAAAGTAGAAGTGCTCCACGTACCCAGTGGGAAATTACTCTAATAAAAAATAAAAATTACATTTAAAAAACCAACAAAATTCAGGAGACATCAGCTTGTGTGGGTTTGTCCGGGCACACTCCACTCTAATTTATAACCGAGAAACACCACAGGCCGCAAGGGCTTTTCCCTAGGTACCAGGGTGGGGAACATAGAAAGGCTGCCACCCTCTGGCAGTTACCTGCAAAAGCAGCTTTAAAGCCTGTGCTCATGGTCATTTCATAGGAACAAGTACAGCAGGATTGTAAATGAAACCTGCCCTCAAAATGTCTTGAGGGAGGTAATGGCCAAAACATTTCAAAATGTGACACATATTTTAAGAGATCACTTTGAAGAACTAAGGAGTAATCACAGCTTGAAAAATAAAAAGGACATGCCTTAAAGCTCAATTTCACCGGATTATGAGGCACATGCAAATTCAACCACAAAGAGGTATCAGCTCACACTTGTCAGAATAACCATCAGCAAGGAAACTACAAATAATAAATGCTGAAGGTGTTGTGGAGAAATGCATACCCTCAAATTCAAGTGGGACGTAAGTTGGAGAGGGCTACGAATGACAGCAGAATGGAGGTGCCTTAAAAAGGTAAACATTGAGCTACCATATGATCCAGCAGGCCCACTCCTCGACCTATAATCTAAGAAGAGAGAATTGGAAAGACACAGGCAGGCAAATCTGCATGGCACAGTAATACAATAGCCAGCATATGGAAGTAACCAAAAAGTCTACCAACAGATGGGTGGACAAAGAAGAACTCCTCCATGTACAGATGGAATATTCGCTAGTGAAAAAAATGAAACAATGCCATTTGCAGCACCATGGATGAGTCTAGATGTAATCACGCCACCTGTAGTAAGTGAGAAAGCAAGAGACACATATGCTTTCAATTCACTTTTAGGAGTTACTTAAAAATTGATGCCAATGTAGATATTTCCACAGAGAAAGGCAATCACAGATTCATGAAAAAAACTTATGGTTCACCATATAGAAAGGGATGAGGATTGGATACATTATCATATTGAGGTTAACAGAGATATACAAACCATGTGAAATATATAACCACCAAAGACGTACGGAAGACCAGGAGAAGACTACTCAACATTGTGTCATAACCGGACATGGGAAAAGGATTCGAGGAAGAATAGATACATGTATATGTGTGAAAGAACCACATCTTGCACACCTAGAGCAATCAAACCATTGTAATCAAATTTGCTGGGATAAAAAATAAAAGTAAATTACAAATATGAACAAGAAGTAATCAGACATAAACTTAAAGGGCTTTTTCCTGGCACATTCCATTCTAATATACAACCTAGAACACCACTTCCTTTAAGCCTCTGTTTCCGTAGTAACCAAATTTGGTAAAGGAGAAACGCTGCCACCTTGTGGCTGTCTCCTGCAAGAGCAGCTTTAAACTCACAGCTAATGCTCACTTAACATTCACAAGGACTCAGGGCTCTAAAGGACACCTGCCCTAAAAAAATGTGCTGAAGGTGGGAATGGACAAAAAAATTCAAAACAGGCAAATGTTTCAAGAAGAGATTATGAAGAGTTATGTTTTACTCACACTCTTTTTAAAAAAAAGGAAAATGGATAAAAGCTCAACCTCAGGGAGTGTTAGACGCATGCAATCTAATCTACAAAAAGTTTCAACTTACACCAGTCGACTGATCATCAGCAAAAAGTCAACAAACAATAAATCCTGAAGGGGTTTTAGAGAACTGTGTACCCTCTACCTGCTGGTGAGACGGAAAGGGGTAACAGCCAATAATGAGAACAGAAAGGAGCTGTGTTTAAAAGTAAAAATGGAGGTACCATTCAATCCGGCAGGCGCACCATTGGACCTTTCACCTGAGAAGACAAGAATCGAGAAGACACAGGCCGCAAAAGCTGCAGTGCAGCCTTATTCACAATAGCCAAGACAGTGAAGCAATCAAAATGTCCAAGAACAGGTGAATGGATAAAGAAGAAGTGGTCCATGTACACAATGGGATATTAGCCATGGAAAACAATGAGCCATTGCTCTTTGAGGCACCACAAATGAGTCTGGAGATAATCACGAAACATGAGGTAACTCGGAAACCAAAGACCTGTATTCTATGATATCACTTATAGGCGTTATCTAATAACTGACACAAATGAATATATTTCTACAGAGAAAGACACTCACAGACTTAGAAAACAAACTATGCTCATCTAAAAGGAAAGGTGGGGAGAATGGATAAATTAAGATTAGTGTTGCTATATCTATACAAACACATATTATATACATATCTCAAAAAGACCGACCATGTAGCAAGGGAGGTCTGTGGATCCCTCTGTAACATTTTACATGGGAAGAGGATCTGTACTTGAATAGAAATATATAATGTACAAATGAACCAGATTGTGTACACCTAGGACAAACAATATTCTAAGCTTTACCCCAATTAAAAAAAAATTTTAAATCCAAGAAGAAATAAAGAGACATAAAAGTATGGGGGTTTCTCCATGCACATTCCAATTTAATTTACAACCTAGGAACACGACTGCCAGAAAGGCTCTGCTGCCCCACTACCCAGATTTGGGAATGGAGAAATGCTGCGTTCTTGAGGCCACTTCCCACAACAGCAGCTTTAAACCCATTGCTAAAGGTCACTAAATATTCACCAAACTTGCAGTTCGGGAAATGACACCTGTTCTCTAAAAAAATTCTGGGGTGGAAAATCGACCAAAAATTTCAAAATAGGGCAACCTTCCAAGAAGACAATTTCAAGAGATATATTGTACTCCCAACTGTTTCCTTTTTTTTAACAGAAAAGTAAACGGTGGAGAAAAATGATGAGTTTTATGAATTTTCAAAGACATGCAAACCCAAATTACAAAAACCTATCAGCTCACAGCAGCCAGTATGGCCATTAGCATAAATGCGGCAAACAATAAATGCTGAAGCGATTGTGGAGAAATGCGTACCCTCGATTCTAAGGGGGACGTGGTAAGTGACAGTAATGAAAACACAAAGAAGGTGCTTTGAAAAGGAAAACACGGTGCTACCAGTCAGTCAATCACACCCACTGCTGGGCCTATCACCTGTGAAAATGAGAATCAAACAGTCACAGGCTGGCAATCCTGCACTCCAACAATATTTACCATAGCCAACGCTTGGAAGCAATGAAAATGTCCATCAACCGAGGAATGCACAAAGTAGAAGTGGTCCACGTACACGGTGGAAAATTACTCCAATAAAAAATAAAAATTAAATTTAAAACTCCAACAAAAGTAAAGAGACATCAGCTTGTGTGGGTTTGTCCGGGCACACTCCACTCTAATTTATAACCGAGAAACACCACAGGCCGCAAGGGCTTCTCCCTAGTTACCACGGTGGGGAACATAGAAAGGCTGCCACCCTCTGGCAGTTATCTGCAAAAGCAGCATTAAAGCCTGTGCTAATGGTCATTTCATAGGAACAAGTACTGCAGAACTGTAAATGAAACCTGCCCTCAAAATGTCTTGAGGGAGGTAATGGCCAAAACATTTCAAAATGTGACGCATACTTTAAGAGAACAATTTGAAGAACTAAGGGGTAATCACAGCTTGAAAAATAAAAAGGACATGCCTTAAAGCTCAATTTCAACGGATTATGAGGCACGTGCGAATTCAACCACAAAAAGGTATCAGCTCACAATTGTCAGAATAACCATCAACAAGAAATCTACAGACAAAAATGCTGAAGGTGTTGTGGAGAAATGCGTACCCTCAACTTCAAGGGGGACGTAAGTTGGAAAGGGCCACAAATGAGAGCAGAATGGAGGTGCCTTAAAAAGGTAAACATTGAGCTACCATATGATCCAGCAGGCTCACTCCTCGACCTATAATCTAAGAAGAGAGAATTGGAAAGACACAGGCAGGCAAATCTGCATGGCACAGTATTACAATAGCCAAGATATGGAAGTAACCAAAAAGTCCACCAACAGATGGGTGGACAAAGAAGAACTCCTCCATGTACAGATGGAATATTCGCTAGTGAAAAAAATGAAACAATGCCATTTGCAGCCCATACATGAGTCTAGACGTAAGCACGCCACCTGTAGTAAGTGAGAAAGCAAAAGACACATATCCTATCATATCACTTTTAGGAGTTACTTAAAAATTAATACCAGTGAAGATATTTCCACAGAGGAAGGCAATCAGAGATTCATTAAAAAAATCTTATGGTTCACCAAATAGAAAGGGATGAGGATTGGATACATTACCATATTGGGGTTAACAGAGATATACAAACCATGTGAAATATATAATCAACAAAGACGTACGGAAGACCAGGAGAAGACTACTCAACATTGTGTCATGACCTACATGGGAAAAGGATGCGTGGAAGAATAGATACATGTATATGTGTGAAAGAAGCACATCTTGCACACCTAGAAAAAACAAACCATTGTAATCAAATGTGCTGGGATAAAGAATAAAAAGTAAATTACAAATACAAACAAGAAGTAATCAGACATAAACTTAAAGGACTTTTTCCTGACACATTCCATTCTAATTTACAACCTAGAACACCACTTCCATTAAGCCTCTGTTTCCCTAGTTACGAAATTTGGAAAAGGAGAAATGCTGCCACCTTGTGGCCGTTTCCTGCAAGAGCAGCTTTAAACTCACAGCTAATGCTCACTTAACATACACAAGGACTCAGGGCTGTAAAGGACACCTGCCCTAAAAAAAATGTGCTGAAGGAGGGAATGGACAAAAAAATTCAAAACAGGCAAATGTTTCAAGAAGAGAGTATGAAGAGTTAAGTTTTACTCACGGTGTTTAAAAAAAAAGGAAAATGGATAAAAGCTCAACCTCAGGGAGTGTTAGACCCATGCAATCTATTCTATAAAAAGTTTCAAGTTACACCAGTCGACTGACCATCAGCAAAAAGTCTACAAACAATACATGCTGAAGGGGTTTTAGAGAACTGTGTACCCTCTACCTGCTGGTGAGCCGTAAAGGGGTAACAGCCAATAATGATAACAGAAAGGAGCTGTGTTTAAAAGTAAAAATGGAGGTACCATTCAATCCAGCAGGCGCACCATTGGACCTCTCACCTGAGAAGACAAGAATCGAGAAGACTCAGGCCGCAAAAGCTGCAGTGCAGCCTTATTCACAATAGCCAAGACAGTGAAGCAATGAAAATGCCCAACAACAGGTGAATGGATAAAGAAGAAGTGGTCCATGTACACAATGGAATATTAGCCATGGAAAACAATGAACCATTGCTCTCTGAGGCACCACAAATGAGTCTGGAGATAATCACGAAACTTGAGGTAAGTCGGAGAGCAAAAGACCTATATTCTATGATATCACTTATAGGCGTTATCTAATAACTGACACAAATGAACATATTTCCACAGAGAAAGACACTCACAGACTTAGAAAACAAACTGTGCTCATCTAAAAGGAAAGGTGGGGGGAAGGGATAAATTAAGATTAGTGTTACTATATGTATACAAACACATATTATAAACATATCTCAAAAAGACCGACCATATAGCAAGTGAGGTCTGCGGAACCCTCAGTAACATTTTACATGGGAAGAGGATCTGTACTTGAATAGACATATATAATGTACAAATGAACCAGATTGTGTACACCTAGGACAAACAATATTCTAAGCTTTACCCCAATTAAAACACTTTTAAAATACAAGAACAAATAATGACACATAAACTTATGGGGCTTTCTCCATGCACATTACAATGTAATTTACAACCTAGCAACACGACTTCCAGAAAGGCTCTGCTGCCCTACTACCCAGACTTGGGAATGGAGAAATGCTGCCTGCTTGAGGCCACTTCCCACAACAGCAGCTTTAAACCCATTGCTAAATGTCACTAAATATTCACCAATGTTGCAGTTCGGGAAATGACACCTACTCTCTAAAAAAACTCTGGGGTGGAAAATCGACCAAAAAATTCAAAAGACGGCAACCTTCCAAGAAGAGAATTTCAAGAGTTATATTGTACTCCCAATTGTTTCCTTTTTTTAACAGAAAAGAAAACGGTGGAGAAAAATGGTGAGTTTTACGAATTTTCAAAGACATGCAAACCCAAATTACAAAACCCTATCAGCTCACAGCAGCCAGTAGGGCCATTAGCATAAATGCTGCAAACAATAAATGCTAAATCGATTGTGGAGGAATGCGTACCCTCGATTCTAAGGGGGACGCGGTAAGAGGCACTAAAGAAAACACAAAGAAGGTGCTTTGAAAAGGGAAACACGGTGCTACCAGTCAATCAATCACACCCACTGCTGGGCCTATCACCTGAGAAAATGAGAATTAAAAAGTCACAGGCTGGCAATCCAGCACTCCAACAACATTTACCATAGCCAACACCTGGAAGCAATGAAAATGTCCATCAACCGAGGAATGCACAAAGTAGAAGTGCTCCACGTACCCAGTGGGAAATTACTCTAATAAAAAATAAAAATTACATTTAAAAAACCAACAAAATTCAGGAGACATCAGCTTGTGTGGGTTTGTCCGGGCACACTCCACTCTAATTTATAACCGAGAAACACCACAGGCCGCAAGGGCTTTTCCCTAGGTACCAGGGTGGGGAACATAGAAAGGCTGCCACCCTCTGGCAGTTACCTGCAAAAGCAGCTTTAAAGCCTGTGCTCATGGTCATTTCATAGGAACAAGTACAGCAGGATTGTAAATGAAACCTGCCCTCAAAATGTCTTGAGGGAGGTAATGGCCAAAACATTTCAAAATGTGACACATATTTTAAGAGATCACTTTGAAGAACTAAGGAGTAATCACAGCTTGAAAAATAAAAAGGACATGCCTTAAAGCTCAATTTCACCGGATTATGAGGCACATGCAAATTCAACCACAAAGAGGTATCAGCTCACACTTGTCAGAATAACCATCAGCAAGGAAACTACAAATAATAAATGCTGAAGGTGTTGTGGAGAAATGCATACCCTCAAATTCAAGTGGGACGTAAGTTGGAGAGGGCTACGAATGACAGCAGAATGGAGGTGCCTTAAAAAGGTAAACATTGAGCTACCATATGATCCAGCAGGCCCACTCCTCGACCTATAATCTAAGAAGAGAGAATTGGAAAGACACAGGCAGGCAAATCTGCATGGCACAGTAATACAATAGCCAGCATATGGAAGTAACCAAAAAGTCTACCAACAGATGGGTGGACAAAGAAGAACTCCTCCATGTACAGATGGAATATTCGCTAGTGAAAAAAATGAAACAATGCCATTTGCAGCACCATGGATGAGTCTAGATGTAATCACGCCACCTGTAGTAAGTGAGAAAGCAAGAGACACATATGCTTTCAATTCACTTTTAGGAGTTACTTAAAAATTGATGCCAATGTAGATATTTCCACAGAGAAAGGCAATCACAGATTCATGAAAAAAACTTATGGTTCACCATATAGAAAGGGATGAGGATTGGATACATTATCATATTGAGGTTAACAGAGATATACAAACCATGTGAAATATATAACCACCAAAGACGTACGGAAGACCAGGAGAAGACTACTCAACATTGTGTCATAACCGGACATGGGAAAAGGATTCGAGGAAGAATAGATACATGTATATGTGTGAAAGAACCACATCTTGCACACCTAGAGCAATCAAACCATTGTAATCAAATTTGCTGGGATAAAAAATAAAAGTAAATTACAAATATGAACAAGAAGTAATCAGACATAAACTTAAAGGGCTTTTTCCTGGCACATTCCATTCTAATATACAACCTAGAACACCACTTCCTTTAAGCCTCTGTTTCCGTAGTAACCAAATTTGGTAAAGGAGAAACGCTGCCACCTTGTGGCTGTCTCCTGCAAGAGCAGCTTTAAACTCACAGCTAATGCTCACTTAACATTCACAAGGACTCAGGGCTCTAAAGGACACCTGCCCTAAAAAAATGTGCTGAAGGTGGGAATGGACAAAAAAATTCAAAACAGGCAAATGTTTCAAGAAGAGATTATGAAGAGTTATGTTTTACTCACACTCTTTTTAAAAAAAAGGAAAATGGATAAAAGCTCAACCTCAGGGAGTGTTAGACGCATGCAATCTAATCTACAAAAAGTTTCAACTTACACCAGTCGACTGATCATCAGCAAAAAGTCAACAAACAATAAATCCTGAAGGGGTTTTAGAGAACTGTGTACCCTCTACCTGCTGGTGAGACGGAAAGGGGTAACAGCCAATAATGAGAACAGAAAGGAGCTGTGTTTAAAAGTAAAAATGGAGGTACCATTCAATCCGGCAGGCGCACCATTGGACCTTTCACCTGAGAAGACAAGAATCGAGAAGACACAGGCCGCAAAAGCTGCAGTGCAGCCTTATTCACAATAGCCAAGACAGTGAAGCAATCAAAATGTCCAAGAACAGGTGAATGGATAAAGAAGAAGTGGTCCATGTACACAATGGGATATTAGCCATGGAAAACAATGAGCCATTGCTCTTTGAGGCACCACAAATGAGTCTGGAGATAATCACGAAACATGAGGTAACTCGGAAACCAAAGACCTGTATTCTATGATATCACTTATAGGCGTTATCTAATAACTGACACAAATGAATATATTTCTACAGAGAAAGACACTCACAGACTTAGAAAACAAACTATGCTCATCTAAAAGGAAAGGTGGGGAGAATGGATAAATTAAGATTAGTGTTGCTATATCTATACAAACACATATTATATACATATCTCAAAAAGACCGACCATGTAGCAAGGGAGGTCTGTGGATCCCTCTGTAACATTTTACATGGGAAGAGGATCTGTACTTGAATAGAAATATATAATGTACAAATGAACCAGATTGTGTACACCTAGGACAAACAATATTCTAAGCTTTACCCCAATTAAAAAAAAAATTTAAATCCAAGAAGAAATAAAGAGACACAAAAGTATGGGGGTTTCTCCATGCACATTCCAATTTAATTTACAACCTAGGAACACGACTGCCAGAAAGGCTCTGCTGCCCCACTACCCAGATTTGGGAATGGAGAAATGCTGCCTTCTTGAGGCCACTTCCCACAACAGCAGCTTTAAACCCATTGCTAAAGGTCACTAAATATTCACCAAACTTGCAGTTCGGGAAATGACACCTGTTCTCTAAAAAAATTCTGGGGTGGAAAATCGACCAAAAATTTCAAAATAGGGCAACCTTCCAAGAAGACAATTTCAAGAGATATATTGTACTCCCAACTGTTTCCTTTTTTTTAACAGAAAAGTAAACGGTGGAGAAAAATGATGAGTTTTATGAATTTTCAAAGACATGCAAACCCAAATTACAAAAACCTATCAGCTCACAGCAGCCAGTATGGCCATTAGCATAAATGCGGCAAACAATAAATGCTGAAGCGATTGTGGAGAAATGCGTACCCTCGATTCTAAGGGGGACGTGGTAAGTGCCAGTAATGAAAACACAAAGAAGGTGCTTTGAAAAGGAAAACACGGTGCTACCAGTCAGTCAATCACACCCACTGCTGGGCCTATCACCTGTGAAAATGAGAATCAAACAGTCACAGGCTGGCAATCCTGCACTCCAACAATATTTACCATAGCCAACGCTTGGAAGCAATGAAAATGTCCATCAACCGAGGAATGCACAAAGTAGAAGTGGTCCACGTACACGGTGGAAAATTACTCCAATAAAAAATAAAAATTAAATTTAAAACTCCAACAAAAGTAAAGAGACATCAGCTTGTGTGGGTTTGTCCGGGCACACTCCACTCTAATTTATAACCGAGAAACACCACAGGCCGCAAGGGCTTCTCCCTAGTTACCAGGGTGGGGAACATAGAAAGGCTGCCATCCTCTGGCAGTTATCTGCAAAAGCAGCATTAAAGCCTGTGCTAATGGTCATTTCATAGGAACAAGTACTGCAGAACTGTAAATGAAACCTGCCCTCAAAATGTCTTGAGGGAGGTAATGGCCAAAACATTTCAAAATGTGACGCATACTTTAAGAGAACAATTTGAAGAACTAAGGGGTAATCACAGCTTGAAAAATAAAAAGGACATGCCTTAAAGCTCAATTTCAATGGATTATGAGGCACGTGCGAATTCAACCACAAAAAGGTATCAGCTCACAATTGTCAGAATAACCATCAACAAGAAATCTACAGACAAAAATGCTGAAGGTGTTGTGGAGAAATGCGTACCCTCAACTTCAAGGGGGACGTAAGTTGGAAAGGGCCACAAATGAGAGCAGAATGGAGGTGCCTTAAAAAGGTAAACATTGAGCTACCATATGATCCAGCAGGCTCACTCCTCGACCTATAATCTAAGAAGAGAGAATTGGAAAGACACAGGCAGGCAAATCTGCATGGCACAGTATTACAATAGCCAAGATATGGAAGTAACCAAAAAGTCCACCAACAGATGGGTGGACAAAGAAGAACTCCTCCATGTACAGATGGAATATTCGCTAGTGAAAAAAATGAAACAATGCCATTTGCAGCCCATACATGAGTCTAGACGTAAGCACGCCACCTGTAGTAAGTGAGAAAGCAAAAGACACATATCCTATCATATCACTTTTAGGAGTTACTTAAAAATTAATACCAGTGAAGATATTTCCACAGAGGAAGGCAATCAGAGATTCATTAAAAAAATCTTATGGTTCACCAGATAGAAAGGGATGAGGATTGGATACATTACCATATTGGGGTTAACAGAGATATACAAACCATGTGAAATATATAATCAACAAAGACGTACGGAAGACCAGGAGAAGACTACTCAACATTGTGTCATGACCTACATGGGAAAAGGATGCGTGGAAGAATAGATACATGTATATGTGTGAAAGAAGCACATCTTGCACACCTAGAAAAAACAAACCATTGTAATCAAATGTGCTGGGATAAAGAATAAAAAGTAAATTACAAATACGAACAAGAAGTAATCAGACATAAACTTAAAGGGCTTTTTCCTGACACATTCCATTCTAATTTACAACCTAGAACACCACTTCCATTAAGCCTCTGTTTCCCTAGTTACGAAATTTGGAAAAGGAGAAATGCTGCCACCTTGTGGCCGTGTCCTGCAAGAGCAGCTTTAAACTCACAGCTAATGCTCACTTAACATACACAAGGACTCAGGGCTGTAAAGGACACCTGCCCTAAAAAAAATGTGCTGAAGGAGGGAATGGACAAAAAAATTCAAAACAGGCAAATGTTTCAAGAAGAGAGTATGAAGAGTTAAGTTTTACTCACGGTGTTTTAAAAAAAAGGAAAATGGATAAAAGCTCAACCTCAGGGAGTGTTAGACCCATGCAATCTATTCTATAAAAAGTTTCAACTTACACCAGTCGACTGACCATCAGCAAAAAGTCTACAAACAATACATGCTGAAGGGGTTTTAGAGAACTGTGTACCCTCTACCTGCTGGTGAGCCGTAAAGGGGTAACAGCCAATAATGATAACAGAAAGGAGCTGTGTTTAAAAGTAAAAATGGAGGTACCATTCAAGCCAGCAGGCGCACCATTGGACCTCTCACCTGAGAAGACAAGAATCGAGAAGACTCAGGCCGCAAAAGCTGCAGTGCAGCCTTATTCACAATAGCCAAGACAGTGAAGCAATGAAAATGCCCAACAACAGGTGAATGGATAAAGAAAAAGTGGTCCATGTACACAATGGAATATTAGCCATGGAAAACAATGAACCATTGCTCTCTGAGGCACCACAAATGAGTCTGGAGATAATCACGAAACATGAGGTAAGTCGGAGAGCAAAAGACCTATATTCTATGATATCACTTATAGGCGTTATCTAATAACTGACACAAATGAACATATTTCCACAGAGAAAGACACTCACAGACTTAGAAAACAAACTGTGCTCATCTAAAAGGAAAGGTGGGGGGAAGGGATAAATTAAGATTAGTGTTACTATATGTATACAAACACATATTATAAACATATCTCAAAAAGACCGACCATATAGCAAGTGAGGTCTGCGGAACCCTCAGTAACATTTTACATGGGAAGAGGATCTGTACTTGAATAGACATATATAATGTACAAATGAACCAGATTGTGTACACCTAGGACAAACAATATTCTAAGCTTTACCCCAATTAAAACACTTTTAAAATACAAGAACAAATAATGACACATAAACTTATGGGGCTTTCTCCATGCACATTACAATGTAATTTACAACCTAGCAACACGACTTCCAGAAAGGCTCTGCTGCCCTACTACCCAGACTTGGGAATGGAGAAATGCTGCCTGCTTGAGGCCACTTCCCACAACAGCAGCTTTAAACCCATTGCTAAATGTCACTAAATATTCACCAATGTTGCAGTTCGGGAAATGACACCTACTCTCTAAAAAAACTCTGGGGTGGAAAATCGACCAAAAAATTCAAAAGACGGCAACCTTCCAAGAAGAGAATTTCAAGAGTTATATTGTACTCCCAATTGTTTCCTTTTTTTAACAGAAAAGAAAACGGTGGAGAAAAATGGTGAGTTTTACGAATTTTCAAAGACATGCAAACCCAAATTACAAAACCCTATCAGCTCACAGCAGCCAGTAGGGCCATTAGCATAAATGCTGCAAACAATAAATGCTAAATCGATTGTGGAGGAATGCGTACCCTCGATTCTAAGGGGGACGCGGTAAGAGGCACTAAAGAAAACACAAAGAAGGTGCTTTGAAAAGGGAAACACGGTGCTACCAGTCAATCAATCACACCCACTGCTGGGCCTATCACCTGAGAAAATGAGAATTAAAAAGTCACAGGCTGGCAATCCAGCACTCCAACAACATTTACCATAGCCAACACCTGGAAGCAATGAAAATGTCCATCAACCGAGGAATGCACAAAGTAGAAGTGCTCCACGTACCCAGTGGGAAATTACTCTAATAAAAAATAAAAATTACATTTAAAAAACCAACAAAATTCAGGAGACATCAGCTTGTGTGGGTTTGTCCGGGCACACTCCACTCTAATTTATAACCGAGAAACACCACAGGCCGCAAGGGCTTTTCCCTAGGTACCAGGGTGGGGAACATAGAAAGGCTGCCACCCTCTGGCAGTTACCTGCAAAAGCAGCTTTAAAGCCTGTGCTCATGGTCATTTCATAGGAACAAGTACAGCAGGATTGTAAATGAAACCTGCCCTCAAAATGTCTTGAGGGAGGTAATGGCCAAAACATTTCAAAATGTGACACATATTTTAAGAGATCACTTTGAAGAACTAAGGAGTAATCACAGCTTGAAAAATAAAAAGGACATGCCTTAAAGCTCAATTTCACCGGATTATGAGGCACATGCAAATTCAACCACAAAGAGGTATCAGCTCACACTTGTCAGAATAACCATCAGCAAGGAAACTACAAATAATAAATGCTGAAGGTGTTGTGGAGAAATGCATACCCTCAAATTCAAGTGGGACGTAAGTTGGAGAGGGCTACGAATGACAGCAGAATGGAGGTGCCTTAAAAAGGTAAACATTGAGCTACCATATGATCCAGCAGGCCCACTCCTCGACCTATAATCTAAGAAGAGAGAATTGGAAAGACACAGGCAGGCAAATCTGCATGGCACAGTAATACAATAGCCAGCATATGGAAGTAACCAAAACGTCTACCAACAGATGGGTGGACAAAGAAGAACTCCTCCATGTACAGATGGAATATTCGCTAGTGAAAAAAATGAAACAATGCCATTTGCAGCACCATGGATGAGTCTAGATGTAATCACGCCACCTGTAGTAAGTGAGAAAGCAAGAGACACATATGCTTTCAATTCACTTTTAGGAGTTACTTAAAAATTGATGCCAATGTAGATATTTCCACAGAGAAAGGCAATCACAGATTCATGAAAAAAACTTATGGTTCACCATATAGAAAGGGATGAGGATTGGATACATTATCATATTGAGGTTAACAGAGATATACAAACCATGTGAAATATATAACCACCAAAGACGTACGGAAGACCAGGAGAAGACTACTCAACATTGTGTCATAACCGGACATGGGAAAAGGATTCGAGGAAGAATAGATACATGTATATGTGTGAAAGAACCACATCTTGCACACCTAGAGCAATCAAACCATTGTAATCAAATTTGCTGGGATAAAAAATAAAAGTAAATTACAAATATGAACAAGAAGTAATCAGACATAAACTTAAAGGGCTTTTTCCTGGCACATTCCATTCTAATATACAACCTAGAACACCACTTCCTTTAAGCCTCTGTTTCCGTAGTAACCAAATTTGGTAAAGGAGAAACGCTGCCACCTTGTGGCTGTCTCCTGCAAGAGCAGCTTTAAACTCACAGCTAATGCTCACTTAACATTCACAAGGACTCAGGGCTCTAAAGGACACCTGCCCTAAAAAAATGTGCTGAAGGTGGGAATGGACAAAAAAATTCAAAACAGGCAAATGTTTCAAGAAGAGATTATGAAGAGTTATGTTTTACTCACACTCTTTTTAAAAAAAAGGAAAATGGATAAAAGCTCAACCTCAGGGAGTGTTAGACGCATGCAATCTAATCTACAAAAAGTTTCAACTTACACCAGTCGACTGATCATCAGCAAAAAGTCAACAAACAATAAATCCTGAAGGGGTTTTAGAGAACTGTGTACCCTCTACCTGCTGGTGAGACGGAAAGGGGTAACAGCCAATAATGAGAACAGAAAGGAGCTGTGTTTAAAAGTAAAAATGGAGGTACCATTCAATCCGGCAGGCGCACCATTGGACCTTTCACCTGAGAAGACAAGAATCGAGAAGACACAGGCCGCAAAAGCTGCAGTGCAGCCTTATTCACAATAGCCAAGACAGTGAAGCAATCAAAATGTCCAAGAACAGGTGAATGGATAAAGAAGAAGTGGTCCATGTACACAATGGGATATTAGCCATGGAAAACAATGAGCCATTGCTCTTTGAGGCACCACAAATGAGTCTGGAGATAATCACGAAACATGAGGTAACTCGGAAACCAAAGACCTGTATTCTATGATATCACTTATAGGCGTTATCTAATAACTGATACAAATGAATATATTTCTACAGAGAAAGACACTCACAGACTTAGAAAACAAACTATGCTCATCTAAAAGGAAAGGTGGGGAGAATGGATAAATTAAGATTAGTGTTGCTATATCTATACAAACACATATTATATACATATCTCAAAAAGACCGACCATGTAGCAAGGGAGGTCTGTGGATCCCTCTGTAACATTTTACATGGGAAGAGGATCTGTACTTGAATAGAAATATATAATGTACAAATGAACCAGATTGTGTACACCTAGGACAAACAATATTCTAAGCTTTACCCCAATTAAAAAAAAAATTTAAATCCAAGAAGAAATAAAGAGACATAAAAGTATGGGGGTTTCTCCATGCACATTCCAATTTAATTTACAACCTAGGAACACGACTGCCAGAAAGGCTCTGCTGCCCCACTACCCAGATTTGGGAATGGAGAAATGCTGCCTTCTTGAGGCCACTTCCCACAACAGCAGCTTTAAACCCATTGCTAAAGGTCACTAAATATTCACCAAACTTGCAGTTCGGGAAATGACACCTGTTCTCTAAAAAAATTCTGGGGTGGAAAATCGACCAAAAATTTCAAAATAGGGCAACCTTCCAAGAAGACAATTTCAAGAGATATATTGTACTCCCAACTGTTTCCTTTTTTTTAACAGAAAAGTAAACGGTGGAGAAAAATGATGAGTTTTATGAATTTTCAAAGACATGCAAACCCAAATTACAAAAACCTATCAGCTCACAGCAGCCAGTATGGCCATTAGCATAAATGCGGCAAACAATAAATGCTGAAGCGATTGTGGAGAAATGCGTACCCTCGATTCTAAGGGGGACGTGGTAAGTGCCAGTAATGAAAACACAAAGAAGGTGCTTTGAAAAGGAAAACACGGTGCTACCAGTCAGTCAATCACACCCACTGCTGGGCCTATCACCTGTGAAAATGAGAATCAAACAGTCACAGGCTGGCAATCCTGCACTCCAACAATATTTACCATAGCCAACGCTTGGAAGCAATGAAAATGTCCATCAACCGAGGAATGCACAAAGTAGAAGTGGTCCACGTACACGGTGGAAAATTACTCCAATAAAAAATAAAAATTAAATTTAAAACTCCAACAAAAGTAAAGAGACATCAGCTTGTGTGGGTTTGTCCGGGCACACTCCACTCTAATTTATAACCGAGAAACACCACAGGCCGCAAGGGCTTCTCCCTAGTTACCAGGGTGGGGAACATAGAAAGGCTGCCATCCTCTGGCAGTTATCTGCAAAAGCAGCATTAAAGCCTGTGCTAATGGTCATTTCATAGGAACAAGTACTGCAGAACTGTAAATGAAACCTGCCCTCAAAATGTCTTGAGGGAGGTAATGGCCAAAACATTTCAAAATGTGACGCATACTTTAAGAGAACAATTTGAAGAACTAAGGGGTAATCACAGCTTGAAAAATAAAAAGGACATGCCTTAAAGCTCAATTTCAATGGATTATGAGGCACGTGCGAATTCAACCACAAAAAGGTATCAGCTCACAATTGTCAGAATAACCATCAACAAGAAATCTACAGACAAAAATGCTGAAGGTGTTGTGGAGAAATGCGTACCCTCAACTTCAAGGGGGACGTAAGTTGGAAAGGGCCACAAATGAGAGCAGAATGGAGGTGCCTTAAAAAGGTAAACATTGAGCTACCATATGATCCAGCAGGCTCACTCCTCGACCTATAATCTAAGAAGAGAGAATTGGAAAGACACAGGCAGGCAAATCTGCATGGCACAGTATTACAATAGCCAAGATATGGAAGTAACCAAAAAGTCCACCAACAGATGGGTGGACAAAGAAGAACTCCTCCATGTACAGATGGAATATTCGCTAGTGAAAAAAATGAAACAATGCCATTTGCAGCCCATACATGAGTCTAGACGTAAGCACGCCACCTGTAGTAAGTGAGAAAGCAAAAGACACATATCCTATCATATCACTTTTAGGAGTTACTTAAAAATTAATACCAGTGAAGATATTTCCACAGAGGAAGGCAATCAGAGATTCATTAAAAAAATCTTATGGTTCACCAGATAGAAAGGGATGAGGATTGGATACATTACCATATTGGGGTTAACAGAGATATACAAACCATGTGAAATATATAATCAACAAAGACGTACGGAAGACCAGGAGAAGACTACTCAACATTGTGTCATGACCTACATGGGAAAAGGATGCGTGGAAGAATAGATACATGTATATGTGTGAAAGAAGCACATCTTGCACACCTAGAAAAAACAAACCATTGTAATCAAATGTGCTGGGATAAAGAATAAAAAGTAAATTACAAATACGAACAAGAAGTAATCAGACATAAACTTAAAGGGCTTTTTCCTGACACATTCCATTCTAATTTACAACCTAGAACACCACTTCCATTAAGCCTCTGTTTCCCTAGTTACGAAATTTGGAAAAGGAGAAATGCTGCCACCTTGTGGCCGTGTCCTGCAAGAGCAGCTTTAAACTCACAGCTAATGCTCACTTAACATACACAAGGACTCAGGGCTGTAAAGGACACCTGCCCTAAAAAAAATGTGCTGAAGGAGGGAATGGACAAAAAAATTCAAAACAGGCAAATGTTTCAAGAAGAGAGTATGAAGAGTTAAGTTTTACTCACGGTGTTTTAAAAAAAAGGAAAATGGATAAAAGCTCAACCTCAGGGAGTGTTAGACCCATGCAATCTATTCTATAAAAAGTTTCAACTTACACCAGTCGACTGACCATCAGCAAAAAGTCTACAAACAATACATGCTGAAGGGGTTTTAGAGAACTGTGTACCCTCTACCTGCTGGTGAGCCGTAAAGGGGTAACAGCCAATAATGATAACAGAAAGGAGCTGTGTTTAAAAGTAAAAATGGAGGTACCATTCAAGCCAGCAGGCGCACCATTGGACCTCTCACCTGAGAAGACAAGAATCGAGAAGACTCAGGCCGCAAAAGCTGCAGTGCAGCCTTATTCACAATAGCCAAGACAGTGAAGCAATGAAAATGCCCAACAACAGGTGAATGGATAAAGAAAAAGTGGTCCATGTACACAATGGAATATTAGCCATGGAAAACAATGAACCATTGCTCTCTGAGGCACCACAAATGAGTCTGGAGATAATCACGAAACATGAGGTAAGTCGGAGAGCAAAAGACCTATATTCTATGATATCACTTATAGGCGTTATCTAATAACTGACACAAATGAACATATTTCCACAGAGAAAGACACTCACAGACTTAGAAAACAAACTGTGCTCATCTAAAAGGAAAGGTGGGGGGAAGGGATAAATTAAGATTAGTGTTACTATATGTATACAAACACATATTATAAACATATCTCAAAAAGACCGACCATATAGCAAGTGAGGTCTGCGGAACCCTCAGTAACATTTTACATGGGAAGAGGATCTGTACTTGAATAGACATATATAATGTACAAATGAACCAGATTGTGTACACCTAGGACAAACAATATTCTAAGCTTTACCCCAATTAAAACACTTTTAAAATACAAGAACAAATAATGACACATAAACTTATGGGGCTTTCTCCATGCACATTACAATGTAATTTACAACCTAGCAACACGACTTCCAGAAAGGCTCTGCTGCCCTACTACCCAGACTTGGGAATGGAGAAATGCTGCCTGCTTGAGGCCACTTCCCACAACAGCAGCTTTAAACCCATTGCTAAAGGTCACTAAATATTCACCAATGTTGCAGTTCGGGAAATGACACCTACTCTCTAAAAAAACTCTGGGGTGGAAAATCGACCAAAAAATTCAAAAGACGGCAACCTTCCAAGAAGAGAATTTCAAGAGTTATATTGTACTCCCAATTGTTTCCTTTTTTTAACAGAAAAGAAAACGGTGGAGAAAAATGGTGAGTTTTACGAATTTTCAAAGACATGCAAACCCAAATTACAAAACCCTATCAGCTCACAGCAGCCAGTAGGGCCATTAGCATAAATGCTGCAAACAATAAATGCTAAATCGATTGTGGAGGAATGCGTACCCTCGATTCTAAGGGGGACGCGGTAAGAGGCACTAAAGAAAACACAAAGAAGGTGCTTTGAAAAGGGAAACACGGTGCTACCAGTCAATCAATCACACCCACTGCTGGGCCTATCACCTGAGAAAATGAGAATTAAAAAGTCACAGGCTGGCAATCCAGCACTCCAACAACATTTACCATAGCCAACACCTGGAAGCAATGAAAATGTCCATCAACCGAGGAATGCACAAAGTAGAAGTGCTCCACGTACCCAGTGGGAAATTACTCTAATAAAAAATAAAAATTACATTTAAAAAACCAACAAAATTCAGGAGACATCAGCTTGTGTGGGTTTGTCCGGGCACACTCCACTCTAATTTATAACCGAGAAACACCACAGGCCGCAAGGGCTTTTCCCTAGGTACCAGGGTGGGGAACATAGAAAGGCTGCCACCCTCTGGCAGTTACCTGCAAAAGCAGCTTTAAAGCCTGTGCTCATGGTCATTTCATAGGAACAAGTACAGCAGGATTGTAAATGAAACCTGCCCTCAAAATGTCTTGAGGGAGGTAATGGCCAAAACATTTCAAAATGTGACACATATTTTAAGAGATCACTTTGAAGAACTAAGGAGTAATCACAGCTTGAAAAATAAAAAGGACATGCCTTAAAGCTCAATTTCACCGGATTATGAGGCACATGCAAATTCAACCACAAAGAGGTATCAGCTCACACTTGTCAGAATAACCATCAGCAAGGAAACTACAAATAATAAATGCTGAAGGTGTTGTGGAGAAATGCATACCCTCAAATTCAAGTGGGACGTAAGTTGGAGAGGGCTACGAATGACAGCAGAATGGAGGTGCCTTAAAAAGGTAAACATTGAGCTACCATATGATCCAGCAGGCCCACTCCTCGACCTATAATCTAAGAAGAGAGAATTGGAAAGACACAGGCAGGCAAATCTGCATGGCACAGTAATACAATAGCCAGCATATGGAAGTAACCAAAAAGTCTACCAACAGATGGGTGGACAAAGAAGAACTCCTCCATGTACAGATGGAATATTCGCTAGTGAAAAAAATGAAACAATGCCATTTGCAGCACCATGGATGAGTCTAGATGTAATCACGCCACCTGTAGTAAGTGAGAAAGCAAGAGACACATATGCTTTCAATTCACTTTTAGGAGTTACTTAAAAATTGATGCCAATGTAGATATTTCCACAGAGAAAGGCAATCACAGATTCATGAAAAAAACTTATGGTTCACCATATAGAAAGGGATGAGGATTGGATACATTATCATATTGAGGTTAACAGAGATATACAAACCATGTGAAATATATAACCACCAAAGACGTACGGAAGACCAGGAGAAGACTACTCAACATTGTGTCATAACCGGACATGGGAAAAGGATTCGAGGAAGAATAGATACATGTATATGTGTGAAAGAACCACATCTTGCACACCTAGAGCAATCAAACCATTGTAATCAAATTTGCTGGGATAAAAAATAAAAGTAAATTACAAATATGAACAAGAAGTAATCAGACATAAACTTAAAGGGCTTTTTCCTGGCACATTCCATTCTAATATACAACCTAGAACACCACTTCCTTTAAGCCTCTGTTTCCGTAGTAACCAAATTTGGTAAAGGAGAAACGCTGCCACCTTGTGGCTGTCTCCTGCAAGAGCAGCTTTAAACTCACAGCTAATGCTCACTTAACATTCACAAGGACTCAGGGCTCTAAAGGACACCTGCCCTAAAAAAATGTGCTGAAGGTGGGAATGGACAAAAAAATTCAAAACAGGCAAATGTTTCAAGAAGAGATTATGAAGAGTTATGTTTTACTCACACTCTTTTTAAAAAAAAGGAAAATGGATAAAAGCTCAACCTCAGGGAGTGTTAGACGCATGCAATCTAATCTACAAAAAGTTTCAACTTACACCAGTCGACTGATCATCAGCAAAAAGTCAACAAACAATAAATCCTGAAGGGGTTTTAGAGAACTGTGTACCCTCTACCTGCTGGTGAGACGGAAAGGGGTAACAGCCAATAATGAGAACAGAAAGGAGCTGTGTTTAAAAGTAAAAATGGAGGTACCATTCAATCCGGCAGGCGCACCATTGGACCTTTCACCTGAGAAGACAAGAATCGAGAAGACACAGGCCGCAAAAGCTGCAGTGCAGCCTTATTCACAATAGCCAAGACAGTGAAGCAATCAAAATGTCCAAGAACAGGTGAATGGATAAAGAAGAAGTGGTCCATGTACACAATGGGATATTAGCCATGGAAAACAATGAGCCATTGCTCTTTGAGGCACCACAAATGAGTCTGGAGATAATCACGAAACATGAGGTAACTCGGAAACCAAAGACCTGTATTCTATGATATCACTTATAGGCGTTATCTAATAACTGACACAAATGAATATATTTCTACAGAGAAAGACACTCACAGACTTAGAAAACAAACTATGCTCATCTAAAAGGAAAGGTGGGGAGAATGGATAAATTAAGATTAGTGTTGCTATATCTATACAAACACATATTATATACATATCTCAAAAAGACCGACCATGTAGCAAGGGAGGTCTGTGGATCCCTCTGTAACATTTTACATGGGAAGAGGATCTGTACTTGAATAGAAATATATAATGTACAAATGAACCAGATTGTGTACACCTAGGACAAACAATATTCTAAGCTTTACCCCAATTAAAAAAAAATTTAAATCCAAGAAGAAATAAAGAGACATAAAAGTATGGGGGTTTCTCCATGCACATTCCAATTTAATTTACAACCTAGGAACACGACTGCCAGAAAGGCTCTGCTGCCCCACTACCCAGATTTGGGAATGGAGAAATGCTGCCTTCTTGAGGCCACTTCCCACAACAGCAGCTTTAAACCCATTGCTAAAGGTCACTAAATATTCACCAAACTTGCAGTTCGGGAAATGACACCTGTTCTCTAAAAAAATTCTGGGGTGGAAAATCGACCAAAAATTTCAAAATAGGGCAACCTTCCAAGAAGACAATTTCAAGAGATATATTGTACTCCCAACTGTTTCCTTTTTTTTAACAGAAAAGTAAACGGTGGAGAAAAATGATGAGTTTTATGAATTTTCAAAGACATGCACACCCAAATTACAAAAACCTATCAGCTCACAGCAGCCAGTATGGCCATTAGCATAAATGCGGCAAACAATAAATGCTGAAGCGATTGTGGAGAAATGCGTACCCTCGATTCTAAGGGGGACGTGGTAAGTGCCAGTAATGAAAACACAAAGAAGGTGCTTTGAAAAGGAAAACACGGTGCTACCAGTCAGTCAATCACACCTACTGCTGGGCCTATCACCTGTGAAAATGAGAATCAAACAGTCACAGGCTGGCAATCCTGCCCTCCAACAATATTTACCATAGCCAACGCTTGGAAGCAATGAAAATGTCCATCAACCGAGGAATGCACAAAGTAGAAGTGGTCCACGTACACGGTGGAAAATTACTCCAATAAAAAATAAAAATTAAATTTAAAACTCCAACAAAAGTAAAGAGACATCAGCTTGTGTGGGTTTGTCCGGGCACACTCCACTCTAATTTATAACCGAGAAACACCACAGGCCACAAGGGCTTCTCCCTAGTTACCAGGGTGGGGAACATAGAAAGGCTGCCACCCTCTGGCAGTTATCTGCAAAAGCAGCATTAAAGCCTGTGCTAATGGTCATTTCATAGGAACAAGTACTGCAGAACTGTAAATGAAACCTGCCCTCAAAATGTCTTGAGGGAGGTAATGGCCAAAACATTTCAAAATGTGACGCATACTTTAAGAGAACAATTTGAAGAACTAAGGGGTAACCACAGCTTGAAAAATAAAAGGGACATGCCTTAAAGCTCAATTTCAACGGATTATGAGGCACGTGCGAATTCAACCACAAAAAGGTATCAGCTCACAATTGTCAGAATAACCATCAACAAGAAATCTACAGACAAAAATGCTGAAGGTGTTGTGGAGAAATGCGTACCCTCAACTTCAAGGTGGACGTAAGTTGGAAAGGGCCACAAATGAGAGCAGAATGGAGGTGCCTTAAAAAGGTAAACATTGAGCTACCATATGATCCAGCAGGCTCACTCCTCGACCTATAATCTAAGAAGAGAGAATTGGAAAGACACAGGCAGGCAAATCTGCATGGCACAGTATTACAATAGCCAAGATATGGAAGTAACCAAAAAGTCCACCAACAGATGGGTGGACAAAGAAGAACTCCTCCATGTACAGATGGAATATTCGCTAGTGAAAAAAATGAAACAATGCCATTTGCAGCCCATACATGAGTCTAGACGTAAGCACGCCACCTGTAGTAAGTGAGAAAGCAAAAGACACATATCCTATCATATCACTTTTAGGAGTTACTTAAAAATTAATACCAGTGAAGATATTTCCACAGAGGAAGGCAATCAGAGATTCATTAAAAAAATCTTATGGTTCACCAAATAGAAAGGGATGAGGATTGGATACATTACCATATTGGGGTTAACAGAGATATACAAACCATGTGAAATATATAATCAACAAAGACGTATGGAAGACCAGGAGAAGACTACTCAACATTGTGTCATGACCTACATGGGAAAAGGATGCGTGGAAGAATAGATACATGTATATGTGTGAAAGAAGCACATCTTGCACACCTAGAAAAAACAAACCATTGTAATCAAATGTGCTGGGATAAAGAATAAAAAGTAAATTACAAATACGAACAAGAAGTAATCAGACATAAACTTAAAGGGCTTTTTCCTGACACATTCCATTCTAATTTACAACCTAGAACACCACTTCCATTAAGCCTCTGTTTCCCTAGTTACGAAATTTGGAAAAGGAGAAATGCTGCCACCTTGTGGCCGTGTCCTGCAAGAGCAGCTTTAAACTCACAGCTAATGCTCACTTAACATTCACAAGGACTCAGGGCTCTAAAGGACACCTGCCCTAAAGAAATGTGCTGAAGGTGGGAATGGACAAAAAAATTCAAAAAGGGTAAGTGTTTCAATAAGAGATTATGAAGAGTTATGTTTTACTCACACTCTTTTTTTAAAAAAGGAAAATGGATAAAAGCTCAACCTCAGGGAGTGTTAGACTCATGAAATCTAATCTACAAAAAGTTTCAACTTACACCAGTGGACTGACCATCAGCAAAAAGTCAACAAACAATAAATCCTGAAGGGGTTTTAGAGAATTGTGTACCCTCTACCTGCTGGAGAAACGTAAAGGGGTAATAGCCAATAATGAGAACAGAAAGGAGCTGTGTTTAAAAGTAAAAATGGAGGTACCATTCAATCCAGCAGGCGCACCATTGGACCTCTCACCTGAGAAGAGAAAAATCGAGAAGACTCAGGCCGCAAAAGCTGCAGTGCAGCCTTATTCACAATAGCCAAGACAGTGAAGCAATCAAAATGTCCAACAACAGGTGAATGGATAAAGAAGAAGTGGTCCATGTACACAATGGAATATTAGGCATGGAAAACAATGAACCATTGCTCTTTGAGGCACCACTATTGAGTCTGGAGATAATCACGAAACATGAGGTAGCTCGGAAACCAAAGACCTGTATTCTATGATATCACTTATAGGCGTTATCTAATAACTGACACAAATGAATATATTTCCACAGAGAAAGACACTCACAGACTTAGAAAACAAACTATGCTCATCTAAAAGGAAAGGTGGGGGGAAGGGATAAATTAAGATTAGTGTTGCTATATCTATACAAACACATATTATATACATATCTCAATAAGACCGAACATGTAGCAAGGGAGGTCTGTGCAAACCTCTGTAACATTTTACATGGGAAGAGGATCTGTACTTGAATAGACATATATAATGTACAAATGAACCAGATTGTGTACACCTAGCACAAACAATATTCTAAGCTTTACCCCAATTAAAACACTTTTAAAATCCATGAAGAAATAATGACACATAAACTTATCGGGATTTCACCATGCACATTACAATGTAATTTACAACCTAGGAACACGACTTCCATAAAGGCTCTGCTGCCTTATTACCCAGATCTGGGAATGGAGAAATGCTGCCTCCTTGAGGCCACTTCCCACAACAGCAGCTTTAAACCCATTGCTAAAGGTCACTAAATATTCACCAAACTTGCAGTTCGGGAAATGACACCTGCTCTCTAAAAAAACTCTGGGGTGGAAAATCGACCAAAAAATTTAAAAGAGGTCAACCTTCCAAGTAGAGAATTTCAAGAGTTATATTGTACTCCCAATTGTTTCCTTTTTTTAACAGAAAATAAAACGGTGGAGAAAAATGGTGAGTTTTACAAATTTTCAAAGACATACAAACCCAAATTACAAAACCCTATCAGCTCACAGCAGCCAGTAGGGCCATTAGTATAAATGCTGCAAACAATAAATGCTAAATCGATTGTGGAGGAATGCGTACCCTCGATTCTAAGGGGGACTTGGTAAGAGGCACTAATGAAAACACAAAGAAGGTGCTTTCAAAAGGGAAACACGGTGCTACCAGTCAATCAATCACACCCACTGCTGGGCCTATCACCTGAGAAAATGAGAATTAAAAAGTCACAGGCTGGCAATCCAGCACTCCAACAACATTTACCATAGCCAACACCTGGAAGCAATGAAAATGTTCATCAACCGAGGAATGCACAAAGTAGAAGTCGTCCACGTACCCAGTGAGAAATTACTCTAATAAAAAATAAAAATTACATTTAAAAAACCAACAAAAGTCAGGAGACATCAGCTTGTGTGGGTTTGTCCGGGCACACTCCACTCTAATTTATAACCGAGAAACACCACAGGCCTCAAGGGCTTTTCCCAAGGTACCAGGGTGGGGAACATAGAAAGGCTGCCGCCCTCTTGCAGTTACCTGCAAAAGCAGCATTAAAGCCTGTGCTAATGGTCATTTCACAGGAACAAGTACTGCAGAACTGTAAATGAAACCTGCCCTCAAAATGTCTTGAGGGAGGTAATGGCCAAAACATTTCAAAATGTGACGCATACTTTAAGAGAACAATTTGAAGAACTAAGGGGTAACCACAGCTTGAAAAATAAAAGGGACATGCCTTAAAGCTCAATTTCAACGGATTATGAGGCACGTGCGAATTCAACCACAAAAAGGTATCAGCTCACAATTGTCAGAATAACCATCAACAAGAAATCTACAGACAAAAATGCTGAAGGTGTTGTGGAGAAATGCGTACCCTCAACTTCAAGGTGGACGTAAGTTGGAAAGGGCCACAAATGAGAGCAGAATGGAGGTGCCTTAAAAAGGTAAACATTGAGCTACCATATGATCCAGCAGGCTCACTCCTCGACCTATAATCTAAGAAGAGAGAATTGGAAAGACACAGGCAGGCAAATCTGCATGGCACAGTATTACAATAGCCAAGATATGGAAGTAACCAAAAAGTCCACCAACAGATGGGTGGACAAAGAAGAACTCCTCCATGTACAGATGGAATATTCGCTAGTGAAAAAAATGAAACAATGCCATTTGCAGCCCATACATGAGTCTAGACGTAAGCACGCCACCTGTAGTAAGTGAGAAAGCAAAAGACACATATCCTATCATATCACTTTTAGGAGTTACTTAAAAATTAATACCAGTGAAGATATTTCCACAGAGGAAGGCAATCAGAGATTCATTAAAAAAATCTTATGGTTCACCAAATAGAAAGGGATGAGGATTGGATACATTACCATATTGGGGTTAACAGAGATATACAAACCATGTGAAATATATAATCAACAAAGACGTATGGAAGACCAGGAGAAGACTACTCAACATTGTGGCATAACCTACATGGGAAAAGGATGCGTGGAAGAATAGATACATGTATATGTGTGAAAGAAGCACATCTTGTACACCTAGAAAAAACAAACCATTGTAATCAAATGTGCTGGGATAAAGAATAAAAAGTAAATTACAAATACGAACAAGAAGTAATCAGACATAAACTTAAAGGGCTTTTTCCTGACACATTCCATTCTAATTTACAACCTAGAACACCACTTCCATTAAGCCTCTGTTTCCCTAGTTACGAAATTTGGAAAAGGAGAAATGCTGCCACCTTGTGGCCGTGTCCTGCAAGAGCAGCTTTAAACTCACAGCTAATGCTCACTTAACATTCACAAGGACTCAGGGCTCTAAAGGACACCTGCCCTAAAGAAATGTGCTGAAGGTGGGAATGGACAAAAAAATTCAAAAAGGGTAAGTGTTTCAATAAGAGATTATGAAGAGTTATGTTTTACTCACACTCTTTTTTTAAAAAAGGAAAATGGATAAAAGCTCAACCTCAGGGAGTGTTAGACTCATGCAATCTAATCTACAAAAAGTTTCAACTTACACCAGTGGACTGACCATCAGCAAAAAGTCAACAAACAATAAATCCTGAAGGGGTTTTAGAGAATTGTGTACCCTCTACCTGCTGGAGAAACGTAAAGGGGTAATAGCCAATAATGAGAACAGAAAGGAGCTGTGTTTAAAAGTAAAAATGGAGGTACCATTCAATCCAGCAGGCGCACCATTGGACCTCTCACCTGAGAAGAGAAAAATCGAGAAGACTCAGGCCGCAAAAGCTGCAGTGCAGCCTTATTCACAATAGCCAAGACAGTGAAGCAATCAAAATGTCCAACAACAGGTGAATGGATAAAGAAGAAGTGGTCCATGTACACAATGGAATATTAGGCATGGAAAACAATGAACCATTGCTCTTTGAGGCACCACTATTGAGTCTGGAGATAATCACGAAACATGAGGTAACTCGGAAACCAAAGACCTGTATTCTATAATATCACTTATAGGCGTTATCTAATAACTGACACAAATGAATATATTTCCACAGAGAAAGACACTCACAGACTTAGAAAACAAACTATGCTCATCTAAAAGGAAAGGTGGGGGGAAGGGATAAATTAAGATTAGTGTTGCTATATCTATACAAACACATATTATATACATATCTCAATAAGACCGAACATGTAGCAAGGGAGGTCTGTGCAAACCTCTGTAACATTTTACATGGGAAGAGGATCTGTACTTGAATAGACATATATAATGTACAAATGAACCAGATTGTGTACACCTAGCACAAACAATATTCTAAGCTTTACCCCAATTAAAACACTTTTAAAATCCATGAAGAAATAATGACACATAAACTTATGGGGATTTCGCCATGCACATTACAATGTAATTTACAACCTAGGAACACGACTTCCATAAAGGCTCTGCTGCCTTATTACCCAGATCTGGGAATGGAGAAATGCTGCCTCCTTGAGGCCACTTCCCACAACAGCAGCTTTAAACCCATTGCTAAAGGTCACTAAATATTCACCAAACTTGCAGTTCGGGAAATGACACCTGCTCTCTAAAAAAACTCTGGGGTGGAAAATCGACCAAAAAATTTAAAAGAGGTCAACCTTCCAAGTAGAGAATTTCAAGAGTTATATTGTACTCCCAATTGTTTCCTTTTTTTAACAGAAAATAAAACGGTGGAGAAAAATGGTGAGTTTTACAAATTTTCAAAGACATACAAACCCAAATTACAAAACCCTATCAGCTCACAGCAGCCAGTAGGGCCATTAGTATAAATGCTGCAAACAATAAATGCTAAATCGATTGTGGAGGAATGCGTACCCTCGATTCTAAGGGGGACTTGGTAAGAGGCACTAATGAAAACACAAAGAAGGTGCTTTCAAAAGGGAAACACGGTGCTACCAGTCAATCAATCACACCCACTGCTGGGCCTATCACCTGAGAAAATGAGAATTAAAAAGTCACAGGCTGGCAATCCAGCACTCCAACAACATTTACCATAGCCAACACCTGGAAGCAATGAAAATGTTCATCAACCGAGGAATGCACAAAGTAGAAGTCGTCCACGTACCCAGTGAGAAATTACTCTAATAAAAAATAAAAATTACATTTAAAAAACCAACAAAAGTCAGGAGACATCAGCTTGTGTGGGTTTGTCCGGGCACACTCCACTCTAATTTATAACCGAGAAACACCACAGGCCTCAAGGGCTTTTCCCAAGGTACCAGGGTGGGGAACATAGAAAGGCTGCCGCCCTCTTGCAGTTACCTGCAAAAGCAGCATTAAAGCCTGTGCTAATGGTCATTTCACAGGAACAAGTACTGCAGAACTGTAAATGAAATCTGCCCTCAAAATGTCTTGAGGGAAGTAATGGCCAAAACATTTCAAAATGTGACGCATACTTTGCGAGAACAAGTTGAAGAACTAAGGGGTAATCACAGCTTGAAAAATAAAAAGGACATGCCTTAAAGCTCAAATTCAACGGATTATGAGGCACATGCGAATTCAACCACAAAAAGGTATCAGCTCACAATTGTTAGAATAACCATCAACAAGAAATCTACAGACAAAAATGCTGAAGGTGTTGTGGAGAAATGCGTACCCTCAACTTCAAGGGGGACGTAAGTTGGAAAGGGCCACAAATGAGAGCAGAATGGAGGTGCCTTAAAAAGGTAAACATTGAGCTACCATATGATCCAGCAGGCTCACTCCTCGACCTATAATCTAAGAAGAGAGAATTGGAAAGACACAGGCAGGCAAATCTGCATGGCACAGTATTACAATAGCCAAGATATGGAAGTAACCAAAAAGTCCACCAACAGATGGGTGGACAAAGAAGAACTCCTCCATGTACAGATGGAATATTCGCTAGTGAAAAAAATGAAACAATGCCATTTGCAGCCCATACATGAGTCTAGACGTAAGCACGCCACCTGTAGTAAGTGAGAAAGCAAAAGACACATATCCTATCATATCACTTTTAGGAGTTACTTAAAAATTAATACCAGTGAAGATATTTCCACAGAGAAAGGCAATCAGAGATTCATTAAAAAAATCTTATGGTTCACCAAATAGAAAGGGATGAGGATTGGATACATTACCATATTGGGGTTAACAGAGATATACAAACCATGTGAAATATATAATCACCAAAGACGTACGGAAGACCAGGAGAAGACTACTCAACATTGTGGCATAACCTACATGGGAAAAGGATGCGTGGAAGAATAGATACATGTATGTGTGTGAAAGAAGCACATCTTGCACACCTAGAACAAACAAACCATTGTAATCAAATGTGCTGGGATAAAAAATAAAATGTAAATTACAAATATGAACAAGAAGTTATGAGACATAAACTTAAAGGGCTTTTTCCTGGCACATTCCATTCTAATTTACAACCTAGAACAACACTTCCATTAAGCCTCTGTTTCCCTAGTTACGAAATTTGGAAAAGGAGAAATGCTGCCACCTTGTGGCCGTGTCCTGCAAGAGCAGCTTTAAACTCACAGCTAATGCTCACTTAACATTCACAAGGACTCAGGGCTCTAAAGGACACCTGCCCTAAAAAAATGTGCTGAAGGTGGGAATGGACAAAAAAATTCAAAAAGGGTAAGTGTTTCAATAAGAGATTATGAAGAGTTATGTTTTACTCACACTCTTTTTTTAAAAAAGGAAAATGGATAAAAGCTCAACCTCAGGGAGTGTTAGACTCATGCAATCTAATCTACAAAAAGTTTCAACTTACACCAGTGGACTGACCATCAGCAAAAAGTCAACAAACAATAAATCCTGAAGGGGATTTAGAGAATTGTGTACCCTCTACCTGCTGGAGAAACGTAAAGGGGTAATAGCCAATAATGAGAACAGAAAGGAGCTGTGTTTAAAAGTAAAAATGGAGGTACCATTCAATCCAGCAGGCGCACCATTGGACCTCTCACCTGAGAAGAGAAAAATCGAGAAGACTCAGGCCGCAAAAGCTGCAGTGCAGCCTTATTCACAATAGCCAAGACAGTGAAGCAATCAAAATGTCCAACAACAGGTGAATGGATAAAGAAGAAGTGGTCCATGTACACAATGGAATATTAGGCATGGAAAACAATGAACCATTGCTCTTTGAGGCACCACTATTGAGTCTGGAGATAATCACGAAACATGAGGTAACTCGGAAACCAAAGACCTGTATTCTATAATATCACTTATAGGCGTTATCTAATAACTGACACAAATGAATATATTTCCACAGAGAAAGACACTCACAGACTTAGAAAACAAACTATGCTCATCTAAAAGGAAAGGTGGGGGGAAGGGATAAATTAAGATTAGTGTTGCTATATCTATACAAACACATATTATATACATATCTCAATAAGACCGAACATGTAGCAAGGGAGGTCTGTGCAAACCTCTGTAACATTTTACATGGGAAGAGGATCTGTACTTGAATAGACATATATAATGTACAAATGAACCAGATTGTGTACACCTAGCACAAACAATATTCTAAGCTTTACCCCAATTAAAACACTTTTAAAATCCATGAAGAAATAATGACACATAAACTTATGGGGATTTCGCCATGCACATTACAATGTAATTTACAACCTAGGAACACGACTTCCATAAAGGCTCTGCTGCCTTATTACCCAGATCTGGGAATGGAGAAATGCTGCCTCCTTGAGGCCACTTCCCACAACAGCAGCTTTAAACCCATTGCTAAAGGTCACTAAATATTCACCAAACTTGCAGTTCGGGAAATGACACCTGCTCTCTAAAAAAACTCTGGGGTGGAAAATCGACCAAAAAATTTAAAAGAGGTCAACCTTCCAAGTAGAGAATTTCAAGAGTTATATTGTACTCCCAATTGTTTCCTTTTTTTAACAGAAAATAAAACGGTGGAGAAAAATGGTGAGTTTTACAAATTTTCAAAGACATACAAACCCAAATTACAAAACCCTATCAGCTCACAGCAGCCAGTAGGGCCATTAGTATAAATGCTGCAAACAATAAATGCTAAATCGATTGTGGAGGAATGCGTACCCTCGATTCTAAGGGGGACTTGGTAAGAGGCACTAATGAAAACACAAAGAAGGTGCTTTCAAAAGGGAAACACGGTGCTACCAGTCAATCAATCACACCCACTGCTGGGCCTATCACCTGAGAAAATGAGAATTAAAAAGTCACAGGCTGGCAATCCAGCACTCCAACAACATTTACCATAGCCAACACCTGGAAGCAATGAAAATGTTCATCAACCGAGGAATGCACAAAGTAGAAGTCGTCCACGTACCCAGTGAGAAATTACTCTAATAAAAAATAAAAATTACATTTAAAAAACCAACAAAAGTCAGGAGACATCAGCTTGTGTGGGTTTGTCCGGGCACACTCCACTCTAATTTATAACCGAGAAACACCACAGGCCTCAAGGGCTTTTCCCAAGGTACCAGGGTGGGGAACATAGAAAGGCTGCCGCCCTCTTGCAGTTACCTGCAAAAGCAGCATTAAAGCCTGTGCTAATGGTCATTTCACAGGAACAAGTACTGCAGAACTGTAAATGAAATCTGCCCTCAAAATGTCTTGAGGGAAGTAATGGCCAAAACATTTCAAAATGTGACGCATACTTTGCGAGAACAAGTTGAAGAACTAAGGGGTAATCACAGCTTGAAAAATAAAAAGGACATGCCTTAAAGCTCAAATTCAACGGATTATGAGGCACATGCGAATTCAACCACAAAAAGGTATCAGCTCACAATTGTCAGAATAACCATCAACAAGAAATCTACAGACAAAAATGCTGAAGGTGTTGTGGAGAAATGCGTACCCTCAACTTCAAGGGGGACGTAAGTTGGAAAGGGCCACAAATGAGAGCAGAATGGAGGTGCCTTAAAAAGGTAAACATTGAGCTACCATATGATCCAGCAGGCTCACTCCTCGACCTATAATCTAAGAAGAGAGAATTGGAAAGACACAGGCAGGCAAATCTGCATGGCACAGTATTACAATAGCCAAGATATGGAAGTAACCAAAAAGTCCACCAACAGATGGGTGGACAAAGAAGAACTCCTCCATGTACAGATGGAATATTCGCTAGTGAAAAAAATGAAACAATGCCATTTGCAGCCCATACATGAGTCTAGACGTAAGCACGCCACCTGTAGTAAGTGAGAAAGCAAAAGACACATATCCTATCATATCACTTTTAGGAGTTACTTAAAAATTAATACCAGTGAAGATATTTCCACAGAGAAAGGCAATCAGAGATTCATTAAAAAAATCTTATGGTTCACCAAATAGAAAGGGATGAGGATTGGATGCATTACCATATTGGGGTTAACAGAGATATACAAACCATGTGAAATATATAATCACCAAAGACGTACGGAAGACCAGGAGAAGACTACTCAACATTGTGGCATAACCTACATGGGAAAAGGATGCGTGGAAGAATAGATACATGTATGTGTGTGAAAGAAGCACATCTTGCACACCTAGAACAAACAAACCATTGTAATCAAATGTGCTGGGATAAAAAATAAAATGTAAATTACAAATATGAACAAGAAGTTATGAGACATAAACTTAAAGGGCTTTTTCCTGACACATTCCATTCTAATTTACAACCTAGAACAACACTTCCATTAAGCCTCTGTTTCCCTAGTTACGAAATTTGGAAAAGGAGAAATGCTGCCACCTTGTGGCCGTTTCCTGCAAGAGCAGCTTTAAACTCACAGCTAATGCTCACTTAACATTCACAAGGACTCAGGGCTGTAAAGGACACCTGCCCTAAAAAAATGTGCTGAAGGAGGGAATGGACAAAAAAATTCAAAACAGGCAAATGTTTCAAGAAGAGAGTATGAAGAGTTAAGTTTTACTCACGGTGTTTTAAAAAAAAGGAAAATGGATAAAAGCTCAACCTCAGGGAATGTTAGACCCATGCAATCTATTCTATAAAAAGTTTCAACTTACACCAGTCGACTGACCATCAGCAAAAAGTCAACAAACAATAAATGCTGAAGGGGTTTTAGAGAACTGTGTACCCTCTACCTGCTGGTGAGACGTAAAGGGGTAACAGCCAATAATGAGAACAGAAAGGAGCTGTGTTTAAAAGTAAAAATGGAGGTACCATTCAATCCAGCAGGTGTACCATTAGACCTCTCATCTGAGAAGACACGAATCGAGAAGACTCAGGCCGCAAAACCTGCAGTGCAGCCTTATTCACAATAGCCAAGACAGTGAAGCAATCAAAATATCCAACTACAGGTGAATGGATAAACAAGAAGTGGTCCATGTACACAATGGAATATTAGCCATGGTAAACAATGAACCATTGCTGTCTGAGGCACCACAAATGAGTCTGGAGATAATCACGAAACATGAGGTAACTCGGAAACCAAAGACCTGTATTCTATGATATCACTTATAGGCGTTATCTAATAACTGACACAAATGAATATATTTCCACAGAGAAAGACACTCACAGACTTAGAAAACAAACTATGCTCATCTAAAAGGAAAGGTGGGGGGAATGGATAAATTAAGATTAGTGTTGCTATAACTATACAAACACATATTATATACATATCTCAAAAAGACCGACCATGTAGCTACGGAGGTCTGTGGAACCCTCTGTAACATTTTACATGGGAAGAGGATCTGTACTTGAATAGACATATATAATGTACAAATGAACCAGATTGTGTACACCTAGGACAAACAATATTCTAAGCTTTACCCCAATTAAAACACTTTTAAAATCCAAGAAGAAATAATGACACATAAACTTATGGGGATTTCGCCATGCACATTACAATGTAATTTACAACCTAGGAACACGACTTCCAGAAAGGCTCTGCTGCCCTACTACCCAGATCTTTGAATGGAGAAATGCTGCCTCCTTGAGGCCACTTCCCACAACAGCAGCTTTAAACCCATTGCTAAAGGTCACTAAATATTCACCAAACTTGCAGTTCGGGAAATGACACCTGCTCTCTAAAAAAACTCTGGGGTGGAAAATCGACCAAAAAATTCAAAAGAGGGCAACCTTCCAAGAAGACAATTTCAAGAGTTATATTGTACTCCCAATTGTTTCCTTTTTTTAACAGAAAAGAAATCGGTGGAGAAAAATGGTGAGTTTTACGAATTTTCAAAGACATGCAAACCCAAATTACAAAACCCTATCAGCTCACAGCAGCCAGTAGGGCCATTAGCATAAATGCTGCAAACAATAAATGCTAAATCGATTGTGGAGGAATGCGTACCCTCGATTCTAAGGGGGACGTGGTAAGAGGCACTAATGAAAACACAAAGAAGGTGCTTTGAAAAGGAAAACACGGTGCTACCAGTCAGTAAATCACACCCACTGCTGGGCCTATCACCTGAGAAAATGAGAATCAAAAAGTCACAGGCTGGCAATCCAGCACTCCAACAACATTTACCATAGCCAATACCTGGAAGCAATGAAAATATCCATCAACCGAAGAATGCACAAAGTAGAAGTGGTCCACGTACCCATTGGGAAATTACTCCAATAAAAAATAAAAATTACATTTAAAAAACCAACAAAAGTCAGGAGACATCAGCTTGTGTGGGTTTGTCCGGGCACACTCCACGCTAACTTATAACCGAGAAACACCACAGGCCGCAAGGGCTTTTCCCTAGGTACCAGGGTGGGGAACATAGAAAGGCTGCCACCCCCTGGCAGTTACCTGCAAAAGCAGCTTTAAAGCCTGTGCTCATGGTCATTTCATAGGAACAAGTACTGCAGGACTGTAAATGAAACCTGCTCTCAAAATGTCTTGAGGGAGGTAATGGCCAAAACATGTCAAAATTTGACACATACTTTAAGAGAACACTTTGAAGAACTCAGGGGTAATCACAGCTTGAAAAATAAAAAGGACATGCCTTAAAGCTCAATTTCCACGGATTATGAGGCACGTGCAAATTCAACCACAAAGAGGTATCAGCTCACACTTGTCAAAATAACCATCAGCAAGAAAACTACAAACAATAAATGCTGAAGTTGTTGTGGAGGAATGCATACCCTCAACTTTAAGTGGGAAGTAACTTGGAAAGAGCCACTAAAGAGAACAGAATGGAGGTGCCTTAAAAATGTTAACATTGAGCTACCATATGACCCAGGAATCCCACTACTGGGTATACACCCAGAGAAAACCATAATTCAAAAATACACATGCACCCGAATGTTTATTACAGCACTATTTACAATAGCCAGGTCATGGAAGCAACCTAAATGCCCATCAACAGACGAATGGATAAAGAAGTTGTGGTACATATATAGAATGGAATATTACTCAGCCACAAAAAGGAACCAAACTGAGTCATTTGTTGAGACGTGGATGGATCTAGAGACTGTCATACAGAGTGAAGTAAGTCAGAAAGAGAAAAACAAATATCGTATATTAACGCAGGCATGTGGAACCTAGAAAATTGGTACAGATGAGCCAGTTTGCAGGGCAGAAGTTGAGACACAGATGTAGAGCATAGACATATGGACACCAAGGGGGGGGAAATGCGGTGGGGTGGGGATGGTGTTGTGCTGAATTGGGCGATTGGGATTGACATGTATACACTGATGTGTATAAAATTGATGACTGATAAGAACCTGCAGTATAAAAAAAGAAACAAAACAAATAATACTAAACTTTCATTCGGTTATTTGTATGGAAATATGTTAATATAAATGTTTCAGACATTACATGAAATTTCTAAAAATCTTATATGTTCTGGTATAATGTTATAATTCATTATCCTAGTTATTATTTTAAAATGTATATCTCAGAAATATCTAATTTTCTTGTCAACTGCATTATTATAAACTTTCATCAAATCTTTAACCGTGGTCATTTTTAAGTCTTTTGTCATTTACAGACAGTTCTGGGTGTACTCTGATGCTTTTGCAAATATGTTCCTATAAAAGGGTTTCATCTTCGTGAAATTCATGGAAAAGACTCTGACAAATACAGGTTTCTGGTAACTCTACTGTACTGCTGAACTGAATGAATAAGCATTTTCAGAACTCTAATGATAAAACTAATGAACTCATAAAAGTGCTAACAAAAGATCAAGATGAAAAAAAAATAATTACATGGGACTGAGTGAACTGATGACGATAATATAATTTTTGTTACTTTCTGTTTGAATTAAAAAAAAAAATCCCACAAGGACTCAGAGGCAAAGAATATAGAAATCAATTTTCACTGCAAAGTAAAGCAGCTGCTACAGTGAAGGATTACTGGACTGAATGTCAATATTATGACATAGTATGAGTGTGTTTCATGTTTGGTAAGTGCAATCATTGTTGCTTTTGTTGTGATCATCCATGTACAATGCTTGATGTCAGTCTATTTATCTCTTATAAAAATAAAATACAGTGTGTGTGTTTGGAAAAAAAAACGAATAAGAACTAATGAGACATAAACTTATGGGGATTTCTCCTGGCAAACTCCATTCTAATTTACAACCTAAGACAACGACTTCCAGAAAGGCTCTGCTGCCCTAGTACCTAGATTGGGGAATGGCGAAATGCTGCCTCCTTTTGGCCGTTTCCCACAAAAACAGCTTTAAACCCACTGCAAACGGTCACTAAATATTCACCAACTTGCAGTTCTGTAAATGACACCTGCCCTCCAAAAAAATTCTGGGGTCAAAAATCGAACAAAAAATTCAAAAGAGGGCAACCTTCGAAGAAGATAATTTCAAGAGGTATATTGTGCTCACAGATTTTTCTTTTGATAAAAGAAAAAGATGTGGAAAAATGATGAATTTTAGGAATTTTGAAAGATATGCAAACCCAAATTACAAATACCTATCAGATCACAGCAGTCAGAATGGCCATCAGCAAAAATGGTGCAAACAATAAATGCTGAAGCAATTGTGGAGAAATGCGTACCCTCGGTTCTAAGGGGGACGTTGTAAAAGCCACTAATAAAAACACATTGGAGGTGCTTTGAAAAAGTAAACACTGAGTGACCAGTCCATCAATCACACCCATTGCTGGCCCTATCACCAGAGAAAATGAGAATCAAAAAGTCACAGGCTGGCAATCCTGCACTCCAGCAATATTTACCATAGGCAACACTTGTAAGCAACGAAAATGTCCATCAACAGAGGAATGCACCAAGAAGTGGTCCATGTACAAAATAGAATATTAACTCCAATAATAAATATAAATTAAATTTAAAAAACCAACAAAAGTAAAGAGACATCAGCTTTTGTGTGTTTACCTGGGCACATTCTACTCTAATTTACAACCGAGGAACACCACTGGACGTAAAGTCTGTTTCCCTAGTATCAGTGTGGGGAATGTAGAAAGGTAGCAGCCCTGTGGCCGTTACCTGCAAAAGCAGTTTAAAGCCTGTGCTAATGGTCACTTCATATGAACAAGTACTGTAGGGCTGAAAATGAAACCTGCCCTCAAAATGTCTTGAGGGAGGTAATGGCCAAAACATTTCAAAATTTGGCACATACTTTAAGAAACCACTTTGAAGAACTAAGCTGTAATTACAGCTTGAAAAATAAAAAAAAGACTTGCCTTAAAGCTCAATTGCAACGGAATATGAGACACATGCAAATTCAACCGTAAAGAGGTGTCAGCTCACACCCGTCAGAATAACCATCAGCAAAAACTACAAAGAATAAATGCTGAAGGTGCTGTGGAGAAATGCATACCCTCAACTTTAAGTGGGACGTAACCTGGAAAGAGCCACTAATGATAACAGAATGGAGGTACCTTTAAAAGGTAAACACTGAGCTACCATATGACATAGCAGACTTATTCCTGGACCTATAACCGACGAAGGCAAAATTGGAAGGACACAGGCACGCAAATCTGCAATGTATACTATTACAATAGCCAAGATATGGAAGTAACCAAAAAGTCCACTGACAAATGGGTGGACAAATAAGAACTGCTACATATACAGATGGAATATGAGCTAGTGAAAAAATGAAACAATGCCATTTGCAGCACCATAGATGAGTCTAGAGGTAATCACACAACTTGTAGTAAGTGAGAAAGTGAAAGACACACATCCTATCATATCACTTTTAGGAATTACCTAAAAATTGATACAAACGAAGATATTTCCACAGAGAAAGGCAATCACAGATTCATTAAAGAAACTAATGTTTCACCAGATGGAAAGGTGTGAGGATTGGATACATTAACATATTGAGGTTAACAGAGACATACAAACACATGTGAAATATATAATCACCAAAGACCTACAGAATACCAAGAGAAGACTACTGTACATTGTGTCATAACCTACATGGGAAAAGGATCCGAAGAAGAATAGATATATGTATATGTGTGAAAGAACCACATCTTGCACACCTAGAACCAACAAAACATTGTAATCAAGTTTTCTGTGACAAAAAATAAAAATTAACTTAAAAATACGAACAAGAAGTAATGAGACATAAACTTAAAGGGCTTTTTCCTGGCACGTTCCATTCTAATTTGCAACCTAGACCACCACTTCCAGTAAGGCTCTGTTGCCACAGTAACCAGATTTGGTAAAGGAGAAATGCTGCCGCCTTGTGGCCGTTTCCCGCAAGAGCGGCTTTAAACCCACAGCTAATGGTCACTTAAAATTCACAAGGACTCAGGGCTGTAAAGGACACCTGCCGTCAAAAATTGTGCTGAGGTAGGGAACGGACAAAAAAATGTAATACAGGCAAATTTTTCAATAAAATACTATGAAGAGGTAAGTATTACTCACTGTCTTTAAAAAAAGGAGAATGGATTAAGGCTCAACCTCAGGAATTATTAGACTCATGCAGTCTAATCAACAAAAAGGTTTCCAATCACACCAGTTGACTGACCATCAGCAAAAAGTCTACAAACCATAAATGATGATGCGGTTGTAGAGAATTGTGTATCCTCTAGCTGCTGGTGAGATGCAAAGTGGTTAACAGCCAGTAATGAGAACAGAAAAGAGCTGCGTTTAAAAGTAAAAATTTAGATACCATTCAATCCAGCAGGTGCACCATTGGACCTCTCACCTGAGAAGACAAGTATCGAGAAGACACAGGTTGCAAAAGCTGCAGGGCAGCATTATTCACAATAGCCAAGGCAGTGAAGCGATAAAAATGTCCATCAACAAGTGAATGGATATAGAATAAGTGGTCCAGGTACACAATGGAATATTAGCCATGGAAAACAATGAAACCCTGCTCTTTGAGGCACCACAAATGAGCCTGGAGATAATCACAAATCATGAGGTAAGTCGGAAAGCAAAAGACTTATATCCTATGATATCACTTACAGGCGTTATCTAATAACTGACAGAAATGAACACAATTCACAGAGAAATACACTCACAAACTTAGAAAACCAACTTTGCTCATCTAAAGGGAAAGGTGGGGGGAATGGATAAATGAAGATTAGTGTTACTATATGATATGGATATGATCCAAATACATATTATATACATATTACCAAAAGACCGACCATATAACAAGGGAGGTCTACAGAACACTCTGTAATAATTTACATGGGAAGAGGATCTCTACATAAATAGATATAAATAATGTGTAAATGAACCAGAGTGTGTACACCTTGGACAAACAACATTCTAACCATTACCCTGATTTAAAAAATTAAAACAACGAAAAAGAATTAATCAGACATAAACTTATGGGGCGTTTTCCAGCCCATTCCATTCAAATTTACAACCTAGGAAAACGACTTCCAGAACGGCTCTGCTGCCCTACTAACCAGATTTGGTAATGGAGAAATGCTGCTGCCTTGCGGCCGTTTCGAACAACAGCAGCTTAAACCTAATGCTATTGGTCCCTAAATATTCACACTCATTGCAGGCCTGTAAATGACACCTACATTTCAAAACAATCCTGGGGTTGAAAATTGACCAAAAATTTCAGAAGAGGGCAACGTTCCAGGAAGACACTTTCAAGACGGATATTGTACTCACACTTTTCTTTTTTCTTTTAACAGAAAAGAAAAAGGCGTGGAAAAATGATGAATTTTAGAATATTTAACGACGTGCATACCCATATTACAAATACCTATCAGCTCACAGCAGTCAGAATGACCATTAGCAAAAATGCTGCAAAAAATAAATGCTGAAGGGATTGTGGAGAAATGCGTACCCTCGGTTGTAAGGGGGGGCATGTTAAGAGTCACTAATGAAAACACAATGTAGGTTCTTTGAAAAGGGAAACATTGAGCTACCAGTCAATCAATCAAAACCACTGCTGGACCTATCACCTGAGAAAATGAGAATCAAAAAGTCACAGGCTGGCAATCCTTCGCTCCAGCAATATTTACCATAGCCAACACTTGGAAGCAATGAAAATGTCCATCAACCGAGGAATGCACCAAGAAGAAGTGGTCCATGTACACAATGGAATATTACTCCAATACTAAATATAAATTAAATTTAAAAAAAACAAACAAAAGTAAGGAGACATCAGCATTTGTGGGTTTATCCGGGCACATTGCACTCTAATTTATAACGGAGGAACACCACAGGCCGGAAGGTCTGTTTCCCTAGTTACCAGAGTGGGGAACGTAGAAAGGCTGCCGCCCTCTGGCCGTTACCTGCAAAAGCAGCTTTAAAGCCTGTGCTAATGGTCACTTCATATGAACAAGTAATGCAGGGCTGTAAATGAAAACTGCCCTCAAAATGTCTCGAGGGATGTAATGGCCAAAAATTTTCAAAATGTGACACATACTTTAAGAAAACACCTTGAAGAACTAAGCTGTAATCACTGTTTGATAAATAAAAAGGACATGCTTTAAAGCTCAATTTCAACAGATTATGGGACACATGCAAATTCAACCACAAATGGGTATCAGCTCACACCTGTCAGAATAACCCTCAGCAAGAAAACTACAAACAATAAATACTGAAGGTGTTTTGGAGAAATGCATACCCTCAACTTTAAGTTGGACGTAACCTGGAAAGAGCCACTAATGAGAACTGAATTGTGGTGCCTTTAAAACGTACACACTGAGTTACCATATGATACAGCAAGCCCACTCCTTGGACTACAACATAAGAAGATAGAACTGGAAAGACACAGGCAAGCAAATGTGTATTGCAGCAGTATTACAATAGCCAAGACATGGAGACAACCAAAAAGTCCATCAAGAGGTGCGTGGGCAAAGAAGAACTGGTACACGTACAGATGGATTATTAGCCAGGGAAAAAAGTAAAACAATGCCATTTGCAGCACCATGTATGATTCTTGAGGTAATCAGGCAAACTGTACTAAGTCAGAAAGCAAAAGACACATATCCTGTAATATCACTTATAGGTCTTAGCTAAAAATTGATACCAATGAAGATATTTCCACAGAGAAATGCAATCACAGATTCACTAAACTAACTTATGGTTCACCAAATGGAAAGGTGTGAGGATTGGATACATTAGGATATTGGGGTTAACATAGATATAGAAACAAATGTGAAATGTGTAATCACCAAAGACCTACGTAATACCAAAAGAAGATTACTCAACATTGTATCATAACCTACATGGGAAAATGATCCAAAGAAGAATAGATATATGTATATGTTTAAAAGAACCACATCTTGCACACCTAGAAGAAACAAAACATTTTAATCAAATTTGCTCTGATAAAAAATAAAAATTAAATTAAAAAAAGAACAAGAAGTAATGAGAAATAAACTTAAGGGGCTTTTTGCTGGCACATTGCATTCTAATTTACAACCAGAACATGACTTCCATTAAGGCTCTGTCATCACTAATAAAGCAGCTTTATAATCAATGTTGAAGGTAGCTTAAAAGAAGTCTCACTAATTATTGATAGTAACAAGAAAACAAAGAAAAGTAAAAATCTCACTGCAAAAAGTATACATAGAGTAAGTCAAGGTAGATCAAACACTTATTAAACTTCTGTAAAGAATAAAAGACAACAGTAGTATGTTTTTTAAAAAAGAGAGGGCCCAAATAAATCTGAAATGAAAGACTTGATGTTACAACAGACCCCACAGAAATACAAAGTATCCTAAGATACACACAGGGTAACTCAGGGCTCAGATTGGACAGAGCCCACTCTCCAGTCCCCTGTACATGACTTACAGGAGCCTCAGGAACTGAGGAGGGGATCCCTGAGGAGAGGCTCAAGATAGAATATGGTAGGCATTAACATGGCTCCATTCACCTTAAACATGCCTGAACTACATTCACACGAGATGATTTTGTCCTGTATGTACATCGGCACCTCTAGTTGGAACTGCAGATCTTTGGCTTCACCACCTCTACTGAGAGCATTAGCTTCACCTGCTGTGGACCGTCTCCTATAGGATTTCTAGAACCACAAAGCATCGAAGCTTCACAGGACCCAGAGTCTGTGCGACTCCACGCAGAGTCTCAGAGTCTCAACTCCACTCAGATACTCCACTCTTGGAGGGCACACACAAAGTAGTGAGCACATCAGAACCCAGGGGAAGGAGCAGTGACCCCGTAGGAGGATGACCAGAACTACCTGATAGTTTTAGAGGGTCTCCTGCAGAGGCAGGTGGTAGCTGTGAGTGTGGCTCACCGTGAGGACAATGACACTGGCAGCAGAAGTTCTGGGAAATACTCCTTGGTGTGAGCCCTACCAGAGTCCGCCATTAACCCCACCAAGAGCAAGGTAGGCTCCAGTGCTGGGTCACCTCAGGTGAAACTACCAACAGGGAGGGAACCCAGCCCCATGCATCAGCAGATAAGTGGATTAAACTTTTTATTAAAGTTTTATTTAATCTGCAGAAAAGCAAATTAAAGCTTTGCCCACCAAAGCAACACCCAGCTCTACCCACCACCAGTCCCTCCCATCAGGAAGCTTGCACAAGCCTCTAAGATAGACTCATCCACTGGAGAGCAGACAGCAGAAGCAAGAAGAACTACAATTCTGCAGCCTGTGGAAGGAAAACCACATTCACAGAAAGATAGACAAAATGAAAAGGCAGAGGACTTTATACCAGATTAAGGAACAAGATAAAACCCTAGGGAAAAAAACGAAATGAGGTGGAGATAGGGAACCTTCCAGAAAAAGAATTCAGAATAATGATAGTGAACATGATCCAAGACCTTGGCAAAAGAATGGAGGCAAAGATCGAGAAGATGCAAGAAATGCTTAACAAAGATCTAGAAGAATTAAGGAGCAAACACCTAGAAGAATTAAAGAACAAACAAACAGAGGTGAACAATATAATAACTGAAATGAAAAATACACTAGAAGGAATCAGTAGCAGAATAACTGTGGCAGAAGAACGGATAAGTGACCTGGAAGACAGAAAGGTGGAAATCACTGCCATGGAACAGAATAAAGAAAAAGAATGAAAATAAATGAAGACACCCTAAGAGTCCTCTGGGACAACATTAAACGCAACAACATTCACACCATAGGGGTCCCAGAAGGAGAAGAGAGAGAGAAAGGACCCGAGAATACATTTGAAGAGATTGTAGTCGAAAACTTCCTAGCATGGGAAAAGAAATAGCCACCCAAGTCCAGGAAGTGCAGAGAGTCCCAGTCAGGATAAATCAAAGGAGAAAAATGCCAAGACACATAGTAACCAAATTGACAAAAATTGAAGACAAAGAAAAATTATTGAAAGCAACAAGGGAAAAATGACAAATAACATACAAGGGAACTCCCATAAGGATAACAGCTGATTTCTCAGCAGAAAATCTACAAGCCAGAAGGGAGTGGCATAAATTTAAAGTGATGAAAGGGAAGAACCTACAACCAAGAGTACTCCACCCAGCAAGGATATCATTCAGATTTGACAGAGAAATCATAAGCCCTACAGACAAGCAAAAGCTAAGAGAATTCAGCACCATGAAACCAGCTCTACACCAAATGCTAAAGGAACTTCTCTAAGTGGGAAACACAAGAGAAGAAAAGGACCCACCAAGACAAACCCATAACAATTAAGAAAATAGTAATAGGAACATACATATCAATAATTACCTTAAACAAGAATGGACTAAATGTTCCAACCAAAAGACACAGGCTCTCTGAATGGATACAAAAACAAGACCCATATATATGCTGTCTACAAGAGACCCATTTCAGACCTAGGGACACATACAGACTGAAAGTGAGGCGATGGAAAAATATATTCTATGCAAATGAAAATCAAAAGAAAGCTGGAGTAGCAATACTCATATCAGATAAAATAGACTTTAAAATAAAGAATGTTACAAGAGACAAGGAAAGACACTACATAATGGTCAAGGGATCAATCCAAGAAGAAGATATAACAATTATAAATATATATGTGCCCAACATAGGAGCACCTCAATACATAAGGCAACTGCTAACAGCTATAAAAGAGGAAATCAACAGTAACACAATAATAGCAGGGGACTTTAACAGCTCACTTACACCAGTGGAGATCATCCAGACAGAAAATTAATAAAGAAACACAAGCTTTAAATGACACAATAGACCAGATATAGTTAATTGATATTTATAGGACATTCCATCCAAAAACAGCAGATTACACGTTCTTCTCAACTGCACACGAAACATTCTCCAGGATAGATCACATCTTGGGTCACAAATAAAGCCTCAGTAAATTTAAGAAAACTGAAATCATATCAAGCAGCTGTTCCGACCACAATGCTATGAGATTAGAAATCAATAACAGGGACAAAACCGTAAAAAACACAAACACATGGAGGCTAAACAATACGTTACTAAATAACCAAGAGATCACTGAAGAAATCAAAGAGGAAATCAAAAACTACCTAGAGACAAATGACAACAAAAACACAATGATCCAAAACCTATGGGATGCAGCAAAAGCAGTTCTAAGAGGGAAGTTTATAGCAAAACAAGCCTACCTCAAGAAACAAGAAAAATCTCAAATAAACAATCTATCCTTACACCTAGAAGAACTAGAGAAAGAAAAACAAAACCCAAAGTTAGTAGAATGAAACAAATCATAAAGATCAAAGCAGAAATAAATGAAATAGAAGCAAAGAAAATGAAAGCAAAGATCAATAAAACTAAAAGCCGGTTCTTTGAGAAGATAAACAAAAATGATAAACCTTTAGCCAGACTCAAGAAAAAGAGGGAGAGGAATCAAATCAACAAAATTAGAAGTGAAAAAGGAGAAGTTACAACAGACACCACAGGAATACAAAGCATCCTAAGAGACTACTATAAGCAACTCTATGCCAATAAAATGGACAACCTGGAAGAAATGGCCAAATTCTTAGAAAGGGATAACCTTCCAAGACTGAACCAGGAAGAAATAGAAAATATGAACAAACCTATCACAAGCAATGAAATTGAAACTGTGATTAAAAATCTTCCAACAAACAAAAGTCCAGAACCAGATGGCATCACAGGTGAATTCTGTCAAACATTTAGAGAAGAGCTAACACCCAACCTTCTCAAATTCTTCAAAACAATTGCAGGGGAAGGAACACTCCCAAACTCATTCTATGAGACCACCGTCACCCTGATACCAAAACCAGACAAAGATACTACAAGGAAAGAAAATTATAGACCAATATCACTGATGAATATAGATGTAAAAATCCTCAACAAAATACTAGCAAACAGAATCGAACAACACATTAAAAGGATCATACACCATGATCAAGTGGGGTTTATCCCAGGGATGCAAGGATTCTTCAATATACACAAATCAATGTGATACACCATATTAGCAAATTGTAGAATAAAACCATATGATCATCTCAATAGATGCAGGAAAAGATTTCGAAAAAAATCAACACCCATTTATGATAAAAACTCTGCAGAGTGTGGGCATAGAGGGAAACTACCTCAACATAATAAAGGCCATATATGACAAACCCACAGCAAACATCATTCTCAACGATGAAAAACTGAAAACGTTTACTCTAAGATCAGGAACAAGACGAGGATGTCCACTCTCACCACTACTATTCAACATAGTTTTGGAAGTTCTAGCCATGGCAATCAGAGAAGAAAAAGAAATAAAAGAAATACAAAAAGGAAAAGAAGAAGTAAAATTGTCACTGTTTGCAGATGACATCATATCATAGATAGAGAATCCTAAAGATGCCACCAGAAAACCACTGGAGCTAATCAATGAAATTGGTAAAGTTGCAGGATACAAAATTAATGCACAGAAATTGCTTGCATTCCTATACACTAACAATGAAAGAACAGAAAGAGAAATTAAGGAAACAATCCCATTACCACTGCAACAAAAATAAAATACCTAGGAATAAACCTACCTAAGGAAGTAAAAGACCTGTACTCAGAAAACTATAAGACACTGATGAAAGAAATCAAAGATGATATAAACAGATGGAGACATATACCATGTTCTTGGATTAGAAGAATCAATATTGTGAAAATGACTATACTACCCAAAGCAATCTACAGATTCAATGCAATCCCTATCAAAATACCTTTGGCATTTTCTACAGAACTAGAAAAAAAAATCTTAAAATTTGTAGAGAGACACAAAAGACCCCAGATAGCCAAAGCAGCCTTGAGGGGAAAAAAAAGAGCTGGAGGAATCAGACTTTCAGACTTCAGACTATATTACAAAGCTACAGTAATCAAGATGATATGGTACTGACACAAAAACAGAAATATAGATCAATAGAACAGGATAGAAGGCACAGAGATAAACCCACGTACCTATGGTTAACTAATCTATGACAAAGGAGGCAAGGGTATACAATGGAGAAAAGACAGTGTCTTCAGTAAGTGGTGCTGGGAAAACTGGACAGCTACATGTAAAAGAATGAAATTAGAACACTCCCTAACACCATACACAAAAATAAACTCAAAATGGATTAGAGACCTAAATGTAAGACCAGCCAGTATAAAACTCTTAGAGGAAAACATAAGCAGAACAGTCTATGACATAAATCACAGCAAGATCCTTTTTGACCCACCTCCTAGGGAAATGGAAATAAAAACAAAAATAAAAAAAATGGGACCTAATGAAACTTAAAATCTTTTGCACAGCAAAGGAAAACATAAGCAAGAGGAAAAGACAACCATCAGAATGGGAGAAAATATTTTCAAATGAAGCAAATGGCAAAGGATTAATCTCCAAAAAGCAGCTCATGTAGCTCAATATCACAAAACCAAACAACCCAATCCAAAAATGGGCAGAAGACCTAAATAGACATTTCTCCAAAGAAGATATACAGGTTGCCAACAAACACATGAAAGGATGCTGAACATCACTAATCATTAGAGAAATGCAAATCAAAACTACAGTGAGATATCACCTCACACCAGTCAGAATGGCCATCATCAAAAAATTTACGAACAATAAATGCTGGAGAGGCATTTATTGGAAAAAAGGGAACCCTCTTGCACTGTTGGTGGGAATGTAAATTGATATAGCTACTAGGGGGAAATGTATGGGGGTTCCTTAAAAACTAAAAATAGAACAACCGTACAACCCAGCAATCCCACTACTGGACATTTACCCTGAGAAAACCATAATTCAAAAAGAGTCATGTACCACAATGTTCATTGTAGCTCTATTTACAATAGCCAGGACATGGAAGCAACCTAAGTGTCCATCAGCAGATAACTGGATAAAGAAGATGTGGCACATATATACAATGGAACATTATTCAGCCATAAAAAGAAACGAAATTGAGTTATTTGTAGTGAGGTGGATGGATCTAGAGTCTGTCCTACAGAGTGAAGTAAGTCAGAAAGAGAAAAACAAATACCGTATGCTAACACATATATATGGAATCTAAAAGAAAAAAAAGTTTATGAAGAACCTAGGGGCAGGAAAGGATTAAGGACACAGACGTAGAGAAAGGACTTGAGGACACGGGGAGGGGGAAGGGTAAGCTGGGACAAAGTGAGAGAGTGGTATGGACATATATACACTACCAAATGTAAAATTGATAGCTACTGGGAAGCAGCCACATAGCACAGGGAGATCAGCTCGGTGCTTTGTGACCACCTAAAGGGGTGGGATAAGGGAGTGAGAGGGAGGTGCAAGAGGGAGGGGATATGGTGTTATATGTATACGTATAGCTGATTCACTTTTTTATACAGCAGAAATTAACACACAATTGTAAAGCAATTATACTCCAATAAAGATGTAAAAGGAAAAAAAAAAAAGAAAGCCCAGAGATAAACCTACACACCTATGGTCCACTAATCTATGACAAAGGAGGCAAGGATATACAATGGAGAAAAGACTGTCTCTTCAATAAGTGGTGCTGGGAAAAATGGACAGCTACATGTAAAAGAATGAAATTAGAACACTCCCTAACACCATTCACAAAAAATAAACTCAAAATGGATTAGAGACCGAAATGTAAGACCGGACACTATAAAACTCTTAGAGGAAAACATAGGAAGAATACTCTTTGACAAAAATCACAACAAGATCTTTTTTGATCCACCTACTAGAGTAATGGAATAAAAAACAAAAATAAACAAATGGGAGCAAATGAAACCTAAAAGCTTTTGCAAAGCAAAGGAAACTACAAACAAGACGAAAAGACAACCTCAGAATGGGAGAAAATATTTGCAAACGAACCAATGGACAAAGGATTAATCTCCAATATATATAAACAGCACATGCAGCTCAACAGTAAAAAAAAAACAAACAACCCAATCCAAAAATGGGCAGATGACGTAAATAGACATTTGTCCCCAGAAGACATACAGATGGCCAAGAAGCACATGAAAAGCTGCTCAACATCACTAATTATTAGAGAAATATAAACCAAAACTACAGTGAGGTATCACCTCACACATGTTAGAATGGGCATCATCAGAAAATCTACAAACAACAAATGCTGGAGAGGGTGTGGAGAAAAGGGAACCCTCTTTCACTATTTGTGGGGATGTAAATTGATACAGTCACTATGGAGAACAGTATGGAGGTTCCTTAAAAAACTAAAAATAGAATTACCATATGACCCAGCAATCCCACTACTGGGCATATACCCAGAGAAAACCATAATTCAAAAAGATATTCACACAATGTTCTTTGCAGCACTATTTACAATAGCCAGGTCATGGAAGCAACCTAAATGCCCATAGACAGACGAATGGAAAAGATGTGGTACATATATAAAATGGAATATTACTCAGCCATAAAAAGGAACGAAATTGGGTCATTTGTAGAGACGTGGATAGATCTAGAGACTGTCATACAGAGTGAAGTAAGTCAGAAAGAGAAAAACAAATACCATATTTAAGCGCATACATGTGGAACCTAGAAAAATGGTACAGATGAACCAGTTTGCAAGGCAGAAATAGAGACACAGATGTAGAGAACAAACGTATGGACACCAAGGGGGGAAAGTGGCAGGGTGGTGGTGGTGGGATGAATTGCGAGCCTGGGATTGACATATATACACTTATATGTATAAAATAGATAACCAATAAGAACCTGCTGTATAAAAAAAATGAATAAAATTTAAAAATTAAAACATAAATAATATTTTAAATAAATAAAACAAAAAAAAATTCTTTCCTTCCCATAGACGTATTTATATGAATGAATTATTTCCATGCTTATATCTATAAATACAAAAAGAGGAATAAAACCTACCTTGAACCAAAAAAGAAAAAAAAAAAAAACAAAAAAAAAAAACAGAACCCACTGGTCATACAGAGGAAAACCCTATCAGGGCACTTGCTCCAGTGGTAAACAATTCTGAAGTTGGTCAGAGGTGGGGAATCGTCTCCCATGCAGCCAGCAGCTCCCCCGCAAGGAGCGTCCTCATTGCAAAGCTGGGGGACCGTGAGGAGGCGTCTCTGAGGAAATGTGAGCTGATCCCCAGGCCAGCTGCTGCTGAACTTTTCCCACCCTTCCCAGGTAAAACACCTGAATGTGTGCAAAGACTTTAAAGCCTAGAGGAAGGGGCTTGGAGTCACACCAGCGACAGCACGCAAGACAACTTGGTGCCTGCAGGTCAGCCAGGATGGTCCTGGCCCCAGGCGCTCTTCTGGAAGCTTTCCATTTCCCTGCCTGAGGTACCCCTCCTGTCCCGGCCCCCACTGCTTTTTTCCTTCCTCACCTCTGCCCGGGTAGAAATTCCAGCAGCAGGTGTGGGTGACACATCCTCTTCTTTAGCAGGTGGCAGCCCGGAAACTCCTGCAGAAAGTCCAGCAGAGCCCCACTCACACGGGGCCACTCATAGAGCCCTGGGCGCTACTCCCTCCCACTAGCACAACCCCGAGACTGCTGACGGGGCAGAGAATATGGCGTCAGGCACAGCTGCAGAGGCTTTTGCTGCCTGGAGAGGTGTTTATATTGACCTCAACACAGGCACACCTGGGAAGGGCTGGCCGGCAGGGTCAGGCTGCCTAGGTCAGCCAATCCTCGCCCCTCAGGGGCTCAGAGTTGCAGAAAATGGGCTTTGCTGCACCGGCCAGGTCCAAGGAACAGATGTAGGGTCCCGAGAGTCAAGATAGACAAGGGGCGGCAGCCCTGGCTTGTTTTCTAATCATTTTATCTGGTCCATGAGTGGGAGACAACTTCAAGAAGACCCTCTCCTAATGAGAGGAACCCAGGAGTCAGGGAGAGGAGGGGTGGTGGATGGAGACAGAGGCCTGGTGCCCCGGCTGCAGTGGAAGCCCCTGGAAGACCAGGCGGAGGGAGGCCACACAGAGAGAAGCCTAGGGTCACAGACCTGTCGGAGCTGATGTTTGTTAGTCCAAGCCCTGCTCTGAGGTGCTCTGTGTCAGCTCTGAGCGACAGGTGTGCTGGGGGTGCTCTGCAATGAGGGCTATGTTCACGGTTCCTGTGTGCCCAGCCCTGCCGGGGTACCTGTCCAGGGGAGCTCCATATCCAGGGAGGGGCCTGCCCACGAGAGCCCCGTGAGCTGCCTGGTACCTGCCCAGGTGAGCTCCATATCCTGGGAGGGGCTTGACCACGAGAGCGCCGTGGGCTGCTGGGTACCTGCCCAGGTGAGCTCCATATCCTGGGAGGGGCCTGCCCACGAGAGCCCCGTGGGCTGCTGGGTACCTACCCAGGTGAGCTCCATATCCTGGGAGGGGCCTGCCCACGAGAGCCCCGTGGGCTGCTGGGTACCTGCCCATGTGAGCTCCATATCCTGGGAGGGGCCTGACAATGAGAGCCCCGTGGGCTGCTGGGTACCTGCACAGGTGAGCACCATATCTTGGGAGGGGCCTGACCATGAGAGCCCCGTGGGCTGCTGGGGACCTGGTAAAGGACGCCAGGACAGTCAGTGAAGCCACAGAGGATATACATCCAGTAGTTCCTAATTCCTATACCCTGCTGGTCATTCTACCATCCACCAGGACATGGTATTATGTATTAGACTTCAATGATGCCTTCTTCTGTATTCCATTAGTCCCAGAGTCACAAGAAATGTTGGCTATGTGTGGCAGGACTCAACGTACAACAAAAACAATACTGCTGGGCCTTCCTGCCCCAGGGGTTCAAAAATTCCCACACCATCTTTGGGGAAACGTTAGCTAAAGCCCTAAAAGATCTACCTCGGGAGAAGGGAACCCTCCTTCAATATGCAGACGACATTCTGATCGCCAGCCCTACTAAGGAGGCCTCTGGACTACCTAGCCAATAAAAGATAGAAGGTGTCCAAGAAAAAGGCTCAAATATCACAGACTAAGGTGACCTGCCTGGGCTTCATTCTCACAGAAGATCGGAGAAGCCCATCCCAGGAAAGGGAAGAAGCCATTTGCAGCCTCACCCTTCCTAAAACTAGAAGACAGCTTAGGGGTTCCTGGGGAGACCGGGGTTTGCTGCATCTGGATCCCTAACTACAGTCTAATAACTGGGCCTCTATATGAAACACTGAAAGGAAAAGATGATGATCCTTTTGAATAGAATCCAGAAGCGGCCTTTCAAGAAAGGAAAGAGCATTCAATTCAGACCCTTGCCCTGGACCTCCCTAATTTAGCTAAACCCTTTGACCTTTACATTCCTGGTCGAAGGTGAATCGCCCTTGGAGTATTAGTGCAAAAACTGGGACCACTTGAAATGGAACAACGCAAGAATGCCCTCCAGGCATTGGCCAGCCACCCCATCCGACCAGGATACTGGGGGTATCTAAAAACCTGGAAATGAGCAGCCCGCAAGGCCAGCTCCCTCCTAAGGGAAAAGGACACCACTTGGTGTTCCTAACCACCCACCATGCCCTGAAGTTGCAGGGATCGCTCCGTGGGCACAATGACCTCGAGTGAGGAGGCCCTCCAACTCCAACCTCCAGAGAGACAACCTGGGGCAACGGGCCCCCATGACGACTCGTGTGACTATCACTTGACCTGGAGCTTCTCTCAGAAAACCACAAGAGTGTGCCCCCAAAAAACAGACTATTGCTTGCAGGACTTACTGCACCCAGAGCGGAGCTAATAAACTTGGCAGGGGAACCCTAAATAACGCTAGCAACCATAGAAAAGCCTACAGACACCACTGTGACGACGACCAATGAGACCAGATGTACTCCTGGCTACTTCAAAAGGCCGTTGACTGAGTGGCCGTCATGGTCCTGGATCACCACCGGCCCTGGACTGTCTGGGAGTTGAGCAGGCAAGGCTCTGACACCTGGTGCTGTTTGTACATTAATTCAGTGGCCTAACTGAAGAAAGCGCAGACTACTGGTCAGAGCATCTAGGCTGGCAGAAACCGTCAGCCTAAGGGGGCCGAACCAATGTGGAGCAGGGTAAAACCGGCCCCCCCAGCGTCCCTGCGCATCTCTTTCCTGGACCCTTAAAGGTCATTAGAATCTATAAAACTTCCAACGCTGGTGCTCAGGCAGACGAGCAGTGAGGGAGGAGGCCTGGGGACAATCAACCTCACCTGGAGGCAGCTGGGGAGAAGTCCTGCCCCTCTCCCCGGGTATGAGGACACCCAACTCAGCACGAAGCATTTACAGAAGAGGTGTCTGCACCCTCAGCGCCCCAAGAATGTGGAATGGGACAAGAGGCAGAGGAGGGGTTTGTCACCGGCAAAGGCCATTAAAAATTCCTGGGAAATAAAAATAGAATGTGGGCAATAAAATAAAGTCTAACCTTTTTTTCCTTTGTGCTTTTTCTAATTTCACTTGTTCCTAGGTTTCCACAGGCAGAGATCCCACACCCGGCACTTCAGACCCGATTTCCTAGTGCAAGATGGCTGGGCCGGCACCTCAGCTCTCCGGGCCCCGTGCAGACTCCGCCACATAGGGCCTGAGCTCCAGCCAACCCGGCCCTCGAGAGCTCCGCCCCATCCCTCCCGCTGACGCTGACGGGATCCCTACACAGCAGCCCGGCCCACAGTCCGCGGGGGAGCGCACGCTCTCACCTCTCCATTCGCTGATCAAACTATAAAGTTTTCCTTTGCTTCTGAACCAAACTCAGTCTCGATCTGTTGGCTCCAATGACACTGGGCAGGGGGACCCTTGTTGGGGCCCACTCTGCAGGATCAGTAACAGAATTTGAGAACATTGTAACTTCAAAGAATAGATGCGTGAGCCAAACTGTTATTAACATAGAGCAGTGTATAAGGCTCGTGTAAAATAAGATGTTTCTAACACTTCCATTTGATATTTCCATCACTTTATTATAAGCAAGTTCAGTGGAGGGGTTTGTCGTATTTGTCAGGTCAACATTAGAGAAATGCAGTGATTTCTTTCCAAGGATGTGGATCTACTAATCTTGGCTGAAGGTTCAATCTTGTTTTGAATGATTTTCCGTTGAAAATGATACCTCTCTTTCAGCTCCTGGATTTCTGCGAAGTATAAAATCTTATATAGTTTATTACCAAAGGGTAAAGGTGGGAGGAGAGATAAATTAACAGTTTCGGATTAACATATACACACTTCTATGTATAAAATATATCATCAACAAGGAACTACTGTATAGCACAGGGAACTATACTCAATATTTTGTAATAACGCCTAAGGGGAAATAATCTGAAAAAAAATAGATATCTATATCGACATCATGTATCAACTACAGATAAAAAGGAACCTAAAGGAGGCGGATGTCGAGCGTTTCTGACCCTGCAGGCTTCACTCACCTAAATTTCGGACTCTGCTTACGGCCCAAGTCCCTTAATGAACATACATGTACCAGTGGCTTAAAAATTCACCAGATTGGGGTTCGGGGAGACACTGATTTGGAAAAATCCCTGGCGTTCTCCTTACATACATGGGAACTTTCCTACAGCTAAAACATGCCTGTGACACCCAGAAGGTGGTACACGGTTGGATCAGGAAGATTTTGGAAAAGGCACCTCATCTCTTAATCTCATGGTGGTCGAGTTCACCCCACCAGCCTCTTTCCTAACAATCTCCCCACTTGAGGATGTCAGCACCTTCTATGTCCTGTTGCACAGAGTTGGGAATTTGTCCACAGGATGAAGGGGAAGGAGGAGAAACAATGAGAGACAAGCCCTAGATGCTCGGACAGGCAAAAGTCACTCTAATTTCCAATCAGGAAGAAGAAGTAAGCAAAGGCTTCGCCTGCCGCCCGAAACCACAGTAGGGGCAGAAGCACACCACCGGTTTTGCGGCCAGCTCCCAAAAAAGCGAGTTGACAAATGAAGCTCAGGAAACTTCAATTCACAAAACTGCAGAATTATAAATTATGACTCTCCAAGCAAGACGGAAATGCAAATCAGCAATACAAAGAAGTCTCACTTCCGATCGGTCAAAGGGGACCATGCTGAAAAAAGTGTAAAAACCAGAAATGCAGGACAGGCCATGGAGAAAAGGGAGCCTTGTTAGGCTGATGGGGGGGATGTAAACTGCCAACGGCCACTCTGTAGAAGTGTATGGTGTTTCCTAAAACATCGAAAAAACACAGCTAGAGAGCACAGGGCACTTCCACTCATGGGCGTATAAATTGGGAAATCTAAAAATCAACAAGACACGGGCACCCCAAAGTTTAGGGCTGCTCTGTTAACAAGAACCTCCAATTCGGTACACCTTAAATATCCCAGGAAAGAGAAAAATGGATAAAGAAGTTGTGGTACTTATGTACAATGGAATATCACTCAGCCATGTAATAAATGTTATAAGGCTAGTAGCAGCATGCTGACTGGATTTACGTACGACGTTTAGAAGTGAAATAAGTCACACAGGAAAAGACACTTATCATAAGATATCACTTAGAGAGGGAATGTAAAAATCGCTACACAGGACCTGTACTACAAAACAGAATAGAGCCACACATTTACAGAACACACCATGGCCGCTTAACGGAAAGGTGAGGTGGGGTGAGGCATAAAACAAGGGTTTGAAATTAGCGCAGATAGCGTTCCATAAACCAATTATGTAACAGACAAGCCCTATTCCTTGCTCAGTGAACTGGACTCCAAACCCACTATTCAACGCACAAAAAATATATCTGACTAGTAAGAATCTTAAAACCTATGTATGGATATCTCTCTGTAAGTGAATCAAGTGGGTGTAAAACCGTATAAACACAGCAGTGAAAATCAGCTAAACCCCATTATAAAAATAAATTTCAAAAAAAAAAACAACAAAGACATTGAAAGAGAGAGAAATTCTTACAGAGATCGTTCAGGGGCTTTGAAGCAACATGGATTGACCATATCTAGACCCACAGCTGGATTAGACATAAGGCTGGAAACTCTTGGGGCTGAGAGTATTGGTGAGATTGGGTGAGCAAACGAAGACACTTTAAAGTAATACTGCGTGGTCCCCATTCCATTTGTTCCAAATCTCCAGGTTCAATGGAATCATCCTACAGCAAAAACATGCATGGGAAACCCAGACGATGATACACCGTGTGATCTGAAAAGGTTTCTAAAATGCACCTCATTTCACATCTCCTGATGCTCGGGTTCCCCCCATCCAGCAGCTTCACTAACAATCTCCCCACTTGGAGAATCAGCACCTTTAACCTATTGTTTCATACAGGTTGCAATTTGTCCTGAGGATGAACTGGATGAGGGGGAACCCATGAGAGACTAGCTCTAGGTGTTGGGACAGGCACACATCGCTCTAATTTCCCATCAGGAAGAAGAATTAACGACAGGCTCAGCCTGCCCCATGGAACCAGAATAGTGCCTGAAGCAATCCTGCGGTTTTGCAGCCAGCTCCCAAAAAAGCCATTTGAAAAATGTAGCTCAGGGTCACTGTAATTCAAAAACTTGCAGGGTTATAAATGACAACTCTCATCCAAAAATATACTAAGGGGAGGCAACGAACAGTATTTGAAAGCAAGGCAGAATTGCAGGAAACAGATTTCAGGAGGAAGATACGAATCGTCTTTAAAGCACATGAAAAGCGGGAAAACGTCGACAATGATGCACTTGGCCAAAAAGGGCGTATGCGTTTTTTCCTGAATATATTTAGGAAAAAACGCATACGCCCTTTTTGGCCAACCAAGCAACCCGGAAAGGAAAATCAGCACTACAAAGAAGTCTCACTTCCCATAGGTCAAAAGGGCCGTCCTAAAACAGTGTAAAAACCAGACATGCAGGCAGGACAGGCCAGGGAGAAAAGGGAGCCTTGTTAGGCTGATGGGCGGGATGAAAACTGCCAATGGTCACTCGGATATGGTGTTTCCTGAAACATCTAAAAACCACAGCTAGAGAGCATAGGGCACTTCCACTCATAGGTGTATACAATGGGACATCTAAAAAATCAACAAGACACGGGCACCCCAAAGTTTCGGGCTGCTCTGTTTACAAGAACCTCCACTTCGGTACATCTTAAATATCCCAGGAAAGAGAAAAATTGATAAAGAAGTTGTGGTACTTATGTACAATGGAATATCACTCAGCCATGAAATAAATGTCATAAGGCTAGTAGAAGCAGGCTGAGTGGATTTACGTACGATGTGTCTAAGTGAAATAAGTCACACAGAAAAAGGCACTTATCATAAGATATAACTTATAGAGGTAATGTAAAAATCGCTACACATGACCTGTACTGCAAAACAGAACAGAGTCACACATTTAGAAAACAAACTATGGCTGCTTAACAGGAAACGTGAGGTGGCGTGAGACATAAAACAAGGGTTTGAAATTAGCACAGATAGCGTTCCATAAACCACAAATGTAGCAGACAAGCCCTACTCCTTTCTAAGTGAACTGGACTCCACACCCCCTATTCAAGGCACAAGAATATATCTGACTAGTAAGAATCTTAAAACCTATGTATTTATATAGCTTTGTAAGTGAATTAAGTGGGTGTAAAGTGGCATAAACACAGCAGTGAAAATCAGCTAAACCAAGTTACAAAAAAAAAAAAAAAAACCAACAAAGACAGTGAAAGAGGGAGAAATTCGTACATATTTCTTTCAGGGTCAGTGAAGCAACCTGGACTGACCATATCTAGACCCACAGCTGGATTAGACATAAGGCTGGACACTCTTGGGGCTGAGAGGATTGGTGAGGTTGGGTGAGGAAACAGAGACCCTTTAAAGTAATACTGTGTGGTACCCATTCTATGGGTCCCAAATCTCCAGGTTCAAGGGAATCTTCCTACAGCGAAAAAATGCATGGGAATCCCAGTGGATGGTATATAGTGTGACCGGGAAAGGGTTCTGAAATGCACATCATTTCTCATCTCCTTGTGCTCGGGTTCGCCATTCCAGCCGCTTTAGTAACAATCTCCCCACGGGAGAATCAGCACCTTTAACTTCCTGTCTCGTACAGGTTGCAATTTGTTCTGAGGATGAATGGGAAGAGCGGGAACCAATGAGAGACTAGCTATACGTGTTGGGACAGGCACAGGCCACTCTATTTTCTCATCAGGAAGAAGAATTAACCACAGGCCCAGCCTGCCCCCCGGAACCAGAATAGGGCCTGAAGCAATCCTGCGGTTATGCGGCCAGCTCCCAAAAAATCGATTTGAAAAATGGAGCTCAGGGGCACTGCAATTCACTAACTTGCAGAGTTATAAATGATCACTCTCGTCCAAAAATATATTGAGGGAAGGCAAAGAAGACGATTTGAAAGCAAGGCAACATTGCAGGAAACAGATTTCAGGAGGTAGATTCGAAACGCCTTTAAAGCACATGAAAAACGGCAAAACATCGACAATGCTGCATTTGGCCGAAAAGGGCGTATGCGTTTTTTCCTGAATATATTCAGGAAAAAACGCATACGCCCTTTTTGGCCAACCAAGCAAGCCGGAAAGGCTAATCAGCACTACAAAGTAGTCTCAATTCCCATGGATCAAAGGGGCCATCCTAAAAAAGTGTCAAAACCAGAAATGCAGGACAGGCCAGGGAGAAAAGGGAGCCTTGTTAGGATAATGGGCTGGATGTAAATTGCCAACGGCCACTCTGGAGAAGTGTACGGTGTTTCCTATAACATCTAAAAAACACAGCTAGAGAGCATAGGGCCTTCCACTCCTGGGCGTATAAAATGGGAAAACTAAAAATCAACAACTCACAGGCACCCCAAAATTTAGGGCTGCTCTGTTTACAAGTACCTCAACTTCAGTACACCTTAAATATGCCAGGATAGAGAAAAATGGATAAAGAAGTGTGGTTCTTATGTACAATGGAATATCACTAAGCCATGAAATCAATGTCATACGACTTGTAGCAGCATGATGAGTGGATTTAGGTACGACGATTCTACGTGAAATAAGTCACACAGAAAAAGACACTTATCATAAGATATCACTTATAGAGAGAATGTAAAAACCGCTACATTTGAACTGAATTACAAAACAGAAGAGAGTCACACGTTTAGAAAACACACTATGGCTGCTTAACGGGAAAGGTGAGGTGGGGTGATGCATAAAACAAGAGTTTCAAATTAGCTCAGATACCGTTCCACAAACCCAATATGTAATAGACAAGACCTACTCCTTGCTCAGTGAACGGGACTCAACACCCCCTATTCACCGCCCAAGAATATATCTGACTAGTAAGAATCTTAAAACCTATGTGTTGATATCTCTGAGTAAGTGAGGTAAGTGGGTGTAAAGCGGCATACACACAGCTCTGAAAAGCAGCTACACCCCATTATAAAAATCAATTACTTTTAAAAACCCGTGAAACAAAGACAGTGAAAGAGAGAGAAATTCTTACAAAATTCGTTCAGGGGCTGTGATGCCACCTGGGTTGACCATATCTAGACCCACAGCTGATTGAGACATAAGGGTGGACACTCCTGGGGCTGAGAGGTTTGGTGAGGTTGGGTGAGCAAACGCAGACCCTTTAAAGTAATACTGCGTGGTACCCATCCCATGGGTCCCAAATCTCCAGGTTCAAGGGCACCTTCGTACATCGAAAACATGCATGAGAAACCCAGAAGATGGTACACCGTGTGATCGGGAAAAGTTTCTAAAACGCACCTCATTTCTCATCTCCTTGTGCTCGGGTTCGCCATTCCAGCCACTTTCCTAGCAATCTCCCTCCTTGGAGAATCAGCACCTTTAACCTCCTGTTCCGTACAGGTTGCAATTTGTCCTGAGGAGGAACGGGAAGAGGGGGAACCAATGAGAGACTAGCTCTAGGTCTTGGGACAGGCACAGGTCACTCTATTTTCCCATAAGGAAGAAGAATTAACCACAGTCTCAGCCTGCCGCCCGGAAGGAGAATAGGGCCTGAAGCAATTCTGCGCTTTTGCGGCCAGCTCCCAAGAAAGCGAGTTGAAAAATGGAGCTCAGGGGCACTGCAATACACAAACCTGCAGAGTTATAAATGATAACTCTCGTCCACAAATATATTGAGGGAAGGCAACGAAGAGGATTTGAAAGCAAGGCAGAATTGCAGGAAACAGATTTCAGGAGGGAGATTCGAATCGCCTTTAAAGCACAGGAAAAGCGGCAAAACCTCGACAATGATGCCCTTGGCCTAAAAGGGCGTATGCGTTTTTTCCTGAATATATTCAGGAAAAAACGCATACGCCCTTTTTGGCCAACCAAGCAACCTGGAAAGGCAAATCAGCGCTACAAAGAAGTCTCGCTTCCCATGGGTCAAAAGGGCCATGCTGAATAAAGTGTCAAAACCAGAAATGCAGGACAGGCCATGGAGAAACGGGAGCCTTGCTACGCTGATGGGCGGGATGTAAATTGCCAACAGCCACTCTGGAGAGGTGTACGGTGTGTCTTGAAACATCTAAAAAACTCAGCTTAGAGAGCATAGGGCACTTCCACTCATGGGCGTATAAATTGGGAATACTAAAAATCAGCAAGACACAGGCACCCCAAAGTTTAGGGCTGCTCTGATGACAAGAACCTCCACTTCGTTACACCTTAAATATCCCAGGAAAGAGAAAAATGGATAAAGAAGTTGTGGTCCTTATGTACAATGGAATATCGCTCAGCCATGAAATCTACGTCATAAGGCTCGTAGCAGCATGATGAGTGGATATAGGTACGACGATTCTACGTGAAATAAGTCACACAGAAAAAGACACTTATCATAAGATATCACTTATAGAGGGAATGTAAAAACCGCTACACTTGAACTGAATTACAAAACAGAAGAGAGTCACACGTTTAGAAAACACACTAAGGCTGCTTAACGGGAAAGGTGAGGTGGGGTGATGCATAGAACAAGGGTTTCAAATTAGCTCAGATACCGTTCCATAAACCCAATATGTAATAGACAAGACCTATTCCTTGCTCAGTGAACGGGACTCAACACCCCCTATTCACCGCCCAAGAATATATCTGACTAGTAAGAATCTTAAAACCTATGTGTTGATATCTCTCTGTAAGGGAGTCAAGTGGGTGTAAAGCGGCATAAACACAGCAGTGAAAAGCAGCTAAACCCCATTATAAAAATCAATTACTTTTAAAAACCCGTGAAGCAAAGACAGTGAAAGAGAGAGAAATTCTTACAAAATTCGTTCAGGGGCTGTGATGCCACCTGGATTGACCATATCTAGGCCCACAGCTGATTGAGACATAAGGGTGGACACTCTTGGGGCTGAGAGGTTTGGTGAGGTTGGGTGAGCAAACGCAGACCCTTTAAATTAATACTGCGTGGTACCCATCTCATGGGTCCCAAATCTCCAGGTTCAAGGGCACCTTCCGACATCGAAAACATGCATGAGAAACCCAGAAGATGGTACACCGTGTGATCGGGAAAGGTTTCTAAAACGCACCTCATTTCTCATCTCCTTGTGCTCGGGATCGCCATTCCAGCCGCTTTCCAGCAATCTCCCTCCTTGGAGAATCAGCACCTTTAACCTCCTGTTCCGTACAGGTTGCAATTTGTCCTGAGGAGGAACGGGAAGAGGGGGAACCAATGAGAGACTAGCTCTAGGTCTTGGGACAGGCACAGGTCACTCTATTTTCCCATCAGGAAGAAGAATTAACCACAGGCTCAGCCTGCCGCCCGGAAGGAGAATAGGGCCTGAAGCAATCCTGCGCTTTTGCGGCCAGCTCCCAAGAAAGTGAGTTGAAAAATGGAGCTCAGGGGCACTGCAATTCACAAACCTGCAGAGTTATAATTGATAACTCTCGTCCACAAATATACTGAGGGAAGGCAACGAAGAGGATTTGAAAGCAAGGCAGAATTGCAGGAAACAGATTTCAGGAGGGAGAATCGAATCGCGTTTAAAGCACAGGAAAAGCGGCAAAACCTCGACAATGATGCCCTTGGCCAAAAAGGGCGTATGCGTTTTTTCCTGAATATATTCAGGAAAAAACGCATACGCCCTTTTTGGCCAACCAAGCAACCTGCAAAGGCAAATCAGCGCTACAAAGAAGTCTCACTTCCCATCGGTCAAAAGGGCCATGCTGAATAAAGTGTCAAAACCAGAAATGCAGGACAGGCCATGGAGAAACGGGAGCCTTGCTACGCTGATGGGCAGGATGTAAATTGCCAACAGCCACTCTGGAGAGGTCTACGGTGTGTCTTGAAACATCTAAAAAACTCAGCTTAGAGAGCATAGGGCACTTCCACTCATGGGCGTATAAATTGGGAAAACTAAAAATCAGCAAGACACAGGCACCCCAAAGTTTAGGGCTGCTCTGTTGACAAGAACCTCCACTTCGTTACACCTTAAATATCCCAGGAAAGAGAAAAATGGATAAAGAAGTTGTGGTCCTTATGTACAATGGAATATCACTCAGCCATGAAATCTACGTCATAAGGCTCGTAGCAGCATGATGAGTGGATTTAGGTACGACGATTCTACGTGAAATAAGTCACACAGAAAAAGACACTTATCATAAGATATCACGTATAGAGGGAATGTAAAAACCGCTACACTTGAACTGAATTACAAAACAGAAGAGAGTCACACGTTTAGAAAACACACTAAGGCTGCTTAACGGGAAAGGTGAGGTGGGGTGATGCATAAAACAAGGGTTTCAAATTAGCTCAGATACCGTTCCATAAACCCAATATGTAATAGACAAGACCTACTCCTTGCTCAATGAACGGGACTCAACACCCCCTATTCACCGCCCTAGAATATATCTGACTAGTAAGAATCTTAAAACCTATGTGTTGATATCTCTCTGTAAGTGAGGCAAGTGGGTGTAAAGCGGCATACACACAGCTCTGAAAAGCAGCTACACCCCATTATAAAAATCAATTACTTTTAAAAACCCGTGAAGCAAAGACAGTGAAAGAGAGAGAAATTCTTACAAAATTCGTTCAGGGGCTGTGATGCCACCTGGGTTGACCATATCTAGACCCACAGCTGATTGAGACATAAGGGTGGACACTCCTGGGGCTGAGAGGATTGGTGAGGTTGGGTGAGCAAACGCAGACCCTTTAAAGTAACACTGCGTGGTACCCATCCCATGGGTCCCAAATCTCCAGGTTCAAGGGCACCTTCCGACATCGAAAACATGCATGAGAAACCCAGAAGATAGTACACCGTGTGATCGGGAAAGGTTTCTAAAACGCACCTCATTTCTCATCTCCTTGTGCTCGGGTTCGCCATTCCAGCCGCTTTCCTAGCAATATCCCTCCTTGGAGAATCAGCACCTTTAACCTCCTGTTCCGTACAGGTTGCAATTTGTCCTGAGGAGGAACGGGAAGAGGGGGAACCAATGAGAGACTAGCTCTAGGTCTTGGGACAGGCACAGGTCACTCTATTTTCCCATCAGGAAGAAGAATTAACCACAGGCTCAGCCTGCCGCCCGGAAGGAGAATAGGGACTGAAGCAATCCTGCGCTTTTGCGGCCAGCTCCCAAGAAAGCGAGTTGAAAAATGGAGCTCAGGGGTACTGCAATTCACAAACCTGCAGAGTTATAAATGATAACTCTCGTCCACAAATATACTGAGGGAAGGCAACGAAGAGGATTTGAAAGCAAGGCAGAATTGCAGGAAACAGATTTCAGGAGGGAGATTCGAATCGCCTTTAAAGCACAGGAAAAGCGGCAAAACCTCGACAATGATGCCCTTGGCCAAAAAGGGCGTATGCGTTTTTTCCTGAATATATTCAGGAAAAAACGCATACGCCCTTTTTGGCCAACCAAGCAACCTGGAAAGGCAAATCAGCGCTACAAAGAAGTCTCGCTTCCCATCGGTCAAAAGGGCCATGCTGAATAAAGTGTCAAAACCAGAAATGCAGGACAGGCCATGGAGAAACGGGAGCCTTGCTACGCTGATGGGCGGGATGTAAATTGCCAACAGCCACTCTGGAGAGGTGTACGGTGTGTCTTGAAACATCTAAAAAACTCAGCTTAGAGAGCATAGGGCACTTCCACTCATGGGCGTATAAATTGGGAAAACTAAATATCAGCAAGACACAGGCACCCCAAAGTTTAGGGCTGCTCTGTTGACAAGAACCTCCACTTCGTTACACCTTAAATATCCCAGGAAAGAGAAAAATGGATAAAGAAGTTGTGCTCCTTATGTACAATGCAATATCACTCAGCCATGAAATCAACGACATAAGGCTCGTAGCAGCATAATGAGTGGATTTAGGTACGACGATTCTACGTGAAATAAGTCACACAGAAAAAGACACTTATCATAAGATATCACTTATAGAGGGAATGTAAAAACCGCTACACTTGAACTGAATTACAAAACAGAAGAGAGTCACACGTTTAGAAAACACACTATGCCTGCTTAACGGGAAAGGTGAGGTGGGGTGATGCATAAAACAAGGGTTTCAAATTAGCTCAGATACCGTTCCATAACCCCAATATGTAATAGACAAGACCTACTCCTTGCTCAGTGAACGGGTCTCAACATCCCCTATTCACCGCCCAAGAATATATCTGACTAGTAAGAATCTTAAAACCGATGTGTTGATATCTCTCTGTAAGGGAGTCAAGTGGGTGTAAAGCGGCATAAACACAGCAGTGAAAAGCAGCTAAACCCCATTATAAAAATCAATTACTTTTAAAAACCCGTGAAGCAAAGACAGTGAAAGAGAGAGAAATTCTTACAAAATTCGTTCAGGGGCTGTGATGCCACCTGGATTGACCATATCTAGGCCCACAGCTGATTGAGACATAAGGGTGGACACTCTTGGGGCTGAGAGATTTGGTGAGGTTGGGTGAGCAAACGCAGACCCTTTAAAGAAATACTGCGTGGTACCCATCCCATGGGTCCCAAATCTCCAGGTTCAAGGGCATCTTCCTACATCGAAAACATGCATGAGAAACCCAGAAGATGGTACACCATGTGATCGGGAAAGGTTTCTAAAACGCACCTCATTTCTCATCTCCTTGTGCTCGGGTTCGCCATTCCAGCCGCTTTCCTAGCAATCTCCCTCCTTGGAGAATCAGCACCTTTAACCTCCTGTTCCGTACAGGTTGCAATTTGTCCTGAGGAGGAACGGGAAGAGGGGGAACCAATGAGAGACTAGCTCTAGGTCTTGGGACAGGCACAGCTCAGTCTATTTTCCCATCAGGAAGAAGAATTAACCACAGGCTCAGCCTGCCGCCCGGAAGGAGAATAGGGCCTGAAGCAATCCTGCGCTTTTGCGGCCAGCACCCAGGAAAGCGAGTTGAAAAATGGAGCTCAGGGGCACTGCAATTCACAAACCTGCAGAGTTATAAATGATAACTCTCGTCCACAAATATACTGAGGGAAGGCAACGAAGAGGATTTGAAAGCAAGGCAGAATTGCAGGAAACAGATTTCAGGAGGGAGATTCGAATCGCCTTTAAAGCACAGGAAAAGCGGCAAAACCTCGACAATGATGCCCTTGGCCAAAAAGGGCGTATGCGTTTTTTCCTGAATATATCCAGGAAAAAACGCATACGCCCTTTTTGGCCAACCAAGCAATCTGGAAAGGCAAATCAGCGCTACAAAGAAGTCTCACTTCCCATCGGTCAAAAGGGCCATGCTGAATAAAGTGTCAAAACCAGAAATGCAGGACAGGCCTTGGAGAAACGGGAGCCTTGCTACGCTGATGGGCAGGATGTAAATTGCCAACAGCCACTCTGGAGAGGTCTACGGTGTGTCTTGAAACATCTAAAAAACTCAGCTTAGAGAGCATAGGGCACTTCCACTCATGGGCGTATAAATTGGGAAAACTAAAAATCAGCAAGACACAGGCACCCCAAAGTTTAGGGCTGCTCTGTTGACAAGAACCTCCACTTCGTTACACCTTAAATATCCCAGGAAAGAGAAAAATGGATAAAGAAGTTGTGGTCCTTATGTACAATGGAATATCACTCAGCCATGAAATCTACGTCATAAGGCTCGTAGCAGCATGATGAGTGGATTTAGGTACGACGATTCTACGTGAAATAAGTCACACAGAAAAAGACACTTATCATAAGATATCACGTATAGAGGGAATGTAAAAACCGCTACACTTGAACTGAATTACAAAACAGAAGAGAGTCACACGTTTAGAAAACACACTAAGGCTGCTTAACGGGAAAGGTGAGGTGGGGTGATGCATAAAACAAGGGTTTCAAATTAGCTCAGATACCGTTCCATAAACCCAATATGTAATAGACAAGACCTACTCCTTGCTCAGTGAACGGGACTCAACACCCCCTATTCACCGCCCAAGAATATATCTGACTAGTAAGAATCTTAAAACCTATGTGTTGATATCTCTCTGTAAGTGAGGCAAGTGGGTGTAAAGCGGCATACACACAGCTCTGAAAAGCAGCTACACCCCATTATAAAAATCAATTACTTTTAAAAACCCGTGAAGCAAAGACAGTGAAAGAGAGAGAAATTCTTACAAAATTCGTTCAGGGGCTGTGATGCCACCTGGATTGACCATATCTAGACCCACAGCTGATTGAGACATAAGGGTGGACACTCCTGGGGCTGAGAGGATTGGTGAGGTTGGGTGAGCAAACGCAGACCCTTTAAAGTAACACTGCGTGGTACCCATCCCATGGGTCCCAAATCTCCAGGTTCAAGGGCACCTTCCGACATCGAAAACATGCATGAGAAACCCAGAAGATAGTACACCGTGTGATCGGGAAAGGTTTCTAAAACGCACCTCATTTCTCATCTCCTTGTGCTCGGGTTCGCCATTCCAGCCGCTTTCCTAGCAATATCCCTCCTTGGAGAATCAGCACCTTTAACCTCCTGTTCCGTACAGGTTGCAATTTGTCCTGAGGAGGAACGGGAAGAGGGGGAACCAATGAGAGACTAGCTCTAGGTCTTGGGACAGGCACAGGTCACTCTATTTTCCCATCAGGAAGAAGAATTAACCACAGGCTCAGCCTGCCGCCCGGAAGGAGAATAGGGACTGAAGCAATCCTGCGCTTTTGCGGCCAGCTCCCAAGAAAGCGAGTTGAAAAATGGAGCTCAGGGGCACTGCAATTCACAAACCTGCAGAGTTATAAATGATAACTCTCGTCCACAAATATACTGAGGGAAGGCAACGAAGAGGATTTGAAAGCAAGGCAGAATTGCAGGAAACAGATTTCAGGAGGGAGATTCGAATCGCCTTTAAAGCACAGGAAAAGCGGCAAAACCTCGACAATGATGCCCTTGGCCAAAAAGGGCGTATGCGTTTTTTCCTGAATATATTCAGGAAAAAACGCATACGCCCTTTTTGGCCAACCAAGCAACCTGGAAAGGCAAATCAGCGCTACAAAGATGTCTCGCTTCCCATCGGTCAAAAGGGCCATGCTGAATAAAGTGTCAAAACCAGAAATGCAGGACAGGCCATGGAGAAACGGGAGCCTTGCTACGCTGATGGGCGGGATGTAAATTGCCAACAGCCACTCTGGAGAGGTGTACGGTGTGTCTTGAAACATCTAAAAAACTCAGCTTAGAGAGCATAGGGCACTTCCACTCATGGGCGTATAAATTGGGAAAACTAAAAATCAGCAAGACACAGGCACCCCAAAGTTTAGGGCTGCTCTGTTGACAAGAACCTCCACTTCGTTACACCTTAAATATCCCAGGAAAGAGAAAAATGGATAAAGAAGTTGTGGTCCTTATGTACAATGGAATATCACTCAGCCATGAAATCTACGTCATAAGGCTCGTAGCAGCATGATGAGTGGATTTAGGTACGACGATTCTACGTGAAATAAGTCACACAGAAAAAGACACTTATCATAAGATATCACGTATAGAGGGAATGTAAAAACCGCTACACTTGAACTGAATTACAAAACAGAAGAGAGTCACACGTTTAGAAAACACACTAAGGCTGCTTAACGGGAAAGGTGAGGTGGGGTGATGCATAAAACAAGGGTTTCAAATTAGCTCAGATACCGTTCCATAAACCCAATATGTAATAGACAAGACCTACTCCTTGCTCAATGAACGGGACTCAACACCCCCTATTCACCGCCCTAGAATATATCTGACTAGTAAGAATCTTAAAACCTATGTGTTGATATCTCTCTGTAAGTGAGGCAAGTGGGTGTAAAGCGGCATACACACAGCTCTGAAAAGCAGCTACACCCCATTATAAAAATCAATTACTTTTAAAAACCCGTGAAGCAAAGACAGTGAAAGAGAGAGAAATTCTTACAAAATTCGTTCAGGGGCTGTGATGCCACCTGGGTTGACCATATCTAGACCCACAGCTGATTGAGACATAAGGGTGGACACTCCTGGGGCTGAGAGGATTGGTGAGGTTGGGTGAGCAAACGCAGACCCTTTAAAGTAACACTGCGTGGTACCCATCCCATGGGTCCCAAATCTCCAGGTTCAAGGGCACCTTCCGACATCGAAAACATGCATGAGAAACCCAGAAGATAGTACACCGTGTGATCGGGAAAGGTTTCTAAAACGCACCTCATTTCTCATCTCCTTGTGCTCGGGTTCGCCATTCCAGCCGCTTTCCTAGCAATATCCCTCCTTGGAGAATCAGCACCTTTAACCTCCTGTTCCGTACAGGTTGCAATTTGTCCTGAGGAGGAACGGGAAGAGGGGGAACCAATGAGAGACTAGCTCTAGGTCTTGGGACAGGCACAGGTCACTCTATTTTCCCATCAGGAAGAAGAATTAACCACAGGCTCAGCCTGCCGCCCGGAAGGAGAATAGGGACTGAAGCAATCCTGCGCTTTTGCGGCCAGCTCCCAAGAAAGCGAGTTGAAAAATGGAGCTCAGGGGTACTGCAATTCACAAACCTGCAGAGTTATAAATGATAACTCTCGTCCACAAATATACTGAGGGAAGGCAACGAAGAGGATTTGAAAGCAAGGCAGAATTGCAGGAAACAGATTTCAGGAGGGAGATTCGAATCGCCTTTAAAGCACAGGAAAAGCGGCAAAACCTCGACAATGATGCCCTTGGCCAAAAAGGGCGTATGCGTTTTTTCCTGAATATATTCAGGAAAAAACGCATACGCCCTTTTTGGCCAACCAAGCAACCTGGAAAGGCAAATCAGCGCTACAAAGAAGTCTCGCTTCCCATGGGTCAAAAGGGCCATGCTGAATAAAGTGTCAAAACCAGAAATGCAGGACAGGCCATGGAGAAACGGGAGCCTTGCTACGCTGATGGGCGGGATGTAAATTGCCAACAGCCACTCTGGAGAGGTGTACGGTGTGTCTTGAAACATCTAAAAAACTCAGCTTAGAGAGCATAGGGCACTTCCACTCATGGGCGTATAAATTGGGAAAACTAAATATCAGCAAGACACAGGCACCCCAAAGTTTAGGGCTGCTCTGTTGACAAGAACCTCCACTTCGTTACACCTTAAATATCCCAGGAAAGAGAAAAATGGATAAAGAAGTTGTGCTCCTTATGTACAATGCAATATCACTCAGCCATGAAATCAACGACATAAGGCTCGTAGCAGCATAATGAGTGGATTTAGGTACGACGATTCTACGTGAAATAAGTCACACAGAAAAAGACACTTATCATAAGATATCACTTATAGAGGGAATGTAAAAACCGCTACACTTGAACTGAATTACAAAACAGAAGAGAGTCACACGTTTAGAAAACACACTATGCCTGCTTAACGGGAAAGGTGAGGTGGGGTGATGCATAAAACAAGGGTTTCAAATTAGCTCAGATACCGTTCCATAACCCCAATATGTAATAGACAAGACCTACTCCTTGCTCAGTGAACGGGTCTCAACATCCCCTATTCACCGCCCAAGAATATATCTGACTAGTAAGAATCTTAAAACCGATGTGTTGATATCTCTCTGTAAGGGAGTCAAGTGGGTGTAAAGCGGCATAAACACAGCAGTGAAAAGCAGCTAAACCCCATTATAAAAATCAATTACTTTTAAAAACCCGTGAAGCAAAGACAGTGAAAGAGAGAGAAATTCTTACAAAATTCGTTCAGGGGCTGTGATGCCACCTGGATTGACCATATCTAGGCCCACAGCTGATTGAGACATAAGGGTGGACACTCTTGGGGCTGAGAGATTTGGTGAGGTTGGGTGAGCAAACGCAGACCCTTTAAAGAAATACTGCGTGGTACCCATCCCATGGGTCCCAAATCTCCAGGTTCAAGGGCATCTTCCTACATCGAAAACATGCATGAGAAACCCAGAAGATGGTACACCATGTGATCGGGAAAGGTTTCTAAAACGCACCTCATTTCTCATCTCCTTGTGCTCGGGTTCGCCATTCCAGCCGCTTTCCTAGCAATCTCCCTCCTTGGAGAATCAGCACCTTTAACCTCCTGTTCCGTACAGGTTGCAATTTGTCCTGAGGAGGAACGGGAAGAGGGGGAACCAATGAGAGACTAGCTCTAGGTCTTGGGACAGGCACAGCTCAGTCTATTTTCCCATCAGGAAGAAGAATTAACCACAGGCTCAGCCTGCCGCCCGGAAGGAGAATAGGGCCTGAAGCAATCCTGCGCTTTTGCGGCCAGCACCCAGGAAAGCGAGTTGAAAAATGGAGCTCAGGGGCACTGCAATTCACAAACCTGCAGAGTTATAAATGATAACTCTCGTCCACAAATATACTGAGGGAAGGCAACGAAGAGGATTTGAAAGCAAGGCAGAATTGCAGGAAACAGATTTCAGGAGGGAGATTCGAATCGCCTTTAAAGCACAGGAAAAGCGGCAAAACCTCGACAATGATGCCCTTGGCCAAAAAGGGCGTATGCGTTTTTTCCTGAATATATCCAGGAAAAAACGCATACCCCTTTTTGGCCAACCAAGCAATCTGGAAAGGCAAATCAGCGCTACAAAGAAGTCTCACTTCCCATCGGTCAAAAGGGCCATGCTGAATAAAGTGTCAAAACCAGAAATGCAGGACAGGCCTTGGAGAAACGGGAGCCTTGCTACGCTGATGGGCAGGATGTAAATTGCCAACAGCCACTCTGGAGAGGTCTACGGTGTGTCTTGAAACATCTAAAAAACTCAGCTTAGAGAGCATAGGGCACTTCCACTCATGGGCGTATAAATTGGGAAAACTAAAAATCAGCAAGACACAGGCACCCCAAAGTTTAGGGCTGCTCTGTTGACAAGAACCTCCACTTCGTTACACCTTAAATATCCCAGGAAAGAGAAAAATGGATAAAGAAGTTGTGGTCCTTATGTACAATGGAATATCACTCAGCCATGAAATCTACGTCATAAGGCTCGTAGCAGCATGATGAGTGGATTTAGGTACGACGATTCTACGTGAAATAAGTCACACAGAAAAAGACACTTATCATAAGATATCACGTATAGAGGGAATGTAAAAACCGCTACACTTGAACTGAATTACAAAACAGAAGAGAGTCACACGTTTAGAAAACACACTAAGGCTGCTTAACGGGAAAGGTGAGGTGGGGTGATGCATAAAACAAGGGTTTCAAATTAGCTCAGATACCGTTCCATAAACCCAATATGTAATAGACAAGACCTACTCCTTGCTCAGTGAACGGGACTCAACACCCCCTATTCACCGCCCAAGAATATATCTGACTAGTAAGAATCTTAAAACCTATGTGTTGATATCTCTCTGTAAGTGAGGCAAGTGGGTGTAAAGCGGCATACACACAGCTCTGAAAAGCAGCTACACCCCATTATAAAAATCAATTACTTTTAAAAACCCGTGAAGCAAAGACAGTGAAAGAGAGAGAAATTCTTACAAAATTCGTTCAGGGGCTGTGATGCCACCTGGGTTGACCATATCTAGACCCACAGCTGATTGAGACATAAGGGTGGACACTCCTGGGGCTGAGAGGATTGGTGAGGTTGGGTGAGCAAACGCAGACCCTTTAAAGTAACACTGCGTGGTACCCATCCCATGGGTCCCAAATCTCCAGGTTCAAGGGCACCTTCCGACATCGAAAACATGCATGAGAAACCCAGAAGATAGTACACCGTGTGATCGGGAAAGGTTTCTAAAACGCACCTCATTTCTCATCTCCTTGTGCTCGGGTTCGCCATTCCAGCCGCTTTCCTAGCAATATCCCTCCTTGGAGAATCAGCACCTTTAACCTCCTGTTCCGTACAGGTTGCAATTTGTCCTGAGGAGGAACGGGAAGAGGGGGAACCAATGAGAGACTAGCTCTAGGTCTTGGGACAGGCACAGGTCACTCTATTTTCCCATCAGGAAGAAGAATTAACCACAGGCTCAGCCTGCCGCCCGGAAGGAGAATAGGGACTGAAGCAATCCTGCGCTTTTGCGGCCAGCTCCCAAGAAAGCGAGTTGAAAAATGGAGCTCAGGGGTACTGCAATTCACAAACCTGCAGAGTTATAAATGATAACTCTCGTCCACAAATATACTGAGGGAAGGCAACGAAGAGGATTTGAAAGCAAGGCAGAATTGCAGGAAACAGATTTCAGGAGGGAGATTCGAATCGCCTTTAAAGCACAGGAAAAGCGGCAAAACCTCGACAATGATGCCCTTGGCCAAAAAGGGCGTATGCGTTTTTTCCTGAATATATTCAGGAAAAAACGCATACGCCCTTTTTGGCCAACCAAGCAACCTGGAAAGGCAAATCAGCGCTACAAAGAAGTCTCGCTTCCCATCGGTCAAAAGGGCCATGCTGAATAAAGTGTCAAAACCAGAAATGCAGGACAGGCCATGGAGAAACGGGAGCCTTGCTACGCTGATGGGCGGGATGTAAATTGCCAACAGCCACACTGGAGAGGTGTACGGTGTGTCTTGAAACATCTAAAAAACTCAGCTTAGAGAGCATAGGGCACTTCCACTCATGGGCGTATAAATTGGGAAAACTAAATATCAGCAAGACACAGGCACCCCAAAGTTTAGGGCTGCTCTGTTGACAAGAACCTCCACTTCGTTACACCTTAAATATCCCAGGAAAGAGAAAAATGGATAAAGAAGTTGTGCTCCTTATGTACAATGCAATATCACTCAGCCATGAAATCAACGACATAAGGCTCGTAGCAGCATAATGAGTGGATTTAGGTACGACGATTCTACGTGAAATAAGTCACACAGAAAAAGACACTTATCATAAGATATCACTTATAGAGGGAATGTAAAAACCGCTACACTTGAACTGAATTACAAAACAGAAGAGAGTCACACGTTTAGAAAACACACTATGCCTGCTTAACGGGAAAGGTGAGGTGGGGTGATGCATAAAACAAGGGTTTCAAATTAGCTCAGATACCGTTCCATAACCCCAATATGTAATAGACAAGACCTACTCCTTGCTCAGTGAACGGGTCTCAACATCCCCTATTCACCGCCCAAGAATATATCTGACTAGTAAGAATCTTAAAACCGATGTGTTGATATCTCTCTGTAAGGGAGTCAAGTGGGTGTAAAGCGGCATAAACACAGCAGTGAAAAGCAGCTAAACCCCATTATAAAAATCAATTACTTTTAAAAACCCGTGAAGCAAAGACAGTGAAAGAGAGAGAAATTCTTACAAAATTCGTTCAGGGGCTGTGATGCCACCTGGATTGACCATATCTAGGCCCACAGCTGATTGAGACATAAGGGTGGACACTCTTGGGGCTGAGAGATTTGGTGAGGTTGGGTGAGCAAACGCAGACCCTTTAAAGAAATACTGCGTGGTACCCATCCCATGGGTCCCAAATCTCCAGGTTCAAGGGCATCTTCCTACATCGAAAACATGCATGAGAAACCCAGAAGATGGTACACCATGTGATCGGGAAAGGTTTCTAAAACGCACCTCATTTCTCATCTCCTTGTGCTCGGGTTCGCCATTCCAGCCGCTTTCCTAGCAATCTCCCTCCTTGGAGAATCAGCACCTTTAACCTCCTGTTCCGTACAGGTTGCAATTTGTCCTGAGGAGGAACGGGAAGAGGGGGAACCAATGAGAGACTAGCTCTAGGTCTTGGGACAGGCACAGCTCAGTCTATTTTCCCATCAGGAAGAAGAATTAACCACAGGCTCAGCCTGCCGCCCGGAAGGAGAATAGGGCCTGAAGCAATCCTGCGCTTTTGCGGCCAGCACCCAGGAAAGCGAGTTGAAAAATGGAGCTCAGGGGCACTGCAATTCACAAACCTGCAGAGTTATAAATGATAACTCTCGTCCACAAATATACTGAGGGAAGGCAACGAAGAGGATTTGAAAGCAAGGCAGAATTGCAGGAAACAGATTTCAGGAGGGAGATTCGAATCGCCTTTAAAGCACAGGAAAAGCGGCAAAACCTCGACAATGATGCCCTTGGCCAAAAAGGGCGTATGCGTTTTTTCCTGAATATATCCAGGAAAAAACGCATACGCCCTTTTTGGCCAACCAAGCAATCTGGAAAGGCAAATCAGCGCTACAAAGAAGTCTCACTTCCCATCGGTCAAAAGGGCCATGCTGAATAAAGTGTCAAAACCAGAAATGCAGGACAGGCCTTGGAGAAACGGGAGCCTTGCTACGCTGATGGGCAGGATGTAAATTGCCAACAGCCACTCTGGAGAGGTCTACGGTGTGTCTTGAAACATCTAAAAAACTCAGCTTAGAGAGCATAGGGCACTTCCACTCATGGGCGTATAAATTGGGAAAACTAAAAATCAGCAAGACACAGGCACCCCAAAGTTTAGGGCTGCTCTGTTGACAAGAACCTCCACTTCGTTACACCTTAAATATCCCAGGAAAGAGAAAAATGGATAAAGAAGTTGTGGTCCTTATGTACAATGGAATATCACTCAGCCATGAAATCTACGTCATAAGGCTCGTAGCAGCATGATGAGTGGATTTAGGTACGACGATTCTACGTGAAATAAGTCACACAGAAAAAGACACTTATCATAAGATATCACGTATAGAGGGAATGTAAAAACCGCTACACTTGAACTGAATTACAAAACAGAAGAGAGTCACACGTTTAGAAAACACACTAAGGCTGCTTAACGGGAAAGGTGAGGTGGGGTGATGCATAAAACAAGGGTTTCAAATTAGCTCAGATACCGTTCCATAAACCCAATATGTAATAGACAAGACCTACTCCTTGCTCAGTGAACGGGACTCAACACCCCCTATTCACCGCCCAAGAATATATCTGACTAGTAAGAATCTTAAAACCTATGTGTTGATATCTCTCTGTAAGTGAGGCAAGTGGGTGTAAAGCGGCATACACACAGCTCTGAAAAGCAGCTACACCCCATTATAAAAATCAATTACTTTTAAAAACCCGTGAAGCAAAGACAGTGAAAGAGAGAGAAATTCTTACAAAATTCGTTCAGGGGCTGTGATGCCACCTGGGTTGACCATATCTAGACCCACAGCTGATTGAGACATAAGGGTGGACACTCCTGGGGCTGAGAGGATTGGTGAGGTTGGGTGAGCAAACGCAGACCCTTTAAAGTAACACTGCGTGGTACCCATCCCATGGGTCCCAAATCTCCAGGTTCAAGGGCACCTTCCGACATCGAAAACATGCATGAGAAACCCAGAAGATAGTACACCGTGTGATCGGGAAAGGTTTCTAAAACGCACCTCATTTCTCATCTCCTTGTGCTCGGGTTCGCCATTCCAGCCGCTTTCCTAGCAATATCCCTCCTTGGAGAATCAGCACCTTTAACCTCCTGTTCCGTACAGGTTGCAATTTGTCCTGAGGAGGAACGGGAAGAGGGGGAACCAATGAGAGACTAGCTCTAGGTCTTGGGACAGGCACAGGTCACTCTATTTTCCCATCAGGAAGAAGAATTAACCACAGGCTCAGCCTGCCGCCCGGAAGGAGAATAGGGACTGAAGCAATCCTGCGCTTTTGCGGCCAGCTCCCAAGAAAGCGAGTTGAAAAATGGAGCTCAGGGGTACTGCAATTCACAAACCTGCAGAGTTATAAATGATAACTCTCGTCCACAAATATACTGAGGGAAGGCAACGAAGAGGATTTGAAAGCAAGGCAGAATTGCAGGAAACAGATTTCAGGAGGGAGATTCGAATCGCCTTTAAAGCACAGGAAAAGCGGCAAAACCTCGACAATGATGCCCTTGGCCAAAAAGGGCGTATGCGTTTTTTCCTGAATATATTCAGGAAAAAACGCATACGCCCTTTTTGGCCAACCAAGCAACCTGGAAAGGCAAATCAGCGCTACAAAGAAGTCTCGCTTCCCATCGGTCAAAAGGGCCATGCTGAATAAAGTGTCAAAACCAGAAATGCAGGACAGGCCATGGAGAAACGGGAGCCTTGCTACGCTGATGGGCGGGATGTAAATTGCCAACAGCCACACTGGAGAGGTGTACGGTGTGTCTTGAAACATCTAAAAAACTCAGCTTAGAGAGCATAGGGCACTTCCACTCATGGGCGTATAAATTGGGAAAACTAAATATCAGCAAGACACAGGCACCCCAAAGTTTAGGGCTGCTCTGTTGACAAGAACCTCCACTTCGTTACACCTTAAATATCCCAGGAAAGAGAAAAATGGATAAAGAAGTTGTGCTCCTTATGTACAATGCAATATCACTCAGCCATGAAATCAACGACATAAGGCTCGTAGCAGCATAATGAGTGGATTTAGGTACGACGATTCTACGTGAAATAAGTCACACAGAAAAAGACACTTATCATAAGATATCACTTATAGAGGGAATGTAAAAACCGCTACACTTGAACTGAATTACAAAACAGAAGAGAGTCACACGTTTAGAAAACACACTATGCCTGCTTAACGGGAAAGGTGAGGTGGGGTGATGCATAAAACAAGGGTTTCAAATTAGCTCAGATACCGTTCCATAACCCCAATATGTAATAGACAAGACCTACTCCTTGCTCAGTGAACGGGTCTCAACATCCCCTATTCACCGCCCAAGAATATATCTGACTAGTAAGAATCTTAAAACCGATGTGTTGATATCTCTCTGTAAGGGAGTCAAGTGGGTGTAAAGCGGCATAAACACAGCAGTGAAAAGCAGCTAAACCCCATTATAAAAATCAATTACTTTTAAAAACCCGTGAAGCAAAGACAGTGAAAGAGAGAGAAATTCTTACAAAATTCGTTCAGGGGCTGTGATGCCACCTGGATTGACCATATCTAGGCCCACAGCTGATTGAGACATAAGGGTGGACACTCTTGGGGCTGAGAGATTTGGTGAGGTTGGGTGAGCAAACGCAGACCCTTTAAAGAAATACTGCGTGGTACCCATCCCATGGGTCCCAAATCTCCAGGTTCAAGGGCATCTTCCTACATCGAAAACATGCATGAGAAACCCAGAAGATGGTACACCATGTGATCGGGAAAGGTTTCTAAAACGCACCTCATTTCTCATCTCCTTGTGCTCGGGTTCGCCATTCCAGCCGCTTTCCTAGCAATCTCCCTCCTTGGAGAATCAGCACCTTTAACCTCCTGTTCCGTACAGGTTGCAATTTGTCCTGAGGAGGAACGGGAAGAGGGGGAACCAATGAGAGACTAGCTCTAGGTCTTGGGACAGGCACAGCTCAGTCTATTTTCCCATCAGGAAGAAGAATTAACCACAGGCTCAGCCTGCCGCCCGGAAGGAGAATAGGGCCTGAAGCAATCCTGCGCTTTTGCGGCCAGCACCCAGGAAAGCGAGTTGAAAAATGGAGCTCAGGGGCACTGCAATTCACAAACCTGCAGAGTTATAAATGATAACTCTCGTCCACAAATATACTGAGGGAAGGCAACGAAGAGGATTTGAAAGCAAGGCAGAATTGCAGGAAACAGATTTCAGGAGGGAGATTCGAATCGCCTTTAAAGCACAGGAAAAGCGGCAAAACCTCGACAATGATGCCCTTGGCCAAAAAGGGCGTATGCGTTTTTTCCTGAATATATCCAGGAAAAAACGCATACGCCCTTTTTGGCCAACCAAGCAATCTGGAAAGGCAAATCAGCGCTACAAAGAAGTCTCACTTCCCATCGGTCAAAAGGGCCATGCTGAATAAAGTGTCAAAACCAGAAATGCAGGACAGGCCTTGGAGAAACGGGAGCCTTGCTACGCTGATGGGCAGGATGTAAATTGCCAACAGCCACTCTGGAGAGGTCTACGGTGTGTCTTGAAACATCTAAAAAACTCAGCTTAGAGAGCATAGGGCACTTCCACTCATGGGCGTATAAATTGGGAAAACTAAAAATCAGCAAGACACAGGCACCCCAAAGTTTAGGGCTGCTCTGTTGACAAGAACCTCCACTTCGTTACACCTTAAATATCCCAGGAAAGAGAAAAATGGATAAAGAAGTTGTGGTCCTTATGTACAATGGAATATCACTCAGCCATGAAATCTACGTCATAAGGCTCGTAGCAGCATGATGAGTGGATTTAGGTACGACGATTCTACGTGAAATAAGTCACACAGAAAAAAAAAAAAAACTTATCATAAGATATCACTTATAGAGGGAAAGTAAAAACCGCTACACTTGAACTGAATTACAAAACAGAAGAGAGTCACACGTTTAGAAAACACACTATGGCTGCTTAACGGGAAAGGTGAGGTGGGGTGATGCATAAAACCAGGGTTTCAAATTAGCTCAGATACCGTTCCATAAACCCAACACGTAATAGACAAGACCTACTCCTTGCTCAGTGAACGGGACTCAACACCCCCTATTCACCGCCCAAGAATATATCTGACTAGTAAGAATCTTAAAACCTATGTATTGAAATCTCTCTGTAAGTGAGTCAAGTGGGTGTAAAGCGGCATAAACACAGCATTGAAAAGCAGCTAAACCCCATTATAAAAATCAATTACTTTTAAAAACCCGTGAAACAAAGACAGTGAAAGAGAGAGAAATTCTTACAAAATTCGTTCAGAGGTTGTGATGCCACCTGGGTTGACCATATCTAGACCCACAGCTGATTGAGACATAAGGGTGGACACTCTTGGGGCTGAGAGGTTTGGTGAGGTTGGGTGAGCAAACGCAGAACCTTGAAAGTAATACTGTGTGGTACCCATCCCATGGGTCCCAAATCTCCAGGTTCAAGGGCATCTTCCTACATCGAAAACATGCATGAGAAACCCAGAAAATGGTACACCGTGTGATCAGGAAAGGTTTCTAAAACGCACCTCATTTCTCATCTCCTTCTGCTCGGGTTCGCCATTCCAGCCGCTTTCCTAGCAATCTCCCTCCTTGGAGAATCAGCACCTTTAACCTCCTGTTCCGTACAGGTTGCAATTTGTCCTGAGGAGGAACGGGAAGAGGGGGAACCAATGAGAGACTAGCTCTAGGTCTTGGGACAGGCACAGGTCACTCTATTTTCCCATCACGAAGAAGAATTAACCACAGGCTCAGCCTGCCACCCGGAAGCAGAATAGGGCCTGAAGCAATCCTGCGCTTTTGCGGCCAGCTCCCAAGAAAGCGAGTTGAAAAATGGAGCTCAGGGGCACTGCAATTCACAAACCTGCAGAGGTATAAATGATAACTCTCGTCCACAAATATATTGAGGGAAGGCAACGAAGAGGATTTGAAAGCAAGGCAGAATTGCAGGAAACAGATTTCAGGAGGGAGATTCGAATCGCCTTTAAAGCACAGGAAAAGCGGCAAAACCTCGACAATGATGCCCTTGGCCAAAAAGGGCGTATGCGTTTTTTCCTGAATATATTCAGGAAAAAACGCATACGCCCTTTTTGGCCAACCAAGCAACCTGGAAAGGCAAATCAGCGCTACAAAGAAGTCTCGCTTCCCATCGGTCAAAAGGGCCATGCTGAATAAAGTGTCAAAACCAGAAATGCAGGACAGGCAATGGAGAAACGGGAGCCTTGCTACGCTGATGGGCGGGATGTAAATTGCCAACAGCCACTCTGGAGATTTGTTCGGTGTGTCTTGAAACATCTAAAAAACTCAGCTTAGAGAGCATAGGGCACTTCCACTCATGGGCGTATCAATTGGGAAAACTAAAAATCAGCAAGACACAGGCACCCCAAAGTTTAGGGCTGCTCTGTAGACAAGAACCTCCACTTCGTTACACCTTAAATATCCCAGGAAAGAGAAAAATGGATAAAGAAGTTGTGGTCCTTATGTACAATGAAATATCACTCAGCCATGAAATCTACGTCATAAGGCTCGTAGCAGCATGATGAGTGGATATAGGTACGACGATTCTACGTGAAATAAGTCACACAGAAAAAGACACTTATCATAAGATATCACTTATAGAGGGAATGTAAAAACCGCTACACTTGAACTGAATTACAAAACAGAAGAGAGTCACACGTTTAGAAAACACACTATGGCTGCTTAACGGGAAAGGTGAGGTGGGGTGATGCATAAAACCAGGGTTACAAATTAGCTCAGATACCGTTCCATAAACCCAATATGTAATAGACAAGACCTACTCCTTGCTCGGTGAACGGGACCCAACACCCCCTATTCACCGCCCAAGAATATATCTGACTAGTAAGAATCTTAAAACCTATGTATTGAAATCTCTCTGTAAGTGAGTCAAGTGGGTGTAAAGCGTCATAAACACAGCACTGAAAAGCAGCTAAACCCCATTATAAAAATCAATTACTTTTAAAAACCCGTGAAACAAAGACAGTGAAAGAGAGAGAAATTCTTACAAAATTCGTTCAGAGGCTGTGATGCCACATGGGTTGACCATATCTAGACCCACAGCTGATTGAGACATAGGGGTGGACACTCTTGGGGCTGAGAGGTTTGGTGAGGTTGGGTGAGCAAATGCAGACCCTTTAAAGTAATACTGCGTGGTACCCATCCCATGGGTCCCAAATCTCCAGGTTCAAGGGCATCTTCCTACATCGAAAACATGCATGAGAAACCCAGAAAATGGTACAACGTGTGATCGGGAAAGGTTTCTAAAACGCACCTCATTTCTCATCTCCTTGTGCTCGGGTTCGCCATTCCAGCCGCTTTCCTAGCAATCTCCCTCCTTGGAGAATCAGCACCTTTAACCTCCTGTTCCGTACAGGTTGCAATTGGTCCTGAGGATGAACGGGAAGACGGGGAACCAATGAGAGACTAGCTCTAGGTCTTGGGACAGGCACAGGTCACTCTATTTTCCCATCAGGAAGAAGAATTAACCACAGGATCAGCCTGCCGCCCGGAAGCAGAATAGGGCCTGAAGCAATCCTGCGCTTTTGCGGCCAGCTCCCAAGAAAGCGAGTTGAAAAATGGAGCTCAGGGGCACTGCGATTCACAAACCTGCAGAGTTATAAATGGTAACTCTCGTCCACAAATATATTGAGGGAAGGCAACGAAGAGGATTTGAAACCAAGGCAGAATTTCAGGAAACAGATTTCAGGAGGGAGATTCGAATCGCCTTTAAAGCACAGGAAAAGCGGCAAAACCTCGACAATGATGCCCTTGGCCAAAAAGGGCGTATGCGTTTTTTCCTGAATATATTCAGGAAAAAACGCATACGCCCTTTTTGGCCAACCAAGCAACCTGGAAAGGCAAATCAGCGCCACAAAGAAGTCTCGCTTCACATCGGTGAAAAGGGCCATGCTGAATAAAGTGTCAAAACCAGAAATGCCGGACAGGCCATGGAGAAACGGGAGCCTTGCTACGCTGATGGGCGAGATGTAAATTGCCAACAGCCACTCTGGAGAGGTGTACGGTGTGTCTTGAAACATCTAAAAAACTCAGCTTAGAGAGCATAGGGCACTTCCACTCATGGGCGTATAAATTGGGAAAACTAAAAATCAGCAAGACACAGGCACCCCAAAGTTTAGGGCTGCTCTGTTGACAAGAAGATCCACTTCGTTACACCTTAAATATCCCAGGAAAGAGAAAAATGGATAAAGAAGTTGTGGTCCTTATGTACAATGGAATATCACTGAGCCATGACATCTACGTCATAAGGCTTGTAGCAGCATGATGAGTGGATTTAGGTACGACGATTCTACGTGAAATAATTCACACAGAAAAAAAAAACTTATCATAAGATATCACTTATAGAGGGAAAGTAAAAACCGCTACACTTGAACTGAATTACAAAACAGAAGAGAGTCACACGTTTAGAAAACACACTATGGCTGCTTAACGGGAAAGGTGAGGTGGGGTGATGCATAAAACCAGGGTTTCAAATTAGCTCAGATACCGTTCCATAAACCCAACATGTAATAGACAAGACCTACTCCTTGCTCAGTGAACGGGACTCAACACCCCCTATTCACCGCCCAAGAATATATCTGACTAGTAAGAATCTTAAAACCTATGTATTGAAATCTCTCTGTAAGTGAGTCAAGTGGGTGTAAAGCGGCATAAACACAGCATTGAAATGCAGCTAAACCCCATTATAAAAATCAATTACTTTTAAAAACCCGTGAAACAAAGACAGTGAAAGAGAGAGAAATTCTTACAAAATTCGTTCAGAGGCTGTGATGCCACCTGGGTTGACCATATCTAGACCCACAGCTGATTGAGACATAAGGGTGGACACTCTTGGGGCTGAGAGGTTTGCTGAGGTTGGGTGAGCAAACGCAGACCCTTGAAAGTAATACTGCGTGGTACCCATCCCATGGGTCCCAAATCTCCAGGTTCAAGGGCATCTTCCTACATCGAAAACATGCATGAGAAACCCAGAAAATGGTACACCGTGTGATCAGGAAAGGTTTCTAAAACGCACCTCATTTCTCATCTCCTTGTGCTCGGGTTCGCCATTCCAGCCGCTTTCCTAGCAATCTCCCTCCTTGGAGAATCAGCACCTTTAACCTCCTGTTCCGTACAGGTTGCAATTTGTCCTGAGGAGGAACGGGAAGAGGGGGAACCAATGAGAGACTAGCTCTAGGTCTTGGGACAGGCACAGGTCACTCTATTTTCCCATCACGAAGAAGAATTAACCTCAGGCTCAGCCTGCCACCCGGAAGCAGAATAGGGCCTGAAGCAATCCTGCGCTTTTGCGGCCAGCTCCCAAGAAAGCGAGTTGAAAAATGGAGCTCAGGGGCACTGCAATTCACAAACCTGCAGAGTTATAAATGATAACTCTCGTCCACAAATATATTGAGGGAAGGCAACGAAGAGGATTTGAAAGCAAGGCAGAATTGCAGGAAACAGATTTCAGGAGGGAGATTCGAATCGCCTTTAAAGCACAGGAAAAGCGGCAAAACCTCGACAATGATGCCCTTGGCCAAAAAGGGCGTATGCGTTTTTTCCTGAATATATTCAGGAAAAAACGCATACGCCCTTTTTGGCCAACCAAGCAACCTGGAAAGGCAAATCAGCGCTACAAAGAAGTCTCGCTTCCCATCGGTCAAAAGGGTCATGCTGAATAAAGTGTCAAAACCAGAAATGCAGGACAGGCCATGGAGAAACGGGAGCCTTGCTACGCTGATGGGCGGGATGTAAATTGCCAACAGCCACTCTGGAGAGGTGTACGATGTGTCCTGAGACATCTAAAAAACTCAGCTTAGAGAGCATAGGGCACTTCCACTCATGGGCGTATAAATTGGGAAAATTAAAATCAGCAAGACACAGGCACCCCAAAGTTTAGGGCTGCTCTGTTGGCAAGAACCTCCACTTCGTTACACCTTAAATATCCCAGGAAAGAGAAAAATGGATACAGAAGTTGTGGTCCTTATGTACAATGGAATATCACTCAGCCATGAAATCTACGTCATAAGGCTCGTAGCAGCATGATGAGTGGATTTAGGTACGACGATTCTACGTGAAATAAGTCACACAGAAAAAAAAAAAACTTATCATAAGATATCACTTATAGAGGGAAAGTAAAAACCGCTACACTTGAACTGAATTACAAAACAGAAGAGAGTCACACGTTTAGAAAACACACTATGGCTGCTTAACGGGAAAGGTGAGGTGGGGTGATGCATAAAACCAGGGTTTCAAATTAGCTCAGATACCGTTCCATAAACCCAACACGTAATAGACAAGACCTACTCCTTGCTCAGTGAACGGGACTCAACACCCCCTATTCACCGCCCAAGAATATATCTGACTAGTAAGAATCTTAAAACCTATGTATTGAAATCTCTCTGTAAGTGAGTCAAGTGGGTGTAAAGCGGCATAAACACAGCATTGAAAAGCAGCTAAACCCCATTATAAAAATCAATTACTTTTAAAAACCCGTGAAACAAAGACAGTGAAAGAGAGAGAAATTCTTACAAAATTCGTTCAGAGGTTGTGATGCCACCTGGGTTGACCATATCTAGACCCACAGCTGATTGAGACATAAGGGTGGACACTCTTGGGGCTGAGAGGTTTGGTGAGGTTGGGTGAGCAAACGCAGAACCTTGAAAGTAATACTGTGTGGTACCCATCCCATGGGTCCCAAATCTCCAGGTTCAAGGGCATCTTCCTACATCGAAAACATGCATGAGAAACCCAGAAAATGGTACACCGTGTGATCAGGAAAGGTTTCTAAAACGCACCTCATTTCTCATCTCCTTGTGCTCGGGTTCGCCATTCCAGCCGCTTTCCTAGCAATCTCCCTCCTTGGAGAATCAGCACCTTTAACCTCCTGTTCCGTACAGGTTGCAATTTGTCCTGAGGAGGAACGGGAAGAGGGGGAACCAATGAGAGACTAGCTCTAGGTCTTGGGACAGGCACAGGTCACTCTATTTTCCCATCACGAAGAAGAATTAACCACAGGCTCAGCCTGCCACCCGGAAGCAGAATAGGGCCTGAAGCAATCCTGCGCTTTTGCGGCCAGCTCCCAAGAAAGCGAGTTGAAAAATGGAGCTCAGGGGCACTGCAATTCACAAACCTGCAGAGGTATAAATGATAACTCTCGTCCACAAATATATTGAGGGAAGGCAACGAAGAGGATTTGAAAGCAAGGCAGAATTGCAGGAAACAGATTTCAGGAGGGAGATTCGAATCGCCTTTAAAGCACAGGAAAAGCGGCAAAACCTCGACAATGATGCCCTTGGCCAAAAAGGGCGTATGCGTTTTTTCCTGAATATATTCAGGAAAAAACGCATACGCCCTTTTTGGCCAACCAAGCAACCTGGAAAGGCAAATCAGCGCTACAAAGAAGTCTCGCTTCCCATCGGTCAAAAGGGCCATGCTGAATAAAGTGTCAAAACCAGAAATGCAGGACAGGCCATGGAGAAACGGGAGCCTTGCTACGCTGATGGGCGGGATGTAAATTGCCAACAGCCACTCTGGAGAGGTGTACGGTGTGTCTTGAAACATCTAAAAAACTCAGCTTAGAGAGCATAGGGCACTTCCACTCATGGGCGTATAAATTGGGAAAACTAAAAATCAGCAAGACACAGGCACCCCAAAGTTTAGGGCTGCTCTGTTGACAAGAAGATCCACTTCGTTACACCTTAAATATCCCAGGAAAGAGAAAAATGGATAAAGAAGTTGTGGTCCTTATGTACAATGGAATATCACTGAGCCATGACATCTACGTCATAAGGCTTGTAGCAGCATGATGAGTGGATTTAGGTACGACGATTCTACGTGAAATAATTCACACAGAAAAAAAAAACTTATCATAAGATATCACTTATAGAGGGAAAGTAAAAACCGCTACACTTGAACTGAATTACAAAACAGAAGAGAGTCACACGTTTAGAAAACACACTATGGCTGCTTAACGGGAAAGGTGAGGTGGGGTGATGCATAAAACCAGGGTTTCAAATTAGCTCAGATACCGTTCCATAAACCCAACATGTAATAGACAAGACCTACTCCTTGCTCAGTGAACGGGACTCAACACCCCCTATTCACCGCCCAAGAATATATCTGACTAGTAAGAATCTTAAAACCTATGTATTGAAATCTCTCTGTAAGTGAGTCAAGTGGGTGTAAAGCGGCATAAACACAGCATTGAAATGCAGCTAAACCCCATTATAAAAATCAATTACTTTTAAAAACCCGTGAAACAAAGACAGTGAAAGAGAGAGAAATTCTTACAAAATTCGTTCAGAGGCTGTGATGCCACCTGGGTTGACCATATCTAGACCCACAGCTGATTGAGACATAAGGGTGGACACTCTTGGGGCTGAGAGGTTTGCTGAGGTTGGGTGAGCAAACGCAGACCCTTGAAAGTAATACTGCGTGGTACCCATCCCATGGGTCCCAAATCTCCAGGTTCAAGGGCATCTTCCTACATCGAAAACATGCATGAGAAACCCAGAAAATGGTACACCGTGTGATCAGGAAAGGTTTCTAAAACGCACCTCATTTCTCATCTCCTTGTGCTCGGGTTCGCCATTCCAGCCGCTTTCCTAGCAATCTCCCTCCTTGGAGAATCAGCACCTTTAACCTCCTGTTCCGTACAGGTTGCAATTTGTCCTGAGGAGGAACGGGAAGAGGGGGAACCAATGAGAGACTAGCTCTAGGTCTTGGGACAGGCACAGGTCACTCTATTTTCCCATCACGAAGAAGAATTAACCTCAGGCTCAGCCTGCCACCCGGAAGCAGAATAGGGCCTGAAGCAATCCTGCGCTTTTGCGGCCAGCTCCCAAGAAAGCGAGTTGAAAAATGGAGCTCAGGGGCACTGCAATTCACAAACCTGCAGAGTTATAAATGATAACTCTCGTCCACAAATATATTGAGGGAAGGCAACGAAGAGGATTTGAAAGCAAGGCAGAATTGCAGGAAACAGATTTCAGGAGGGAGATTCGAATCGCCTTTAAAGCACAGGAAAAGCGGCAAAACCTCGACAATGATGCCCTTGGCCAAAAAGGGCGTATGCGTTTTTTCCTGAATATATTCAGGAAAAAACGCATACGCCCTTTTTGGCCAACCAAGCAACCTGGAAAGGCAAATCAGCGCTACAAAGAAGTCTCGCTTCCCATCGGTCAAAAGGGTCATGCTGAATAAAGTGTCAAAACCAGAAATGCAGGACAGGCCATGGAGAAACGGGAGCCTTGCTACGCTGATGGGCGGGATGTAAATTGCCAACAGCCACTCTGGAGAGGTGTACGATGTGTCCTGAGACATCTAAAAAACTCAGCTTAGAGAGCATAGGGCACTTCCACTCATGGGCGTATAAATTGGGAAAATTAAAATCAGCAAGACACAGGCACCCCAAAGTTTAGGGCTGCTCTGTTGGCAAGAACCTCCACTTCGTTACACCTTAAATATCCCAGGAAAGAGAAAAATGGATACAGAAGTTGTGGTCCTTATGTACAATGGAATATCACTCAGCCATGAAATCTACGTCATAAGGCTCGTAGCAGCATGATGAGTGGATTTAGGTACGACGATTCTACGTGAAATAAGTCACACAGAAAAAAAAAAAAACTTATCATAAGATATCACTTATAGAGGGAAAGTAAAAACCGCTACACTTGAACTGAATTACAAAACAGAAGAGAGTCACACGTTTAGAAAACACACTATGGCTGCTTAACGGGAAAGGTGAGGTGGGGTGATGCATAAAACCAGGGTTTCAAATTAGCTCAGATACCGTTCCATAAACCCAACACGTAATAGACAAGACCTACTCCTTGCTCAGTGAACGGGACTCAACACCCCCTATTCACCGCCCAAGAATATATCTGACTAGTAAGAATCTTAAAACCTATGTATTGAAATCTCTCTGTAAGTGAGTCAAGTGGGTGTAAAGCGGCATAAACACAGCATTGAAAAGCAGCTAAACCCCATTATAAAAATCAATTACTTTTAAAAACCCGTGAAACAAAGACAGTGAAAGAGAGAGAAATTCTTACAAAATTCGTTCAGAGGTTGTGATGCCACCTGGGTTGACCATATCTAGACCCACAGCTGATTGAGACATAAGGGTGGACACTCTTGGGGCTGAGAGGTTTGGTGAGGTTGGGTGAGCAAACGCAGAACCTTGAAAGTAATACTGTGTGGTACCCATCCCATGGGTCCCAAATCTCCAGGTTCAAGGGCATCTTCCTACATCGAAAACATGCATGAGAAACCCAGAAAATGGTACACCGTGTGATCAGGAAAGGTTTCTAAAACGCACCTCATTTCTCATCTCCTTGTGCTCGGGTTCGCCATTCCAGCCGCTTTCCTAGCAATCTCCCTCCTTGGAGAATCAGCACCTTTAACCTCCTGTTCCGTACAGGTTGCAATTTGTCCTGAGGAGGAACGGGAAGAGGGGGAACCAATGAGAGACTAGCTCTAGGTCTTGGGACAGGCACAGGTCACTCTATTTTCCCATCACGAAGAAGAATTAACCACAGGCTCAGCCTGCCACCCGGAAGCAGAATAGGGCCTGAAGCAATCCTGCGCTTTTGCGGCCAGCTCCCAAGAAAGCGAGTTGAAAAATGGAGCTCAGGGGCACTGCAATTCACAAACCTGCAGAGGTATAAATGATAACTCTCGTCCACAAATATATTGAGGGAAGGCAACGAAGAGGATTTGAAAGCAAGGCAGAATTGCAGGAAACAGATTTCAGGAGGGAGATTCGAATCGCCTTTAAAGCACAGGAAAAGCGGCAAAACCTCGACAATGATGCCCTTGGCCAAAAAGGGCGTATGCGTTTTTTCCTGAATATATTCAGGAAAAAACGCATACGCCCTTTTTGGCCAACCAAGCAACCTGGAAAGGCAAATCAGCGCTACAAAGAAGTCTCGCTTCCCATCGGTCAAAAGGGCCATGCTGAATAAAGTGTCAAAACCAGAAATGCAGGACAGGCAATGGAGAAACGGGAGCCTTGCTACGCTGATGGGCGGGATGTAAATTGCCAACAGCCACTCTGGAGATTTGTTCGGTGTGTCTTGAAACATCTAAAAAACTCAGCTTAGAGAGCATAGGGCACTTCCACTCATGGGCGTATCAATTGGGAAAACTAAAAATCAGCAAGACACAGGCACCCCAAAGTTTAGGGCTGCTCTGTAGACAAGAACCTCCACTTCGTTACACCTTAAATATCCCAGGAAAGAGAAAAATGGATAAAGAAGTTGTGGTCCTTATGTACAATGAAATATCACTCAGCCATGAAATCTACGTCATAAGGCTCGTAGCAGCATGATGAGTGGATATAGGTACGACGATTCTACGTGAAATAAGTCACACAGAAAAAGACACTTATCATAAGATATCACTTATAGAGGGAATGTAAAAACCGCTACACTTGAACTGAATTACAAAACAGAAGAGAGTCACACGTTTAGAAAACACACTATGGCTGCTTAACGGGAAAGGTGAGGTGGGGTGATGCATAAAACCAGGGTTACAAATTAGCTCAGATACCGTTCCATAAACCCAATATGTAATAGACAAGACCTACTCCTTGCTCGGTGAACGGGACCCAACACCCCCTATTCACCGCCCAAGAATATATCTGACTAGTAAGAATCTTAAAACCTATGTATTGAAATCTCTCTGTAAGTGAGTCAAGTGGGTGTAAAGCGTCATAAACACAGCACTGAAAAGCAGCTAAACCCCATTATAAAAATCAATTACTTTTAAAAACCCGTGAAACAAAGACAGTGAAAGAGAGAGAAATTCTTACAAAATTCGTTCAGAGGCTGTGATGCCACATGGGTTGACCATATCTAGACCCACAGCTGATTGAGACATAGGGGTGGACACTCTTGGGGCTGAGAGGTTTGGTGAGGTTGGGTGAGCAAATGCAGACCCTTTAAAGTAATACTGCGTGGTACCCATCCCATGGGTCCCAAATCTCCAGGTTCAAGGGCATCTTCCTACATCGAAAACATGCATGAGAAACCCAGAAAATGGTACAACGTGTGATCGGGAAAGGTTTCTAAAACGCACCTCATTTCTCATCTCCTTGTGCTCGGGTTCGCCATTCCAGCCGCTTTCCTAGCAATCTCCCTCCTTGGAGAATCAGCACCTTTAACCTCCTGTTCCGTACAGGTTGCAATTGGTCCTGAGGATGAACGGGAAGACGGGGAACCAATGAGAGACTAGCTCTAGGTGTTGGGACAAGAACAGGTCACGCTATTTTCCCATCAGAAAGAAGAATTAACCAAAGGCTCAGCCTACCGCCCGGAAGCAGAATAGGGCCTGAAGCAATCCTGCGCTTTTGCGGCCAGCTCCCAAGAAAGCGAGTTGAGAAATGGAGCTCAGGGGCACTGCAATTCACAAACCTGCAGAGTTATAAATGATAACTCTCGTCCACAAATATATTGAGGGAAGGCAACGAAGAGGATTTGAAAGCAAGGCAGAATTGCAGGAAACAGATTTCAGGAGGGAGATTCGAATCACCTTTAAAGCACAAAAAAAAAAGGCAAAACCTCGACAATGATGCCCTTGGACAAAAAGGTTGTATGCGTTTTTTCCTGAATATATTCAGGAAAAAACGCATACGCCCTTTTTGGCCAACCAAGCAACCTGGAAAGGCAAATCAGCGATACAAAGAAGTCTCGCTTCCCATCGGTCAAAAGGGCCATGCTGAATAAAGTGTCAAAACCAGAAATGCAGGACAGGCCATGGAGAAACGGGAGCCTTGTTACGCTGATGGGCGGGATGTAAATTGCCAACAGCCACTCTGGAGAGGTGTACGATGTGTCCTGAGACATCTAAAAAACTCAGCTTAGAGAGCATAGGGCACTTCCACTCATGGGCGTATAAATTGGGAAAACTAAAAATCAGCAAGACACAGGCACCCCAAAGTTTAGGGCTGCTCTGTTGGCAAGAACCTCCACTTCGTTACACCTTAAATATCCCAGGATAGAGAAAAATGGATACAGAAGTTGTGGTCCTTATGTACAATGGAATATCACTCAGCCATGAAATCTACGTCATAAGGCTCGTAGCAGCATGATGAGTGGATTTAGGTACGACGATTCTACGTGAAATAAGTCACACAGAAAAAAAAATACTTATCATAAGATATCACTTATAGAGGGAAAGTAAAAACCGCTACACTTGAACAGAATTACAAAACAGAAGAGAGTCACACGTTTAGAAAACACACTATGGCTGCTTAACGGGAAAGGTGAGGTGGCGTGATGCATAAAACCAGGGTTTCAAATTAGCTCAGATACCGTTCCATAAACCCAACATGTAATAGACAAGACCTACTCCTTGCTCAGTGAACGGGACTCAACACCCCCTATTCACCGCCCAAGAATATATCTGACTAGTAAGAATCTTAAAACCTATGTATTGAAATCTCTCTGTAAGTGAGTCAAGTGGGTGTAAAGCGGCATAAACACAGCATTGAAAAGCAGCTAAACCCCATTATAAAAATCAATTACTTTTAAAAACCCGTGAAACAAAGACAGTGAAAGAGAGAGAAATTCTTACAAAATTCGTTCAGAGGCTGTGATGCCACCTGGGTTGACCATATCTAGACCCACAGCTGATTGAGACATAAGGGTGGACACTCTTGGGGCTGAGAGGTTTGGTGAGGTTGGGTGAGCAAACGCAGACACTTGAAAGTAATACTGTGTGGTACCCATCCCATGGGTCCCAAATCTCCAGGTTCAAGGGCATCTTCCTACATCGAAAACATGCATGAGAAACCCAGAAAATGGTACACCGTGTGATCAGGAAAGGTTTCTAAAACGCACCTCATTTCTCATCTCCTTCTGCTCGGGTTCGCCATTCCAGCCGCTTTCCTAGCAATCTCCCTCCTTGGAGAATCAGCACCTTTAACCTCCTGTTCCGTACAGGTTGCAATTTGTCCTGAGGAGGAACGGGAAGAGGGGGAACCAATGAGAGACTAGCTCTAGGTCTTGGGACAGGCACAGGTCACTCTATTTTCCCATCACGAAGAAGAATTAACCACAGGCTCAGCCTGCCACCCGGAAGCAGAATAGGGCCTGAAGCAATCCTGCGCTTTTGCGGCCAGCTCCCAAGAAAGCGAGTTGAAAAATGGAGCTCAGGGGCACTGCAATTCACAAACCTGCAGAGTTATAAATGATAACTCTCGTCCACAAATATATTGAGGGAAGGCAACGAAGAGGATTTGAAAGCAAGGCAGAATTGCAGGAAACAGATTTCAGGAGGGAGATTCGAATCGCCTTTAAAGCACAGGAAAAGCGGCAAAACCTCGACAATGATGCCCTTGGCCAAAAAGGGCGTATGCGTTTTTTCCTGAATATATTCAGGAAAAAACGCATACGCCCTTTTTGGCCAACCAAGCAACCTGGAAAGGCAAATCAGCGCTACAAAGAAGTCTCGCTTCCCATCGGTCAAAAGGGTCATGCTGAATAAAGTGTCAAAACCAGAAATGCAGGACAGGCCATGGAGAAACGGGAGCCTTGCTACGCTGATGGGCGGGATGTAAATTGCCAACAGCCACTCTGGAGAGGTGTACGATGTGTCCTGAGACATCTAAAAAACTCAGCTTAGAGAGCATAGGGCACTTCCACTCATGGGCGTATAAATTGGGAAAACTAAAAATCAGCAAGACACAGGCACCCCAAAGTTTAGGGCTGCTCTGTTGGCAAGAACCTCCACTTCGTTACACCTTAAATATCCCAGGAAAGAGAAAAATGGATACAGAAGTTGTGGTCCTTATGTACAATGGAATATCACTCAGCCATGAAATCTACGTCATTAGGCTCGTAGCAGCATGATGAGTGGATTTAGGTACGACGATTCTACGAGAAATAAGTCACACAGAAAAAAAAAAACTTATCATAAGATATCACTTATAGAGGGAAAGTAAAAACCGCTACACTTGAACTGAATTACAAAACAGAAGAGAGTCACACGTTTAGAAAACACACTATGGCTGCTTAACGGGAAAGGTGAGGTGGGGTGATGCATAAAACCAGGGTTACAAATTAGCTCAGATACCGTTCCATAAACCCAATATGTAATAGACAAGACCTACTCCTTGCTCAGTGAACGGGACCCAACACCGCCTATTCACCGCCCAAGAATATATCTGACTAGTAAGAATCTTAAAACCTATGTATTGAAATCTCTCTGTAAGTGAGTCAAGTGGGTGTAAAGCGTCATAAACACAGCACTGAAAAGCAGCTAAACCCCATTATAAAAATCAATTACTTTTAAAAACCCGTGAAACAAAGACAGTGAAAGAGAGAGAAATTCTTACAAAATTCGTTCTGAGGCTGTGATGCCACATGGGTTGACCATATCTAGACCCACAGCTGATTGAGACATAGGGGTGGACACTCTTGGGGCTGAGAGGTTTGGTGAGGTTGGGTGAGCAAATGCAGACCCTTTAAAGTAATACTGCGTGGTACCCATCCCATGGGTCCCAAATCTCCAGGTTCAAGGGCATCTTCCTACATCGAAAACATGCATGAGAAACCCATAAGATGGTACACCGTGTGATCGGGAAAGGTTTCTAAAACGCACCTCATTTCTCATCTCCTTGTGCTCGGGTTCGCCATTCCAGCCGCTTTCCTAGCAATCTCCCTCCTTGGAGAATCAGCACCTTTAAACTCCTGTTCCGTACAGGTTGCAATTTGTCCTGAGGAGGAACGGGAAGAGGGGGAACCAATGAGAGACTAGCTCTAGGTCTTGGGACAGGCACAGGTCACTCTATTTTCCCATCAGGAAGAAGAATTAACCACAGGCTCAGCCTGCCGCCCGGAAGCAGAATAGGGCCTGAAGCAATCCTGCGCTTTTGCGGCCAGCTCCCAAGAAATCGAGTTGAAAAATGGAGCTCAGGGGCACTGCAATTCACAAACCTGCAGAGTTATAAATGATAACTCTCGTCCACAAATATATTGAGGGAAGGCAACGAAGAGGATTTGAAAGCAAGGCAGAATTGCAGGAAACAGATTTCAGGAGGGAGATTCGAATCGCCTTTAAAGCACAGGAAAAGCGGCAAAACCTCGACAATGATGCCCTTGGCCAAAAAGGGCGTATGCGTTTTTTCCTGAATATATTCAGGAAAAAACGCATACGCCCTTTTTGGCCAACCAAGCAACCTGGAAAGGCAAATCAGCGCTACAAAGAAGTCTCGCTTCCCATCGGTCAAAAGGGCCATGCTGAATAAAGTGTCAAAACCAGAAATGCAGGACAGGCCATGGAGAAACGGGAGCCTTGCTACGCTGATGGGCGGGATGTAAATTGCCAACAGCCACTCTGGAGAGGTGTCCGGTGTGTCTTGAAACATCTAAAAAACTCAGCTTAGAGAGCATAGGGCACTTCCACTCATGGGCATATAAATTGGGAAAACTAAAAATCAGCAAGACACAGGCACCCCAAAGTTTAGGGCTGCTCTGTTGGCAAGAACCTCCACTTCGTTACACCTTAAATATCCCAGGATAGAGAAAAATGGATACAGAAGTTGTGGTCCTTATGTACAATGGAATATCACTCAGCCATGAAATCTACGTCATAAGGCTCGTAGCAGCATGATGAGTGGATTTAGGTACGACGATTCTACGTGAAATAAGTCACACAGAAAAAAAAAATACTTATCATAAGATATCACTTATAGAGGGAAAGTAAAAACCGCTACACTTGAACTGAATTACAAAACAGAAGAGACTCACACGTTTAGAAAACACACTATGGCTGCTTAACGGGAAAGGTGAGGTGGGGTGATGCATAAAACCAGGGTTTCAAATTAGCTCAGATACCGTTCCATAAACCCAACATGTAATAGACAAGACCTACTCCTTGCTCAGTGAACGGGACTCAACACCCCCTATTCACCGCCCAAGAATATATCTGACTAGTAAGAATCTTAAAACCTATGTATTGAAATCTCTCTGTAAGTGAGTCAAGTGGGTGTAAAGCGGCATAAACACAGCATTGAAAAGCAGCTAAACCCCATTATAAAAATCAATTACTTTTCAAAACCCGTGAAACAAAGACAGTGAAAGAGAGAGAAATTCTTACAAAATTCGTTCAGAGGCTGTGATGCCACCTGGGTTGACCATATCTAGACCCACAGCTGATTGAGACATAAGGGTGGACACTCTTGGGGCTGAGAGGTTTGCTGAGGTTGGGTGAGCAAACGCAGACCCTTGAAAGTAATACTGCGTGGTACCCATCCCATGGGTCCCAAATCTCCAGGTTCAAGGGCATCTTCCTACATCGAAAACATGCATGAGAAACCCAGAAAATGGTACACCGTGTGATCAGGAAAGGTTTCTAAAACGCACCTCATTTCTCATCTCCTTGTGCTCGGGTTCGCCATTCCAGCCGCTTTCCTAGCAATCTCCCTCCTTGGAGAATCAGCACCTTTAACCTCCTGTTCCGTACAGGTTGCAATTTGTCCTGAGGAGTAACGGGAAGAGGGGGAACCAATGAGAGACTAGCTCTAGGTCTTGGGACAGGCACAGGTCACTCTATTTTCCCATCACGAAGAAGAATTAACCTCAGGCTCAGCCTGCCACCCGGAAGCAGAATAGGGCCTGAAGCAATCCTGCGCTTTTGCGGCCAGCTCCCAAGAAAGCGAGTTGAAAAATGGAGCTCAGGGGCACTGCAATTCACAAACCTGCAGAGTTATAAATGATAACTCTCGTCCACAAATATATTGAGGGAAGGCAACGAAGAGGATTTGAAAGCAAGGCAGAATTGCAGGAAACAGATTTCAGGAGGGAGATTCGAATCGCCTTTAAAGCACAGGAAAAGCGGCAAAACCTCGACAATGATGCCCTTGGCCAAAAAGGGCGTATGCGTTTTTTCCTGAATATATTCAGGAAAAAACGCATACGCCCTTTTTGGCCAACCAAGCAACCTGGAAAGGCAAATCAGCGCTACAAAGAAGTCTCGCTTCCCATCGGTCAAAAGGGCCATGCTGAATAAAGTGTCAAAACCAGAAATGCAGGACAGGCCATGGAGAAACGGGAGCCTTGCTACGCTGATGGGCGGGATATAAATTGCCAACAGCCACTCTGGAGAGGTGTACGATGTGTCCTGAGACATCTAAAAAACTCAGCTTAGAGAGCATAGGGCACTTCCACTCATGGGCGTATAAAATGGGAAAATTAAAATCAGCAAGACACAGGCACCCCAAAGTTTAGGGCTGCTCTGTTGGCAAGAACCTCCACTTCGTTACACCTTAAATATCCCAGGAAAGAGAAAAATGGATACAGAAGTTGTGGTCCTTATGTACAATGGAATATCACTCAGCCATGAAATCTACGTCATAAGGCTCGTAGCAGCATGATGAGTGGATTTAGGTACGACGATTCTACGTGAAATAAGTCACACAGAAAAAAAAAAAACTTATCATAAGATATCACTTATAGAGGGAAAGTAAAAACCGCTACACTTGAACTGAATTACAAAACAGAAGAGAGTCACACGTTTAGAAAACACACTATGGCTGCTTAACGGGAAAGGTGAGGTGGGGTGATGCATAAAACCAGGGTTTCAAATTATCTCAGATACCGTTCCATAAACCCAACACGTAATAGACAAGACCTACTCCTTGCTCAGTGAACGGGACTCAACACCCCCTATTCACCGCCCAAGAATATATCTGACTAGTAAGAATCTTAAAACCTATGTATTGAAATCTCTCTGTAAGTGAGTCAAGTGGGTGTAAAGCGGCATAAACACAGCATTGAAAAGCAGCTAAACCCCATTATAAAAATCAATTACTTTTAAAAACCCGTGAAACAAAGACAGTGAAAGAGAGAGAAATTCTTACAAAATTCGTTCAGAGGCTGTGATGCCACCTGGGTTGACCATATCTAGACCCACAGCTGATTGAGACATAAGGGTGGACACTCTTGGGGCTGAGAGGTTTGGTGAGGTTGGGTGAGCAAACGCAGACCCTTGAAAGTAATACTGTGTGGTACCCATCCCATGGGTCCCAAATCTCCAGGTTCAAGGGCATCTTCCTACATCGAAAACATGCATGAGAAACCCAGAAAATGGTACACCGTGTGATCAGGAAAGGTTTCTAAAACGCACCTCATTTCTCATCTCCTTCTGCTCGGGTTCGCCATTCCAGCCGCTTTCCTAGCAATCTCCCTCCTTGGAGAATCAGCACCTTTAACCTCCTGTTCCGTACAGGTTGCAATTTGTCCTGAGGAGGAACGGGAAGAGGGGGAACCAATGAGAGACTAGCTCTAGGTCTTGGGACAGGCACAGGTCACTCTATTTTCCCATCACGAAGAAGAATTAACCACAGGCTCAGCCTGCCACCCGGAAGCAGAATAGGGCCTGAAGCAATCCTGCGCTTTTGCGGCCAGCTCCCAAGAAAGCGAGTTGAAAAATGGAGCTCAGGGGCACTGCAATTCACAAACCTGCAGAGTTATAAATGATAACTCTCGTCCACAAATATATTGAGGGAAGGCAACGAAGAGGATTTGAAAGCAAGGCAGAATTGCAGGAAACAGATTTCAGGAGGGAGATTCGAATCGCCTTTAAAGCACAGGAAAAGCGGCAAAACCTCGACAATGATGCCCTTGGCCAAAAAGGGCGTATGCGTTTTTTCCTGAATATATTCAAGAAAAAACGCATACGCCCTTTTTGGCCAACCAAGCAACCTGGAAAGGCAAATCAGCGCTACAAAGAAGTCTCGCTTCCCATCGGTCAAAAGGGTCATGCTGAATAAAGTGTCAAAACCAGAAATGCAGGACAGGCCATGGAGAAACGGGAGCCTTGCTACGCTGATGGGCGGGATGTAAATTGCCAACAGCCACTCTGGAGAGGTGTACGATGTGTCCTGAGACATCTAAAAAACTCAGCTTAGAGAGCATAGGGCACTTCCACTCATGGGCGTATAAATTGGGAAAACTAAAAATCAGCAAGACACAGGCACCCCAAAGTTTAGGGCTGCTCTGTTGGCAAGAACCTCCACTTCGTTACACCTTAAATATCCCAGGAAAGAGAAAAATGGATACAGAAGTTGTGGTCCTTATGTACAATGGAATATCACTCAGCCATGAAATCTACGTCATTAGGCTCGTAGCAGCATGATGAGTGGATTTAGGTACGACGATTCTACGAGAAATAAGTCACACAGAAAAAAAAAAAACTTATCATAAGATATCACTTATAGAGGGAAAGTAAAAACCGCTACACTTGAACTGAATTACAAAACAGAAGAGAGTCACACGTTTAGAAAACACACTATGGCTGCTTAACGGGAAAGGTGAGGTGGGGTGATGCATAAAACCAGGGTTACAAATTAGCTCAGATACCGTTCCATAAACCCAATATGTAATAGACAAGACCTACTCCTTGCTCAGTGAACGGGACCCAACACCGCCTATTCACCGCCCAAGAATATATCTGACTAGTAAGAATCTTAAAACCTATGTATTGAAATCTCTCTGTAAGTGAGTCAAGTGGGTGTAAAGCGTCATAAACACAGCACTGAAAAGCAGCTAAACCCCATTATAAAAATCAATTACTTTTAAAAACCCGTGAAACAAAGACAGTGAAAGAGAGAGAAATTCTTACAAAATTCGTTCAGAGGCTGTGATGCCACATGGGTTGACCATATCTAGACCCACAGCTGATTGAGACATAGGGGTGGACACTCTTGGGGCTGAGAGGTTTGGTGAGGTTGGGTGAGCAAATGCAGACCCTTTAAAGTAATACTGCGTGGTACCCATCCCATGGGTCCCAAATCTCCAGGTTCAAGGGCATCTTCCTACATCGAAAACATGCATGAGAAACCCATAAGATGGTACACCGTGTGATCGGGAAAGGTTTCTAAAACGCACCTCATTTCTCATCTCCTTGTGCTCGGGTTCGCCATTCCAGCCGCTTTCCTAGCAATCTCCCTCCTTGGAGAATCAGCACCTTTAACCTCCTGTTCCGTACAGGTTGCAATTTGTCCTGAGGAGGAACGGGAAGAGGGGGAACCAATGAGAGACTAGCTCTAGGTCTTGGGACAGGCACAGGTCACTCTATTTTCCCATCAGGAAGAAGAATTAACCACAGGCTCAGCCTGCCGCCCGGAAGCAGAATAGGGCCTGAAGCAATCCTGCGCTTTTGCGGCCAGCTCCCAAGAAATCGAGTTGAAAAATGGAGCTCAGGGGCACTGCAATTCACAAACCTGCAGAGTTATAAATGATAACTCTCGTCCACAAATATATTGAGGGAAGGCAACGAAGAGGATTTGAAAGCAAGGCAGAATTGCAGGAAACAGATTTCAGGAGGGAGATTCGAATCGCCTTTAAAGCACAGGAAAAGCGGCAAAACCTCGACAATGATGCCCTTGGCCAAAAAGGGCGTATGCGTTTTTTCCTGAATATATTCAGGAAAAAACGCATACGCCCTTTTTGGCCAACCAAGCAACCTGGAAAGGCAAATCAGCGCTACAAAGAAGTCTCGCTTCCCATCGGTCAAAAGGGCCATGCTGAATAAAGTGTCAAAACCAGAAATGCAGGACAGGCCATGGAGAAACGGGAGCCTTGCTACGCTGATGGGCGGGATGTAAATTGCCAACAGCCACTCTGCAGAGGTGTACGGTGTGTCCTGAGACATCTAAAAAACTCAGCTTAGAGAGCATAGGGCACTTCCACTCATGGGCGTATAAACTGGGAAAACTAAAAATCAGCAAGAAACAGGCACCCCAAAGTTTAGGGCTGCTCTGTTGGCAAGAATCTCCACTTCGTTACACCTTAAATATCCCAGGAAAGAGAAAAATGGATACAGAAGTTGTGGTCCTTATGTACAATGGAATATCACTCAGCCATGAAATCTACGTCATAAGGCTCGTAGCAGCATGATGAGTGGATTTAGGTATGACGATTCTAGGTGAAATAAGTCACACAGAAAAAAAAAAAAACTTATCATAAGATATCACTTATAGAGGGAAAGTAAAAACCACTACACTTGAACTGAATTACAAAACAGAAGAGAGTCACACGTTTAGAAAACACACTATGGCTGCTTAACGGGAAAGGTGAGGTGGGGTGATGCATAAAACCAGGGTTACAAATTAGCTCAGATAGCGTTCCATAAACCCAATATGTAATAGACAAGACCTACTACTTACTCAGTGAACGGGACCCAACACCCCCTATTCACCGACCAAGAATATATCTGAAAATAACAATCTTAAAACCTATGTATTGAAATCTCTCTGTAAGTGAGTCAAGTGCGTGTAAAGCATCATAAACACAGCACTGAAAAGCAGCTAAACCCCATTATAAAAATCAATTACTTTTAGAAACCCGTGAAACAAAGACAGTGAAAGAGAGAGAAATTCTTACAAAATTCGTTCAGCGGCTGTGATGCCACCTGGGTTGACCATATCTAGACCCACAGCTGATTGAGACATAAGGGTGGACACTCTTGGGGCTGAGAGGTTTGCTGAGGTTGGGTGAGCAAATGCAGACCCTTTAAAGTAATACTGCGTGGTATCCATCCCATGGGTCCCAAATCTCCAGGTTCAAGGGCATCTTCCTACATCGAAAACATGCATGAGAAACCCAAAAAATGGTACACCGTGTGATCGGGAAAGGTTTCTAAAATGCACCTCATTTCTCATCTCCTTGTGCTCGGGTTCGCCATTCCAGCCACTTTCCTAGCAATCTCCCTCCTTGGAGAATCAGCACCTTTAACCTCCTGTTTCGTACAGGTTGCAATTTGTCCTGAGGATGAACGGGAAGAGGGGGAACCAATGAGAGACTAGCTCTAGGTATTGGGACAGGCACAGGTCACTCTATTTTCCCATCAGGAAGAAGAATTAACCACAGGCTCAGCCTGCCACCCGGAAGCAGAATAGGGCCTGAAGCAATCCTGCGCTTTTGCGGCCAGCTCCCAAGAAAGCGAGTTGAAAAATGGAGCTCAGGGGCACTGCGATTCACAAACCTGCAGAGTTATAAATGGTAACTCTCGTCCACAAATATATTGAGGGAAGGCAACGAAGAGGATTTGAAACCAAGGCAGAATTGCAGGAAACAGATTTCAGGAGGGAGATTCGAATCGCCTTTAAAGCACAGGAAAAGCAGCAAAACGTCGACAATGATGCCCTTGGCCAAAAAGGGCGTATGCGTTTTTTCCTGAATATATTCAGGAAAAAACGCATACGCCCTTTTTGGCCAACCAAGCAACCTGGAAAGGCAAATCAGCGCCACAAAGAAGTCTCGCTTCCCATCGGTCAAAAGGGCCATGCTGAATAAAGTGTCAAAACCAGAAATGCCGGACAGGCCATGGAGAAACGGGAGCCTTGCTACGCTGATGGGCGAGATGTAAATTGCCAACAGCCACTCTGGAGAGGTGTACGGTGTGTCTTGAAACATCTAAAAAACTCAGCTTAGAGAGCATAGGGCACTTCCACTCATGGGCGTATAAATTGGGAAAACTAAAAATCAGCAAGACACAGGCACCCCAAAGTTTAGGGCTGCTCTGTTGACAAGAAGATCCACTTCGTTACACCTTAAATATCCCAGGAAAGAGAAAAATGGATAAAGAAGTTGTGGTCCTTATGTACAATGGAATATAACTGAGCCATGACATCTACGTCATAAGGCTCGTAGCAGCATGATGAGTGGATTTAGATACGACGATTCTACGTGAAATAATTCACACAGAAAAAAAAAAAACTTATCATAAGATATCACTTATAGAGGGAATGTAAAAACCGCTACACTTGAACTGAATTACAAAACAGAAGAGAGTCACACGTTTAGGAAACACACTATGGCTCCTTAACGGGAAAGGTGAGGTGGGGTGATGCATAAAACAAGGGTTACAAATTACCTCAGATACCGTTCCATAAACCCAATATGTAATAGACAAGACCTACTCCTTGCTCAGTGTACGGGACCCAACACCCCCTATTCACCGCCCAAGAATATATCTGACTAGTAAGAATCTTAAAACCTATGTATTGAAATCTCTCTGTAAGTGAGTCAAGTGGGTGTAAAGCGGCATAAACACAGCACTGAAAAGCAGCTAAACCCCATTATAAAAATCAATTACTTTTAAACACCCGTGAAACAAAGACAGTGAAAGAGAGAGAAATTCTTACAAAATTCGTTAAGAGGCTGTGATGCCACCAGGATTGACCATATCTAGACCCACAGCTGATTGAGACATAGGGGTGGACACTCTTGGGGCTGAGAGGTTTGGTGAGGTTGGGTGAGCAAATGCAGACCCTTTAAAGTAATACTGCGTGGTACCTATCCCATGGGTCCCAAATCTCCAGGTTCAAGGGCATCTTCCTACATCGAAAACATGCATGGGAAACCCAGAAGATGGTACACCGTGTGATCGGGAAAGGTTTCTAAAACGCACCTCATTTCTCATCTCCTTCTGCTCGGGTTCGCCATTCCAGCCGCTTTCCTAGCAATCTCCCTTCCTTGGAGAATCAGCACCTTTAACCTCCTGTTCCGTACAGGTTGCAATTTGTCCTGAGGAGGAACGGGAAGAGGGGGAACCAATGAGAGACTAGCTCTAGGTCTTGGGACAGGCACAGGTCACTCTATTTTCCCATCAGGAAGAAGAATTAACCACAGGCTCAGCCTGCCGCCCGGAAGCAGAATAGGGCCTGAAGCAATCCTGCGCTTTTGCGGCCAGCTCCCAAGAAAGCGAGTTGAAAAATGGAGCTCAGGGGCACTGCGATTCACAAACCTGCAGAGTTATAAATGGTAACTCTCGTCCACAAATATATTGAGGGAAGGCAACGAAGAGGATTTGAAACCAAGGCAGAATTGCAGGAAACAGATTTCAGGAGGGAGATTCGAATCGCCTTTAAAGCACAGGAAAAGCGGCAAAACCTCGACAATGATGCCCTTGGCCAAAAAGGGCGTATGCGTTTTTTCCTGAATATATTCAGGAAAAAACGCATACGCCCTTTTTGGCCAACCAAGCAACCTGGAAAGGCAAATCAGCGCCACAAAGAAGTCTCGCTTCCCATCGGTCAAAAGGGCCATGCTGAATAAAGTGTCAAAACCAGAAATGCCGGACAGGCCATGGAGAAACGGGAGCCTTGCTACGCTGATGGGCGAGATGTAAATTGCCAACAGCCACTCTGGAGAGGTGTACGGTGTGTCTTGAAACATCTAAAAAACTCAGCTTAGAGAGCATAGGGCACTTCCACTCATGGGCGTATAAATTGGGAAAACTAAAAATCAGCAAGACACAGGCACCCCAAAGTTTAGGGCTGCTCTGTTGACAAGAAGATCCACTTCGTTACACCTTAAATATCCCAGGAAAGAGAAAAATGGATAAAGAAGTTGTGGTCCTTATGTACAATGGAATATCACTGAGCCATGACATCTACGTCATAAGGCTCGTAGCAGCATGATGAGTGGATTTAGGTACGACGATTCTACGTGAAATAATTCACACAGAAAAAAAAAAACTTATCATAAGATATCACTTATAGAGGGAAAGTAAAAACCGCTACACTTGAACTGAATTACAAAACAGAAGAGAGTCACACGTTTAGAAAACACACTATGGCTGCTTAACGGGAAAGGTGAGGTGGGGTGATGCATAAAACCAGGGTTTCAAATTAGCTCAGATACCGTTCCATAAACCCAACATGTAATAGACAAGACCTACTCCTTGCTCAGTGAACGGGACTCAACACCCCCTATTCACCGCCCAAGAATATATCTGACTAGTAAGAATCTTAAAACCTATGTATTGAAATCTCTCTGTAAGTGAGTCAAGTGGGTGTAAAGCGGCATAAACACAGCATTGAAATGCAGCTAAACCCCATTATAAAAATCAATTACTTTTAAAAACCCGTGAAACAAAGACAGTGAAAGAGAGAGAAATTCTTACAAAATTCGTTCAGAGGCTGTGATGCCACCTGGGTTGACCATATCTAGACCCACAGCTGATTGAGACATAAGGGTGGACACTCTTGGGGCTGAGAGGTTTGCTGAGGTTGGGTGAGCAAACGCAGACCCTTGAAAGTAATACAGCGTGGTACCCATCCCATGGGTCCCAAATCTCCAGGTTCAAGGGCATCTTCCTACATCGAAAACATGCATGAGAAACCCAGAAAATGGTACACCGTGTGATCAGGAAAGGTTTCTAAAACGCACCTCATTTCTCATCTCCTTGTGCTCGGGTTCGCCATTCCAGCCGCTTTCCTAGCAATCTCCCTCCTTGGAGAATCAGCACCTTTAACCTCCTGTTCCGTACAGGTTGCAATTTGTCCTGAGGAGGAACGGGAAGAGGGGGAACCAATGAGAGACTAGCTCTAGGTCTTGGGACAGGCACAGGTCACTCTATTTTCCCATCACGAAGAAGAATTAACTTCAGGCTCAGCCTGCCACCCGGAAGCAGAATAGGGCCTGAAGCAATCCTGCGCTTTTGCGGCCAGCTCCCAAGAATGCGAGTTGAAAAATGGAGCTCAGGGGCACTGCAATTCACAAACCTGCAGAGTTATAAATGATAACTCTCGTCCACAAATATATTGAGGGAAGGCAACGAAGAGGATTTGAAAGCAAGGCAGAATTGCAGGAAACAGATTTCAGGAGGGAGATTCGAATCGCCTTTAAAGCACAGGAAAAGCGGCAAAACCTCGACAATGATGCCCTTGGCCAAAAAGGGCGTATGCGTTTTTTCCTGAATATATTCAGGAAAAAACGCATACGCCCTTTTTGGCCAACCAAGCAACCTGGAAAGGCAAATCAGCGCTACAAAGAAGTCTCGCTTCCCATCGGTCAAAAGGGTCATGCTGAATAAAGTGTCAAAACCAGAAATGCAGGACAGGCCATGGAGAAACGGGAGCCTTGCTACACTGATGGGCGGGATGTAAATTGCCAACAGCCACTCTGGAGAGGTGTACGATGTGTCCTGAGACATCTAAAAAACTCAGCTTAGAGAGCATAGGGCACTTCCACTCATGGGCGTATAAATTGGGAAAATTAAAATCAGCAAGACACAGGCACCCCAAAGTTTAGGGCTGCTCTGTTGGCAAGAACCTCCACTTCGTTACACCTTAAATATCCCAGGAAAGAGAAAAATGGATACAGAAGTTGTGGTCCTTATGTACAATGGAATATCACTCAGCCATGAAATCTACGTCATAAGGCTCGTAGCAGCATGATGAGTGGATTTAGGTACGACGATTCTACGTGAAATAAGTCACACAGAAAAAAAAAAAAACTTATCATAAGATATCACTTATAGAGGGAAAGTAAAAACCGCTACACTTGAACTGAATTACAAAACAGAAGAGAGTCACACGTTTAGAAAACACACTATGGCTGCTTAACGGGAAAGGTGAGGTGGGGTGATGCATAAAACCAGGGTTTCAAATTAGCTCAGATACCGTTCCATAAACCCAACATGTAATAGACAAGACCTACTCCTTGCTCAGTGAACGGGACTCAACACCCCCTATTCACCGCCCAAGAATATATCTGACTAGTAAGAATCTTAAAACCTATGTATTGAAATCTCTCTGTAAGTGAGTCAAGTGGGTGTAAAGCGGCATAAACACAGCATTGAAAAGCAGCTAAACCCCATTATAAAAATCAATTACTTTTAAAAACCCGTGAAACAAAGACAGTGAAAGAGAGAGAAATTCTTACAAAATTCGTTCAGAGGTTGTGATGCCACCTGGGTTGACCATATCTAGACCCACAGCTGATTGAGACATAAGGGTGGACACTCTTGGGGCTGAGAGGTTTGGTGAGGTTGCGTGAGCAAACGCAGAACCTTGAAAGTAATACTGTGTGGTACCCATCCCATGGGTCCCAAATCTCCAGGTTCAAGGGCATCTTCCTACATCGAAAACATGCATGAGAAACCCAGAAAATGGTACACCGTGTAATCAGGAAAGGTTTCTAAAACGCACCTCATTTCTCATCTCCTTGTGCTCGGGTTCGCCATTCCAGCCGCTTTCCTAGCAATCTCCCTCCTTGGAGAATCAGCACCTTTAACCTCCTGTTCCGTACAGGTTGCAATTTGTCCTGAGGAGGAACGGGAAGAGGGGGAACCAATGAGAGACTAGCTCTAGGTCTTGGGACAGGCACAGGTCACTCTATTTTCCCATCACGAAGAAGAATTAACCACAGGCTCAGCCTGCCACCCGGAAGCAGAATAGGGCCTGAAGCAATCCTGCGCTTTTGCGGCCAGCTCCCAAGAAAGCGAGTTGAAAAATGGAGCTCAGGGGCACTGCAATTCACAAACCTGCAGAGGTATAAATGATAACTCTCGTCCACAAATATATTGAGGGAAGGCAACGAAGAGGATTTGAAAGCAAGGCAGAATTGCAGGAAACAGATTTCAGGAGGGAGATTCGAATCGCCTTTAAAGCACAGGAAAAGCGGCAAAACCTCGACAATGATGCCCTTGGCCAAAAAGGGCGTATGCGTTTTTTCCTGAATATATTCAGGAAAAAACGCATACGCCCTTTTTGGCCAACCAAGCAACCTGGAAAGGCAAATCAGCGCTACAAAGAAGTCTCGCTTCCCATCGGTCAAAAGGGCCATGCTGAATAAAGTGTCAAAACCAGAAATGCAGGACAGGCAATGGAGAAACGGGAGCCTTGCTACGCTGATGGGCGGGATGTAAATTGCCAACAGCCACTCTGGAGATGTGTTCGGTGTGTCTTGAAACATCTAAAAAACTCAGCTTAGAGAGCATAGGGCACTTCCACTCATGGGCGTATCAATTGGGAAAACTAAAAATCAGCAAGACACAGGCACCCCAAAGTTTAGGGCTGCTCTGTAGACAAGAACCTCCACTTCGTTACACCTTAAATATCCCAGGAAAGAGAAAAATGGATACAGAAGTTGTGGTCCTTATGTACAATGGAATATCACTCAGCCATGAAATCTACGTCATAAGGCTCGTAGCAGCATGATGAGTGGATTTAGGTACGACGATTCTACGTGAAATAAGTCACACAGAAAAAAAAAAAAACTTATCATAAGATATCACTTATAGAGGGAAAGTGAAAACCGCTACACTTGAACTGAATTACAAAACAGAAGAGAGTCACACGTTTAGAAAACACACTATGGCTGCTTAACGGGAAAGGTGAGGTGGGGTGATGCATAAAACCAGGGTTTCAAATTAGCTCAGATACCGTTCCATAAACCCAACATGTAATAGACAAGACCTACTCCTTGCTCAGTGAACGGGACTCAACACCCCCTATTCACCGCCCAAGAATATATCTGACTAGTAAGAATCTTAAAACCTATGTATTGAAATCTCTCTGTAAGTGAGTCAAGTGGGTGTAAAGCGGCATAAACACAGCATTGAAAAGCAGCTAAACCCCATTATAAAAATCAATTACTTTTAAAAACCCGTGAAACAAAGACAGTGAAAGAGAGAGAAATTCTTACAAAATTCGTTCAGAGGCTGTGATGCCACCTGGGTTGACCATATCTAGACCCACAGCTGATTGAGACATAAGGGTGGACACTCTTGGGGCTGAGAGGTTTGCTGAGGTTGGGTGAGCAAACGCAGACCCTTGAAAGTAATACTGCGTGGTACCCATCCCATGGGTCCCAAATCTCCAGGTTCAAGGGCATCTTCCTACATCGAAAACATGCATGAGAAACCCAGAAAATGGTACACTGTGTGATCAGGAAAGGTTTCTAAAACGCACCTCATTTCTCATCTCCTTGTGCTCGGGTTCGCCATTCCAGCCGCTTTCCTAGCAATCTCCCTCCTTGGAGAATCAGCACCTTTAACCTCCTGTTCCGTACAGGTTGCAATTTGTCCTGAGGAGTAACGGGAAGAGGGGGAACCAATGAGAGACTAGCTCTAGGTCTTGGGACAGGCACAGGTCACTCTATTTTCCCATCACGAAGAAGAATTAACCTCAGGCTCAGCCTGCCACCCGGAAGCAGAATAGGGCCTGAAGCAATCCTGCGCTTTTGCGGCCAGCTCCCAAGAAAGCGAGTTGAAAAATGGAGCTCAGGGGCACTGCAATTCACAAACCTGCAGAGTTATAAATGATAACTCTCGTCCACAAATATATTGAGGGAAGGCAACGAAGAGGATTTGAAAGCAAGGCAGAATTGCAGGAAACAGATTTCAGGAGGGAGATTCGAATCGCCTTTAAAGCACAGGAAAAGCGGCAAAACCTCGACAATGATGCCCTTGGCCAAAAAGGGCGTATGCGTTTTTTCCTGAATATATTCAGGAAAAAAACGCATACGCCCTTTTTGGCCAACCAAGCAACCTGGAAAGGCAAATCAGCGCTACAAAGAAGTCTCGCTTCCCATCGGTCAAAAGGGCCATGCTGAATAAAGTGTCAAAACCAGAAATGCCGGACAGGCCATGGAGAAACGGGAGCCTTGGTACGCTGATGGGCGGGATGTAAATTGCCAAGAGCCACTCTGGAGAGGTGTACGATGTGTCCTGAGACATCTAAAAAACTCAGCTTAGAGAGCATAGGGCACTTCCACTCATGGGCGTATAAATTGGGAAAACTAAAAATCAGCAAGACACAGGCACCCCAAAGTTTAGGGCTGCTCTGTTGGCAAGAACCTCCACTTCGTTACACCTTAAATATCCCAGGAAAGAGAAAAATGGATACAGAAGTTGTGGTCCTTATGTACAATGGAATATCACTCAGCCATGAAATCTACGTCATAAGGCTCGTAGCAGCATGATGAGTGGATTTAGGTACGACGATTCTACGTGAAATAAGTCACACAGAAAAAAAAAAAAACTTATCATAAGATATCACTTATAGAGGGAAAGTAAAAACCGCTACACTTGAACTGAATTACAAAACAGAAGAGAGTCACACGTTTAGAAAACACACTATGGCTGCTTAACGGGAAAGGTGAGGTGGGGTGATGCATAAAACCAGGGTTTCAAATTAGCTCAGATACCGTTCCATAAACCCAACACGTAATAGACAAGACCTACTCCTTGCTCAGTGAACGGGACTCAACACCCCCTATTCACCGCCCAAGAATATATCTGACTAGTAAGAATCTTAAAACCTATGTATTGAAATCTCTCTGTAAGTGAGTCAAGTGGGTGTAAAGCGGCATAAACACAGCATTGAAAAGCAGCTAAACCCCATTATAAAAATCAATTACTTTTAAAAACCCGTGAAACAAAGACAGTGAAAGAGAGAGAAATTCTTACAAAATTCGTTCAGAGGCTGTGATGCCACCTGGGTTGACCATATCTAGACCCACAGCTGATTGAGACATAAGGGTGGACACTCTTGGGGCTGAGAGGTTTGGTGAGGTTGGGTGAGCAAACGCAGACCCTTGAAAGTAATACTGTGTGGTACCCATCCCATGGGTCCCAAATCTCCAGGTTCAAGGGCATCTTCCTACATCGAAAACATGCATGAGAAACCCAGAAAATGGTACACCGTGTGATCAGGAAAGGTTTCTAAAACGCACCTCATTTCTCATCTCCTTCTGCTCGGGTTCGCCATTCCAGCCGCTTTCCTAGCAATCTCCCTCCTTGGAGAATCAGCACCTTTAACCTCCTGTTCCGTACAGGTTGCAATTTGTCCTGAGGAGGAACGGGAAGAGGGGGAACCAATGAGAGACTAGCTCTAGGTCTTGGGACAGGCACAGGTCACTCTATTTTCCCATCACGAAGAAGAATTAACCACAGGCTCAGCCTGCCACCCGGAAGCAGAATAGGGCCTGAAGCAATCCTGCGCTTTTGCGGCCAGCTCCCAAGAAAGCGAGTTGAAAAATGGAGCTCAGGGGCACTGCAATTCACAAACCTGCAGAGTTATAAATGATAACTCTCGTCCACAAATATATTGAGGGAAGGCAATGAAGAGGATTTGAAAGCAAGGCAGAATTGCAGGAAACAGATTTCAGGAGGGAGATTCGAATCGCCTTTAAAGCACAGGAAAAGCGGCAAAACCTCGACAATGATGCCCTTGGCCAAAAAGGGCGTATGCGTTTTTTCCTGAATATATTCAGGAAAAAACGCATACGCCCTTTTTGGCCAACCAAGCAACCTGGAAAGGCAAATCAGCGCTACAAAGAAGTCTCGCTTCCCATCGGTCAAAAGGGTCATGCTGAATAAAGTGTCAAAACCAGAAATGCAGGACAGGCCATGGAGAAACGGGAGCCTTGCTACGCTGATGGGCGGGATGTAAATTGCCAACAGCCACTCTGGAGAGGTGTACGATGTGTCCTGAGACATCTAAAAAACTCAGCTTAGAGAGCATAGGGCACTTCCACTCATGGGCGTATAAATTGGGAAAATTAAAATCAGCAAGACACAGGCACCCCAAAGTTTAGGGCTGCTCTGTTGGCAAGAACCTCCACTTCGTTACACCTTAAATATCCCAGGAAAGAGAAAAATGGATACAGAAGTTGTGGTCCTTATGTACAATGGAATATCACTCAGCCATGAAATCTACGTCATAAGGCTCGTAGCAGCATGATGAGTGGATTTAGGTACGACGATTCTACGTGAAATAAGTCACACAGAAAAAAAAAAAAACTTATCATAAGATATCACTTATAGAGGGAAAGTAAAAACCGCTACACTTGAACTGAATTACAAAACAGAAGAGAGTCACACGTTTAGAAAACACACTATGGCTGCTTAACGGGAAAGGTGAGGTGGGGTGATGCATAAAACCAGGGTTTCAAATTAGCTCAGATACCGTTCCATAAACCCAACATGTAATAGACAAGACCTACTCCTTGCTCAGTGAACGGGACTCAACACCCCCTATTCACCGCCCAAGAATATATCTGACTAGTAAGAATCTTAAAACCTATGTATTGAAATCTCTCTGTAAGTGAGTCAAGTGGGTGTAAAGCGGCATAAACACAGCATTGAAAAGCAGCTAAACCCCATTATAAAAATCAATTACTTTTAAAAACCCGTGAAACAAAGACAGTGAAAGAGAGAGAAATTCTTACAAAATTCGTTCAGAGGTTGTGATGCCACCTGGGTTGACCATATCTAGACCCACAGCTGATTGAGACATAAGGGTGGACACTCTTGGGGCTGAGAGGTTTGGTGAGGTTGGGTGAGCAAACGCAGAACCTTGAAAGTAATACTGTGTGGTACCCATCCCATGGGTCCCAAATCTCCAGGTTCAAGGGCATCTTCCTACATCGAAAACATGCATGAGAAACCCAGAAAATGGTACACCGTGTGATCAGGAAAGGTTTCTAAAACGCACCTCATTTCTCATCTCCTTGTGCTCGGGTTCGCCATTCCAGCCGCTTTCCTAGCAATCTCCCTCCTTGGAGAATCAGCACCTTTAACCTCCTGTTCCGTACAGGTTGCAATTTGTCCTGAGGAGGAACGGGAAGAGGGGGAACCAATGAGAGACTAGCTCTAGGTCTTGGGACAGGCACAGGTCACTCTATTTTCCCATCACGAAGAAGAATTAACCACAGGCTCAGCCTGCCACCCGGAAGCAGAATAGGGCCTGAAGCAATCCTGCGCTTTTGCGGCCAGCTCCCAAGAAAGCGAGTTGAAAAATGGAGCTCAGAGGCACTGCAATTCACAAACCTGCAGAGGTATAAATGATAACTCTCGTCCACAATATATTGAGGGAAGGCAACGAAGAGGATTTGAAAGCAAGGCAGAATTGCAGGAAACAGATTTCAGGAGGGAGATTCGAATCGCCTTTAAAGCACAGGAAAAGCGGCAAAACCTCGACAATGATGCCCTTGGCCAAAAAGGGCGTATGCGTTTTTTCCTGAATATATTCAGGAAAAAACGCATACGCCCTTTTTGGCCAACCAAGCAACCTGGAAAGGCAAATCAGCGCTACAAAGAAGTCTCGCTTCCCATCGGTCAAAAGGGCCATGCTGAATAAAGTGTCAAAACCAGAAATGCAGGACAGGCAATGGAGAAACGGGAGCCTTGCTACGCTGATGGGCGGGATGTAAATTGCCAACAGCCACTCTGGAGATGTGTTCGGTGTGTCTTGAAACATCTAAAAAACTCAGCTTAGAGAGCATAGGGCACTTCCACTCATGGGCGTATCAATTGGGAAAACTAAAAATCAGCAAGACACAGGCACCCCAAAGTTTAGGGCTGCTCTGTAGACAAGAACCTCCACTTCGTTACACCTTAAATATCCCAGGAAAGAGAAAAATGGATAAAGAAGTTGTGGTCCTTATGTACAATGAAATATCACTCAGCCATGAAATCTACGTCATAAGGCTCGTAGCAGCATGATGAGTGGATATAGGTACGACGATTCTACGTGAAATAAGTCACACAGAAAAAGACACTTATCATAAGATATCACTTATAGAGGGAATGTAAAAACCGCTACACTTGAACTGAATTACAAAACAGAAGAGAGTCACACGTTTAGAAAACACACTATGGCTGCTTAACGGGAAAGGTGAGGTGGGGTGATGCATAAAACCAGGGTTACAAATTAGCTCAGATACCGTTCCATAAACCCAATATGTAATAGACAAGACCTACTCCTTGCTCAGTGAACGGGACCCAACACCCCCTATTCACCGCCCAAGAATATATCTGACTAGTAAGAATCTTAAAACCTATGTATTGAAATCTCTCTGTAAGTGAGTCAAGTGGGTGTAAAGCGTCATAAACACAGCACTGAAAAGCAGCTAAACCCCATTATAAAAATCAATTACTTTTAAAAACCCGTGAAACAAAGACAGTGAAAGAGAGAGAAATTCTTACAAAATTCGTTCAGAGGCTGTGATGCCACATGGGTTGACCATATCTAGACCCACAGCTGATTGAGACATAGGGGTGGACACTCTTGGGGCTGAGAGGTTTGGTGAGGTTGGGTGAGCAAATGCAGACCCTTTAAAGTAATACTGCGTGGTACCCATCCCATGGGTCCCAAATCTCCAGGTTCAAGGGCATCTTCCTACATCGAAAACATGCATGAGAAACCCAGAAAATGGTACAACGTGTGATCGGGAAAGGTTTCTAAAACGCACCTCATTTCTCATCTCCTTGTGCTCGGGTTCGCCATTCCAGCCGCTTTCCTAGCAATCTCCCTCCTTGGAGAATCAGCACCTTTAACCTCCTGTTCCGTACAGGTTGCAATTGGTCCTGAGGATGAACGGGAAGACGGGGAACCAATGAGAGACTAGCTCTAGGTGTTGGGACAAGAACAGGTCACGCTATTTTCCCATCAGAAAGAAGAATTAACCAAAGGCTCAGCCTACCGCCCGGAAGCAGAATAGGGCCTGAAGCAATCCTGCGCTTTTGCGGCCAGCTCCCAAGAAAGCGAGTTGAGAAATGGAGCTCAGGGGCACTGCAATTCACAAACCTGCAGAGTTATAAATGATAACTCTCGTCCACAAATATATTGAGGGAAGGCAACGAAGAGGATTTGAAAGCAAGGCAGAATTGCAGGAAACAGATTTCAGGAGGGAGATTCGAATCACCTTTAAAGCACAAAAAAAAAAGGCAAAACCTCGACAATGATGCCCTTGGACAAAAAGGTTGTATGCGTTTTTTCCTGAATATATTCAGGAAAAAACGCATACGCCCTTTTTGGCCAACCAAGCAACCTGGAAAGGCAAATCAGCGCTACAAAGAAGTCTCGCTTCCCATCGGTCAAAAGGGCCATGCTGAATAAAGTGTCAAAACCAGAAATGCAGGACAGGCCATGGAGAAACGGGAGCCTTGTTACGCTGATGGGCGGGATGTAAATTGCCAACAGCCACTCTGGAGAGGTGTACGATGTGTCCTGAGACATCTAAAAAACTCAGCTTAGAGAGCATAGGGCACTTCCACTCATGGGCGTATAAATTGGGAAAACTAAAAATCAGCAAGACACAGGCACCCCAAAGTTTAGGGCTGCTCTGTTGGCAAGAACCTCCACTTCGTTACACCTTAAATATCCCAGGATAGAGAAAAATGGATACAGAAGTTGTGGTCCTTATGTACAATGGAATATCACTCAGCCATGAAATCTACGTCATAAGGCTCGTAGCAGCATGATGAGTGGATTTAGGTACGACGATTCTACGTGAAATAAGTCACACAGAAAAAAAAAATACTTATCATAAGATATCACTTATAGAGGGAATGTAAAAACCGCTACACTTGAACTGAATTACAAAACAGAAGAGAGTCACACGTTTAGAAAACACACTATGGCTGCTTAACGGGAAAGGTGAGGTGGGGTGATGCATAAAACCAGGGTTTCAAATTAGCTCAGATACCGTTCCATAAACCCAACATGTAATAGACAAGACCTACTCCTTGCTCAGTGAACGGGACTCAACACCCCCTATTCACCGCCCAAGAATATATCTGACTAGTAAGAATCTTAAAACCTATGTATTGAAATCTCTCTGTAAGTGAGTCAAGTGGGTGTAAAGCGGCATAAACACAGCATTGAAAAGCAGCTAAACCCCATTATAAAAATCAATTACTTTTAAAAACCCGTGAAACAAAGACAGTGAAAGAGAGAGAAATTCTTACAAAATTCGTTCAGAGGTTGTGATGCCACCTGGGTTGACCATATCTAGACCCACAGCTGATTGAGACATAAGGGTGGACACTCTTGGGGCTGAGAGGTTTGGTGAGGTTGGGTGAGCAAACGCAGAACCTTGAAAGTAATACTGTGTGGTACCCATCCCATGGGTCCCAAATCTCCAGGTTCAAGGGCATCTTCCTACATCGAAAACATGCATGAGAAACCCAGAAAATGGTACACCGTGTGATCAGGAAAGGTTTCTAAAACGCACCTCATTTCTCATCTCCTTGTGCTCGGGTTCGCCATTCCAGCCGCTTTCCTAGCAATCTCCCTCCTTGGAGAATCAGCACCTTTAACCTCCTGTTCCGTACAGGTTGCAATTTGTCCTGAGGAGGAACGGGAAGAGGGGGAACCAATGAGAGACTAGCTCTAGGTCTTGGGACAGGCACAGGTCACTCTATTTTCCCATCACGAAGAAGAATTAACCACAGGCTCAGCCTGCCACCCGGAAGCAGAATAGGGCCTGAAGCAATCCTGCGCTTTTGCGGCCAGCTCCCAAGAAAGCGAGTTGAAAAATGGAGCTCAGAGGCACTGCAATTCACAAACCTGCAGAGGTATAAATGATAACTCTCGTCCACAATATATTGAGGGAAGGCAACGAAGAGGATTTGAAAGCAAGGCAGAATTGCAGGAAACAGATTTCAGGAGGGAGATTCGAATCGCCTTTAAAGCACAGGAAAAGCGGCAAAACCTCGACAATGATGCCCTTGGCCAAAAAGGGCGTATGCGTTTTTTCCTGAATATATTCAGGAAAAAACGCATACGCCCTTTTTGGCCAACCAAGCAACCTGGAAAGGCAAATCAGCGCTACAAAGAAGTCTCGCTTCCCATCGGTCAAAAGGGCCATGCTGAATAAAGTGTCAAAACCAGAAATGCAGGACAGGCAATGGAGAAACGGGAGCCTTGCTACGCTGATGGGCGGGATGTAAATTGCCAACAGCCACTCTGGAGATGTGTTCGGTGTGTCTTGAAACATCTAAAAAACTCAGCTTAGAGAGCATAGGGCACTTCCACTCATGGGCGTATCAATTGGGAAAACTAAAAATCAGCAAGACACAGGCACCCCAAAGTTTAGGGCTGCTCTGTAGACAAGAACCTCCACTTCGTTACACCTTAAATATCCCAGGAAAGAGAAAAATGGATAAAGAAGTTGTGGTCCTTATGTACAATGAAATATCACTCAGCCATGAAATCTACGTCATAAGGCTCGTAGCAGCATGATGAGTGGATATAGGTACGACGATTCTACGTGAAATAAGTCACACAGAAAAAGACACTTATCATAAGATATCACTTATAGAGGGAATGTAAAAACCGCTACACTTGAACTGAATTACAAAACAGAAGAGAGTCACACGTTTAGAAAACACACTATGGCTGCTTAACGGGAAAGGTGAGGTGGGGTGATGCATAAAACCAGGGTTACAAATTAGCTCAGATACCGTTCCATAAACCCAATATGTAATAGACAAGACCTACTCCTTGCTCAGTGAACGGGACCCAACACCCCCTATTCACCGCCCAAGAATATATCTGACTAGTAAGAATCTTAAAACCTATGTATTGAAATCTCTCTGTAAGTGAGTCAAGTGGGTGTAAAGCGTCATAAACACAGCACTGAAAAGCAGCTAAACCCCATTATAAAAATCAATTACTTTTAAAAACCCGTGAAACAAAGACAGTGAAAGAGAGAGAAATTCTTACAAAATTCGTTCAGAGGCTGTGATGCCACATGGGTTGACCATATCTAGACCCACAGCTGATTGAGACATAGGGGTGGACACTCTTGGGGCTGAGAGGTTTGGTGAGGTTGGGTGAGCAAATGCAGACCCTTTAAAGTAATACTGCGTGGTACCCATCCCATGGGTCCCAAATCTCCAGGTTCAAGGGCATCTTCCTACATCGAAAACATGCATGAGAAACCCAGAAAATGGTACAACGTGTGATCGGGAAAGGTTTCTAAAACGCACCTCATTTCTCATCTCCTTGTGCTCGGGTTCGCCATTCCAGCCGCTTTCCTAGCAATCTCCCTCCTTGGAGAATCAGCACCTTTAACCTCCTGTTCCGTACAGGTTGCAATTGGTCCTGAGGATGAACGGGAAGACGGGGAACCAATGAGAGACTAGCTCTAGGTGTTGGGACAAGAACAGGTCACGCTATTTTCCCATCAGAAAGAAGAATTAACCAAAGGCTCAGCCTACCGCCCGGAAGCAGAATAGGGCCTGAAGCAATCCTGCGCTTTTGCGGCCAGCTCCCAAGAAAGCGAGTTGAGAAATGGAGCTCAGGGGCACTGCAATTCACAAACCTGCAGAGTTATAAATGATAACTCTCGTCCACAAATATATTGAGGGAAGGCAACGAAGAGGATTTGAAAGCAAGGCAGAATTGCAGGAAACAGATTTCAGGAGGGAGATTCGAATCACCTTTAAAGCACAAAAAAAAAAGGCAAAACCTCGACAATGATGCCCTTGGACAAAAAGGTTGTATGCGTTTTTTCCTGAATATATTCAGGAAAAAACGCATACGCCCTTTTTGGCCAACCAAGCAACCTGGAAAGGCAAATCAGCGCTACAAAGAAGTCTCGCTTCCCATCGGTCAAAAGGGCCATGCTGAATAAAGTGTCAAAACCAGAAATGCAGGACAGGCCATGGAGAAACGGGAGCCTTGTTACGCTGATGGGCGGGATGTAAATTGCCAACAGCCACTCTGGAGAGGTGTACGATGTGTCCTGAGACATCTAAAAAACTCAGCTTAGAGAGCATAGGGCACTTCCACTCATGGGCGTATAAATTGGGAAAACTAAAAATCAGCAAGACACAGGCACCCCAAAGTTTAGGGCTGCTCTGTTGGCAAGAACCTCCACTTCGTTACACCTTAAATATCCCAGGATAGAGAAAAATGGATACAGAAGTTGTGGTCCTTATGTACAATGGAATATCACTCAGCCATGAAATCTACGTCATAAGGCTCGTAGCAGCATGATGAGTGGATTTAGGTACGACGATTCTACGTGAAATAAGTCACACAGAAAAAAAAAATACTTATCATAAGATATCACTTATAGAGGGAATGTAAAAACCGCTACACTTGAACTGAATTACAAAACAGAAGAGAGTCACACGTTTAGAAAACACACTATGGCTGCTTAACGGGAAAGGTGAGGTGGGGTGATGCATAAAACCAGGGTTTCAAATTAGCTCAGATACCGTTCCATAAACCCAACATGTAATAGACAAGACCTACTCCTTGCTCAGTGAACGGGACTCAACACCCCCTATTCACCGCCCAAGAATATATCTGACTAGTAAGAATCTTAAAACCTATGTATTGAAATCTCTCTGTAAGTGAGTCAAGTGGGTGTAAAGCGGCATAAACACAGCATTGAAAAGCAGCTAAACCCCATTATAAAAATCAATTACTTTTAAAAACCCGTGAAACAAAGACAGTGAAAGAGAGAGAAATTCTTACAAAATTCGTTCAGAGGCTGTGATGCCACCTGGGTTGACCATATCTAGACCCACAGCTGATTGAGACATAAGGGTGGACACTCTTGGGGCTGAGAGGTTTGCTGAGGTTGGGTGAGCAAACGCAGACCCTTGAAAGTAATACTGCGTGGTACCCATCCCATGGGTCCCAAATCTCCAGGTTCAAGGGCATCTTCCTACATCGAAAACATGCATGAGAAACCCAGAAAATGGTACACCGTGTGATCAGGAAAGGTTTCGAAAACGCACCTCATTTCTCATCTCCTTGTGCTCGGGTTCGCCATTCCAGCCGCTTTCCTAGCAATCTCCCTCCTTGGAGAATCAGCACCTTTAACCTCCTGTTCCGTACAGGTTGCAATTTGTCCTGAGGAGTAACGGGAAGAGGGGGAACCAATGAGAGACTAGCTCTAGGTCTTGGGACAGGCACAGGTCACTCTATTTTCCCATCACGAAGAAGAATTAACCTCAGGCTCAGCCTGCCACCCGGAAGCAGAATAGGGCCTGAAGCAATCCTGCGCTTTTGCGGCCAGCTCCCAAGAAAGCGAGTTGAAAAATGGAGCTCAGGGGCACTGCAATTCACAAAACTGCAGAGTTATAAATGATAACTCTCGTCCACAAATATATTGAGGGAAGGCAACGAAGAGGATTTGAAAGCAAGGCAGAATTGCAGGAAACAGATTTCAGGAGGGAGATTCGAATCGCCTTTAAAGCACAGGAAAAGCGGCAAAACCTCGACAATGATGCCCTTGGCCAAAAAGGGCGTATGCGTTTTTTCCTGAATATATTCAGGAAAAAACGCATACGCCCTTTTTCACCAACCAAGCAACCTGGAAAGGCAAATCAGCGCTACAAAGAAGTCTCGCTTCCCATCGGTCAAAAGGGCCATGCTGAATAAAGTGTCAAAACCAGAAATGCAGGACAGGCCATGGAGAAACGGGAGCCTTGCTACGCTGATGGGCGGGATGTAAATTGCCAACAGCCACTCTGGAGAGGTGTACGATGTGTCCTGAGACATCTAAAAAACTCAGCTTAGAGAGCATAGGGCACTTCCACTCATGGGCGTATAAATTGGGAAAACTAAAAATCAGCAAGACACAGGCACCCCAAAGTTTAGGGCTGCTCTGTTGGCAAGAACCTCCACTTCGTTACACCTTAAATATCCCAGGAAAGAGAAAAATGGATACAGAAGTTGTGGTCCTTATGTACAATGGAATATCACTCAGCCATGAAATCTACGTCATAAGGCTCGTAGCAGCATGATGAGTGGATTTAGGTACGACGATTCTACGTGAAATAAGTCACACAGAAAAAAAAAAAACTTATCATAAGATATCACTTATAGAGGGAAAGTAAAAACCGCTACACTTGAACTGAATTACAAAACAGAAGAGAGTCACACGTTTAGAAAACACACTATGGCTGCTTAACGGGAAAGGTGAGGTGGGGTGATGCATAAAACCAGGGTTTCAAATTAGCTCAGATACCGTTCCATAAACCCAACACGTAATAGACAAGACCTACTCCTTGCTCAGTGAACGGGACTCAACACCCCCTATTCACCGCCCAAGAATATATCTGACTAGTAAGAATCTTAAAACCTATGTATTGAAATCTCTCTGTAAGTGAGTCAAGTGGGTGTAAAGCGGCATAAACACAGCATTGAAAAGCAGCTAAACCCCATTATAAAAATCAATTACTTTTAAAAACCCGTGAAACAAAGACAGTGAAAGAGAGAGAAATTCTTACAAAATTCGTTCAGAGGCTGTGATGCCACCTGGGTTGACCATATCTAGACCCACAGCTGATTGAGACATAAGGGTGGACACTCTTGGGGCTGAGAGGTTTGGTGAGGTTGGGTGAGCAAACGCAGACCCTTGAAAGTAATACTGTGTGGTACCCATCCCATGGGTCCCAAATCTCCAGGTTCAAGGGCATCTTCCTACATCGAAAACATGCATGAGAAACCCAGAAAATGGTACACCGTGTGATCAGGAATGGTTTCTAAAACGCACCTCATTTCTCATCTCCTTCTGCTCGGGTTCGCCATTCCAGCCGCTTTCCTAGCAATCTCCCTCCTTGGAGAATCAGCACCTTTAACCTCCTGTTCCGTACAGGTTGCAATTTGTCCTGAGGAGGAACGGGAAGAGGGGGAACCAATGAGAGACTAGCTCTAGGTCTTGGGACAGGCACAGGTCACTCTATTTTCCCATCACGAAGAAGAATTAACCACAGGCTCAGCCTGCCACCCGGAAGCAGAATAGGGCCTGAAGCAATCCTGCGCTTTTGCGGCCAGCTCCCAAGAAAGCGAGTTGAAAAATGGAGCTCAGGGGCACTGCAATTCACAAACCTGCAGAGTTATAAATGATAACTCTCGTCCACAAATATATTGAGGGAAGGCAACGAAGAGGATTTGAAAGCAAGGCAGAATTGCAGGAAACAGATTTCAGGAGGGAGATTCGAATCGCCTTTAAAGCACAGGAAAAGCGGCAAAACCTCGACAATGATGCCCTTGGCCAAAAAGGGCGTATGCGTTTTTTCCTGAATATATTCAGGAAAAAACGCATACGCCCTTTTTGGCCAACCAAGCAACCTGGAAAGGCAAATCAGCGCTACAAAGAAGTCTCGCTTCCCATCGGTCAAAAGGGTCATGCTGAATAAAGTGTCAAAACCAGAAATGCAGGACAGGCCATGGAGAAACGGGAGCCTTGCTACGCTGATGGGCGGGATGTAAATTGCCAACAGCCACTCTGGAGAGGTGTACGATGTGTCCTGAGACATCTAAAAAACTCAGCTTAGAGAGCATAGGGCACTTCCACTCATGGGCGTATAAATTGGGAAAACTAAAAATCAGCAAGACACAGGCACCCCAAAGTTTAGGGCTGCTCTGTTGGCAAGAACCCCCACTTCGTTACACCTTAAATATCCCAGGAAAGAGAAAAATGGATACAGAAGTTGTGGTCCTTATGTACAATGGAATATCACTCAGCCATGAAATCTACGTCATTAGGCTCGTAGCAGCATGATGAGTGGATTTAGGTACGACGATTCTACGAGAAATAAGTCACACAGAAAAAAAAAAACTTATCATAAGATATCACTTATACAGGGAAAGTAAAAACCGCTACACTTGAACTGAATTACAAAACAGAAGAGAGTCACACGTTTAGAAAACACACTATGGCTGCTTAACGGGAAAGGTGAGGTGGGGTGATGCATAAAACCAGGGTTACAAATTAGCTCAGATACCGTTCCATAAACCCAATATGTAATAGACAAGACCTACTCCTTGCTCAGTGAACGGGACCCAACACCGCCTATTCACCGCCCAAAAATATATCTGACTAGTAAGAATCTTAAAACCTATGTATTGAAATCTCTCTGTAAGTGAGTCAAGTGGGTGTAAAGCGTCATAAACACAGCACTGAAAAGCAGCTAAACCGCATTATAAAAATCAATTACTTTTAAAAACCCGTGAAACAAAGACAGTGAAAGAGAGAGAAATTCTTACAAAATTCGTTCAGAGGCTGTGATGCCACATGGGTTGACCATATCTAGACCCACAGCTGATTGAGACATAGGGGTGGACACTCTTGGGGCTGAGAGGTTTGGTGAGGTTGGGTGAGCAAATGCAGACCCTTTAAAGTAATACTGCGTGGTACCCATCCCATGGGTCCCAAATCTCCAGGTTCAAGGGCATCTTCCTACATCGAAAACATGCATGAGAAACCCATAAGATGGTACACCGTGTGATCGGGAAAGGTTTCTAAAACGCACCTCATTTCTCATCTCCTTGTGCTCGGGTTCGCCATTCCAGCCGCTTTCCTAGCAATCTCCCTCCTTGGAGAATCAGCACCTTTAAACTCCTGTTCCGTACAGGTTGCAATTTGTCCTGAGGAGGAACGGGAAGAGGGGGAACCAATGAGAGACTAGCTCTAGGTCTTGGGACAGGCACAGGTCACTCTATTTTCCCATCAGGAAGAAGAATTAACCACAGGCTCAGCCTGCCGCCCGGAAGCAGAATAGGGCCTGAAGCAATCCTGCGCTTTTGCGGCCAGCTCCCAAGAAATCGAGTTGAAAAATGGAGCTCAGGGGCACTGCAATTCACAAACCTGCAGAGTTATAAATGATAACTCTCGTCCACAAATATATTGAGGGAAGGCAACGAAGAGGATTTGAAAGCAAGGCATAATTGCAGGAAACAGATTTCAGGAGGGAGATTCGAATCGCCTTTAAAGCACAGGAAAAGCGGCAAAACCTCGACAATGATGCCCTTGGCCAAAAAGGGCGTATGCGTTTTTTCCTGAATATATTCAGGAAAAAACGCATACGCCCTTTTTGGCCAACCAAGCAACCTGGAAAGGCAAATCAGCGCTACAAAGTAGTCTCGCTTCCCATCGGTCAAAAGGGCCATGCTGAATAAAGTGTCAAAACCAGAAATGCAGGACAGGCCATGGAGAAACGGGAGCCTTGCTACGCTGATGGGCGGGATGTAAATTGCCAACAGCCACTCTGCAGAGGTGTACGGTGTGTCCTGAGACATCTAAAAAACTCAGCTTAGAGAGCATAGGGCACTTCCACTCATGGGCGTATAAACTGGGAAAACTAAAAATCAGCAAGAAACAGGCACCCCAAAGTTTAGGGCTGCTCTGTTGGCAAGAATCTCCACTTCGTTACACCTTAAATATCCCAGGAAAGAGAAAAATGGATACAGAAGTTGTGGTCCTTATGTACAATGGAATATCACTCAGCCATGAAATCTACGTCATAAGGCTCGTAGCAGCATGATGAGTGGATTTAGGTATGACAATTCTAGGTGAAATAAGTCACACAGAAAAAAAAAAAACTTATCATAAGATATCACTTATAGAGGGAAAGTAAAAACCACTACACTTGAACTAAATTACAAAACAGAAGAGAGTCACACGTTTAGAAAACACACTATGGCTGCTTAACGGGAAAGGTGAGGTGGGGTGATGCATAAAACCAGGGTTACAAATTAGCTCAGATAGCGTTCCATAAACCCAATATGTAATAGACAAGACCTACTCCTTACTCAGTGAACGGGACCCAACACCCCCTATTCACCGACCAAGAATATATCTGACAAATAACAATCTTAAAACCTATGTATTGAAATCTCTCTGTAAGTGAGTCAAGTGCGTGTAAAGCATCATAAACACAGCACTGAAAAGCAGCTAAACCCCATTATAAAAATCAATTACTTTTAAAAACCCGTGAAACAAAGACAGTGAAAGAGAGAGAAATTCTTACAAAATTCGTTCAGCGGCTGTGATGCCACCTGGGTTGACCATATCTAGACCCACAGCTGATTGAGACATAAGGGTGGACACTCTTGGGGCTGAGAGGTTTGCTGAGGTTGGGTGAGCAAATGCAGACCCTTTAAAGTAATACTGCGTGGTACCCATCCCATGGGTCCCAAATCTCCAGGTTCAAGGGCATCTTCCTACATCGAAAACATGCATGAGAAACCCAAAAGATGGTACACCGTGTGATCGGGAAAGGTTTCTAAAACGCACCTCATTTCTCATCTCCTTGTGCTCGGGTTCGCCATTCCAGCCACTTTCCTAGCAATCTCCCTCCTTGGAGAATCAGCACCTTTAACCTCCTGTTTCGTACAGGTTGCAATTTGTCCTGAGGATGAACGGGAAGAGGGGGAACCAATGAGAGACTAGCTCTAGGTCTTGGGACAGGCACAGGTCACTCTATTTTCCCATCAGGAAGAAGAATTAACCACAGGCTCAGCCTGCCGCCCGGAAGCAGAATAGGGCCTGAAGCAATCCTGCGCTTTTGCGGCCAGCTCCCAAGAAAGCGAGTTGAAAAATGGAGCTCAGGGGCACTGCGATTCACAAACCTGCAGAGTTATAAATGGTAACTCTCGTCCACAAATATATTGAGGGAAGGCAACGAAGAGGATTTGAAACCAAGGCAGAATTGCAGGAAACAGATTTCAGGAGGGAGATTCGAATCGCCTTTAAAGCACAGGAAAAGCAGCAAAACGTCGACAATGATGCCCTTGGCCAAAAAGGGCGTATGCGTTTTTTCCTGAATATATTCAGGAAAAAACGCATACGCCCTTTTTGGCCAACCAAGCAACCTGGAAAGGCAAATCAGCGCCACAAAGAAGTCTCGCTTCCCATCGGTCAAAAGGGCCATGCTGAATAAAGTGTCAAAACCAGAAATGCCGGACAGGCCATGGAGAAACGGGAGCCTTGCTATGCTGATGGGCGAGATGTAAATTGCCAACAGCCACTCTGGAGAGGTGTACGGTGTGTCTTGAATCATCTAAAAAACTCAGCTTAGGGAGCATAGGGCACTTCCACTCATGGGCGTATAAATTGGGAAAACTAAAAATCAGCAAGACACAGGCACCCCAAAGTTTAGGGCTGCTCTGTTGACAAGAAGATCCACTTCGTTACACCTTAAATATCCCAGGAAAGAGAAAAATGGATAAAGAAGTTGTGGTCCTTATGTACAATGGAATATAACTGAGCCATGACATCTACGTCATAAGGCTCGTAGCAGCATGATGAGTGGATTTAGGTACGACGATTCTACGTGAAATAATTCACACAGAAAAAAAAAAACTTATCATAAGATATCACTTATAGAGGGAATGTAAAAACCGCTACACTTGAACTGAATTACAAAACAGAAGAGAGTCACACGTTTAGGAAACACACTATGGCTCCTTAACGGGAAAGGTGAGGTGGGGTGATGCATAAAACAAGGGTTACAAATTACCTCAGATACCGTTCCATAAACCCAATATGTAATAGACAAGACCTACTCCTTGCTCAGTGTACGGGACCCAACACCCCCTATTCACCGCCCAAGAATATATCTGACTAGTAAGAATCTTAAAACCTATGTATTGAAATCTCTCTGTAAGTGAGTCAAGTGGGTGTAAAGCGGCATAAACACAGCACTGAAAAGCAGCTAAACCCCATTATAAAAATCAATTACTTTTAAACACCCGTGAAACAAAGACAGTGAAAGAGAGAGAAATTCTTACAAAATTCGTTAAGAGGCTGTGATGCCACCAGGATTGACCATATCTAGACCCACAGCTGATTGAGACATAGGGTTGGACACTCTTGGGGCTGAGAGGTTTGGTGAGGTTGGGTGAGCAAATGCAGACCCTTTAAAGTAATACTGCGTGGTACCCATCCCATGGGTCCCAAATCTCCAGGTTCAAGGGCATCTTCCTACATCGAAAACATGCATGAGAAACCCAGAAGATGGTACACCGTGTGATCGGGAAAGGTTTCTAAAACGCACCTCATTTCTCATCTCCTTGTGCTCGGGTTCGGCATTCCAGCCGCTTTCCTAGCAATCTCCCTCCTTGGAGAATCAGCACCTTTAACCTCCTGTTCCGTACAGGTTGCAATTTGTCCTGAGGAGGAACGGGAAGAGGGGGAACCAATGAGAGACTAGCTCTAGGTCTTGGGACAGGCACAGGTCACTGTATTTTCCCATCACGAAGAAGAATTAACCACAGGCTCAGCCTGCCACCCGGAAGCAGAATAGGGCCTGAAGCAATCCTGCGCTTTTGCGGCCAGCTCCCAAGAAAGCGAGTTGAAAAATGGAGCTCAGGGGCACTGCAATTCACAAACCTGCAGAGGTATAAATGATAACTCTCGTCCACAAATATATTGAGGGAAGGCAACGAAGAGGATTTGAAAGCAAGGCAGAATTGCAGGAAACAGATTTCAGGAGGGAGATTCGAATCGCCTTTAAAGCACAGGAAAAGCGGCAAAACCTCGACAATGATGCCCTTGGCCAAAAAGGGCGTATGCGTTTTTTCCTGAATATATTCAGGAAAAAACGCATACGCCCTTTTTGGCCAACCAAGCAACCTGGAAAGGCAAATCAGCGCTACAAAGAAGTCTCGCTTCCCATCGGTCAAAAGGGCCATGCTGAATAAAGTGTCAAAACCAGAAATGCAGGACAGGCAATGGAGAAACGGGAGCCTTGCTACGCTGATGGGCGGGATGTAAATTGCCAACAGCCACTCTGGAGATGTGTTCGGTGTGTCTTGAAACATCTAAAAAACTCAGCTTAGAGAGCATAGGGCACTTCCACTCATGGGCGTATCAATTGGGAAAACTAAAAATCAGCAAGACACAGGCACCCCAAAGTTTAGGGCTGCTCTGTAGACAAGAACCTCCACTTCGTTACACCTTAAATATCCCAGGAAAGAGAAAAATGGATAAAGAAGTTGTGGTCCTTATGTACAATGAAATATCACTCAGCCATGAAATCTACGTCATAAGGCTCGTAGCAGCATGATGAGTGGATATAGGTACGACGATTCTACGTGAAATAAGTCACACAGAAAAAGACACTTATCATAAGATATCACTTATAGAGGGAATGTAAAAACCGCTACACTTGAACTGAATTACAAAACAGAAGAGAGTCACACGTTTAGAAAACACACTATGGCTGCTTAACGGGAAAGGTGAGGTGGGGTGATGCATAAAACCAGGGTTACAAATTAGCTCAGATACCGTTCCATAAACCCAATATGTAATAGACAAGACCTACTCCTTGCTCAGTGAACGGGACCCAACACCCCCTATTCACCGCCCAAGAATATATCTGACTAGTAAGAATCTTAAAACCTATGTATTGAAATCTCTCTGTAAGTGAGTCAAGTGGGTGTAAAGCGTCATAAACACAGCACTGAAAAGCAGCTAAACCCCATTATAAAAATCAATTACTTTTAAAAACCCGTGAAACAAAGACAGTGAAAGAGAGAGAAATTCTTACAAAATTCGTTCAGAGGCTGTGATGCCACATGGGTTGACCATATCTAGACCCACAGCTGATTGAGACATAGGGGTGGACACTCTTGGGGCTGAGAGGTTTGGTGAGGTTGGGTGAGCAAATGCAGACCCTTTAAAGTAATACTGCGTGGTACCCATCCCATGGGTCCCAAATCTCCAGGTTCAAGGGCATCTTCCTACATCGAAAACATGCATGAGAAACCCATAAGATGGTACACCGTGTGATCGGGAAAGGTTTCTAAAACGCACCTCATTTCTCATCTCCTTGTGCTCGGGTTCGCCATTCCAGCCGCTTTCCTAGCAATCTCCCTCCTTGGAGAATCAGCACCTTTAAACTCCTGTTCCGTACAGGTTGCAATTTGTCCTGAGGAGGAACGGGAAGAGGGGGAACCAATGAGAGACTAGCTCTAGGTCTTGGGACAGGCACAGGTCACTCTATTTTCCCATCAGGAAGAAGAATTAACCACAGGCTCAGCCTGCCGCCCGGAAGCAGAATAGGGCCTGAAGCAATCCTGCGCTTTTGCGGCCAGCTCCCAAGAAATCGAGTTGAAAAATGGAGCTCAGGGGCACTGCAATTCACAAACCTGCAGAGTTATAAATGATAACTCTCGTCCACAAATATATTGAGGGAAGGCAACGAAGAGGATTTGAAAGCAAGGCATAATTGCAGGAAACAGATTTCAGGAGGGAGATTCGAATCGCCTTTAAAGCACAGGAAAAGCGGCAAAACCTCGACAATGATGCCCTTGGCCAAAAAGGGCGTATGCGTTTTTTCCTGAATATATTCAGGAAAAAACGCATACGCCCTTTTTGGCCAACCAAGCAACCTGGAAAGGCAAATCAGCGCTACAAAGAAGTCTCGCTTCCCATCGGTCAAAAGGGCCATGCTGAATAAAGTGTCAAAACCAGAAATGCAGGACAGGCCATGGAGAAACGGGAGCCTTGCTACGCTGATGGGCGGGATGTAAATTGCCAACAGCCACTCTGCAGAGGTGTACGGTGTGTCCTGAGACATCTAAAAAACTCAGCTTAGAGAGCATAGGGCACTTCCACTCATGGGCGTATAAACTGGGAAAACTAAAAATCAGCAAGAAACAGGCACCCCAAAGTTTAGGGCTGCTCTGTTGGCAAGAATCTCCACTTCGTTACACCTTAAATATCCCAGGAAAGAGAAAAATGGATACAGAAGTTGTGGTCCTTATGTACAATGGAATATCACTCAGCCATGAAATCTACGTCATAAGGCTCGTAGCAGCATGATGAGTGGATTTAGGTATGACGATTCTAGGTGAAATAAGTCACACAGAAAAAAAAAAAAACTTATCATAAGATATCACTTATAGAGGGAAAGTAAAAACCACTACACTTGAACTGAATTACAAAACAGAAGAGAGTCACACGTTTAGAAAACACACTATGGCTGCTTAACGGGAAAGGTGAGGTGGGGTGATGCATAAAACCAGGGTTACAAATTAGCTCAGATAGCGTTCCATAAACCCAATATGTAATAGACAAGACCTACTCCTTACTCAGTGAACGGGACCCAACACCCCCTATTCACCGACCAAGAATATATCTGACAAATAACAATCTTAAAACCTATGTATTGAAATCTCTCTGTAAGTGAGTCAAGTGCGTTTAAAGCATCATAAACACAGCACTGAAAAGCAGCTAAACCCCATTATAAAAATCAATTACTTTTAAAAACCCGTGAAACAAAGACAGTGAAAGAGAGAGAAATTCTTACAAAATTCGTTCAGCGGCTGTGATGCCACCTGGGTTGACCATATCTAGACCCACAGCTGATTGAGACATAAGGGTGGACACTCTTGGGGCTGAGAGGTTTGCTGAGGTTGGGTGAGCAAATGCAGACCCTTTAAAGTAATACTGCGTGGTACCCATCCCATGGGTCCCAAATCTCCAGGTTCAAGGGCATCTTCCTACATCGAAAACATGCATGAGAAACCCAAAAAATGGTACACCGTGTGATCGGGAAAGGTTTCTAAAACGCACCTCATTTCTCATCTCCTTGTGCTCGGGTTCGCCATTCCAGCCACTTTCCTAGCAATCTCCCTCCTTGGAGAATCAGCACCTTTAACCTCCTGTTTCGTACAGGTTGCAATTTGTCCTGAGGATGAACGGGAAGAGGGGGAACCAATGAGAGACTAGCTCTAGGTCTTGGGACAGGCACAGGTCACTCTATTTTCCCATCAGGAAGAAGAATTAACCACAGGCTCAGCCTGCCGCCCGGAAGCAGAATAGGGCCTGAAGCAATCCTGCGCTTTTGCGGCCAGCTCCCAAGAAATCGAGTTGAAAAATGGAGCTCAGGGGCACTGCAATTCACAAACCAGCAGAGTTATAAATGATAACTCTCGTCCACAAATATATTGAGGGAAGGCAACGAAGAGGATTTGAAACCAAGGCAGAATTGCAGGAAACAGATTTCAGGAGGGAGATTCGAATCGCCTTTAAAGCACAGGAAAAGCAGCAAAACGTCGACAATGATGCCCTTGGCCAAAAAGGGCGTATGCGTTTTTTCCTGAATATATTCAGGAAAAAACGCATACGCCCTTTTTGGCCAACCAAGCAACCTGGAAAGGCAAATCAGCGCCACAAAGAAGTCTCGCTTCCCATCGGTCAAAAGGGCCATGCTGAATAAAGTGTCAAAACCAGAAATGCCGGACAGGCCATGGAGAAACGGGAGCCTTGCTACGCTGATGGGCGAGATGTAAATTGCCAACAGCCACTCTGGAGAGGTGTACGGTGTGTCTTGAAACATCTAAAAAACTCAGCTTAGAGAGCATAGGGCACTTCCACTCATGGGCGTATAAATTGGGAAAACTAAAAATCAGCAAGACACAGGCACCCCAAAGTTTAGGGCTGCTCTGTTGACAAGAATCTCCACTTCTTTACACCTTAAATATCCCAGGAAAGAGAAAAATGGATACAGAAGTTGTGGTCCTTATGTACAATGGAATATCACTCAGCCATGAAATCTACGTCATAAGGCTCGTAGCAGCATGATGAGTGGATTTAGGTACGACGATTCTACGTGAAATAATTCACACAGAAAAAAAAAAACTTATCATAAGATATCACTTATAGAGGGAATGTAAAAACCGCTACACTTGAACTGAATTACAAAACAGAAGAGAGTCACACGTTTAGAAAACACACTATGGCTGCTTAACGGGAAAGGTGAGGTGGGGTGATGCATAAAACCAGGGTTACAAATTAGCTCAGATACCGTTCCATAAACCCAATATGTAATAGACAAGACCTACTCCTTGCTCAGTGAACGGGACCCAACACCCCCTATTCACCGCCCAAGAATATATCTGACTAGTAAGAATCTTAAAACCTATGTATTGAAATCTCTCTGTAAGTGAGTCAAGTGGGTGTAAAGCGTCATAAACACAGCACTGAAAAGCAGCTAAACCCCATTATAAAAATCAATTACTTTTAAAAACCCGTGAAACAAAGACAGTGAAAGAGAGAGAAATTCTTACAAAATTCGTTCAGAGGCTGTGATGCCACATGGGTTGACCATATCTAGACCCACAGCTGATTGAGACATAGGGGTGGACACTCTTGGGGCTGAGAGGTTTGGTGAGGTTGGGTGAGCAAATGCAGACCCTTTAAAGTAATACTGCGTGGTACCCATCCCATGGGTCCCAAATCTCCAGGTTCAAGGGCATCTTCCTACATCGAAAACATGCATGAGAAACCCATAAGATGGTACACCGTGTGATCGGGAAAGGTTTCTAAAACGCACCTCATTTCTCATCTCCTTGTGCTCGGGTTCGCCATTCCAGCCGCTTTCCTAGCAATCTCCCTCCTTGGAGAATCAGCACCTTTAAACTCCTGTTCCGTACAGGTTGCAATTTGTCCTGAGGAGGAACGGGAAGAGGGGGAACCAATGAGAGACTAGCTCTAGGTCTTGGGACAGGCACAGGTCACTCTATTTTCCCATCAGGAAGTAGAATTAACCACAGGCTCAGCCTGCCGCCCGGAAGCAGAATAGGGCCTGAAGCAATCCTGCGCTTTTGCGGCCAGCTCCCAAGAAATCGAGTTGAAAAATGGAGCTCAGGGGCACTGCAATTCACAAACCTGCAGAGTTATAAATGATAACTCTCGTCCACAAATATATTGAGGGAAGGCAACGAAGAGGATTTGAAAGCAAGGCATAATTGCAGGAAACAGATTTCAGGAGGGAGATTCGAATCGCCTTTAAAGCACAGGAAAAGCGGCAAAACCTCGACAATGATGCCCTTGGCCAAAAAGGGCGTATGCGTTTTTTCCTGAATATATTCAGGAAAAAACGCATACGCCCTTTTTGGCCAACCAAGCAACCTGGAAAGGCAAATCAGCGCTACAAAGAAGTCTCGCTTCCCATCGGTCAAAAGGGCCATGCTGAATAAAGTGTCAAAACCAGAAATGCAGGACAGGCCATGGAGAAACGGGAGCCTTGCTACGCTGATGGGCGGGATGTAAATTGCCAACAGCCACTCTGCAGAGGTGTACGGTGTGTCCTGAGACATCTAAAAAACTCAGCTTAGAGAGCATAGGGCACTTCCACTCATGGGCGTATAAACTGGGAAAACTAAAAATCAGCAAGAAACAGGCACCCCAAAGTTTAGGGCTGCTCTGTTGGCAAGAATCTCCACTTCGTTACACCTTAAATATCCCAGGAAAGAGAAAAATGGATACAGAAGTTGTGGTCCTTATGTACAATGGAATATCACTCAGCCATGAAATCTACGTCATAAGGCTCGTAGCAGCATGATGAGTGGATTTAGGTATGACGATTCTAGGTGAAATAAGTCACACAGAAAAAAAAAAAAACTTATCATAAGATATCACTTATAGAGGGAAAGTAAAAACCACTACACTTGAACTGAATTACAAAACAGAAGAGAGTCACACGTTTAGAAAACACACTATGGCTGCTTAACGGGAAAGGTGAGGTGGGGTGATGCATAAAACCAGGGTTACAAATTAGCTCAGATAGCGTTCCATAAACCCAATATGTAATAGACAAGACCTACTCCTTACTCAGTGAACGGGACCCAACACCCCCTATTCACCGACCAAGAATATATCTGACAAATAACAATCTTAAAACCTATGTATTGAAATCTCTCTGTAAGTGAGTCAAGTGCGTGTAAAGCATCATAAACACAGCACTGAAAAGCAGCTAAACCCCATTATAAAAATCAATTACTTTTAAAAACCCGTGAAACAAAGACAGTGAAAGAGAGAGAAATTCTTACAAAATTCGTTCAGCGGCTGTGATGCCACCTGGGTTGACCATATCTAGACCCACAGCTGATTGAGACATAAGGGTGGACACTCTTGGGGCTGAGAGGTTTGCTGAGGTTGGGTGAGCAAATGCAGACCCTTTAAAGTAATACTGCGTGGTACCCATCCCATGGGTCCCAAATCTCCAGGTTCAAGGGCATCTTCCTACATCGAAAACATGCATGAGAAACCCAAAAAATGGTACACCGTGTGATCGGGAAAGGTTTCTAAAACGCACCTCATTTCTCATCTCCTTGTGCTCGGGTTCGCCATTCCAGCCACTTTCCTAGCAATCTCCCTCCTTGGAGAATCAGCACCTTTAACCTCCTGTTTCGTACAGGTTGCAATTTGTCCTGAGGATGAACGGGAAGAGGGGGAACCAATGAGAGACTAGCTCTAGGTCTTGGGACAGGCACAGGTCACTCTATTTTCCCATCAGGAAGAAGAATTAACCACAGGCTCAGCCTGCCGCCCGGAAGCAGAATAGGGCCTGAAGCAATCCTGCGCTTTTGCGGCCAGCTCCCAAGAAATCGAGTTGAAAAATGGAGCTCAGGGGCACTGCAATTCACAAACCAGCAGAGTTATAAATGATAACTCTCGTCCACAAATATATTGAGGGAAGGCAACGAAGAGGATTTGAAACCAAGGCAGAATTGCAGGAAACAGATTTCAGGAGGGAGATTCGAATCGCCTTTAAAGCACAGGAAAAGCAGCAAAACGTCGACAATGATGCCCTTGGCCAAAAAGGGCGTATGCGTTTTTTCCTGAATATATTCAGGAAAAAACGCATACGCCCTTTTTGGCCAACCAAGCAACCTGGAAAGGCAAATCAGCGCCACAAACAAGTCTCGCTTCCCATCGGTCAAAAGGGCCATGCTGAATAAAGTGTCAAAACCAGAAATGCCGGACAGGCCATGGAGAAACGGGAGCCTTGCTACGCTGATGGGCGAGATGTAAATTGCCAACAGCCACTCTGGAGAGGTGTACGGTGTGTCTTGAAACATCTAAAAAACTCAGCTTAGAGAGCATAGGGCACTTCCACTCATGGGCGTATAAATTGGGAAAACTAAAAATCAGCAAGACACAGGCACCCCAAAGTTTAGGGCTGCTCTGTTGACAAGAATCTCCACTTCTTTACACCTTAAATATCCCAGGAAAGAGAAAAATGGATACAGAAGTTGTGGTCCTTATGTACAATGGAATATCACTCAGCCATGAAATCTACGTCATAAGGCTCGTAGCAGCATGATGAGTGGATTTAGGTACGACGATTCTACGTGAAATAATTCACACAGAAAAAAAAAAACTGATCATAAGATATCACTTATAGAGGGAATGTAAAAACCGCTACACTTGAACTGAATTACAAAACAGAAGAGAGTCACACGTTTAGGAAACACACTATGGCTCCTTAACGGGAAAGGTGAGGTGGGGTGATGCATGAAACAAGGGTTACAAATTACCTCAGATACCGTTCCATAAACCCAATATGTAATAGACAAGACCTACTCCTTGCGCAGTGAACGGGACCCAACACCCCCTATTCACCGCCCAAGAATATATCTGAGTAGTAAGAATCTTAAAACCTATGTATTGAAATCTCTCTGTAAGTGAGTCAAGTGGGTGTAAAGCGGCATAAACACAGCACTGAAAAGCAGCTAAACCCCATTATAAAAATCAATTACTTTTAAACACCCGTGAAACAAAGACAGTGAAAGAGAGAGAAATTCTTACAAAATTCGTTAAGAGGCTGTGATGCCACCAGGATTGACCATATCTAGACCCACAGCTGATTGAGACATAGGGGTGGACACTCTTGGGGCTGAGAGGTTTGGTGAGGTTGGGTGAGCAAATGCAGACCCTTTAAAGTAATACTGCGTGGTACCCATCCCATGGGTCCCAAATCTCCAGGTTCAAGGGCATCTTCCTACATCGAAAACATGCATGAGAAACCCAGAAGATGGTACACCGAGTGATCGGGAAAGGTATCTAAAACGCACCTCATTTCTCATCTCCTTCTGCTCGGGTTCGCCATTCCAGCCGCTTTCCTAGCAATCTCCCTCCTTGGAGAATCAGCACCTTTAACCTCCTGTTCCGTACAGGTTGCAATTTGTCCTGAGGAGGAACGGGAAGAGGGGGAACCAATGAGAGATTAGCTCTAGGTCTTGGGACAGGCACAGGTCACTCTATTTTCCCATCACGAAGAAGAATTAACCACAGGCTCAGCCTGCCGCTCGGAAGGAGAATAGGGCCTGAAGCAATCCTGCGCTTTTGCGGCCAGCTCCCAAGAAAGCGAGTTGAAAAATGGAGCTCAGGGGCACTGCGATTCACAAACCTGCAGAGTTATAAATGATAACTCTCGTCCACAAATATATTGAGGGAAGGCAACAAAGAGGATTTGAAAGCAAGGCAGAATTGCAGGAAACAGATTTCAGGAGGGAGATTCGAATCGCCGTTAAAGCACAGGAAAAGCGGCAAAACCTCGACAATGATGCCCTTGGCCAAAAAGGGCGTATGCGTTTTTTCCTGAATATATTCAGGAAAAAACGCAAACGCCGTTTTTGGCCAACCATGCAACCTGGAAAGGCAAATCAGCGCTACAAAGAAGTCTCGCTTCCCATCGGTCAAAAGGGCCATGCTGAATAAAGTGTCAAAACCAGAAATGCAGGACAGGCCATGGAGAAACGGGAGCCTTGCTACGCTGATGGGTGGGATGTAAATTGCCAACAGCCACTCTGGAGAGGTGTACGGTGTGTCCTGAGACATCTAAAAAACTCAGCTTAGAGAGCATAGGGCACTTCCACTCATGGGCGTATAAATTGGGAAAACTAAAAATCAGCAAGACACAGGCACCCCAAAGTTTAGGGCTGCTCTGTTGGCAAGAATCTCCACTTCGTTACACCTTAAATATCCCAGGAAAGAGAAAAATGGATACAGAAGTTGTGGTCCTTATGTACAATGGAATATCACTCAGCCACGAAATCTACGTCATAAGGCTCGTAGCAGCATGATGAGTGGATTTAGATACGACGATTCTACGTGAAATAAGTCACACAGAAAAAAAAAAAAACTTATCATAAGATATCACTTATAGAGGGAATGTAAAAACCGCTACACTTGAACTGAATTACAAAACAGAAGAGAGTCACACGTTTAGAAAACACACTATGGCTGCTTAACGGGAAAGGTGAGGTGGGGTGATGCATAAAACCAGGGTTTCAAATTAGCTCAGATACCGTTCCATAAACCCAACATGTAATAGACAAGACCTACTCCTTGCTCAGTGAACGGGACTCAGCACCACCTATTCACCGCCCAAGAATATATCTGACTATTAAGAAACTTAAAACCTATGTGTTGATATCTCTCTGTAAGTGAGGCAAGTGGGTGTAAAGCAGCATACACACAGCTCTGAAGAGCAGCTAAACCCCATTATAAAAATCAATTACTTTTAAAAACCCGTGAAGCAAAGACAGTGAAAGAGAGAGAAATTCTTACAAAATTCGTTCAGGGGCTGTGATGCCACCAGGATTGACCATATCTAGACCCACAGCTGATTGAGACATAGGGGTGGACACTCTTGGGGCTGAGAGGTTTGGTGAGGTTGGGTGAGCAAATGCAGACCCTTTAAAGTAATACTGCGTGGTACCCATCCCATGGGTCCCAAATCTCCAGGTTCAAGGGCATCTTCCTACATCGAAAACATGCATGAGAAACCCAGAAGATGGTACACCGAGTGATCGGGAAAGGTATCTAAAACGCACCTCATTTCTCATCTCCTTCTGCTCGGGTTCGCCATTCCAGCCGCTTTCCTAGCAATCTCCCTCCTTGGAGAATCAGCACCTTTAACCTCCTGTTCCGTACAGGTTGCAATTTGTCCTGAGGAGGAACGGGAAGAGGGGGAACCAATGAGAGATTAGCTCTAGGTCTTGGGACAGGCACAGGTCACTCTATTTTCCCATCACGAAGAAGAATTAACCACAGGCTCAGCCTGCCGCTCGGAAGGAGAATAGGGCCTGAAGCAATCCTGCGCTTTTGCGGCCAGCTCCCAAGAAAGCGAGTTGAAAAATGGAGCTCAGGGGCACTGCGATTCACAAACCTGCAGAGTTATAAATGATAACTCTCGTCCACAAATATATTGAGGGAAGGCAACAAAGAGGATTTGAAAGCAAGGCAGAATTGCAGGAAACAGATTTCAGGAGGGAGATTCGAATCGCCGTTAAAGCACAGGAAAAGCGGCAAAACCTCGACAATGATGCCCTTGGCCAAAAAGGGCGTATGCGTTTTTTCCTGAATATATTCAGGAAAAAACGCATACGCCGTTTTTGGCCAACCATGCAACCTGGAAAGGCAAATCAGCGCTACAAAGAAGTCTCGCTTCCCATCGGTCAAAAGGGCCATGCTGAATAAAGTGTCAAAACCAGAAATGCAGGACAGGCCATGGAGAAACGGGAGCCTTGCTACGCTGATGGGTGGGATGTAAATTGCCAACAGCCACTCTGGAGAGGTGTACGGTGTGTCCTGAGACATCTAAAAAACTCAGCTTAGAGAGCATAGGGCACTTCCACTCATGGGCGTATAAATTGGGAAAACTAAAAATCAGCAAGACACAGGCACCCCAAAGTTTAGGGCTGCTCTGTTGGCAAGAATCTCCACTTCGTTACACCTTAAATATCCCAGGAAAGAGAAAATTGGATAAAGAAGTTGTGGTCCTTATGTACAATGGAATATCACTCAGCCATGAAATCTACGTCATAAGGCTCGTAGCAGCATGATGAGTGGATTTAGGTACGACGATTCTACGTGAAATAAGTCACACAGAAAAAAAAAAAAACTTATCATAAGATATCACTTATAGAGGGAATGTAAAAACCGCTACACTTGAACTGAATTACAAAACAGAAGAGAGTCACACGTTTAGAAAACACACTATGGCTGCTTAACGGGAAAGGTGAGGTGGGGTGATGCATAAAACCAGGGTTTCAAATTAGCTCAGATACCGTTCCATAAACCCAACATGTAATAGACAAGACCTACTCCTTGCTCAGTGAACGGGACTCAACACCCCCTATTCACCGCCCAAGAATATATCTGACTAGTAAGAATCTTAAAACCTATGTATTGAAATCTCTCTGTAAGTGAGTCAAGTGGGTGTAAAGCGGCATAAACACAGCATTGAAAAGCAGCTAAACCCCATTATAAAATCAATTACTTTTAAAAACCCGTGAAACAAAGACAGTGAAAGAGAGAGAAATTCTTACAAAATTCGTTCAGAGGCTGTGATGCCACCTGGGTTGACCATATCTACACCCACAGCTGATTGAGACATAAGGGTGGACACTTTTGGGGCTGAGAGGTTTGCTGAGGTTGGGTGAGCAAACGCAGACCCTTGAAAGTAATACTGCGTGGTACCCATCCCATGGGTCCCAAATCTCCAGGTTCAAGGGCATCTTCCTACATCGAAAACATGCATGAGAAACCCAGAAAATGGTACACCGTGTGATCAGGAAAGGTTTCTAAAACGCACCTCATTTCTCATCTCCTTGTGCTCGGGTTCGCCATTCCAGCCGCTTTCCTAGCAATCTCCCTCCTTGGAGAATCAGCACCTTTAACCTCCTGTTTCGTACAGGTTGCAATTTGTCCTGAGGAGTAACGGGAAGAGGGGGTACCAATGAGAGACTAGCTCTAGGTCTTGGGACAGGCACAGGTCACTCTATTTTCCCATCACGAAGAAGAATTAACCTCAGGCTCAGCCTGCCACCCGGAAGCAGAATAGGGCCTGAAGCAATCCTGCGCTTTTGCGGCCAGCTCCCAAGAAAGCGAGTTGAAAAATGGAGCTCAGGGGCACTGCGATTCACAAACCTGCAGAGTTATAAATGATAACTCTCGTCCACAAATATATTGAGGGAAGGCAACGAAGAGGATTTGAAAGCAAGGCAGAATTGCAGGAAACAGATTTCAGGAGGGAGATTCGAATCGCCTTTAAAGCACAGGAAAAGCGGCAAAACCTCGACAATGATGCCCTTGGCCAAAAAGGGCGTATGCGTTTTTTCCTGAATATATTCAGGAAAAAAACGCATACGCCCTTTTTGGCCAACCAAACAACCTGGAAAGGCAAATCAGCGCTACAAAGAAGTCTCGCTTCCCATCGGTCAAAAGGGTCATGCTGAATAAAGTGTCAAAACCAGAAATGCAGGACAGGCCATGGAGAAACGGGAGCCTTGCTACGCTGATGGGCGGGATGTAAATTGCCAACAGCCACTCTGGAGAGGTGTACGATGTGTCCTGAGACATCTAAAAAACTCAGCTTAGAGAGCATAGGGCACTTCCACTCATGGGCATATAAATTGGGAAAACTAAAAATCAGCAAGACACAGGCACCCCAAAGTTTAGGGCTGCTCTGTTGGCAAGAACCTCCACTTCGTTACACCTTAAATATCCCAGGAAAGAGAAAAATGGATACAGAAGTTGTGGTCCTTCTGTACAATGGAATATCACTCAGCCATGAAATCTACGTCATAAGGCTCGTAGCAGCATGATGAGTGGATTTAGGTACGACGATTCTACGTGAAATAAGTCACACAGAAAAAAAAAAACTTATCATAAGATATCACTTATAGAGGGAAAGTAAAAACCGCTACACTTGAACTGAATTACAAAACAGAAGAGAGTCACACGTTTAGAAAACACACTATGGCTGCTTAACGGGAAAGGTGAGGTGGGGTGATGCATAAAACCAGGGTTTCAAATTAGCTCAGATACCGTTCCATAAACCCAACACGTAATAGACAAGACCTACTCCTTGCTCAGTGAACGGGACTCAACACCCCCTATTCACCGCCCAAGAATATATCTGACTAGTAAGAATCTTAAAACCTATGTATTGAAATCTCTCTGTAAGTGAGTCAAGTGGGTGTAAAGCGGCATAAACACAACATTGAAAAGCAGCTAAACCCCATTATAAAAATCAATTACTTTTAAAAACCCGTGAAACAAAGACAGTGAAAGAGAGAGAAATTCTTACAAAATTCGTTCAGAGGCTGTGATGCCACCTGGGTTGACCATATCTAGACCCACAGCTGATTGAGACATAAGGGTGGACACTCTTGGGGCTGAGAGGTTTGGTGAGGTTGGGTGAGCAAACGCAGACCCTTGAAAGTAATACTGTGTGGTACCCATCCCATGGGTCCCAAATCTCCAGGTTCAAGGGCATCTTCCTACATCGAAAACATGCATGAGAAACCCAGAAAATGGTACACCGTGTGATCAGGAAAGGTTTCTAAAACGCACCTCATTTCTCATCTCCTTCTGCTCGGGTTCGCCATTCCAGCCGCTTTCCTAGCAATCTCCCTCCTTGGAGAATCAGCACCTTTAACCTCCTGTTCCGTACAGGTTGCAATTTGTCCTGAGGAGGAACGGGAAGAGGGGGAACCAATGAGAGACTAGCTCTAGGTCTTGGGACAGGCACAGGTCACTCTATTTTCCCATCACGAAGAAGAATTAACCACAGGCTCAGCCTGCCACCCGGAAGCAGAATAGGGCCTGAAGCAATCCTGCGCTTTTGCGGCCAGCTCCCAAGAAAGCGAGTTGAAAAATGGAGCTCAGGGGCACTGCAATTCACAAACCTGCAGAGTTATAAATGATAACTCTCGTCCACAAATATATTGAGGGAAGGCAACGAAGAGGATTTGAAAGCAAGGCAGAATTGCAGGAAACAGATTTCAGGAGGGAGATTCGAATCGCCTTTAAAGCACAGGAAAAGCGGCAAAACCTCGACAATGATGCCCTTGGCCAAAAAGGGCGTATGCGTTTTTTCCTGAATATATTCAGGAAAAAACGCATACGCCCTTTTTGGCCAACCAAGCAACCTGGAAAGGCAAATCAGCGCTACAAAGAAGTCTCGCTTCCCATCGGTCAAAAGGGTCATGCTGAATAAAGTGTCAAAACCAGAAATGCAGGACAGGCCATGGAGAAACGGGAGCCTTGCTACGCTGATGGGCGGGATGTAAATTGCCAACAGCCACTCTGGAGAGGTGTACGATGTGTCCTGAGACATCTAAAAAACTCAGCTTAGAGAGCATAGGGCACTTCCACTCATGGGCGTATAAATTGGGAAAACTAAAAATCAGCAAGACACAGGCACCCCAAAGTTTAGGGCTGCTCTGTTGGCAAGAACCTCCACTTCGTTACACCTTAAATATCCCAGGAAAGAGAAAAATGGATACAGAAGTTGTGGTCCTTATGTACAATGGAATATCACTCAGCCATGAAATCTACGTCATTAGGCTCGTAGCAGCATGATGAGTGGATTTAGGTACGACGATTCTACGAGAAATAAGTCACACAGAAAAAAAAAAAAACTTATCATAAGATATCACTTATAGAGGGAAAGTAAAAACCACTACACTTGAACTGAATTACAAAACAGAAGAGAGTCACACGTTTAGAAAACACACTATGGCTGCTTAACGGGAAAGGTGAGGTGGGGTGATGCATAAAACCAGGGTTACAAATTAGCTCAGATACCGTTCCATAAACCCAATATGTAATAGACAAGACCTACTCCTTGCTCAGTGAACGGGACCCAACACCGCCTATTCACCGCCCAAGAATATATCTGACTAGTAAGAATCTTAAAACCTATGTATTGAAATCTCTCTGTAAGTGAGTCAAGTGGGTGTAAAGCGTCATAAACACAGCACTGAAAAGCAGCTAAACCCCATTATAAAAATCAATTATTTTAAAAACCCGTGAAACAAAGACAGTGAAAGAGAGAGACTTTCTTACAAAATTCGTTCAGAGGCTGTGATGCCACATGGGTTGACCATATCTAGACCCACAGCTGATTGAGACATAGGGGTGGACACTCTTGGGGCTGAGAGGTTTGGTGAGGTTGGGTGAGCAAATGCAGACCCTTTAAAGTAATACTGCGTGGTACCCATCCCATGGGTCCCAAATCTCCAGGTTCAAGGGCATCTTCCTACATCGAAAACATGCATGAGAAACCCATAAGATGGTACACCGTGTGATCGGGAAAGGTTTCTAAAACGCACCTCATTTCTCATCTCCTTGTGCTCGGGTTCGCCATTCCAGCCGCTTTCCTAGCAATCTCATCCTTGGAGAATCAGCACCTTTAAACTCCTGTTCCGTACAGGTTGCAATTTGTCCTGAGGAGGAACGGGAAGAGGGGGAACCAATGAGAGACTAGCTCTAGGTCTTGGGACAGGCACAGGTCACTCTATTTTCCCATCAGGAAGAAGAATTAACCACAGGCTCAGCCTGCCGCCCGGAAGCAGAATAGGGCCTGAAGCAATCCTGCGCTTTTGCGGCCAGCTCCCAAGAAATCGAGTTGAAAAATGGAGCTCAGGGGCACTGCGATTCACAAACCTGCAGAGTTATAAATGATAACTCTCGTCCACAAATATATTGAGGGAAGGCAACGAAGAGGATTTGAAAGCAAGGCATAATTGCAGGAAACAGATTTCAGGAGGGAGATTCGAATCGCCTTTAAAGCACAGGAAAAGCGGCAAAACCTCGACAATGATGCCCTTGGCCAAAAAGGGCGTATGCGTTTTTTCCTGAATATATTCAGGAAAAAACGCATACGCCCTTTTTGGCCAACCAAGCAACCTGGAAAGGCAAATCAGCGCTACAAAGAAGTCTCGCTTCCCATCGGTCAAAAGGGCCATGCTGAATAAAGTGTCAAAACCAGAAATGCAGGACAGGCCATGGAGAAACGGGAGCCTTGCTACGCTGATGGGCGGGATGTAAATTGCAAACAGCCACTCTGCAGAGGTGTACGGTGTGTCCTGAGACATCTAAAAAACTCAGCTTAGAGAGCATAGGGCACTGCCACTCATGGGCGTATAAACTGGGAAAACTAAAAATCAGCAAGAAACAGGCACCCCAAAGTTTAGGGCTGCTCTGTTGGCAAGAATCTCCACTTCGTTACACCTTAAATATCCCAGGAAAGAGAAAAATGGATACAGAAGTTGTGGTCCTTATGTACAATGGAATATCACTCAGCCATGAAATCTACGTCATAAGGCTCGTAGCAGCATGATGAGTGGATTTAGGTATGACGATTCTAGGTGAAATAAGTCACACAGAAAAAAAAAAAAAACTTATCATAAGATATCACTTATAGAGGGAAAGTAAAAACCACTACACTTGAACTGAATTACAAAACAGAAGAGAGTCACACGTTTAGAAAACACACTATGGCTGCTTAACGGGAAAGGTGAGGTGGGGTGATGCATAAAACCAGGGTTACAAATTAGCTCAGATAGCGTTCCATAAACCCAATATGTAATAGACAAGACCTACTCCTTACTCAGTGAACGGGACCCAACACCCCCTATTCACCGACCAAGAATATATCTGACAAATAACAATCTTAAAACCTATGTATTGAAATCTCTCTGTAAGTGAGTCAAGTGCGTGTAAAGCATCATAAACACAGCACTGAAAAGCAGCTAAACCCCATTATAAAAATCAATTACTTTTAAAAACCCGTGAAACAAAGACAGTGAAAGAGAGAGAAATTCTTACAAAATTCGTTCAGCGGCTGTGATGCCACCTGGGTTGACCATATCTAGACCCACAGCTGATTGAGACATAAGGGTGGACACTCTTGGGGCTGAGAGGTTTGCTGAGGTTGGGTGAGCAAATGCAGACCCTTTAAAGTAATACTGCGTGGTACCCATCCCATGGGTCCCAAATCTCCAGGTTCAAGGGCATCTTCCTACATCGAAAACATGCATGAGAAACCCAAAAAATGGTACACCGTGTGATCGGGAAAGGTTTCTAAAATGCACCTCATTTCTCATCTCCTTGTGCTCGGGTTCGCCATTCCAGCCACTTTCCTAGCAATCTCCCTCCTTGGAGAATCAGCACCTTTAACCTCCTGTTTCGTACAGGTTGCAATTTGTCCTGAGGATGAACGGGAAGAGGGGGAACCAATGAGAGACTAGCTCTAGGTCTTGGGACAGGCACAGGTCACTCTATTTTCCCATCAGGAAGAAGAATTAACCACAGGCTCAGCCTGCCGCCCGGAAGCAGAATAGGGCCTGAAGCAATCCTGCGCTTTTGCGGCCAGCTCCCAAGAAAGCGAGTTGAAAAATGGAGCTCAGGGGCACTGCGATTCACAAACCTGCAGAGTTATAAATGGTAACTCTCGTCCACAAATATATTGAGGGAAGGCAACGAAGAGGATTTGAAACCAAGGCAGAATTGCAGGAAACAGATTTCAGGAGGGAGATTCGAATCGCCTTTAAAGCACAGGAAAAGCAGCAAAACGTCGACAATGATGCCCTTGGCCAAAAAGGGCGTATGCGTTTTTTCCTGAATATATTCAGGAAAAAACGCATACGCCCTTTTTGGCCAACCAAGCAACCTGGAAAGGCAAATCAGCGGCACAAAGAAGTCTCGCTTCCCATCGGTCAAAAGGGCCATGCTGAATAAAGTGTCAAAACCAGAAATGCCGGAGAGGCCATGGAGAAACGGGAGCCTTGCTACGCTGATGGGCGAGATGTAAATTGCCAACAGCCACTCTGGAGAGGTGTACGGTGTGTCTTGAAACATCTAAAAAACTCAGCTTAGAGAGCATAGGGCACTTCCACTCATGGGCGTATAAATTGGGAAAACTAAAAATCAGCAAGACACAGGCACCCCAAAGTTTAGGGCTGCTCTGTTGACAAGAAGATCCACTTCGTTACACCTTAAATATCCCAGGAAAGAGAAAAATGGATAAAGAAGTTGTGGTCCTTATGTACAATGGAATATAACTGAGCCATGACATCTACGTCATAAGGCTCGTAGCAGCATGATGAGTGGATTTAGGTACGACGATTCTACGTGAAATAATTCACACAGAAAAAAAAAAAACTTATCATAAGGTATCACTTATAGAGGGAATGTAAAAACCGCTACACTTGAACTGAATTACAAAACAGAAGAGAGTCACACGTTTAGGAAACACACTATGGCTCCTTAACGGGAAAGGTGAGGTGGGGTGATGCATAAAACAAGGGTTACAAATTACCTCAGATACCGTTCCATAAACCCAATATGTAATAGACAAGACCTACTCCTTGCTCAGTGTACGGGACCCACCACCCCCTATTCACCGCCCAAGAATATATCTGACTAGTAAGAATCTTAAAACCTATGTATTGAAATCTCTCTGTAAGTGAGTCAAGTGGGTGTAAAGCGGCATAAACACAGCACTGAAAAGCAGCTAAACCCCATTATAAAAATCAATTACTTTTAAACACCCGTGAAACAAAGACAGTGAAAGAGAGAGAAATTCTTACAAAATTCGTTAAGAGGCTGTGATGCCACCAGGATTGACCATATCTAGACCCACAGCTGATTGAGACATAGGGGTGGACACTCTTGGGGCTGAGAGGTTTGGTGAGGTTGGGTGAGCAAATGCAGACCCTTTAAAGTAATACTGCGTGGTACCCATCCCATGGGTCCCAAATCTCCAGGTTCAAGGGCATCTTCCTACATCGAAAACATGCATGAGAAACCCAGAAGATGGTACACCGTGTGATCGGGAAAGGTTTCTAAAACGCACCTCATTTCTCATCTCCTTGTGCTCGGGTTCGCCATTCCAGCCCCTTTCCTAGCAATCTCCCTCCTTGGAGAATCAGCACCTTTAACCTCCTGTTCCGTACAGGTTGCAATTTGTCCTGAGGAGGAACGGGAAGAGGGGGAACCAATGAGAGACTAGCTCTAGGTCTTGGGACAGGCACAGGTCACTCTATTTTCCCATCAGGAAGAAGAATTAACCACAGGCTCAGCCTGCCGCCCGGAAGCAGAATAGGGCCTGAAGCAATCCTGCGCTTTTGCGGCCAGCTCCCAAGAAATCGAGTTGAAAAATGGAGCTCAGGGGCACTGCAATTCACAAACCTGCAGAGTTATAAATGATAACTCTCGTCCACAAATATATTGAGGGAAGGCAACGAAGAGGATTTGAAAGCAAGGCAGAATTGCAGGAAACAGATTTCAGGAGGGAGATTCGAATCGCCGTTAAAGCAAAGGAAAAGCGGCAAAACCTCGACAATGATGCCCTTGGCCAAAAAGGGCGTATGCGTTTTTTCCTGAATATATTCAGGAAAAAACGCATACGCCCTTTTTGGCCAACCAAGCAACCTGGAAAGGCAAATCAGCGCTACAAAGAAGTCTCGCTTCCCATCGGTCAAAAGGGCCATGCTGAATAAAGTGTCAAAACCAGAAATGCAGGACAGGCCATGGAGAAACGGGAGCCTTGCTACGCTGATGGGCGGGATGTAAATTGCCAACAGCCACTCTGGAGAGGTGTACGGTGTGTCCTGAGACATCTAAAAAACTCAGCTTAGAGAGCATAGGGCACTTCCACTCATGGGCGTATAAATTGGGAAAACTAAAAATCAGCAAGACACAGGCACCCCAAAGTTTAGGGCTGCTCTGTTGACAAGAATCTCCACTTCTTTACACCTTAAATATCCCAGGAAAGAGAAAAATGGATACAGAAGTTGTGGTCCTTATGTACAATGGAATATCACTCAGCCATGAAATCTACGTCATAAGGCTCATAGCAGCATGATGAGTGGATTTAGGTACGACGATTCTACGTGAAATAATTCACACAGAAAAAAAAAAAACTTATCATAAGATATCACTTATAGAGGGAATGTAAAAACCGCTACACTTGAACTGAATTACAAAACAGAAGAGAGTCACACGTTTAGGAAACACACTATGGCTCCTTAACGGGAAAGGTGAGGTGGGGTGATGCATGAAACAAGGGTTACAAATTACCTCAGATACCGTTCCATAAACCCAATATGTAATAGACAAGACCTACTCCTTGCTCAGTGAACGGGACCCAACACCCCCTATTCACCGCCCAAGAATATATCTGACTAGTAAGAATCTTAAAACCTATGTATTGAAATCTCTCTGTAAGTGAGTCAAGTGGGTGTAAAGCGGCATAAACACAGCACTGAAAAGCAGCTAAACCCCATTATAAAAATCAATTACTTTTAAACACCCGTGAAACAAAGACAGTGAAAGAGAGAGAAATTCTTACAAAATTCGTTAAGAGGCTGTGATGCCACCAGGATTGACCATATCTAGACCCACAGCTGATTGAGACATAGGGGTGGACACTCTTGGGGCTGAGAGGTTTGGTGAGGTTGGGTGAGCAAATGCAGACCCTTTAAAGTAATACTGCGTGGTACCCATCCCATGGGTCCCAAATCTCCAGGTTCAAGGGCATCTTCCTACATCGAAAACATGCATGAGAAACCCAAAAAATGGTACACCGTGTGATCGGGAAAGGTTTCTAAAATGCACCTCATTTCTCATCTCCTTGTGCTCGGGTTCGCCATTCCAGCCACTTTCCTAGCAATCTCCCTCCTTGGAGAATCAGCACCTTTAACCTCCTGTTTCGTACAGGTTGCAATTTGTCCTGAGGATGAACGGGAAGAGGGGGAACCAATGAGAGACTAGCTCTAGGTCTTGGGACAGGCACAGGTCACTCTATTTTCCCATCAGGAAGAAGAATTAACCACAGGCTCAGCCTGCCGCCCGGAAGCAGAATAGGGCCTGAAGCAATCCTGCGCTTTTGCGGCCAGCTCCCAAGAAAGCGAGTTGAAAAATGGAGCTCAGGGGCAATGCAATTCACAAACCTGCAGAGTTATAAATGATAACTCTCGTCCACAAATATATTGAGGGAAGGCAACGAAGAGGATTTGAAAGCAAGGCAGAATTGCAGGAAACAGATTTCAGGAGGGAGATTCGAATCGCCTTTAAAGCACAGGAAAAGCGGCAAAACCTCGACAATGATGCCCTTGGCCAAAAAGGGCGTATGCGTTTTTTCCTGAATATATTCAGGAAAAAACGCATACGCCCTTTTTGGCCAACCAAGCAACCTGGAAAGGCAAATCAGCGCTACAAAGAAGTCTCGCTTCCCATCGGTCAAAAGGGTCATGCTGAATAAAGTGTCAAAACCAGAAATGCAGGACAGGCCATGGAGAAACGGGAGCCTTGCTACGCTGATGGGCGGGATGTAAATTGCCAACAGCCACTCTGGAGAGGTGTACGATGTGTCCTGAGACATCTAAAAAACTCAGCTTAGAGAGCATAGGGCACTTCCACTCATGGGCGTATAAATTGGGAAAACTAAAAATCAGCAAGACACAGGCACCCCAAAGTTTAGGGCTGCTCTGTTGGCAAGAACCTCCACTTCGTTACACCTTAAATATCCCAGGAAAGAGAAAAATGGATACAGATGTTGTGGTCCTTATGTACAATGGAATATCACTCAGCCATGAAATCTACGTCATAAGGCTCGTAGCAGCATGATGAGTGGATTTAGGTACGACGATTCTACGAGAAATAAGTCACACAGAAAAAAAAAAAACTTATCATAAGATATCACTTATAGAGGGAAAGTAAAAACCACTACACTTGAACTGAATTACAAAACAGAAGAGAGTCACACGTTTAGAAAACACACTATGGCTGCTTAACGGGAAAGGTGAGGTGGGGTGATGCATAAAACCAGGGTTACAAATTAGCTCAGATACCGTTCCATAAACCCAATATGTAATAGACAAGACCTACTCCTTGCTCAGTGAACGGGACCCAACACCGCCTATTCACCGCCCAAGAATATATCTGACTAGTAAGAATCTTAAAACCTATGTATTGAAATCTCTCTGTAAGTGAGTCAAGTGGGTGTAAAGCGTCATAAACACAGCACTGAAAAGCAGCTAAACCCCATTATAAAAATCAATTACTTTTAAAAACCCGTGAAACAAAGACAGTGAAAGAGAGAGAAATTCTTACAAAATTCGTTCAGAGGCTGTGATGCCACATGGGTTGACCATATCTAGACCCACAGCTGATTGAGACATAGGGGTGGACACTCTTGGGGCTGAGAGGTTTGTTGAGGTTGGGTGAGCAAATGCAGACCCTTTAAAGTAATACTGCGTTGTACCCATCCCATGGGTCCCAAATCTCCAGGTTCAAGGGCATCTTCCTACATCGAAAACATGCATGAGAAACCCAGAAGATGGTACACCGTGTGATCGGGAAAGGTTTCTAAAACGCACCTCATTTCTCATCTCCTTGTGCTCGGGTTCGCCATTCCAGCCGCTTTCCTAGCAATCTCCCTCCTTGGAGAATCAGCACCTTTAAACTCCTGTTCCGTACAGGTTGCAATTTGTCCTGAGGAGGAACGGGAAGAGGGGGAACCAATGAGAGACTAGCTCTAGGTCTTGGGACAGGCACAGGTCACTCTATTTTCCCATCAGGAAGAAGAATTAACCACAGGCTCAGCCTGCCGCCCGGAAGCAGAATAGGGCCTGAAGCAATCCTGCGCTTTTGCGGCCAGCTCCCAAGAAATCGAGTTGAAAAATGGAGCTCAGGGGCACTGCAATTCACAAACCTGCAGAGTTATAAATGATAACTCTCGTCCACAAATATATTGAGGGAAGGCAACGAAGAGGATTTGAAAGCAAGGCATAATTGCAGGAAACAGATTTCAGGAGGGAGATTCGAATCGCCTTTAAAGCACAGGAAAAGCGGCAAAACCTCGACAATGATGCCCTTGGCCAAAAAGGGCGTATGCGTTTTTTCCTGAATATATTCAGGAAAAAACGCATACGCCCTTTTTGGCCAACCAAGCAACCTGGAAAGGCAAATCAGCGCTACAAAGAAGTCTCGCTTCCCATCGGTCAAAAGGGCCATGCTGAATAAAGTGTCAAAACCAGAAATGCAGGACAGGCCATGGAGAAACGGGAGCCTTGCTACGCTGATGGGCGGGATGTAAATTGCAAACAGCCACTCTGCAGAGGTGTACGGTGTGTCCTGAGACATCTAAAAAACTCAGCTTAGAGAGCATAGGGCACTGCCACTCATGGGCGTATAAACTGGGAAAACTAAAAATCAGCAAGAAACAGGCACCCCAAAGTTTAGGGCTGCTCTGTTGGCAAGAATCTCCACTTCGTTACACCTTAAATATCCCAGGAAAGAGAAAAATGGATACAGAAGTTGTGGTCCTTATGTACAATGGAATATCACTCAGCCATGAAATCTACGTCATAAGGCTCGTAGCAGCATGATGAGTGGATTTAGGTATGACGATTCTAGGTGAAATAAGTCACACAGAAAAAAAAAAAAACTTATCATAAGATATCACTTATAGAGGGAAAGTAAAAACCACTACACTTGAACTGAATTACAAAACAGAAGAGAGTCACACGTTTAGAAAACACACTATGGCTGCTTAACGGGAAAGGTGAGGTGGGGTGATGCATAAAACCAGGGTTACAAATTAGCTCAGATAGCGTTCCATAAACCCAATATGTAATAGACAAGACCTACTCCTTACTCAGTGAACGGGACCCAACACCCCCTATTCACCGACCAAGAATATATCTGACAAATAACAATCTTAAAACCTATGTATTGAAATCTCTCTGTAAGTGAGTCAAGTGCGTGTAAAGCATCATAAACACAGCACTGAAAAGCAGCTAAACCCCATTATAAAAATCAATTACTTTTAAAAACCCGTGAAACAAAGACAGTGAAAGAGAGAGAAATTCTTACAAAATTCGTTCAGCGGCTGTGATGCCACCTGGGTTGACCATATCTAGACCCACAGCTGATTGAGACATAAGGGTGGACACTCTTGGGGCTGAGAGGTTTGCTGAGGTTGGGTGAGCAAATGCAGACGCTTTAAAGTAATACTGCGTGGTACCCATCCCATGGGTCCCAAATCTCCAGGTTCAAGGGCATCTTCCTACATCGAAAACATGCATGAGAAACCCAAAAAATGGTACACCGTGTGATCGGGAAAGGTTTCTAAAATGCACCTCATTTCTCATCTCCTTGTGCTCGGGTTCGCCATTCCAGCCACTTTCCTAGCAATCTCCCTCCTTGGAGAATCAGCACGTTTAACCTCCTGTTTCGTACAGGTTGCAATTTGTCCTGAGGATGAACGGGAAGAGGGGGAACCAATGAGAGACTAGCTCTAGGTCTTGGGACAGGCACAGGTCACTCTATTTTCCCATCAGGAAGAAGAATTAACCACAGGCTCAGCCTGCCGCCCGGAAGCAGAATAGGGCCTGAAGCAATCCTGCGCTTTTGCGGCCAGCTCCCAAGAAAGCGAGTTGAAAAATGGAGCTCAGGGGCACTGCGATTCACAAACCTGCAGAGTTATAAATGGTAACTCTCGTCCACAAATATATTGAGGGAAGGCAACGAAGAGGATTTGAAACCAAGGCAGAATTGCAGGAAACAGATTTCAGGAGGGAGATTCGAATCGCCTTTAAAGCACAGGAAAAGCAGCAAAACGTCGACAATGATGCCCTTGGCCAAAAAGGGCGTATGCGTTTTTTCCTGAATATATTCAGGAAAAAACGCATACGCCCTTTTTGGCCAACCAAGCAACCTGGAAAGGCAAATCAGCGCCACAAAGAAGTCTCGCTTCCCATCGGTCAAAAGGGCCATGCTGAATAAAGTGTCAAAACCAGAAATGCCGGACAGGCCATGGAGAAACGGGAGCCTTGCTACGCTGATGGGCGAGATGTAAATTGCCAACAGCCACTCTGGAGAGGTGTACGGTGTGTCTTGAAACATCTAAAAAACTCAGCTTAGAGAGCATAGGGCACTTCCACTCATGGGCGTATAAATTGGGAAAACTAAAAATCAGCAAGACACAGGCACCCCAAAGTTTAGGGCTGCTCTGTTGACAAGAAGATCCACTTCGTTACACCTTAAATATCCCAGGAAAGAGAAAAATGGATAAAGAAGTTGTGGTCCTTATGTACAATGGAATATAACTGAGCCATGACATCTACGTCATAAGGCTCGTAGCAGCATGATGAGTGGATTTAGGTACGACGATTCTACGTGAAATAATTCACACAGAAAAAAAAAAAAAACTTATCATAAGGTATCACTTATAGAGGGAATGTAAAAACCGCTACACTTGAACTGAATTACAAAACAGAAGAGAGTCACACGTTTAGGAAACACACTATGGCTCCTTAACGGGAAAGGTGAGGTGGGGTGATGCATAAAACAAGGGTTACAAATTACCTCAGATACCGTTCCATAAACCCAATATGTAATAGACAAGACCTACTCCTTGCTCAGTGTACGGGACCCAACACCCCCTATTCACCGCCCAAGAATATATCTGACTAGTAAGAATCTTAAAACCTATGTATTGAAATCTCTCTGTAAGTGAGTCAAGTGGGTGTAAAGCGGCATAAACACAGCACTGAAAAGCAGCTAAACCCCATTATAAAAATCAATTACTTTTAAACACCCGTGAAACAAAGACAGTGAAAGAGAGAGAAATTCTTACAAAATTCGTTAAGAGGCTGTGATGCCACCAGGATTGACCATATCTAGACCCACAGCTGATTGAGACATAGGGGTGGACACTCTTGGGGCTGAGAGGTTTGGTGAGGTTGGGTGAGCAAATGCAGACCCTTTAAAGTAATACTGCGTGGTACCCATCCCATGGGTCCCAAATCTCCAGGTTCAAGGGCATCTTCCTACATCGAAAACATGCATGAGAAACCCAGAAGATGGTACACCGTGTGATCGGGAAAGGTTTCTAAAACGCACCTCATTTCTCATCTCCTTGTGCTCGGGTTCGCCATTCCAGCCGCTTTCCTAGCAATCTCCCTCCTTGGAGAATCAGCACCTTTAACCTCCTGTTCCGTACAGGTTGCAATTTGTCCTGAGGAGGAACGGGAAGAGGGGGAACCAATGAGAGACTAGCTCTATGTCTTGGGACAGGCACAGCTCACTCTATTTTCCCGTCAGGAAGAAGAATTAACCACAGGCTCAGCCTGCCGCCCGGAAGGAGAATAGGGCCTGAAGCAATCCTGCGCTTTTGCGGCCAGCTCCCAAGAAAGCGAGTTGAAAAATGGAGCTCAGGGGCACTGCAATTCACAAACCTGCAGATTTATAAATGATAACTCTCGTCCACAAATATATTGAGGGAAGGCAACGAAGAGGATTTGAAAGCAAGGCAGAATTGCAGGAAACAGGTTTCAGGAGGGAGATTCGAATCGCCTTTAAAGCACAGGAAAAGCGGCACAACCTCGACAATGATGCCCTTGGCCAAAAAGGGCGTATGCGTTTTTTCCTGAATATATTCAGGAAAAAACGCATACGCCCTTTTTGGCCAACCAAGCAACCTGCAAATGCAAATCAGCGCTACAAAGAAGTCTCGTTTCCCATCGGTCAAAAGGGCCATGCTGAATAAAGTGTCAAAACCAGAAATGCAGGACAGGCCATGGAGAAACGGGAGCCTTGCTACGCTGATGGGCGGGATGTAAATTGCCAACAGCCACTCTGGAGAGGTGTACGGTGTGTCTTGAAACATCTAAAAAACTCAGCTTAGAGAGCATAGGGCACTTCCACTCATGGGCGTATAAACTGGGAAAACTAAAAATCAGCAAGACACAGGCACCCCAAAGTTTAGGGCTGCTCTGTTGACAAGAACCTCCACTTCGTTACACCTTAAATATCCCAGGAAAAAGAAAAATGGATAAAGAAGTTGTGGTCCTTATGTACAATGGAATATCACTCAGCCATGAAATCTACGTCATAAGGCTCGTAGCAGCATGATGAGTGGATTTAGGTACGACGATTCTACGTGAAATAAGTCACACAGAAAAAGACACTTATCATAAGATATCACTTATAGAGGGAATGTAAAAACCGCTACACTTGAACTGAATTACAAAACAGAAGAGAGTCACACGTTTAGAAAACACACTATGGCTGCTTAACGGGAAAGGTGAGGTGGGGTGATGCATAAAACAAGGGTTTCAAATTAGCTCAGATACCGTTCCATAAACCCAATATGTAATAGACAAGACCTACTCCTTGCTCAGTGAACGGGACTCAACACCCCCTATTCACCGCCCAAGAATATATCTGACTAGTAAGAATCTTAAAACCTATGTGTTGATATCTCTCTGTAAGGGAGTCAAGTGGGTGTAAAGCGGCATAAACACAGCAGTGAAAAGCAGCTAAACCCCATTATAAAAATCAATTACTTTTAAAAACCCGTGAAGCAAAGACAGTGAAAGAGAGAGAAATTCTTACAAAATTCGTTCAGGGGCTGTGATGCCACCTGGATCGACCATATCTAGACCCACAGCTGATTGAGACATAAGGGTGGACACTCCTGGGGCTGAGAGTTTTGGTGAGGTTGGGTGAGCAAATGCAGACCCTTTAAAGTAATACTGCGTGGTACCCATCCCATGGGTCCCAAATCTCCAGGTTCAAGGGCACCTTCCTACATCGAAAACATGCATGAGAAACCCAGAAGATGGTACACCGTGTGATCGGGAAAGGTTTCTAAAACGCACCTCATTTCTCACCTCCTTGTGCTCGGGTTCGCCATTCCAGCCGCTTTCCTAGCAATCTTCCTCCTTGGAGAATCAGCACCTTTAACCTCCTGTTCCGTACAGGTTGCAATTTGTCCTGAGGAGGAACGGGAAGAGGGGGAACCAATGAGAGACTAGCTCTAGGTCTTGGGACAGGCACAGGTCACTCTATTTTCCCAACAGGAAGAAGAATTAACCACAGGCTCAGCCTGCCGCCCGGAAGGAGAATAGGGCCTGAAGCAATCCTGCGCTTTTGCGGCCAGCTCCCAAGAAAGCGAGTTGAAAAATGGAGCTCAGGGGCACTGCAATTCACAAACCTGCAGAGTTATAAATGATAACTCTCGTCCACAAATATACTGAGGAAAGGCAACGAAGAGGATTTGAAAGCAAGGCAGAATTGCAGGAAACAGATTTCAGGAGGGAGATTCGAATTGCCTTTAAAGCACAGGAAAAGCGGCAAAACCTCGACAATGATGCCCTTGGCCAAAAAGGGCGTATGCGTTTTTTCCTGAATATATTCAGGAAAAAACGCATACGCCCTTTTTGGCCAACCAAGCAACCTGCAAAGGCAAATCAGCGCTACAAAGAAGTCTCGCTTCCCATCGGTCAAAAGGGCCATGCTGAATAAAGTGTCAAAACCAGAAATGCAGGACAGGCCATGGAGAAACGGGAGCCTTGCTACGCTGATGGGCGGGATGTAAATTGCCAACAGCCACTCTGGAGAGGTGTACGGTGTGTCTTGAAACATCTAAAAAACTCAGCTTAGAGAGCATAGGGCACTTCCACTCATGGGCGTATAAACTGGGAAAACTAAAAATCAGCAAGACACAGGCACCCCAAAGTTTAGGGCTGCTCTGTTGACAAGAACCTCCACTTCGTTACACCTTAAATATCCCAGGAAAGAGAAAAATGGATAAAGAAGTTGTGGTCCTTATGTACAATGGAATATCACTCAGCCATGAAATCTACGTCATAAGGCTCGTAGCAGCATGATGAGTGGATTTAGGTACGACGATTCTACGTGAAATAAGTCACACAGAAAAAGACACTTATCATAAGATATCACTTATAGAGGGAATGTAAAAACCGCTACACTTGAACTGAATTACAAAACAGAAGAGAGTCACACGTTTAGAAAACACACTATGGCTGCTTAACGGGAGGGTGAGGTGGGGTGATGCATAAAACAAGGGTTTCAAATTAGCTCAGATACCGTTCCATAAACCCAATATGTAATAGACAAGACCTACTCCTTGCTCAGTGAATGGGACTCAACACCCCCTATTCACCGCCCAAGAATATATCTGACTAGTAAGAATCTTAAAACCTATGTGTTGATATCTCTCTGTAAGGGAGTCAAGTGGGTGTAAAGCGGCATAAACACAGCAGTGAAAAGCAGCTAAACCCCATTATAAAAATCAATTACTTTTAAAAACCCGTGAAGCAAAGACAGTGAAAGAGAGAGAAATTCTTACAAAATTCGTTCAGGGGCTGTGATGCCACCTGGATCGACCATATCTAGACCCACAGCTGATTGAGACATAAGGGTGGACACTCCTGGGGCTGAGAGGTTTGGTGAGGTTGGGTGAGCAAACGCAGACCCTTTAAAGTAATACTGCGTGGTACCCATCCCATGGGTCCCAAATCTCCAGGTTCAAGGGCACCTTCCTACATCGAAAACATGCATGAGAAACCCAGAAGATGGTACACCGTGTGATCGGGAAAGGTTTCTAAAACGCACCTCATTTCTCATCTCCTTGTGCTCGGGTTCGCCATTCCAGCCGCTTTCCTAGCAATCTCCCTCCTTGGAGAATCAGCACCTTTAACCTCCTTTACCGTACAGGTTGCAATTTGTCCTGAGGAGGAACGGGAAGAGGGGGAACCAATGAGTGCCCAGCTCTAGGTCTTGGGACAGGCACAGGTCACTCTATTTTCCCAACAGGAAGAAGAATTAACCACAGGCTCAGCCTGCCGCCCAGAAGGAGAATAGGGCCTGAAGCAATCCTGCGCTTTTGCGGCCAGCTCCCAAGAAAGCGAGTTGAAAAATGGAGCTCAGGGGCACTGCAATTCACAAACCTGCAGAGTTATAAATGATAACTCTCGTCCACAAATATACTGAGGGAAGGCAACGAAGAGGATTTGAAAGCAAGGCAGAATTGCAGGAAACAGGTTTCAGGAGGGAGATTCGAATCGCCTTTAAAGCACAGGAAAAGAGGCAAAACCTCGACAATGATGCCCTTGGCCAAAAAGGGCGTATGCGTTTTTTCCTGAATATATTCAGGAAAAAACGCATACGCCCTTTTTGGCCAACCAAGCAACCTGCAAAGTAAAATCAGCGCTACAAAGAAGTCTCGCTTCCCATCGGTCAAAAGGGTCATGCTGAATAAAGTGTCAAAACCAGAAATGCAGGACAGGCCATGGAGAAACGGGAGCCTTGCTACGCTGATGGGCGGGATGTAAATTGCCAACACCCACTCTGGAGAGGTGTACGATGTGTCCTGAGACATCTAAAAAACTCAGCTTAGAGAGCATAGGGCACTTCCACTCATGGGCGTATAAATTGGGAAAACTAAAAATCAGCAAGACACAGGCACCCCAAAGTTTAGGGCTGCTCTGTTGGCAAGAACCTCCACTTCGTTACACCTTAAATATCCCAGGAAAGAGAAAAATGGATACAGAAGTTGTGGTCCTTATGTACAATGGAATATCACTCAGCCATGAAATCTACGTCATAAGGCTCGTAGCAGCATGATGAGTGGATTTAGGTACGACGATTCTACGTGAAATAAGTCACACAGAAAAAAAAAAAAACTTATCATAAGATATCACTTATAGAGGGAAAGTAAAAACCGCTACACTTGAACTGAATTACAAAACAGAAGAGAGTCACACGTTTAGAAAACACACTATGGCTGCTTAACGGGAAAGGTGACGTGGGGTGATGCATAAAACCAGGGTTTCAAATTAGCTCAGATACCGTTCCATAAACCCAACATGTAATAGACAAGACCTACTCCTTGCTCAGTGAACGGGACTCAACACCCCCTATACACCGCCCAAGAATATATCTGACTAGTAAGAATCTTTAAACCTATCTGTTGATATCTCTCTGTAAGGGACTCAAGTGGGTGTAAAGCGGCATAAACACAGCAGTGAAAAGCAGCTAAACCCCATTATAAAAATCAATTACTTTTAAAAACCCGTGAAGCAAAGACAGTGAAAGAGAGAGAAATTCTCACAAAATTCGTTCAGGGGCTGTGATGCCACCTGGATTGACCATATCTAGACCCACAGCTGACTGAGACATAAGGGTGGACACTTTTGGGGCTGAGAGGTTTGGTGAGGTTGGGTGAGCAAACGCAGACCCTTTAAAGTAATACTGCGTGGTACCCATCCCATGGGTCCCAAATCTCCAGGTTCAAGGGCATCTTCCTACATCGAAAACATGCATGGGAAACCCAGAAGATGGTACACCGTGTGATCGGGAAAGGTTTCTAAAACGCACCTCATTTCTCATCTCCTTGTGCTCGGGATCGCCGTTCCAGCCGCTTTCCTAGCAATCTCCCTCCTTGGAGAATCAGCACCTTTAACCTCCTGTTCTGTACAGGTTGCAATTTGTCCTGAGGAGGAACGGGAAGAGGGGGAACCAATGAGAGACTAGCTCTATGTCTTGGGACAGGCACAGCTCACTCTATTTTCCCGTCAGGAAGAAGAATTAACCACAGGCTCAGCCTGCCGCCCGGAAGGAGAATAGGGCCTGAAGCAATCCTGCGCTTTTGCGGCCAGCTCCCAAGAAAGCGAGTTGAAAAATGGAGCTCAGGGGCACTGCAATTCACAAACCTGCAGAGTTATAAATGATAACTCTCGCCCACAAATATATTGAGGGAAGGCAACGAAGAGGATTTGAAAGCAAGGCAGAATTGCAGGAAACAGGTTTCAGGAGGGAGATTCGAATCGCCTTTAAAGCACAGGAAAAGCGGCACAACCTCGACAATGATGCCCTTGGCCAAAAAGGGCGTATGCGTTTTTTCCTGAATATATTCAGGAAAAAACGCATACGCCCTTTTTGGCCAACCAAGCAACCTGCAAAGGCAAATCAGCGCTACAAAGAAGTCTCGTTTCCCATCGGTCAAAAGGGCCATGCTGAATAAAGTGTCAAAACCAGAAATGCAGGACAGGCCATGGAGAAACGGGAGCCTTGCTACGCTGATGGGCGGGATGTAAATTGCCAACAGCCACTCTGGAGAGGTGTACGGTGTGTCTTGAAACATCTAAAAAACTCAGCTTAGAGAGCATAGGGCACTTCCACTCATGGGCGTATAAACTGGGAAAACTAAAAATCAGCAAGACACAGGCACCCCAAAGTTTAGGGCTGCTCTGTTGACAAGAACCTCCACTTCGTTACACCTTAAATATCCCCGGAAAAAGAAAAATGGATAAAGAAGTTGTGGTCCTTATGTACAATGGAATATCACTCAGCCATGAAATCTACGTCATAAGGCTCGTAGCAGCATGATGAGTGGATTTAGGTACGACGATTCTACGTGAAATAAGTCACACAGAAAAAGACACTTATCATAAGATATCACTTATAGAGGGAATGTAAAAACCGCTACACTTGAACTGAATTACAAAACAGAAGAGAGTCACACGTTTAGAAAACACACTATGGCTGCTTAACGGGAAAGGTGAGGTGGGGTGATGCATAAAACAAGGGTTTCAAATTAGCTCAGATACCGTTCCATAAACCCAATATGTAATAGACAAGACCTACTCCTTGCTCAGTGAACGGGACTCAACACCCCCTATTCACCGCCCAAGAATATATCTGACTAGTAAGAATCTTAAAACCTATGTGTTGATATCTGTCTGTAAGGGAGTCAAGTGGGTGTAAAGCGGCATAAACACAGCAGTGAAAAGCAGCTAAACCCCATTATAAAAATCAATTACTTTTAAAAACCCGTGAAGCAAAGACAGTGAAAGAGAGAGAAATTCTTACAAAATTCGTTCAGGGGCTGTGATGCCACCTGGATCGACCATATCTAGACCCACAGCTGATTGAGACATAAGGGTGGACACTCCTGGGGCTGAGAGTTTTGGTGAGGTTGGGTGAGCAAACGCAGACCCTTTAAAGTAATACTGCGTGGTACCCATCCCATGGGTCCCAAATCTCCAGGTTCAAGGGCACCTTCCTACATCGAAAACATGCATGAGAAACCCAGAAGATGGTACACCGTGTGATCGGGAAAGGTTTCTAAAACGCACCTCATTTCTCACCTCCTTGTGCTCGGGTTCGCCATTCCAGCCGCTTTCCTAGCAATCTTCCTCCTTGGAGAATCAGCACCTTTAACCTCCTGTTCCGTACAGGTTGCAATTTGTCCTGAGGAGGAACGGGAAGAGGGGGAACCAATGAGAGACTAGCTCTAGGTCTTGGGGCAGGCACAGGTCACTCTATTTTCCCAACAGGAAGAAGAATTAACCACAGGCTCAGCCTGCCGCCCGGAAGGAGAATAGGGCCTGAAGCAATCCTGCGCTTTTGCGGCCAGCTCCCAAGAAAGCGAGTTGAAAAATGGAGCTCAGGGGCACTGCAATTCACAAACCTGCAGAGTTATAAATGATAACTCTCGTCCACAAATATACTGAGGAAAGGCAACGAAGAGGATTTGAAAGCAAGGCAGAATTGCAGGAAACAGATTTCAGGAGGGAGATTCGAATTGCCTTTAAAGCACAGGAAAAGCGGCAAAACCTCGACAATGATGCCCTTGGCCAAAAAGGGCGTATGCGTTTTTTCCTGAATATATTCAGGAAAAAACGCATACGCCCTTTTTGGCCAACCAAGCAACCTGCAAAGGCAAATCAGCGCTACAAAGAAGTCTCGCTTCCCATCGGTCAAAAGGGCCATGCTGAATAAAGTGTCAAAACCAGAAATGCAGGACAGGCCATGGAGAAACGGGAGCCTTGCTACGCTGATGGGCGGGATGTAAATTGCCAACAGCCACTCTGGAGAGGTGTACGGTGTGTCTTGAAACATCTAAAAAACTCAGCTTAGAGAGCATAGGGCACTTCCACTCATGGGCGTATAAACTGGGAAAACTAAAAATCAGCAAGACACAGGCACCCCAAAGTTTAGGGCTGCTCTGTTGACAAGAAGATCCACTTCGTTACACCTTAAATATCCCAGGAAAGATAAAAATGGATAAAGAAGTTGTGGTCCTTATGTACAATGGAATATCACTCAGCCATGAAATCTACGTCATAAGGCTCGTAGCAGCATGATGAGTGGATTTAGGTACGACGATTCTACGTGAAATAAGTCACACAGAAAAAGACACTTATCATAAGATATCACTTATAGAGGGAATGTAAAAACCGCTACACTTGAACTGAATTACAAAACAGAAGAGAGTCACACGTTTAGAAAACACACTATGGCTGCTTAACGGGAAAGGTGAGGTGGGGTGATGCATAAAACAAGGGTTTCAAATTAGCTCAGATACCGTTCCATAAACCCAATATGTAATAGACAAGACCTACTCCTTGCTCAGTGAATGGGACTCAACACCCCCTATTCACCGCCCAAGAATATATCTGACTAGTAAGAATCTTAAAACCTATGTGTTGATATCTCTCTGTAAGGGAGTCAAGTGGGTGTAAAGCGGCATAAACACAGCAGTGAAAAGCAGCTAAACCCCATTATAAAAATCAATTACTTTTAAAAACCCGTGAAGCAAAGACAGTGAAAGAGAGAGAAATTCTTACAAAATTCGTTCAGGGGCTGTGATGCCACCTGGATCGACCATATCTAGACCCACAGCTGATTGAGACATAAGGGTGGACACTCCTGGGGCTGAGAGGTTTGGTGAGGTTGGGTGAGCAAACGCAGACCCTTTAAAGTAATACTGCGTGGTACCCATCCCATGGGTCCCAAATCTCCAGGTTCAAGGGCACCTTCCTACATCGAAAACATGCATGAGAAACCCAGAAGATGGTACACCGTGTGATCGGGAAAGGTTTCTAAAACGCACCTCATTTCTCATCTCCTTGTGCTCGGGTTCGCCATTCCAGCCGCTTTCCTAGCAATCTCCCTCCTTGGAGAATCAGCACCTTTAACCTCCTTTACCATACAGGTTGCAATTTGTCCTGAGGAGGAACGGGAAGAGGGGGAACCAATGAGTGCCTAGCTCTAGGTCTTGGGACAGGCACAGGTCACTCTATTTTCCCAACAGGAAGAAGAATTAACCACAGGCTCAGCCTGCCGCCCGGAAGGAGAATAGGGCCTGAAGCAATCCTGCGCTTTTGCGGCCAGCTCCCAAGAAAGCGAGTTGAAAAATGGAGCTCAGGGGCACTGCAATTCACAAACCTGCAGAGTTATAAATGATAACTCTCGTCCACAAATATACTGAGGGAAGGCAACGAAGAGGATTTGAAAGCAAGGCAGAATTGCAGGAAACAGGTTTCAGGAGGGAGATTCGAATCGCCTTTAAAGCACAGGAAAAGCGGCAAAACCTCGACAATGATGCCCTTGGCCAAAAAGGGCGTATGCGTTTTTTCCTGAATATATTCAGGAAAAAACGCATACGCCCTTTTTGGCCAACCAAGCAACCTGCAAAGGAAAATCAGCGCTACAAAGAAGTCTCGCTTCCCATCGGTCAAAAGGGTCATGCTGAATAAAGTGTCAAAACCAGAAATGCAGGACAGGCCATGGAGAAACGGGAGCCTTGCTACGCTGATGGGCGGGATGTAAATTGCCAACACCCACTCTGGAGAGGTGTACGATGTGTCCTGAGACATCTAAAAAACTCAGCTTAGAGAGCATAGGGCACTTCCACTCATGGGCGTATAAATTGGGAAAACTAAAAATCAGCAAGACACAGGCACCCCAAAGTTTAGGGCTGCTCTGTTGGCAAGAACCTCCACTTCGTTACACCTTAAATATCCCAGGAAAGAGAAAAATGGATACAGAAGTTGTGGTCCTTATGTACAATGGAATATCACTCAGCCATGAAATCTACGTCATAAGGCTCGTAGCAGCATGATGAGTGGATTTAGGTACGACGATTCTACGTGAAATAAGTCACACAGAAAAAAAAAAAAACTTATCATAAGATATCACTTATAGAGGGAAAGTAAAAACCGCTACACTTGAACTGAATTACAAAACAGAAGAGAGTCACACGTTTAGAAAACACACTATGGCTGCTTAACGGGAAAGGTGACGTGGGGTGATGCATAAAACCAGGGTTTCAAATTAGCTCAGATACCGTTCCATAAACACAACATGTAATAGACAAGACCTACTCCTTGCTCAGTGAACGGGACTCAACACCCCCTATACACCGCCCAAGAATATATCTGACTAGTAAGAATCTTTAAACCTATGTGTTGATATCTCTCTGTAAGGGACTCAAGTGGGTGTAAAGCGGCATAAACACAGCAGTGAAAAGCAGCTAAACCCCATTATAAAAATCAATTACTTTTAAAAACCCGTGAAGCAAAGACAGTGAAAGAGAGAGAAATTCTTACAAAATTCGTTCAGGGGCTGTGATGCCACCTGGATTGACCATATCTAGACCCACAGCTGACTGAGACATAAGGGTGGACACTTTTGGGGCTGAGAGGTTTGGTGAGGTTGGGTGAGCAAACGCAGACCCTTTAAAGTAATACTGCGTGGTACCCATCCCATGGGTCCCAAATCTCCAGGTTCAAGGGCATCTTCCTACATCGAAAACATGCATGGGAAACCCAGAAGATGGTACACCGTGTGATCGGGAAAGGTTTCTAAAACGCACCTCATTTCTCATCTCCTTGTGCTCGGGATCGCCGTTCCAGCCGCTTTCCTAGCAATCTCCCTCCTTGGAGAATCAGCACCTTTAACCTCCTGTTCTGTACAGGTTGCAATTTGTCCTGAGGAGGAACGGGAAGAGGGGGAACCAATGAGAGACTAGCTCTATGTCTTGGGACAGGCACAGCTCACTCTATTTTCCCGTCAGGAAGAAGAATTAACCACAGGCTCAGCCTGCCGCCCGGAAGGAGAATAGGGCCTGAAGCAATCCTGCGCTTTTGCGGCCAGCTCCCAAGAAAGCGAGTTGAAAAATGGAGCTCAGGGGCACTGCAATTCACAAACCTGCAGAGTTATAAATGATAACTCTCGCCCACAAATATATTGAGGGAAGGCAACGAAGAGGATTTGAAAGCAAGGCAGAATTGCAGGAAACAGGTTTCAGGAGGGAGATTCGAATCGCCTTTAAAGCACAGGAAAAGCGGCACAACCTCGACAATGATGCCCTTGGCCAAAAAGGGCGTATGCGTTTTTTCCTGAATATATTCAGGAAAAAACGCATACGCCCTTTTTGGCCAACCAAGCAACCTGCAAAGGCAAATCAGCGCTACAAAGAAGTCTCGTTTCCCATCGGTCAAAAGGGCCATGCTGAATAAAGTGTCAAAACCAGAAATGCAGGACAGGCCATGGAGAAACGGGAGCCTTGCTACGCTGATGGGCGGGATGTAAATTGCCAACAGCCACTCTGGAGAGGTGTACGGTGTGTCTTGAAACATCTAAAAAACTCAGCTTAGAGAGCATAGGGCACTTCCACTCATGGGCGTATAAACTGGGAAAACTAAAAATCAGCAAGACACAGGCACCCCAAAGTTTAGGGCTGCTCTGTTGACAAGAACCTCCACTTCGTTACACCTTAAATATCCCAGGAAAGAGAAAAATGGATAAAGAAGTTGTGGTCCTTATGTACAATGGAATATCACTCAGCCATGAAATCTACGTCATAAGGCTCGTAGCAGCATGATGAGTGGATTTAGGTACGACGATTCTACGTGAAATAAGTCACACAGAAAAAGACACTTATCATAAGATATCACTTATAGAGGGAATGTAAAAACCGCTACACTTGAACTGAATTACAAAACAGAAGAGAGTCACACGTTTAGAAAACACACTATGGCTGCTTAACGGGAAAGGTGAGGTGGGGTGATGCATAAAACCAGTGTTTCAAATTAGCTCAGATACCGTTCCATTAACCCAATATGTGATAGACAAGACCTACTCCTTGCTCAGTGAACGGGACTCAACACCCCCTATTCACCGCCCAAGAATATATCTGACTAGTAAGAATCTTAAAACCTATGTGTTGATATCTCTCTGTAAGGGAGTCAAGTGGGTGTAAAGCGGCGTAAACACAGCAGTGAAAAGCAGCTAAACCCCATTATAAAAATCAATTACTTTTAAAAACCCGTGAAGCAAAGACAGTGAAAGAGAGAGAAATTCTTACAAAATTCGTTCAGGGGCTGTGATGCCACCTGGATCGACCATATCTAGACCCACAGCTGATTGAGACATAAGGGTGGACACTCCTGGGGCTGAGAGGTTTGGTGAGGTTGGGTGAGCAAACGCAGACCCTTTAAAGTAATACTGCGTGGTACCCATCCCATGGGTCCCAAATCTCCAGGTTCAAGGGCACCTTCCTACATCGAAAACATGCATGAGAAACCCAGAAGATGGTACACCGTGTGATCGGGAAAGGTTTCTAAAACGCACCTCATTTCTCATCTCCTTGTGCTCGGGTTCGCCATTCCAGCCGCTTTCCTAGCAATCTCCCTCCTTGGAGAATCAGCACCTTTAACCTCCTTTACCGTACAGGTTGCAATTTGTCCTGAGGAGGAACGGGAAGAGGGGGAACCAATGAGTGCCTAGCTCTAGGTCTTGGGACAGGCACAGGTCACTCTATTTTCCCAACAGGAAGAAGAATTAACCACAGGCTCAGCCTGCCGCCCGGAAGGAGAATAGGGCCTGAAGCAATCCTGCGCTTTTGCGGCCAGCTCCCAAGAAAGCGAGTTGAAAAATGGAGCTCAGGGGCACTGCAATTCACAAACCTGCAGAGTTATAAATGATAACTCTCGTCCACAAATATACTGAGGGAAGGCAACGAAGAGGATTTGAAAGCAAGGCAGAATTGCAGGAAACAGGTTTCAGGAGGGAGATTCGAATCGCCTTTAAAGCACAGGAAAAGCGGCAAAACCTCGACAATGATGCCCTTGGCCAAAAAGGGCGTATGCGTTTTTTCCTGAATATATTCAGGAAAAAACGCATACGCCCTTTTTGGCCAACCAAGCAACCTGCAAAGGAAAATCAGCGCTACAAAGAAGTCTCGCTTCCCATCGGTCAAAAGGGTCATGCTGAATAAAGTGTCAAAACCAGAAATGCAGGACAGGCCATGGAGAAACGGGAGCCTTGCTACGCTGATGGGCGGGATGTAAATTGCCAACACCCACTCTGGAGAGGTGTACGATGTGTCCTGAGACATCTAAAAAACTCAGCTTAGAGAGCATAGGGCACTTCCACTCATGGGCGTATAAATTGGGAAAACTAAAAATCAGCAAGACACAGGCACCCCAAAGTTTAGGGCTGCTCTGTTGGCAAGAACCTCCACTTCGTTACACCTTAAATATCCCAGGAAAGAGAAAAATGGATACAGAAGTTGTGGTCCTTATGTACAATGGAATATCACTCAGCCATGAAATCTACGTCATAAGGCTCGTAGCAGCATGATGAGTGGATTTAGGTACGACGATTCTACGTGAAATAAGTCACACAGAAAAAAAAAAAAACTTATCATAAGATATCACTTATAGAGGGAAAGTAAAAACCGCTACACTTGAACTGAATTACAAAACAGAAGAGAGTCACACGTTTAGAAAACACACTATGGCTGCTTAACGGGAAAGGTGACGTGGGGTGATGCATAAAACCAGGGTTTCAAATTAGCTCAGATACCGTTCCATAAACACAACATGTAATAGACAAGACCTACTCCTTGCTCAGTGAACGGGACTCAACACCCCCTATACACCGCCCAAGAATATATCTGACTAGTAAGAATCTTTAAACCTATGTGTTGATATCTCTCTGTAAGGGACTCAAGTGGGTGTAAAGCGGCATAAACACAGCAGTGAAAAGCAGCTAAACCCCATTATAAAAATCAATTACTTTTAAAAACCCGTGAAGCAAAGACAGTGAAAGAGAGAGAAATTCTTACAAAATTCGTTCAGGGGCTGTGATGCCACCTGGATTGACCATATCTAGACCCACAGCTGACTGAGACATAAGGGTGGACACTTTTGGGGCTGAGAGGTTTGGTGAGGTTGGGTGAGCAAACGCAGACCCTTTAAAGTAATACTGCGTGGTACCCATCCCATGGGTCCCAAATCTCCAGGTTCAAGGGCATCTTCCTACATCGAAAACATGCATGGGAAACCCAGAAGATGGTACACCGTGTGATCGGGAAAGGTTTCTAAAACGCACCTCATTTCTCATCTCCTTGTGCTCGGGATCGCCGTTCCAGCCGCTTTCCTAGCAATCTCCCTCCTTGGAGAATCAGCACCTTTAACCTCCTGTTCTGTACAGGTTGCAATTTGTCCTGAGGAGGAACGGGAAGAGGGGGAACCAATGAGAGACTAGCTCTATGTCTTGGGACAGGCACAGCTCACTCTATTTTCCCGTCAGGAAGAAGAATTAACCACAGGCTCAGCCTGCCGCCCGGAAGGAGAATAGGGCCTGAAGCAATCCTGCGCTTTTGCGGCCAGCTCCCAAGAAAGCGAGTTGAAAAATGGAGCTCAGGGGCACTGCAATTCACAAACCTGCAGAGTTATAAATGATAACTCTCGCCCACAAATATATTGAGGGAAGGCAACGAAGAGGATTTGAAAGCAAGGCAGAATTGCAGGAAACAGGTTTCAGGAGGGAGATTCGAATCGCCTTTAAAGCACAGGAAAAGCGGCACAACCTCGACAATGATGCCCTTGGCCAAAAAGGGCGTATGCGTTTTTTCCTGAATATATTCAGGAAAAAACGCATACGCCCTTTTTGGCCAACCAAGCAACCTGCAAAGGCAAATCAGCGCTACAAAGAAGTCTCGTTTCCCATCGGTCAAAAGGGCCATGCTGAATAAAGTGTCAAAACCAGAAATGCAGGACAGGCCATGGAGAAACGGGAGCCTTGCTACGCTGATGGGCGGGATGTAAATTGCCAACAGCCACTCTGGAGAGGTGTACGGTGTGTCTTGAAACATCTAAAAAACTCAGCTTAGAGAGCATAGGGCACTTCCACTCATGGGCGTATAAACTGGGAAAACTAAAAATCAGCAAGACACAGGCACCCCAAAGTTTAGGGCTGCTCTGTTGACAAGAACCTCCACTTCGTTACACCTTAAATATCCCAGGAAAGAGAAAAATGGATAAAGAAGTTGTGGTCCTTATGTACAATGGAATATCACTCAGCCATGAAATCTACGTCATAAGGCTCGTAGCAGCATGATGAGTGGATTTAGGTACGACGATTCTACGTGAAATAAGTCACACAGAAAAAGACACTTATCATAAGATATCACTTATAGAGGGAATGTAAAAACCGCTACACTTGAACTGAATTACAAAACAGAAGAGAGTCACACGTTTAGAAAACACACTATGGCTGCTTAACGGGAAAGGTGAGGTGGGGTGATGCATAAAACCAGTGTTTCAAATTAGCTCAGATACCGTTCCATTAACCCAATATGTGATAGACAAGACCTACTCCTTGCTCAGTGAACGGGACTCAACACCCCCTATTCACCGCCCAAGAATATATCTGACTAGTAAGAATCTTAAAACCTATGTGTTGATATCTCTCTGTAAGGGAGTCAAGTGGGTGTAAAGCGGCGTAAACACAGCAGTGAAAAGCAGCTAAACCCCATTATAAAAATCAATTACTTTTAAAAACCCGTGAAGCAAAGACAGTGAAAGAGAGAGAAATTCTTACAAAATTCGTTCAGGGGCTGTGATGCCACCTGGATCGACCATATCTAGACCCACAGCTGATTGAGACATAAGGGTGGACACTCCTGGGGCTGAGAGGTTTGGTGAGGTTGGGTGAGCAAACGCAGACCCTTTAAAGTAATACTGCGTGGTACCCATCCCATGGGTCCCAAATCTCCAGGTTCAAGGGCACCTTCCTACATCGAAAACATGCATGAGAAACCCAGAAGATGGTACACCGTGTGATCGGGAAAGGTTTCTAAAACGCACCTCATTTCTCATCTCCTTGTGCTCGGGTTCGCCATTCCAGCCGCTTTCCTAGCAATCTCCCTCCTTGGAGAATCAGCACCTTTAACCTCCTTTACCGTACAGGTTGCAATTTGTCCTGAGGAGGAACGGGAAGAGGGGGAACCAATGAGTGCCTAGCTCTAGGTCTTGGGACAGGCACAGGTCACTCTATTTTCCCAACAGGAAGAAGAATTAACCACAGGCTCAGCCTGCCGCCCGGAAGGAGAATAGGGCCTGAAGCAATCCTGCGCTTTTGCGGCCAGCTCCCAAGAAAGCGAGTTGAAAAATGGAGCTCAGGGGCACTGCAATTCACAAACCTGCAGAGTTATAAATGATAACTCTCGTCCACAAATATACTGAGGGAAGGCAACGAAGAGGATTTGAAAGCAAGGCAGAATTGCAGGAAACAGGTTTCAGGAGGGAGATTCGAATCGCCTTTAAAGCACAGGAAAAGCGGCAAAACCTCGACAATGATGCCCTTGGCCAAAAAGGGCGTATGCGTTTTTTCCTGAATATATTCAGGAAAAAACGCATACGCCCTTTTTGGCCAACCAAGCAACCTGCAAAGGAAAATCAGCGCTACAAAGAAGTCTCGCTTCCCATCGGTCAAAAGGGTCATGCTGAATAAAGTGTCAAAACCAGAAATGCAGGACAGGCCATGGAGAAACGGGAGCCTTGCTACGCTGATGGGCGGGATGTAAATTGCCAACACCCACTCTGGAGAGGTGTACGATGTGTCCTGAGACATCTAAAAAACTCAGCTTAGAGAGCATAGGGCACTTCCACTCATGGGCGTATAAATTGGGAAAACTAAAAATCAGCAAGACACAGGCACCCCAAAGTTTAGGGCTGCTCTGTTGGCAAGAACCTCCACTTCGTTACACCTTAAATATCCCAGGAAAGAGAAAAATGGATACAGAAGTTGTGGTCCTTATGTACAATGGAATATCACTCAGCCATGAAATCTACGTCATAAGGCTCGTAGCAGCATGATGAGTGGATTTAGGTACGACGATTCTACGTGAAATAAGTCACACAGAAAAAAAAAAAAACTTATCATAAGATATCACTTATAGAGGGAAAGTAAAAACCGCTACACTTGAACTGAATTACAAAACAGAAGAGAGTCACACGTTTAGAAAACACACTATGGCTGCTTAACGGGAAAGGTGACGTGGGGTGATGCATAAAACCAGGGTTTCAAATTAGCTCAGATACCGTTCCATAAACACAACATGTAATAGACAAGACCTACTCCTTGCTCAGTGAACGGGACTCAACACCCCCTATACACCGCCCAAGAATATATCTGACTAGTAAGAATCTTTAAACCTATGTGTTGATATCTCTCTGTAAGGGACTCAAGTGGGTGTAAAGCGGCATAAACACAGCAGTGAAAAGCAGCTAAACCCCATTATAAAAATCAATTACTTTTAAAAACCCGTGAAGCAAAGACAGTGAAAGAGAGAGAAATTCTTACAAAATTCGTTCAGGGGCTGTGATGCCACCTGGATTGACCATATCTAGATCCACAGTTGACTGAGACATAAGGGTGGACACTTTTGGGGCTGAGAGGTTTGGTGACGTTGGGTGAGCAAACGCAGACCCTTTAAAGTAATACTGCGTGGTACCCATCCCATGGGTCCCAAATCTCCAGGTTCAAGGGCATCTTCCTACATCGAAAACATGCATGGGAAACCCAGAAGATGGTACACCGTGTGATCGGGAAAGGTTTCTAAAACGCACCTCATTTCTCATCTCCTTGTGCTCGGGATCGCCGTTCCAGCCACTTTCCTAGCAATCTCCCTCCTTGGAGAATCAGCACCTTTAACCTCCTGTTCTGTACAGGTTGCAATTTGTCCTGAGGAGGAACGGGAAGAGGGGGAACCAATGAGAGACTAGCTCTATGTCTTGGGACAGGCACAGCTCACTCTATTTTCCCGTCAGGAAGAAGAATTAACCACAGGCTCAGCCTGCCGCCCGGAAGGAGAATAGGGCCTGAAGCAATCCTGCGCTTTTGCGGCCAGCTCCCAAGAAAGCGAGTTGAAAAATGGAGCTCAGGGGCACTGCAATTCACAAACCTGCAGAGTTATAAATGATAACTCTCGCCCACAAATATATTGAGGGAAGGCAACGAAGAGGATTTGAAAGCAAGGCAGAATTGCAGGAAACAGGTTTCAGGAGGGAGATTCGAATCGCCTTTAAAGCACAGGAAAAGCGGCAAAACCTCGACAATGATGCCCTTGGCCAAAAAGGGCGTATGCGTTTTTTCCTGAATATATTCAGGAAAAAACGCATACGCCCTTTTTGGCCAACCAAGCAACCTGCAAAGGCAAATCAGCGCTACAAAGAAGTCTCGTTTCCCATCGGTCAAAAGGGCCATGCTGAATAAAGTGTCAAAACCAGAAATGCAGGACAGGCCATGGAGAAACGGGAGCCTTGCTACGCTGATGGGCGGGATGTAAATTGCCAACAGCCACTCTGGAGAGGTGTACGGTGTGTCTTGAAACATCTAAAAAACTCAGCTTAGAGAGCATAGGGCACTTCCACTCATGGGCGTATAAATTGGGAAAACTAAAAATCAGCAAGACACAGGCACCCCAAAGTTTAGGGCTGCTCTGTTGGCAAGAACCTCCACTTCGTTACACCTTAAATATCCCAGGAAAGAGAAAAATGGATACAGAAGTTGTGGTCCTTATGTACAATGGAATATCACTCAGCCATGAAATCTACGTCATAAGGCTCGTAGCAGCATGATGAGTGGATTTAGGTACGACGATTCTACGTGAAATAAGTCACACAGAAAAAAAAAAAACTTATCATAAGATATCACTTATAGAGGGAAAGTAAAAACCGCTACACTTGAACTGAATTACAAAACAGAAGAGAGTCACACGTTTAGAAAACACACTATGGCTGCTTAACGGGAAAGGTGACGTGGGGTGATGCATAAAACCAGGGTTTCAAATTAGCTCAGATACCGTTCCATAAACCCAACATGTAATAGACAAGACCTACTCCTTGCTCAGTGAACGGGACTCAACACCCCCTATACACCGCCCAAGAATATATCTGACTAGTAAGAATCTTTAAACCTATCTGTTGATATCTCTCTGTAAGGGACTCAAGTGGGTGTAAAGCGGCATAAACACAGCAGTGAAAAGCAGCTAAACCCCATTATAAAAATCAATTACTTTTAAAAACCCGTGAAGCAAAGACAGTGAAAGAGAGAGAAATTCTCACAAAATTCGTTCAGGGGCTGTGATGCCACCTGGATTGACCATATCTAGACCCACAGCTGACTGAGACATAAGGGTGGACACTTTTGGGGCTGAGAGGTTTGGTGAGGTTGGGTGAGCAAACGCAGACCCTTTAAAGTAATACTGCGTGGTACCCATCCCATGGGTCCCAAATCTCCAGGTTCAAGGGCATCTTCCTACATCGAAAACATGCATGGGAAACCCAGAAGATGGTACACCGTGTGATCGGGAAAGGTTTCTAAAACGCACCTCATTTCTCATCTCCTTGTGCTCGGGATCGCCGTTCCAGCCGCTTTCCTAGCAATCTCCCTCCTTGGAGAATCAGCACCTTTAACCTCCTGTTCTGTACAGGTTGCAATTTGTCCTGAGGAGGAACGGGAAGAGGGGGAACCAATGAGAGACTAGCTCTATGTCTTGGGACAGGCACAGCTCACTCTATTTTCCCGTCAGGAAGAAGAATTAACCACAGGCTCAGCCTGCCGCCCGGAAGGAGAATAGGGCCTGAAGCAATCCTGCGCTTTTGCGGCCAGCTCCCAAGAAAGCGAGTTGAAAAATGGAGCTCAGGGGCACTGCAATTCACAAACCTGCAGAGTTATAAATGATAACTCTCGCCCACAAATATATTGAGGGAAGGCAACGAAGAGGATTTGAAAGCAAGGCAGAATTGCAGGAAACAGGTTTCAGGAGGGAGATTCGAATCGCCTTTAAAGCACAGGAAAAGCGGCACAACCTCGACAATGATGCCCTTGGCCAAAAAGGGCGTATGCGTTTTTTCCTGAATATATTCAGGAAAAAACGCATACGCCCTTTTTGGCCAACCAAGCAACCTGCAAAGGCAAATCAGCGCTACAAAGAAGTCTCGTTTCCCATCGGTCAAAAGGGCCATGCTGAATAAAGTGTCAAAACCAGAAATGCAGGACATGCCATGGAGAAACGGGAGCCTTGCTACGCTGATGGGCGGGATGTAAATTGCCAACAGCCACTCTGGAAAGGTGTACGGTGTGTCTTGAAACATCTAAAAAACTCAGCTTAGAGAGCATAGGGCACTTCCACTCATGGGCGTATAAACTGGGAAAACTAAAAATCAGCAAGACACAGGCACCCCAAAGTTTAGGGCTGCTCTGTTGACAAGAACCTCCACTTCGTTACACCTTAAATATCCCAGGAAAAAGAAAAATGGATAAAGAAGTTGTGGTCCTTATGTACAATGGAATATCACTCAGCCATGAAATCTACGTCATAAGGCTCGTAGCAGCATGATGAGTGGATTTAGGTACGACGATTCTACGTGAAATAAGTCACACAGAAAAAGACACTTATCATAAGATATCACTTATAGAGGGAATGTAAAAACCGCTACACTTGAACTGAATTACAAAACAGAAGAGAGTCACACGTTTAGAAAACACACTATGGCTGCTTAACGGGAAAGGTGAGGTGGGGTGATGCATAAAACAAGGGTTTCAAATTAGCTCAGATACCGTTCCATAAACCCAATATGTAATAGACAAGACCTACTCCTTGCTCAGTGAACGGGACTCAACACCCCCTATTCACCGCCCAAGAATATATCTGACTAGTAAGAATCTTAAAACCTATGTGTTGATATCTGTCTGTAAGGGAGTCAAGTGGGTGTAAAGCGGCATAAACACAGCAGTGAAAAGCAGCTAAACCCCATTATAAAAATCAATTACTTTTAAAAACCCGTGAAGCAAAGACAGTGAAAGAGAGAGAAATTCTTACAAAATTCGTTCAGGGGCTGTGATGCCACCTGGATCGACCATATCTAGACCCAAAGCTGATTGAGACATAAGGGTGGACACTCCTGGGGCTGAGAGTTTTGGTGAGGTTGGGTGAGCAAACGCAGACCCTTTAAAGTAATACTGCGTGGTACCCATCCCATGGGTCCCAAATCTCCAGGTTCAAGGGCACCTTCCTACATCGAAAACATGCATGAGAAACCCAGAAGATGGTACACCGTGTGATCGGGAAAGGTTTCTAAAACGCACCTCATTTCTCACCTCCTTGTGCTCGGGTTCGCCATTCCAGCCGCTTTCCTAGCAATCTTCCTCCTTGGAGAATCAGCACCTTTAACCTCCTGTTCCGTACAGGTTGCAATTTGTCCTGAGGAGGAACGGGAAGAGGGGGAACCAATGAGAGACTAGCTCTAGGTCTTGGGGCAGGCACAGGTCACTCTATTTTCCCAACAGGAAGAAGAATTAACCACAGGCTCAGCCTGCCGCCCGGAAGGAGAATAGGGCCTGAAGCAATCCTGCGCTTTTGCGGCCAGCTCCCAAGAAAGCGAGTTGAAAAATGGAGCTCAGGGGCACTGCAATTCACAAACCTGCAGAGTTATAAATGATAACTCTCGTCCACAAATATACTGAGGAAAGGCAACGAAGAGGATTTGAAAGCAAGGCAGAATTGCAGGAAACAGATTTCAGGAGGGAGATTCGAATTGCCTTTAAAGCACAGGAAAAGCGGCAAAACCTCGACAATGATGCCCTTGGCCAAAAAGGGCGTATGCGTTTTTTCCTGAATATATTCAGGAAAAAACGCATACGCCCTTTTTGGCCAACCAAGCAACCTGCAAAGGCAAATCAGCGCTACAAAGAAGTCTCGCTTCCCATCGGTCAAAAGGGCCATGCTGAATAAAGTGTCAAAACCAGAAATGCAGGACAGGCCATGGAGAAACGGGAGCCTTGCTACGCTGATGGGCGGGATGTAAATTGCCAACAGCCACTCTGGAGAGGTGTACGGTGTGTCTTGAAACATCTAAAAAACTCAGCTTAGAGAGCATAGGGCACTTCCACTCATGGGCGTATAAACTGGGAAAACTAAAAATCAGCAAGACACAGGCACCCCAAAGTTTAGGGCTGCTCTGTTGACAAGAACCTCCACTTCGTTACACCTTAAATATCCCAGGAAAGAGAAAAATGGATAAAGAAGTTGTGGTCCTTATGTACAATGGAATATCACTCAGCCATGAAATCTACGTCATAAGGCTCGTAGCAGCATGATGAGTGGATTTAGGTACGACGATTCTACGTGAAATAAGTCACACAGAAAAAGACACTTATCATAAGATATCACTTATAGAGGGAATGTAAAAACCGCTACACTTGAACTGAATTACAAAACAGAAGAGAGCCACACGTTTAGAAAACACACTATGGCTGCTTAACGGGAAAGGTGAGGTGGGGTGATGCATAAAACAAGGGTTTCAAATTAGCTCAGATACCGTTCCATAAACCCAATATGTAATAGACAAGACCTACTCCTTGCTCAGTGAATGGGACTCAACACCCCCTATTCACCGCCCAAGAATATATCTGACTAGTAAGAATCTTAAAACCTATGTGTTGATATCTCTCTGTAAGGGAGTCAAGTGGGTGTAAAGCGGCATAAACACAGCAGTGAAAAGCAGCTAAACCCCATTATAAAAATCAATTACTTTTAAAAACCCGTGAAGCAAAGACAGTGAAAGAGAGAGAAATTCTTACAAAATTCGTTCAGGGGCTGTGATGCCACCTGGATCGACCATATCTAGACCCACAGCTGATTGAGACATAAGGGTGGACACTCCTGGGGCTGAGAGGTTTGGTGAGGTTGGGTGAGCAAACGCAGACCCTTTAAAGTAATACTGCGTGGTACCCATCCCATGGGTCCCAAATCTCCAGGTTCAAGGGCACCTTCCTACATCGAAAACATGCATGAGAAACCCAGAAGATGGTACACCGTGTGATCGGGAAAGGTTTCTAAAACGCACCTCATTTCTCATCTCCTTGTGCTCGGGTTCGCCATTCCAGCCGCTTTCCTAGCAATCTCCCTCCTTGGAGAATCAGCACCTTTAACCTCCTTTACCATACAGGTTGCAATTTGTCCTGAGGAGGAACGGGAAGAGGGGGAACCAATGAGTGCCTAGCTCTAGGTCTTGGGACAGGCACAGGTCACTCTATTTTCCCAACAGGAAGAAGAATTAACCACAGGCTCAGCCTGCCGCCCGGAAGGAGAATAGGGCCTGAAGCAATCCTGCGCTTTTGCGGCCAGCTCCCAAGAAAGCGAGTTGAAAAATGGAGCTCAGGGGCACTGCAATTCACAAACCTGCAGAGTTATAAATGATAACTCTCGTCCACAAATATACTGAGGGAAGGCAACGAAGAGGATTTGAAAGCAAGGCAGAATTGCAGGAAACAGGTTTCAGGAGGGAGATTCGAATCGCCTTTAAAGCACAGGAAAAGCGGCAAAACCTCGACAATGATGCCCTTGGCTAAAAAGGGCGTATGCGTTTTTTCCTGAATATATTCAGGAAAAAACGCATACGCCCCTTTTGGCCAACCAAGCAACCTGCAAAGGAAAATCAGCGCTACAAAGAAGTCTCGCTTCCCATCGGTCAAAAGGGTCATGCTGAATAAAGTGTCAAAACCAGAAATGCAGGACAGGCCATGGAGAAACGGGAGCCTTGCTACGCTGATGGGCGGGATGTAAATTGCCAACACCCACTCTGGAGAGGTGTACGATGTGTCCTGAGACATCTAAAAAACTCAGCTTAGAGAGCATAGGGCACTTCCACTCATGGGCGTATAAATTGGGAAAACTAAAAATCAGCAAGACACAGGCACCCCAAAGTTTAGGGCTGCTCTGTTGGCAAGAACCTCCACTTCGTTACACCTTAAATATCCCAGGAAAGAGAAAAATGGATACAGAAGTTGTGCTCCTTATGTACAATGGAATATCACTCAGCCATGAAATCTACGTCATAAGGCTCGTAGCAGCATGATGAGTGGATTTAGGTACGACGATTCTACGTGAAATAAGTCACACAGAAAAAAAAAAAACTTATCATAAGATATCACTTATAGAGGGAAAGTAAAAACCGCTACACTTGAACTGAATTACAAAACAGAAGAGAGTCACACGTTTAGAAAACACACTATGGCTGCTTAACGGGAAAGGTGACGTGGGGTGATGCATAAAACCAGGGTTTCAAATTAGCTCAGATACCGTTCCATAAACACAACATGTAATAGACAAGACCTACTCCTTGCTCAGTGAACGGGACTCAACACCCCCTATACACCGCCCAAGAATATATCTGACTAGTAAGAATCTTTAAACCTATGTGTTGATATCTCTCTGTAAGGGACTCAAGTGGGTGTAAAGCGGCATAAACACAGCAGTGAAAAGCAGCTAAACCCCATTATAAAAATCAATTACTTTTAAAAACCCGTGAAGCAAAGACAGTGAAAGAGAGAGAAATTCTTACAAAATTCGTTCAGGGGCTGTGATGCCACCTGGATTGACCATATCTAGACCCACAGCTGACTGAGACATAAGGGTGGACACTTTTGGGGCTGAGAGGTTTGGTGAGGTTGGGTGAGCAAACGCAGACCCTTTAAAGTAATACTGCGTGGTACCCATCCCATGGGTCCCAAATCTCCAGGTTCAAGGGCATCTTCCTACATCGAAAACATGCATGGGAAACCCAGAAGATGGTACACCGTGTGATCGGGAAAGGTTTCTAAAACGCACCTCATTTCTCATCTCCTTGTGCTCGGGATCGCCGTTCCAGCCGCTTTCCTAGCAATCTCCCTCCTTGGAGAATCAGCACCTTTAACCTCCTGTTCTGTACAGGTTGCAATTTGTCCTGAGGAGGAACGGGAAGAGGGGGAACCAATGAGAGACTAGCTCTATGTCTTGGGACAGGCACAGCTCACTCTATTTTCCCGTCAGGAAGAAGAATTAACCACAGGCTCAGCCTGCCGCCCGGAAGGAGAATAGGGCCTGAAGCAATCCTGCGCTTTTGCGGCCAGCTCCCAAGAAAGCGAGTTGAAAAATGGAGCTCAGGGGCACTGCAATTCACAAACCTGCAGAGTTATAAATGATAACTCTCGCCCACAAATATATTGAGGGAAGGCAACGAAGAGGATTTGAAAGCAAGGCAGAATTGCAGGAAACAGGTTTCAGGAGGGAGATTCGAATCGCCTTTAAAGCACAGGAAAAGCGGCACAACCTCGACAATGATGCCCTTGGCCAAAAAGGGCGTATGCGTTTTTTCCTGAATATATTCAGGAAAAAACGCATACGCCCTTTTTGGCCAACCAAGCAACCTGCAAAGGCAAATCAGCGCTACAAAGAAGTCTCGTTTCCCATCGGTCAAAAGGGCCATGCTGAATAAAGTGTCAAAACCAGAAATGCAGGACAGGCCATGGAGAAACGGGAGCCTTGCTACGCTGATGGGCGGGATGTAAATTGCCAACAGCCACTCTGGAGAGGTGTACGGTGTGTCTTGAAACATCTAAAAAACTCAGCTTAGAGAGCATAGGGCACTTCCACTCATGGGCGTATAAACTGGGAAAACTAAAAATCAGCAAGACACAGGCACCCCAAAGTTTAGGGCTGCTCTGTTGACAAGAACCTCCACTTCGTTACACCTTAAATATCCCAGGAAAAAGAAAAATGGATAAAGAAGTTGTGGTCCTTATGTACAATGGAATATCACTCAGCCATGAAATCTACGTCATAAGGCTCGTAGCAGCATGATGAGTGGATTTAGGTACGACGATTCTACGTGAAATAAGTCACACAGAAAAAGACACTTATCATAAGATATCACTTATAGAGGGAATGTAAAAACCGCTACACTTGAACTGAATTACAAAACAGAAGAGAGTCACACGTTTAGAAAACACACTATGGCTGCTTAACGGGAAAGGTGAGGTGGGGTGATGCATAAAACAAGGGTTTCAAATTAGCTCAGATACCGTTCCATAAACCCAATATGTAATAGACAAGACCTACTCCTTGCTCAGTGAACGGGACTCAACACCCCCTATTCACCGCCCAAGAATATATCTGACTAGTAAGAATCTTAAAACCTATGTGTTGATATCTCTCTGTAAGGGAGTCAAGTGGGTGTAAAGCGGCATAAACACAGCAGTGAAAAGCAGCTAAACCCCATTATAAAAATCAATTACTTTTAAAAACCCGTGAAGCAAAGACAGTGAAAGAGAGAGAAATTCTTACAAAATTCGTTCAGGGGCTGTGATGCCACCTGGATCGACCATATCTAGACCCACAGCTGATTGAGACATAAGGGTGGACACTCCTGGGGCTGAGAGTTTTGGTGAGGTTGGGTGAGCAAATGCAGACCCTTTAAAGTAATACTGCGTGGTACCCATCCCATGGGTCCCAAATCTCCAGGTTCAAGGGCACCTTCCTACATCGAAAACATGCATGAGAAACCCAGAAGATGGTACACCGTGTGATCGGGAAAGGTTTCTAAAACGCACCTCATTTCTCACCTCCTTGTGCTCGGGTTCGCCATTCCAGCCGCTTTCCTAGCAATCTTCCTCCTTGGAGAATCAGCACCTTTAACCTCCTGTTCCGTACAGGTTGCAATTTGTCCTGAGGAGGAACGGGAAGAGGGGGAACCAATGAGAGACTAGCTCTAGGTCTTGGGACAGGCACAGGTCACTCTATTTTCCCAACAGGAAGAAGAATTAACCACAGGCTCAGCCTGCCGCCCGGAAGGAGAATAGGGCCTGAAGCAATCCTGCGCTTTTGCGGCCAGCTCCCAAGAAAGCGAGTTGAAAAATGGAGCTCAGGGGCACTGCAATTCACAAACCTGCAGAGTTATAAATGATAACTCTCGTCCACAAATATACTGAGGAAAGGCAACGAAGAGGATTTGAAAGCAAGGCAGAATTGCAGGAAACAGATTTCAGGAGGGAGATTCGAATTGCCTTTAAAGCACAGGAAAAGCGGCAAAACCTCGACAATGATGCCCTTGGCCAAAAAGGGCGTATGCGTTTTTTCCTGAATATATTCAGGAAAAAACGCATACGCCCTTTTTGGCCAACCAAGCAACCTGCAAAGGCAAATCAGCGCTACAAAGAAGTCTCGCTTCCCATCGGTCAAAAGGGCCATGCTGAATAAAGTGTCAAAACCAGAAATGCAGGACAGGCCATGGAGAAACGGGAGCCTTGCTACGCTGATGGGCGGGATGTAAATTGCCAACAGCCACTCTGGAGAGGTGTACGGTGTGTCTTGAAACATCTAAAAAACTCAGCTTAGAGAGCATAGGGCACTTCCACTCATGGGCGTATAAACTGGGAAAACTAAAAATCAGCAAGACACAGGCACCCCAAAGTTTAGGGCTGCTCTGTTGACAAGAACCTCCACTTCGTTACACCTTAAATATCCCAGGAAAAAGAAAAATGGATAAAGAAGTTGTGGTCCTTATGTACAATGGAATATCACTCAGCCATGAAATCTACGTCATAAGGCTCGTAGCAGCATGATGAGTGGATTTAGGTACGACGATTCTACGTGAAATAAGTCACACAGAAAAAGACACTTATCATAAGATATCACTTATAGAGGGAATGTAAAAACCGCTACACTTGAACTGAATTACAAAACAGAAGAGAGTCACACGTTTAGAAAACACACTATGGCTGCTTAACGGGAAAGGTGAGGTGGGGTGATGCATAAAACAAGGGTTTCAAATTAGCTCAGATACCGTTCCATAAACCCAATATGTAATAGACAAGACCTACTCCTTGCTCAGTGAACGGGACTCAACACCCCCTATTCACCGCCCAAGAATATATCTGACTAGTAAGAATCTTAAAACCTATGTGTTGATATCTCTCTGTAAGGGAGTCAAGTGGGTGTAAAGCGGCATAAACACAGCAGTGAAAAGCAGCTAAACCCCATTATAAAAATCAATTACTTTTAAAAACCCGTGAAGCAAAGACAGTGAAAGAGAGAGAAATTCTTACAAAATTCGTTCAGGGGCTGTGATGCCACCTGGATCGACCATATCTAGACCCACAGCTGATTGAGACATAAGGGTGGACACTCCTGGGGCTGAGAGTTTTGGTGAGGTTGGGTGAGCAAATGCAGACCCTTTAAAGTAATACTGCGTGGTACCCATCCCATGGGTCCCAAATCTCCAGGTTCAAGGGCACCTTCCTACATCGAAAACATGCATGAGAAACCCAGAAGATGGTACACCGTGTGATCGGGAAAGGTTTCTAAAACGCACCTCATTTCTCACCTCCTTGTGCTCGGGTTCGCCATTCCAGCCGCTTTCCTAGCAATCTTCCTCCTTGGAGAATCAGCACCTTTAACCTCCTGTTCCGTACAGGTTGCAATTTGTCCTGAGGAGGAACGGGAAGAGGGGGAACCAATGAGAGACTAGCTCTAGGTCTTGGGACAGGCACAGGTCACTCTATTTTCCCAACAGGAAGAAGAATTAACCACAGGCTCAGCCTGCCGCCCGGAAGGAGAATAGGGCCTGAAGCAATCCTGCGCTTTTGCGGCCAGCTCCCAAGAAAGCGAGTTGAAAAATGGAGCTCAGGGGCACTGCAATTCACAAACCTGCAGAGTTATAAATGATAACTCTCGTCCACAAATATACTGAGGAAAGGCAACGAAGAGGATTTGAAAGCAAGGCAGAATTGCAGGAAACAGATTTCAGGAGGGAGATTCGAATTGCCTTTAAAGCACAGGAAAAGCGGCAAAACCTCGACAATGATGCCCTTGGCCAAAAAGGGCGTATGCGTTTTTTCCTGAATATATTCAGGAAAAAACGCATACGCCCTTTTTGGCCAACCAAGCAACCTGCAAAGGCAAATCAGCGCTACAAAGAAGTCTCGCTTCCCATCGGTCAAAAGGGCCATGCTGAATAAAGTGTCAAAACCAGAAATGCAGGACAGGCCATGGAGAAACGGGAGCCTTGCTACGCTGATGGGCGGGATGTAAATTGCCAACAGCCACTCTGGAGAGGTGTACGGTGTGTCTTGAAACATCTAAAAAACTCAGCTTAGAGAGCATAGGGCACTTCCACTCATGGGCGTATAAACTGGGAAAACTAAAAATCAGCAAGACACAGGCACCCCAAAGTTTAGGGCTGCTCTGTTGACAAAAACCTCCACTTCGTTACACCTTAAATATCCCAGGAAAGAGAAAAATGGATAAAGAAGTTGTGGTCCTTATGTACAATGGAATATCACTCAGCCATGAAATCTACGTCATAAGGCTCGTAGCAGCATGATGAGTGGATTTAGGTACGACGATTCTACGTGAAATAAGTCACACAGAAAAAGACACTTATCATAAGATATCACTTATAGAGGGAATGTAAAAACCGCTACACTTGAACTGAATTACAAAACAGAAGAGAGTCACACGTTTAGAAAACACACTATGGCTGCTTAACGGGAGGGTGAGGTGGGGTGATGCATAAAACAAGGGTTTCAAATTAGCTCAGATACCGTTCCATAAACCCAATATGTAATAGACAAGACCTACTCCTTGCTCAGTGAATGGGACTCAACACCCCCTATTCACCGCCCAAGAATATATCTGACTAGTAAGAATCTTAAAACCTATGTGTTGATATCTCTCTGTAAGGGAGTCAAGTGGGTGTAAAGCGGCATAAACACAGCAGTGAAAAGCAGCTAAACCCCATTATAAAAATCAATTACTTTTAAAAACCCGTGAAGCAAAGACAGTGAAAGAGAGAGAAATTCTTACAAAATTCGTTCAGGGGCTGTGATGCCACCTGGATCGACCATATCTAGACCCACAGCTGATTGAGACATAAGGGTGGACACTCCTGGGGCTGAGAGGTTTGGTGAGGTTGGGTGAGCAAACGCAGACCCTTTAAAGTAATACTGCGTGGTACCCATCCCATGGGTCCCAAATCTCCAGGTTCAAGGGCACCTTCCTACATCGAAAACATGCATGAGAAACCCAGAAGATGGTACACCGTGTGATCGGGAAAGGTTTCTAAAACGCACCTCATTTCTCATCTCCTTGTGCTCGGGTTCGCCATTCCAGCCGCTTTCCTAGCAATCTCCCTCCTTGGAGAATCAGCACCTTTAACCTCCTTTACCGTACAGGTTGCAATTTGTCCTGAGGAGGAACGGGAAGAGGGGGAACCAATGAGTGCCTAGCTCTAGGTCTTGGGACAGGCACAGGTCACTCTATTTTCCCAACAGGAAGAAGAATTAACCACAGGCTCAGCCTGCTGCCCGGAAGGAGAATAGGGCCTGAAGCAATCCTGCGCTTTTGCGGCCAGCTCCCAAGAAAGCGAGTTGAAAAATGGAGCTCAGGGGCACTGCAATTCACAAACCTGCAGAGTTATAAATGATAACTCTCGTCCACAAATATACTGAGGGAAGGCAACGAAGAGGATTTGAAAGCAAGGCAGAATTGCAGGAAACAGGTTTCAGGAGGGAGATTCGAATCGCCTTTAAAGCACAGGAAAAGAGGCAAAACCTCGACAATGATGCCCTTGGCCAAAAAGGGCGTATGCGTTTTTTCCTGAATATATTCAGGAAAAAACGCATACGCCCTTTTTGGCCAACCAAGCAACCTGCAAAGGAAAATCAGCGCTACAAAGAAGTCTCGCTTCCCATCGGTCAAAAGGGTCATGCTGAATAAAGTGTCAAAACCAGAAATGCAGGACAGGCCATGGAGAAACGGGAGCCTTGCTACGCTGATGGGCGGGATGTAAATTGCCAACACCCACTCTGGAGAGGTGTACGATGTGTCCTGAGACATCTAAAAAACTCAGCTTAGAGAGCATAGGGCACTTCCACTCATGGGCGTATAAATTGGGAAAACTAAAAATCAGCAAGACACAGGCACCCCAAAGTTTAGGGCTGCTCTGTTGGCAAGAACCTCCACTTCGTTACACCTTAAATATCCCAGGAAAGAGAAAAATGGATACAGAAGTTGTGGTCCTTATGTACAATGGAATATCACTCAGCCATGAAATCTACGTCATAAGGCTCGTAGCAGCATGATGAGTGGATTTAGGTACGACGATTCTACGTGAAATAAGTCACACAGAAAAAAAAAAAAACTTATCATAAGATATCACTTATAGAGGGAATGTAAAAACCGCTACACTTGAACTGAATTACAAAACAGAAGAGAGTCACACGTTTAGAAAACACACTATGGCTGCTTAACGGGAAAGGTGAGGTGGGGTGATGCATAAAACAAGGGTTTCAAATTAGCTCAGATACCGTTCCATAAACCCAATATGTAATAGACAAGACCTACTCCTTGCTCAGTGAATGGGACTCAACACCCCCTATTCACCGCCCAAGAATATATCTGACTAGTAAGAATCTTAAAACCTATGTGTTGATATCTCTCTGTAAGGGAGTCAAGTGGGTGTAAAGCGGCATAAACACAGCAGTGAAAAGCAGCTAAACCCCATTATAAAAATCAATTACTTTTAAAAACCCGTGAAGCAAAGACAGTGAAAGAGAGAGAAATTCTTACAAAATTCGTTCAGGGGCTGTGATGCCACCTGGATCGACCATATCTAGACCCACAGCTGATTGAGACCTAAGGGTGGACACTCCTGGGGCTGAGAGGTTTGGTGAGGTTGGGTGAGCAAACGCAGACCCTTTAAAGTAATACTGCGTGGTACCCATCCCATGGGTCCCAAATCTCCAGGTTCAAGGGCACCTTCCTACATCGAAAACATGCATGAGAAACCCAGAAGATGGTACACCGTGTGATCGGGAAAGGTTTCTAAAACGCACCTCATTTCTCATCTCCTTGTGCTCGGGTTCGCCATTCCAGCCGCTTTCCTAGCAATCTCCCTCCTTGGAGAATCAGCACCTTTAACCTCCTTTACCATACAGGTTGCAATTTGTCCTGAGGAGGAACGGGAAGAGGGGGAACCAATGAGTGCCTAGCTCTAGGTCTTGGGACAGGCACAGGTCACTCTATTTTCCCAACAGGAAGAAGAATTAACCACAGGCTCAGCCTGCCGCCCGGAAGGAGAATAGGGCCTGAAGCAATCCTGCGCTTTTGCGGCCAGCTCCCAAGAAAGCGAGTTGAAAAATGGAGCTCAGGGGCACTGCAATTCACAAACCTGCAGAGTTATAAATGATAACTCTCGTCCACAAATATACTGAGGGAAGGCAACGAAGAGGATTTGAAAGCAAGGCAGAATTGCAGGAAACAGGTTTCAGGAGGGAGATTCGAATCGCCTTTAAAGCACAGGAAAAGCGGCAAAACCTCGACAATGATGCCCTTGGCCAAAAAGGGCGTATGCGTTTTTTCCTGAATATATTCAGGAAAAAACGCATACGCCCTTTTTGGCCAACCAAGCAACCTGCAAAGGAAAATCAGCGCTACAAAGAAGTCTCGCTTCCCATCGGTCAAAAGGGTCATGCTGAATAAAGTGTCAAAACCAGAAATGCAGGACAGGCCATGGAGAAACGGCAGCCTTGCTACGCTGATGGGCGGGATGTAAATTGCCAACACCCACTCTGGAGAGGTGTACGATGTGTCCTGAGACATCTAAAAAACTCAGCTTAGAGAGCATAGGGCACTTCCACTCATGGGCGTATAAATTGGGAAAACTAAAAATCAGCAAGACACAGGCACCCCAAAGTTTAGGGCTGCTCTGTTGGCAAGAACCTCCACTTCGTTACACCTTAAATATCCCAGGAAAGAGAAAAATGGATACAGAAGTTGTGGTCCTTATGTACAATGGAATATCACTCAGCCATGAAATCTACGTCATAAGGCTCGTAGCAGCATGATGAGTGGATTTAGGTACGACGATTCTACGTGAAATAAGTCACACAGAAAAAAAAAAAAAACTTATCATAAGATATCACTTATAGAGGGAAAGTAAAAACCGCTACACTTGAACTGAATTACAAAACAGAAGAGAGTCACACGTTTAGAAAACACACTATGGCTGCTTAACGGGAAAGGTGACGTGGGGTGATGCATAAAACCAGGGTTTCAAATTAGCTCAGATACCGTTCCATAAACACAACATGTAATAGACAAGACCTACTCCTTGCTCAGTGAACGGGACTCAACACCCCCTATACACCGCCCAAGAATATATCTGACTAGTAAGAATCTTTAAACCTATGTGTTGATATCTCTCTGTAAGGGACTCAAGTGGGTGTAAAGCGGCATAAACACAGCAGTGAAAAGCAGCTAAACCCCATTATAAAAATCAATTACTTTTAAAAACCCGTGAAGCAAAGACAGTGAAAGAGAGAGAAATTCTTACAAAATTCGTTCAGGGGCTGTGATGCCACCTGGATTGACCATATCTAGACCCACAGCTGACTGAGACATAAGGGTGGACACTTTTGGGGCTGAGAGGTTTGGTGAGGTTGGGTGAGCAAACGCAGACCCTTTAAAGTAATACTGCGTGGTACCCATCCCATGGGTCCCAAATCTCCAGGTTCAAGGGCATCTTCCTACATCGAAAACATGCATGGGAAACCCAGAAGATGGTACACCGTGTGATCGGGAAAGGTTTCTAAAACGCACCTCATTTCTCATCTCCTTGTGCTCGGGATCGCCGTTCCAGCCGCTTTCCTAGCAATCTCCCTCCTTGGAGAATCAGCACCTTTAACCTCCTGTTCTGTACAGGTTGCAATTTGTCCTGAGGAGGAACGGGAAGAGGGGGAACCAATGAGAGACTAGCTCTATGTCTTGGGACAGGCACAGCTCACTCTATTTTCCCGTCAGGAAGAAGAATTAACCACAGGCTCAGCCTGCCGCCCGGAAGGAGAATAGGGCCTGAAGCAATCCTGCGCTTTTGCGGCCAGCTCCCAAGAAAGCGAGTTGAAAAATGGAGCTCAGGGGCACTGCAATTCACAAACCTGCAGAGTTATAAATGATAACTCTCGCCCACAAATATATTGAGGGAAGGCAACGAAGAGGATTTGAAAGCAAGGCAGAATTGCAGGAAACAGGTTTCAGGAGGGAGATTCGAATCGCCTTTAAAGCACAGGAAAAGCGGCACAACCTCGACAATGATGCCCTTGGCCAAAAAGGGCGTATGCGTTTTTTCCTGAATATATTCAGGAAAAAACGCATACGCCCTTTTTGGCCAACCAAGCAACCTGCAAAGGCAAATCAGCGCTACAAAGAAGTCTCGTTTCCCATCGGTCAAAAGGGCCATGCTGAATAAAGTGTCAAAACCAGAAATGCAGGACAGGCCATGGAGAAACGGGAGCCTTGCTACGCTGATGGGCGGGATGTAAATTGCCAACAGCCACTCTGGAGAGGTGTACGGTGTGTCTTGAAACATCTAAAAAACTCAGCTTAGAGAGCATAGGGCACTTCCACTCATGGGCGTATAAACTGGGAAAACTAAAAATCAGCAAGACACAGGCACCCCAAAGTTTAGGGCTGCTCTGTTGACAAGAACCTCCACTTCGTTACACCTTAAATATCCCAGGAAAGAGAAAAATGGATAAAGAAGTTGTGGTCCTTATGTACAATGGAATATCACTCAGCCATGAAATCTACGTCATAAGGCTCGTAGCAGCATGATGAGTGGATTTAGGTACGACGATTCTACGTGAAATAAGTCACACAGAAAAAGACACTTATCATAAGATATCACTTATAGAGGGAATGTAAAAACCGCTACACTTGAACTGAATTACAAAACAGAAGAGAGTCACACGTTTAGAAAACACACTATGGCTGCTTAACGGGAAAGGTGAGGTGGGGTGATGCATAAAACCAGTGTTTCAAATTAGCTCAGATACCGTTCCATTAACCCAATATGTGATAGACAAGACCTACTCCTTGCTCAGTGAACGGGACTCAACACCCCCTATTCACCGCCCAAGAATATATCTGACTAGTAAGAATCTTAAAACCTATGTGTTGATATCTCTCTGTAAGGGAGTCAAGTGGGTGTAAAGCGGCATAAACACAGCAGTGAAAAGCAGCTAAACCCCATTATAAAAATCAATTACTTTTAAAAACCCGTGAAGCAAAGACAGTGAAAGAGAGAGAAATTCTTACAAAATTCGTTCAGGGGCTGTGATGCCACCTGGATCGACCATATCTAGACCCACAGCTGATTGAGACATAAGGGTGGACACTCCTGGGGCTGAGAGGTTTGGTGAGGTTGGGTGAGCAAACGCAGACCCTTTAAAGTAATACTGCGTGGTACCCATCCCATGGGTCCCAAATCTCCAGGTTCAAGGGCACCTTCCTACATCGAAAACATGCATGAGAAACCCAGAAGATGGTACACCGTGTGATCGGGAAAGGTTTCTAAAACGCACCTCATTTCTCATCTCCTTGTGCTCGGGTTCGCCATTCCAGCCGCTTTCCTAGCAATCTCCCTCCTTGGAGAATCAGCACCTTTAACCTCCTTTACCGTACAGGTTGCAATTTGTCCTGAGGAGGAACGGGAAGAGGGGGAACCAATGAGTGCCTAGCTCTAGGTCTTGGGACAGGCACAGGTCACTCTATTTTCCCAACAGGAAGAAGAATTAACCACAGGCTCAGCCTGCCGCCCGGAAGGAGAATAGGGCCTGAAGCAATCCTGCGCTTTTGCGGCCAGCTCCCAAGAAAGCGAGTTGAAAAATGGAGCTCAGGGGCACTGCAATTCACAAACCTGCAGAGTTATAAATGATAACTCTCGTCCACAAATATACTGAGGGAAGGCAACGAAGAGGATTTGAAAGCAAGGCAGAATTGCAGGAAACAGGTTTCAGGAGGGAGATTCGAATCGCCTTTAAAGCACAGGAAAAGCGGCAAAACCTCGACAATGATGCCCTTGGCCAAAAAGGGCGTATGCGTTTTTTCCTGAATATATTCAGGAAAAAACGCATACGCCCTTTTTGGCCAACCAAGCAACCTGCAAAGGAAAATCAGCGCTACAAAGAAGTCTCGCTTCCCATCGGTCAAAAGGGTCATGCTGAATAAAGTGTCAAAACCAGAAATGCAGGACAGGCCATGGAGAAACGGGAGCCTTGCTACGCTGATGGGCGGGATGTAAATTGCCAACACCCACTCTGGAGAGGTGTACGATGTGTCCTGAGACATCTAAAAAACTCAGCTTAGAGAGCATAGGGCACTTCCACTCATGGGCGTATAAATTGGGAAAACTAAAAATCAGCAAGACACAGGCACCCCAAAGTTTAGGGCTGCTCTGTTGGCAAGAACCTCCACTTCGTTACACCTTAAATATCCCAGGAAAGAGAAAAATGGATACAGAAGTTGTGGTCCTTATGTACAATGGAATATCACTCAGCCATGAAATCTACGTCATAAGGCTCGTAGCAGCATGATGAGTGGATTTAGGTACGACGATTCTACGTGAAATAAGTCACACAGAAAAAAAAAAAAACTTATCATAAGATATCACTTATAGAGGGAAAGTAAAAACCGCTACACTTGAACTGAATTACAAAACAGAAGAGAGTCACACGTTTAGAAAACACACTATGGCTGCTTAACGGGAAAGGTGACGTGGGGTGATGCATAAAACCAGGGTTTCAAATTAGCTCAGATACCGTTCCATAAACACAACATGTAATAGACAAGACCTACTCCTTGCTCAGTGAACGGGACTCAACACCCCCTATACACCGCCCAAGAATATATCTGACTAGTAAGAATCTTTAAACCTATGTGTTGATATCTCTCTGTAAGGGACTCAAGTGGGTGTAAAGCGGCATAAACACAGCAGTGAAAAGCAGCTAAACCCCATTATAAAAATCAATTACTTTTAAAAACCCGTGAAGCAAAGACAGTGAAAGAGAGAGAAATTCTTACAAAATTCGTTCAGGGGCTGTGATGCCACCTGGATTGACCATATCTAGATCCACAGTTGACTGAGACATAAGGGTGGACACTTTTGGGGCTGAGAGGTTTGGTGACGTTGGGTGAGCAAACGCAGACCCTTTAAAGTAATACTGCGTGGTACCCATCCCATGGGTCCCAAATCTCCAGGTTCAAGGGCATCTTCCTACATCGAAAACATGCATGGGAAACCCAGAAGATGGTACACCGTGTGATCGGGAAAGGTTTCTAAAACGCACCTCATTTCTCATCTCCTTGTGCTCGGGATCGCCGTTCCAGCCGCTTTCCTAGCAATCTCCCTCCTTGGAGAATCAGCACCTTTAACCTCCTGTTCTGTACAGGTTGCAATTTGTCCTGAGGAGGAACGGGAAGAGGGGGAACCAATGAGAGACTAGCTCTATGTCTTGGGACAGGCACAGCTCACTCTATTTTCCCGTCAGGAAGAAGAATTAACCACAGGCTCAGCCTGCCGCCCGGAAGGAGAATAGGGCCTGAAGCAATCCTGCGCTTTTGCGGCCAGCTCCCAAGAAAGCGAGTTGAAAAATGGAGCTCAGGGGCACTGCAATTCACAAACCTGCAGAGTTATAAATGATAACTCTCGCCCACAAATATATTGAGGGAAGGCAACGAAGAGGATTTGAAAGCAAGGCAGAATTGCAGGAAACAGGTTTCAGGAGGGAGATTCGAATCGCCTTTAAAGCACAGGAAAAGCGGCACAACCTCGACAATGATGCCCTTGGCCAAAAAGGGCGTATGCGTTTTTTCCTGAATATATTCAGGAAAAAACGCATACGCCCTTTTTGGCCAACCAAGCAACCTGCAAAGGCAAATCAGCGCTACAAAGAAGTCTCGTTTCCCATCGGTCAAAAGGGCCATGCTGAATAAAGTGTCAAAACCAGAAATGCAGGACAGGCCATGGAGAAACGGGAGCCTTGCTACGCTGATGGGCGGGATGTAAATTGCCAACAGCCACTCTGGAGAGGTGTACGGTGTGTCTTGAAACATCTAAAAAACTCAGCTTAGAGAGCATAGGGCACTTCCACTCATGGGCGTATAAATTGGGAAAACTAAAAATCAGCAAGACACAGGCACCCCAAAGTTTAGGGCTGCTCTGTTGGCAAGAACCTCCACTTCGTTACACCTTAAATATCCCAGGAAAGAGAAAAATGGATACAGAAGTTGTGGTCCTTATGTACAATGGAATATCACTCAGCCATGAAATCTACGTCATAAGGCTCGTAGCAGCATGATGAGTGGATTTAGGTACGACGATTCTACGTGAAATAAGTCACACAGAAAAAAAAAAAAACTTATCATAAGATATCACTTATAGAGGGAAAGTAAAAACCGCTACACTTGAACTGAATTACAAAACAGAAGAGAGTCACACGTTTAGAAAACACACTATGGCTGCTTAACGGGAAAGGTGACGTGGGGTGATGCATAAAACCAGGGTTTCAAATTAGCTCAGATACCGTTCCATAAACCCAACATGTAATAGACAAGACCTACTCCTTGCTCAGTGAACGGGACTCAACACCCCCTATACACCGCCCAAGAATATATCTGACTAGTAAGAATCTTTAAACCTATCTGTTGATATCTCTCTGTAAGGGACTCAAGTGGGTGTAAAGCGGCATAAACACAGCAGTGAAAAGCAGCTAAACCCCATTATAAAAATCAATTACTTTTAAAAACCCGTGAAGCAAAGACAGTGAAAGAGAGAGAAATTCTCACAAAATTCGTTCAGGGGCTGTGATGCCACCTGGATTGACCATATCTAGACCCACAGCTGACTGAGACATAAGGGTGGACACTTTTGGGGCTGAGAGGTTTGGTGAGGTTGGGTGAGCAAACGCAGACCCTTTAAAGTAATACTGCGTGGTACCCATCCCATGGGTCCCAAATCTCCAGGTTCAAGGGCATCTTCCTACATCGAAAACATGCATGGGAAACCCAGAAGATGGTACACCGTGTGATCGGGAAAGGTTTCTAAAACGCACCTCATTTCTCATCTCCTTGTGCTCGGGATCGCCGTTCCAGCCGCTTTCCTAGCAATCTCCCTCCTTGGAGAATCAGCACCTTTAACCTCCTGTTCTGTACAGGTTGCAATTTGTCCTGAGGAGGAACGGGAAGAGGGGGAACCAATGAGAGACTAGCTCTATGTCTTGGGACAGGCACAGCTCACTCTATTTTCCCGTCAGGAAGAAGAATTAACCACAGGCTCAGCCTGCCGCCCGGAAGGAGAATAGGGCCTGAAGCAATCCTGCGCTTTTGCGGCCAGCTCCCAAGAAAGCGAGTTGAAAAATGGAGCTCAGGGGCACTGCAATTCACAAACCTGCAGAGTTATAAATGATAACTCTCGCCCACAAATATATTGAGGGAAGGCAACGAAGAGGATTTGAAAGCAAGGCAGAATTGCAGGAAACAGGTTTCAGGAGGGAGATTCGAATCGCCTTTAAAGCACAGGAAAAGCGGCACAACCTCGACAATGATGCCCTTGGCCAAAAAGGGCGTATGCGTTTTTTCCTGAATATATTCAGGAAAAAACGCATACGCCCTTTTTGGCCAACCAAGCAACCTGCAAAGGCAAATCAGCGCTACAAAGAAGTCTCGTTTCCCATCGGTCAAAAGGGCCATGCTGAATAAAGTGTCAAAACCAGAAATGCAGGACAGGCCATGGAGAAACGGGAGCCTTGCTACGCTGATGGGCGGGATGTAAATTGCCAACAGCCACTCTGGAGAGGTGTACGGTGTGTCTTGAAACATCTAAAAAACTCAGCTTAGAGAGCATAGGGCACTTCCACTCATGGGCGTATAAACTGGGAAAACTAAAAATCAGCAAGACACAGGCACCCCAAAGTTTAGGGCTGCTCTGTTGACAAGAACCTCCACTTCGTTACACCTTAAATATCCCAGGAAAAAGAAAAATGGATAAAGAAGTTGTGGTCCTTATGTACAATGGAATATCACTCAGCCATGAAATCTACGTCATAAGGCTCGTAGCAGCATGATGAGTGGATTTAGGTACGACGATTCTACGTGAAATAAGTCACACAGAAAAAGACACTTATCATAAGATATCACTTATAGAGGGAATGTAAAAACCGCTACACTTGAACTGAATTACAAAACAGAAGAGAGTCACACGTTTAGAAAACACACTATGGCTGCTTAACGGGAAAGGTGAGGTGGGGTGATGCATAAAACAAGGGTTTCAAATTAGCTCAGATACCGTTCCATAAACCCAATATGTAATAGACAAGACCTACTCCTTGCTCAGTGAACGGGACTCAACACCCCCTATTCACCGCCCAAGAATATATCTGACTAGTAAGAATCTTAAAACCTATGTGTTGATATCTCTCTGTAAGGGAGTCAAGTGGGTGTAAAGCGGCATAAACACAGCAGTGAAAAGCAGCTAAACCCCATTATAAAAATCAATTACTTTTAAAAACCCGTGAAGCAAAGACAGTGAAAGAGAGAGAAATTCTTACAAAATTCGTTCAGGGGCTGTGATGCCACCTGGATCGACCATATCTAGACCCACAGCTGATTGAGACATAAGGGTGGACACTCCTGGGGCTGAGAGTTTTGGTGAGGTTGGGTGAGCAAACGCAGACCCTTTAAAGTAATACTGCGTGGTACCCATCCCATGGGTCCCAAATCTCCAGGTTCAAGGGCACCTTCCTACATCGAAAACATGCATGAGAAACCCAGAAGATGGTACACCGTGTGATCGGGAAAGGTTTCTAAAACGCACCTCATTTCTCACCTCCTTGTGCTCGGGTTCGCCATTCCAGCCGCTTTCCTAGCAATCTTCCTCCTTGGAGAATCAGCACCTTTAACCTCCTGTTCCGTACAGGTTGCAATTTGTCCTGAGGAGGAACGGGAAGAGGGGGAACCAATGAGAGACTAGCTCTAGGTCTTGGGGCAGGCACAGGTCACTCTATTTTCCCAACAGGAAGAAGAATTAACCACAGGCTCAGCCTGCCGCCCGGAAGGAGAATAGGGCCTGAAGCAATCCTGCGCTTTTGCGGCCAGCTCCCAAGAAAGCGAGTTGAAAAATGGAGCTCAGGGGCACTGCAATTCACAAACCTGCAGAGTTATAAATGATAACTCTCGTCCACAAATATACTGAGGAAAGGCAACGAAGAGGATTTGAAAGCAAGGCAGAATTGCAGGAAACAGATTTCAGGAGGGAGATTCGAATTGCCTTTAAAGCACAGGAAAAGCGGCAAAACCTCGACAATGATGCCCTTGGCCAAAAAGGGCGTATGCGTTTTTTCCTGAATATATTCAGGAAAAAACGCATACGCCCTTTTTGGCCAACCAAGCAACCTGCAAAGGCAAATCAGCGCTACAAAGAAGTCTCGCTTCCCATCGGTCAAAAGGGCCATGCTGAATAAAGTGTCAAAACCAGAAATGCAGGACAGGCCATGGAGAAACGGGAGCCTTGCTACGCTGATGGGCGGGATGTAAATTGCCAACAGCCACTCTGGAGAGGTGTACGGTGTGTCTTGAAACATCTAAAAAACTCAGCTTAGAGAGCATAGGGCACTTCCACTCATGGGCGTATAAACTGGGAAAACTAAAAATCAGCAAGACACAGGCACCCCAAAGTTTAGGGCTGCTCTGTTGACAAGAACCTCCACTTCGTTACACCTTAAATATCCCAGGAAAGAGAAAAATGGATAAAGAAGTTGTGGTCCTTATGTACAATGGAATATCACTCAGCCATGAAATCTACGTCATAAGGCTCGTAGCAGCATGATGAGTGGATTTAGGTACGACGATTCTACGTGAAATAAGTCACACAGAAAAAGACACTTATCATAAGATATCACTTATAGAGGGAATGTAAAAACCGCTACACTTGAACTGAATTACAAAACAGAAGAGAGTCACACGTTTAGAAAACACACTATGGCTGCTTAACGGGAAAGGTGAGGTGGGGTGATGCATAAAACAAGGGTTTCAAATTAGCTCAGATACCGTTCCATAAACCCAATATGTAATAGACAAGACCTACTCCTTGCTCAGTGAATGGGACTCAACACCCCCTATTCACCGCCCAAGAATATATCTGACTAGTAAGAATCTTAAAACCTATGTGTTGATATCTCTCTGTAAGGGAGTCAAGTGGGTGTAAAGCGGCATAAACACAGCAGTGAAAAGCAGCTAAACCCCATTATAAAAATCAATTACTTTTAAAAACCCGTGAAGCAAAGACAGTGAAAGAGAGAGAAATTCTTACAAAATTCGTTCAGGGGCTGTGATGCCACCTGGATCGACCATATCTAGACCCACAGCTGATTGAGACATAAGGGTGGACACTCCTGGGGCTGAGAGGTTTGGTGAGGTTGGGTGAGCAAACGCAGACCCTTTAAAGTAATACTGCGTGGTACCCATCCCATGGGTCCCAAATCTCCAGGTTCAAGGGCACCTTCCTACATCGAAAACATGCATGAGAAACCCAGAAGATGGTACACCGTGTGATCGGGAAAGGTTTCTAAAACGCACCTCATTTCTCATCTCCTTGTGCTCGGGTTCGCCATTCCAGCCGCTTTCCTAGCAATCTCCCTCCTTGGAGAATCAGCACCTTTAACCTCCTTTACCATACAGGTTGCAATTTGTCCTGAGGAGGAACGGGAAGAGGGGGAACCAATGAGTGCCTAGCTCTAGGTCTTGGGACAGGCACAGGTCACTCTATTTTCCCAACAGGAAGAAGAATTAACCACAGGCTCAGCCTGCCGCCCGGAAGGAGAATAGGGCCTGAAGCAATCCTGCGCTTTTGCGGCCAGCTCCCAAGAAAGCGAGTTGAAAAATGGAGCTCAGGGGCACTGCAATTCACAAACCTGCAGAGTTATAAATGATAACTCTCGTCCACAAATATACTGAGGGAAGGCAACGAAGAGGATTTGAAAGCAAGGCAGAATTGCAGGAAACAGGTTTCAGGAGGGAGATTCGAATCGCCTTTAAAGCACAGGAAAAGCGGCAAAACCTCGACAATGATGCCCTTGGCCAAAAAGGGCGTATGCGTTTTTTCCTGAATATATTCAGGAAAAAACGCATACGCCCCTTTTGGCCAACCAAGCAACCTGCAAAGGAAAATCAGCGCTACAAAGAAGTCTCGCTTCCCATCGGTCAAAAGGGTCATGCTGAATAAAGTGTCAAAACCAGAAATGCAGGACAGGCCATGGAGAAACGGGAGCCTTGCTACGCTGATGGGCGGGATGTAAATTGCCAACACCCACTCTGGAGAGGTGTACGATGTGTCCTGAGACATCTAAAAAACTCAGCTTAGAGAGCATAGGGCACTTCCACTCATGGGCGTATAAATTGGGAAAACTAAAAATCAGCAAGACACAGGCACCCCAAAGTTTAGGGCTGCTCTGTTGGCAAGAACCTCCACTTCGTTACACCTTAAATATCCCAGGAAAGAGAAAAATGGATACAGAAGTTGTGGTCCTTATGTACAATGGAATATCATTCAGCCATGAAATCTACGTCATAAGGCTCGTAGCAGCATGATGAGTGGATTTAGGTACGACGATTCTACGTGAAATAAGTCACACAGAAAAAAAAAAAAAACTTATCATAATATATCACTTATAGAGGGAAAGTAAAAACCGCTACACTTGAACTGAATTACAAAACAGAAGAGAGTCACACGTTTAGAAAACACACTATGGCTGCTTAACGGGAAAGGTGACGTGGGGTGATGCATAAAACCAGGGTTTCAAATTAGCTCAGATACCGTTCCATAAACACAACATGTAATAGACAAGACCTACTCCTTGCTCAGTGAACGGGACTCAACACCCCCTATACACCGCCCAAGAATATATCTGACTAGTAAGAATCTTTAAACCTATGTGTTGATATCTCTCTGTAAGGGACTCAAGTGGGTGTAAAGCGGCATAAACACAGCAGTGAAAAGCAGCTAAACCCCATTATAAAAATCAATTACTTTTAAAAACCCGTGAAGCAAAGACAGTGAAAGAGAGAGAAATTCTTACAAAATTCGTTCAGGGGCTGTGATGCCACCTGGATTGACCATATCTAGACCCACAGCTGACTGAGACATAAGGGTGGACACTTTTGGGGCTGAGAGGTTTGGTGAGGTTGGGTGAGCAAACGCAGACCCTTTAAAGTAATACTGCGTGGTACCCATCCCATGGGTCCCAAATCTCCAGGTTCAAGGGCATCTTCCTACATCGAAAACATGCATGGGAAACCCAGAAGATGGTACACCGTGTGATCGGGAAAGGTTTCTAAAACGCACCTCATTTCTCATCTCCTTGTGCTCGGGATCGCCGTTCCAGCCGCTTTCCTAGCAATCTCCCTCCTTGGAGAATCAGCACCTTTAACCTCCTGTTCTGTACAGGTTGCAATTTGTCCTGAGGAGGAACGGGAAGAGGGGGAACCAATGAGAGACTAGCTCTATGTCTTGGGACAGGCACAGCTCACTCTATTTTCCCGTCAGGAAGAAGAATTAACCACAGGCTCAGCCTGCCGCCCGGAAGGAGAATAGGGCCTGAAGCAATCCTGCGCTTTTGCGGCCAGCTCCCAAGAAAGCGAGTTGAAAAATGGAGCTCAGGGGCACTGCAATTCACAAACCTGCAGAGTTATAAATGATAACTCTCGCCCACAAATATATTGAGGGAAGGCAACGAAGAGGATTTGAAAGCAAGGCAGAATTGCAGGAAACAGGTTTCAGGAGGGAGATTCGAATCGCCTTTAAAGCACAGGAAAAGCGGCACAACCTCGACAATGATGCCCTTGGCCAAAAAGGGCGTATGCGTTTTTTCCTGAATATATTCAGGAAAAAACGCATACGCCCTTTTTGGCCAACCAAGCAACCTGCAAAGGCAAATCAGCGCTACAAAGAAGTCTCGTTTCCCATCGGTCAAAAGGGCCATGCTGAATAAAGTGTCAAAACCAGAAATGCAGGACAGGCCATGGAGAAACGGGAGCCTTGCTACGCTGATGGGCGGGATGTAAATTGCCAACAGCCACTCTGGAGAGGTGTACGGTGTGTCTTGAAACATCTAAAAAACTCAGCTTAGAGAGCATAGGGCACTTCCACTCATGGGCGTATAAACTGGGAAAACTAAAAATCAGCAAGACACAGGCACCCCAAAGTTTAGGGCTGCTCTGTTGACAAGAACCTCCACTTCGTTACACCTTAAATATCCCAGGAAAGAGAAAAATGGATAAAGAAGTTGTGGTCCTTATGTACAATGGAATATCACTCAGCCATGAAATCTACGTCATAAGGCTCGTAGCAGCATGATGAGTGGATTTAGGTACGACGATTCTACGTGAAATAAGTCACACAGAAAAAGACACTTATCATAAGATATCACTTATAGAGGGAATGTAAAAACCGCTACACTTGAACTGAATTACAAAACAGAAGAGAGTCACACGTTTAGAAAACACACTATGGCTGCTTAACGGGAAAGGTGAGGTGGGGTGATGCATAAAACCAGTGTTTCAAATTAGCTCAGATACCGTTCCATTAACCCAATATGTGATAGACAAGACCTACTCCTTGCTCAGTGAACGGGACTCAACACCCCCTATTCACCGCCCAAGAATATATCTGACTAGTAAGAATCTTAAAACCTATGTGTTGATATCTCTCTGTAAGGGAGTCAAGTGGGTGTAAAGCGGCATAAACACAGCAGTGAAAAGCAGCTAAACCCCATTATAAAAATCAATTACTTTTAAAAACCCGTGAAGCAAAGACAGTGAAAGAGAGAGAAATTCTTACAAAATTCGTTCAGGGGCTGTGATGCCACCTGGATCGACCATATCTAGACCCACAGCTGATTGAGACATAAGGGTGGACACTCCTGGGGCTGAGAGGTTTGGTGAGGTTGGGTGAGCAAACGCAGACCCTTTAAAGTAATACTGCGTGGTACCCATCCCATGGGTCCCAAATCTCCAGGTTCAAGGGCACCTTCCTACATCGAAAACATGCATGAGAAACCCAGAAGATGGTACACCGTGTGATCGGGAAAGGTTTCTAAAACGCACCTCATTTCTCATCTCCTTGTGCTCGGGTTCGCCATTCCAGCCGCTTTCCTAGCAATCTCCCTCCTTGGAGAATCAGCACCTTTAACCTCCTTTACCGTACAGGTTGCAATTTGTCCTGAGGAGGAACGGGAAGAGGGGGAACCAATGAGTGCCTAGCTCTAGGTCTTGGGACAGGCACAGGTCACTCTATTTTCCCAACAGGAAGAAGAATTAACCACAGGCTCAGCCTGCCGCCCGGAAGGAGAATAGGGCCTGAAGCAATCCTGCGCTTTTGCGGCCAGCTCCCAAGAAAGCGAGTTGAAAAATGGAGCTCAGGGGCACTGCAATTCACAAACCTGCAGAGTTATAAATGATAACTCTCGTCCACAAATATACTGAGGGAAGGCAACGAAGAGGATTTGAAAGCAAGGCAGAATTGCAGGAAACAGGTTTCAGGAGGGAGATTCGAATCGCCTTTAAAGCACAGGAAAAGCGGCAAAACCTCGACAATGATGCCCTTGGCCAAAAAGGGCGTATGCGTTTTTTCCTGAATATATTCAGGAAAAAACGCATACGCCCTTTTTGGCCAACCAAGCAACCTGCAAAGGAAAATCAGCGCTACAAAGAAGTCTCGCTTCCCATCGGTCAAAAGGGTCATGCTGAATAAAGTGTCAAAACCAGAAATGCAGGACAGGCCATGGAGAAACGGGAGCCTTGCTACGCTGATGGGCGGGATGTAAATTGCCAACACCCACTCTGGAGAGGTGTACGATGTGTCCTGAGACATCTAAAAAACTCAGCTTAGAGAGCATAGGGCACTTCCACTCATGGGCGTATAAATTGGGAAAACTAAAAATCAGCAAGACACAGGCACCCCAAAGTTTAGGGCTGCTCTGTTGGCAAGAACCTCCACTTCGTTACACCTTAAATATCCCAGGAAAGAGAAAAATGGATACAGAAGTTGTGGTCCTTATGTACAATGGAATATCACTCAGCCATGAAATCTACGTCATAAGGCTCGTAGCAGCATGATGAGTGGATTTAGGTACGACGATTCTACGTGAAATAAGTCACACAGAAAAAAAAAAAAACTTATCATAAGATATCACTTATAGAGGGAAAGTAAAAACCGCTACACTTGAACTGAATTACAAAACAGAAGAGAGTCACACGTTTAGAAAACACACTATGGCTGCTTAACGGGAAAGGTGACGTGGGGTGATGCATAAAACCAGGGTTTCAAATTAGCTCAGATACCGTTCCATAAACACAACATGTAATAGACAAGACCTACTCCTTGCTCAGTGAACGGGACTCAACACCCCCTATACACCGCCCAAGAATATATCTGACTAGTAAGAATCTTTAAACCTATGTGTTGATATCTCTCTATAAGGGACTCAAGTGGGTGTAAAGCGGCATAAACACAGCAGTGAAAAGCAGCTAAACCCCATTATAAAAATCAATTACTTTTAAAAACCCGTGAAGCAAAGACAGTGAAAGAGAGAGAAATTCTTACAAAATTCGTTCAGGGGCTGTGATGCCACCTGGATTGACCATATCTAGATCCACAGTTGACTGAGACATAAGGGTGGACACTTTTGGGGCTGAGAGGTTTGGTGACGTTGGGTGAGCAAACGCAGACCCTTTAAAGTAATACTGCGTGGTACCCATCCCATGGGTCCCAAATCTCCAGGTTCAAGGGCATCTTCCTACATCGAAAACATGCATGGGAAACCCAGAAGATGGTACACCGTGTGATCGGGAAAGGTTTCTAAAACGCACCTCATTTCTCATCTCCTTGTGCTCGGGATCGCCGTTCCAGCCGCTTTCCTAGCAATCTCCCTCCTTGGAGAATCAGCACCTTTAACCTCCTGTTCTGTACAGGTTGCAATTTGTCCTGAGGAGGAACGGGAAGAGGGGGAACCAATGAGAGACTAGCTCTATGTCTTGGGACAGGCACAGCTCACTCTATTTTCCCGTCAGGAAGAAGAATTAACCACAGGCTCAGCCTGCCGCCCGGAAGGAGAATAGGGCCTGAAGCAATCCTGCGCTTTTGCGGCCAGCTCCCAAGAAAGCGAGTTGAAAAATGGAGCTCAGGGGCACTGCAATTCACAAACCTGCAGAGTTATAAATGATAACTCTCGCCCACAAATATATTGAGGGAAGGCAACGAAGAGGATTTGAAAGCAAGGCAGAATTGCAGGAAACAGGTTTCAGGAGGGAGATTCGAATCGCCTTTAAAGCACAGGAAAAGCGGCACAACCTCGACAATGATGCCCTTGGCCAAAAAGGGCGTATGCGTTTTTTCCTGAATATATTCAGGAAAAAACGCATACGCCCTTTTTGGCCAACCAAGCAACCTGCAAAGGCAAATCAGCGCTACAAAGAAGTCTCGTTTCCCATCGGTCAAAAGGGCCATGCTGAATAAAGTGTCAAAACCAGAAATGCAGGACAGGCCATGGAGAAACGGGAGCCTTGCTACGCTGATGGGCGGGATGTAAATTGCCAACAGCCACTCTGGAGAGGTGTACGGTGTGTCTTGAAACATCTAAAAAACTCAGCTTAGAGAGCATAGGGCACTTCCACTCATGGGCGTATAAATTGGGAAAACTAAAAATCAGCAAGACACAGGCACCCCAAAGTTTAGGGCTGCTCTGTTGGCAAGAACCTCCACTTCGTTACACCTTAAATATCCCAGGAAAGAGAAAAATGGATACAGAAGTTGTGGTCCTTATGTACAATGGAATATCACTCAGCCATGAAATCTACGTCATAAGGCTCGTAGCAGCATGATGAGTGGATTTAGGTACGACGATTCTACGTGAAATAAGTCACACAGAAAAAAAAAAAAACTTATCATAAGATATCACTTATAGAGGGAAAGTAAAAACCGCTACACTTGAACTGAATTACAAAACAGAAGAGAGTCACACGTTTAGAAAACACACTATGGCTGCTTAACGGGAAAGGTGACGTGGGGTGATGCATAAAACCAGGGTTTCAAATTAGCTCAGATACCGTTCCATAAACCCAACATGTAATAGACAAGACCTACTCCTTGCTCAGTGAACGGGACTCAACACCCCCTATACACCGCCCAAGAATATATCTGACTAGTAAGAATCTTTAAACCTATCTGTTGATATCTCTCTGTAAGGGACTCAAGTGGGTGTAAAGCGGCATAAACACAGCAGTGAAAAGCAGCTAAACCCCATTATAAAAATCAATTACTTTTAAAAACCCGTGAAGCAAAGACAGTGAAAGAGAGAGAAATTCTCACAAAATTCGTTCAGGGGCTGTGATGCCACCTGGATTGACCATATCTAGACCCACAGCTGACTGAGACATAAGGGTGGACACTTTTGGGGCTGAGAGGTTTGGTGAGGTTGGGTGAGCAAACGCAGACCCTTTAAAGTAATACTGCGTGGTACCCATCCCATGGGTCCCAAATCTCCAGGTTCAAGGGCATCTTCCTACATCGAAAACATGCATGGGAAACCCAGAAGATGGTACACCGTGTGATCGGGAAAGGTTTCTAAAACGCACCTCATTTCTCATCTCCTTGTGCTCGGGATCGCCGTTCCAGCCGCTTTCCTAGCAATCTCCCTCCTTGGAGAATCAGCACCTTTAACCTCCTGTTCTGTACAGGTTGCAATTTGTCCTGAGGAGGAACGGGAAGAGGGGGAACCAATGAGAGACTAGCTCTATGTCTTGGGACAGGCACAGCTCACTCTATTTTCCCGTCAGGAAGAAGAATTAACCACAGGCTCAGCCTGCCGCCCGGAAGGAGAATAGGGCCTGAAGCAATCCTGCGCTTTTGCGGCCAGCTCCCAAGAAAGCGAGTTGAAAAATGGAGCTCAGGGGCACTGCAATTCACAAACCTGCAGAGTTATAAATGATAACTCTCGCCCACAAATATATTGAGGGAAGGCAACGAAGAGGATTTGAAAGCAAGGCAGAATTGCAGGAAACAGGTTTCAGGAGGGAGATTCGAATCGCCTTTAAAGCACAGGAAAAGCGGCACAACCTCGACAATGATGCCCTTGGCCAAAAAGGGCGTATGCGTTTTTTCCTGAATATATTCAGGAAAAAACGCATACGCCCTTTTTGGCCAACCAAGCAACCTGCAAAGGCAAATCAGCGCTACAAAGAAGTCTCGTTTCCCATCGGTCAAAAGGGCCATGCTGAATAAAGTGTCAAAACCAGAAATGCAGGACAGGCCATGGAGAAACGGGAGCCTTGCTACGCTGATGGGCGGGATGTAAATTGCCAACAGCCACTCTGGAGAGGTGTACGGTGTGTCTTGAAACATCTAAAAAACTCAGCTTAGAGAGCATAGGGCACTTCCACTCATGGGCGTATAAACTGGGAAAACTAAAAATCAGCAAGACACAGGCACCCCAAAGTTTAGGGCTGCTCTGTTGACAAGAACCTCCACTTCGTTACACCTTAAATATCCCAGGAAAAAGAAAAATGGATAAAGAAGTTGTGGTCCTTATGTACAATGGAATATCACTCAGCCATGAAATCTACGTCATAAGGCTCGTAGCAGCATGATGAGTGGATTTAGGTACGACGATTCTACGTGAAATAAGTCACACAGAAAAAGACACTTATCATAAGATATCACTTATAGAGGGAATGTAAAAACCGCTACACTTGAACTGAATTACAAAACAGAAGAGAGTCACACGTTTAGAAAACACACTATGGCTGCTTAACGGGAAAGGTGAGGTGGGGTGATGCATAAAACAAGGGTTTCAAATTAGCTCAGATACCGTTCCATAAACCCAATATGTAATAGACAAGACCTACTCCTTGCTCAGTGAACGGGACTCAACACCCCCTATTCACCGCCCAAGAATATATCTGACTAGTAAGAATCTTAAAACCTATGTGTTGATATCTCTCTGTAAGGGAGTCAAGTGGGTGTAAAGCGGCATAAACACAGCAGTGAAAAGCAGCTAAACCCCATTATAAAAATCAATTACTTTTAAAAACCCGTGAAGCAAAGACAGTGAAAGAGAGAGAAATTCTTACAAAATTCGTTCAGGGGCTGTGATGCCACCTGGATCGACCATATCTAGACCCACAGCTGATTGAGACATAAGGGTGGACACTCCTGGGGCTGAGAGTTTTGGTGAGGTTGGGTGAGCAAACGCAGACCCTTTAAAGTAATACTGCGTGGTACCCATCCCATGGGTCCCAAATCTCCAGGTTCAAGGGCACCTTCCTACATCGAAAACATGCATGAGAAACCCAGAAGATGGTACACCGTGTGATCGGGAAAGGTTTCTAAAACGCACCTCATTTCTCACCTCCTTGTGCTCGGGTTCGCCATTCCAGCCGCTTTCCTAGCAATCTTCCTCCTTGGAGAATCAGCACCTTTAACCTCCTGTTCCGTACAGGTTGCAATTTGTCCTGAGGAGGAACGGGAAGAGGGGGAACCAATGAGAGACTAGCTCTAGGTCTTGGGGCAGGCACAGGTCACTCTATTTTCCCAACAGGAAGAAGAATTAACCACAGGCTCAGCCTGCCGCCCGGAAGGAGAATAGGGCCTGAAGCAATCCTGCGCTTTTGCGGCCAGCTCCCAAGAAAGCGAGTTGAAAAATGGAGCTCAGGGGCACTGCAATTCACAAACCTGCAGAGTTATAAATGATAACTCTCGTCCACAAATATACTGAGGAAAGGCAACGAAGAGGATTTGAAAGCAAGGCAGAATTGCAGGAAACAGATTTCAGGAGGGAGATTCGAATTGCCTTTAAAGCACAGGAAAAGCGGCAAAACCTCGACAATGATGCCCTTGGCCAAAAAGGGCGTATGCGTTTTTTCCTGAATATATTCAGGAAAAAACGCATACGCCCTTTTTGGCCAACCAAGCAACCTGCAAAGGCAAATCAGCGCTACAAAGAAGTCTCGCTTCCCATCGGTCAAAAGGGCCATGCTGAATAAAGTGTCAAAACCAGAAATGCAGGACAGGCCATGGAGAAACGGGAGCCTTGCTACGCTGATGGGCGGGATGTAAATTGCCAACAGCCACTCTGGAGAGGTGTACGGTGTGTCTTGAAACATCTAAAAAACTCAGCTTAGAGAGCATAGGGCACTTCCACTCATGGGCGTATAAACTGGGAAAACTAAAAATCAGCAAGACACAGGCACCCCAAAGTTTAGGGCTGCTCTGTTGACAAGAACCTCCACTTCGTTACACCTTAAATATCCCAGGAAAGAGAAAAATGGATAAAGAAGTTGTGGTCCTTATGTACAATGAAATATCACTCAGCCATGAAATCTACGTCATAAGGCTCGTAGCAGCATGATGAGTGGATTTAGGTACGACGATTCTACGTGAAATAAGTCACACAGAAAAAGACACTTATCATAAGATATCACTTATAGAGGGAATGTAAAAACCGCTACACTTGAACTGAATTACAAAACAGAAGAGAGTCACACGTTTAGAAAACACACTATGGCTGCTTAACGGGAAAGGTGAGGTGGGGTGATGCATAAAACAAGGGTTTCAAATTAGCTCAGATACCGTTCCATAAACCCAATATGTAATAGACAAGACCTACTCCTTGCTCAGTGAATGGGACTCAACACCCCCTATTCACCGCCCAAGAATATATCTGACTAGTAAGAATCTTAAAACCTATGTGTTGATATCTCTCTGTAAGGGAGTCAAGTGGGTGTAAAGCGGCATAAACACAGCAGTGAAAAGCAGCTAAACCCCATTATAAAAATCAATTACTTTTAAAAACCCGTGAAGCAAAGACAGTGAAAGAGAGAGAAATTCTTACAAAATTCGTTCAGGGGCTGTGATGCCACCTGGATCGACCATATCTAGACCCACAGCTGATTGAGACATAAGGGTGGACACTCCTGGGGCTGAGAGGTTTGGTGAGGTTGGGTGAGCAAACGCAGACCCTTTAAAGTAATACTGCGTGGTACCCATCCCATGGGTCCCAAATCTCCAGGTTCAAGGGCACCTTCCTACATCGAAAACATGCATGAGAAACCCAGAAGATGGTACACCGTGTGATCGGGAAAGGTTTCTAAAACGCACCTCATTTCTCATCTCCTTGTGCTCGGGTTCGCCATTCCAGCCGCTTTCCTAGCAATCTCCCTCCTTGGAGAATCAGCACCTTTAACCTCCTTTACCATACAGGTTGCAATTTGTCCTGAGGAGGAACGGGAAGAGGGGGAACCAATGAGTGCCTAGCTCTAGGTCTTGGGACAGGCACAGGTCACTCTATTTTCCCAACAGGAAGAAGAATTAACCACAGGCTCAGCCTGCCGCCCGGAAGGAGAATAGGGCCTGAAGCAATCCTGCGCTTTTGCGGCCAGCTCCCAAGAAAGCGAGTTGAAAAATGGAGCTCAGGGGCACTGCAATTCACAAACCTGCAGAGTTATAAATGATAACTCTCGTCCACAAATATACTGAGGGAAGGCAACGAAGAGGATTTGAAAGCAAGGCAGAATTGCAGGAAACAGGTTTCAGGAGGGAGATTCGAATCGCCTTTAAAGCACAGGAAAAGCGGCAAAACCTCGACAATGATGCCCTTGGCCAAAAAGGGCGTATGCGTTTTTTCCTGAATATATTCAGGAAAAAACGCATACGCCCCTTTTGGCCAACCAAGCAACCTGCAAAGGAAAATCAGCGCTACAAAGAAGTCTCGCTTCCCATCGGTCAAAAGGGTCATGCTGAATAAAGTGTCAAAACCAGAAATGCAGGACAGGCCATGGAGAAACGGGAGCCTTGCTACGCTGATGGGCGGGATGTAAATTGCCAACACCCACTCTGGAGAGGTGTACGATGTGTCCTGAGACATCTAAAAAACTCAGCTTAGAGAGCATAGGGCACTTCCACTCATGGGCGTATAAATTGGGAAAACTAAAAATCAGCAAGACACAGGCACCCCAAAGTTTAGGGCTGCTCTGTTGGCAAGAACCTCCACTTCGTTACACCTTAAATATCCCAGGAAAGAGAAAAATGGATACAGAAGTTGTGGTCCTTATGTACAATGGAATATCACTCAGCCATGAAATCTACGTCATAAGGCTCGTAGCAGCATGATGAGTGGATTTAGGTACGACGATTCTACGTGAAATAAGTCACACAGAAAAAAAAAAAAACTTATCATAAGATATCACTTATAGAGGGAAAGTAAAAACCGCTACACTTGAACTGAATTACAAAACAGAAGAGAGTCACACGTTTAGAAAACACACTATGGCTGCTTAACGGGAAAGGTGACGTGGGGTGATGCATAAAACCAGGGTTTCAAATTAGCTCAGATACCGTTCCATAAACACAACATGTAATAGACAAGACCTACTCCTTGCTCAGTGAACGGGACTCAACACCCCCTATACACCGCCCAAGAATATATCTGACTAGTAAGAATCTTTAAACCTATGTGTTGATATCTCTCTGTAAGGGACTCAAGTGGGTGTAAAGCGGCATAAACACAGCAGTGAAAAGCAGCTAAACCCCATTATAAAAATCAATTACTTTTAAAAACCCGTGAAGCAAAGACAGTGAAAGAGAGAGAAATTCTTACAAAATTCGTTCAGGGGCTGTGATGCCACCTGGATTGACCATATCTAGACCCACAGCTGACTGAGACATAAGGGTGGACACTTTTGGGGCTGAGAGGTTTGGTGAGGTTGGGTGAGCAAACGCAGACCCTTTAAAGTAATACTGCGTGGTACCCATCCCATGGGTCCCAAATCTCCAGGTTCAAGGGCATCTTCCTACATCGAAAACATGCATGGGAAACCCAGAAGATGGTACACCGTGTGATCGGGAAAGGTTTCTAAAACGCACCTCATTTCTCATCTCCTTGTGCTCGGGATCGCCGTTCCAGCCGCTTTCCTAGCAATCTCCCTCCTTGGAGAATCAGCACCTTTAACCTCCTGTTCTGTACAGGTTGCAATTTGTCCTGAGGAGGAACGGGAAGAGGGGGAACCAATGAGAGACTAGCTCTATGTCTTGGGACAGGCACAGCTCACTCTATTTTCCCGTCAGGAAGAAGAATTAACCACAGGCTCAGCCTGCCGCCCGGAAGGAGAATAGGGCCTGAAGCAATCCTGCGCTTTTGCGGCCAGCTCCCAAGAAAGCGAGTTGAAAAATGGAGCTCAGGGGCACTGCAATTCACAAACCTGCAGAGTTATAAATGATAACTCTCGCCCACAAATATATTGAGGGAAGGCAACGAAGAGGATTTGAAAGCAAGGCAGAATTGCAGGAAACAGGTTTCAGGAGGGAGATTCGAATCGCCTTTAAAGCACAGGAAAAGCGGCACAACCTCGACAATGAT